>NC_085843.1:153590544-154190544 GCF_035594765.1 Anolis carolinensis
TCTTGCTTTCCTCTACTCCTTGTCTGTTGCTCATACACATATAAGCACACACCAAAGCTATGGAAAGTTACTTTTTGATTATAGCTCTCAGAATCTCCAGGAAACATTATTAGGGACCATGCTGGCTGTGGGAGTTTTGAAATTATAGTGCAAAGAGATAATCCATACAAAGTACACAGAGAAATACCGCTTGGTATTCAAAGTGTCTGATCAAATGCAAAGATGGCTCATGCTTTTAAACTAAGTAGGGAAGGTTCTTGCAGGTAGAGATCTGCAGCAATCTTCTTTTCCTGATCATGTGCTCCCTAATTAGGCAATGAAGCAGACTTTTAGAGAAGGACACACATGCAGTATCCAGTTAATATAAGGATTTTCTTCCCACACATGTGGTGATGGTCACTTGACTTGAAAGCCAGCTAACACAACTCAAATGAACCTGAGGTTCCATAGTCAGAGACAGTATGACACTAAATACGGGTACTATATGCTGGGCCAGACAACAAGGTCAAAGGTTTCCTTCATGGCCAGACAATATCCTTCCCCAGAAGCATCTGGCCAGCACTGACCCAGGCATAGAATGCTGAACTGCAGAGTTTAGCAGCTGGCTAGTTCTCTGTGGCCAATTTCTGAATAACTCTGGTCCTTAAATTTTTTTTAACTGAAGCTCCCTAATGCCTGTACCTTGGCTATGCTGACAAAGATTGATGGGAATTGTAGTCTAAAAACGCAGACTGCATCCAGTGCTATTGTCTAAATGCCCTGGGATAGTATCCATTCCACTGTCACCTCCTCCATATTGGTGTTGTCACTGCTCCTAACTAGCTACATGGGTGCACTGTCTCCCCTTCTTCTTGCTGGTTATGCCGGCTCCCTGTTCTTACATCTGTTCTTATGGACTACTTTGACTGAGAAACTACCTCTCCCATTTTGATATATTCTGCACTTTGGCCCAGATCCTTGTTTTAGTCTCCTGTTTTTAACATTTTATGCTGTATGTTGATTTTTATGATGGTTTTATTGATATTGATGTTTTACTGTTGGAATAATTGTTTTATCGTTTTATTGCTGTATGTTTCGGGCTCGGTCCCCATGTAAGCCACTCTGAGTCCCCACTGGGGAGATGGGGCAGGGTATAAAAATAAAGTTATTATTATTATTATATTATCTGCCAAGGTACCAGTCACTGTCAGTAGGTCACTCAGAGCTGCAAAATTAGTCCAATAAGTGAAAGTCTTATGTCCAATATTAAAGTCCAAAGTCCAGAAACTGAAACACACTCAAACTCGGCTTGAGTATTGAGTGGGGAAAAAGAGCAAAGTGGCAAAGAAGAGTTCTCTGGAGTAAATGTCCAAAAGCAGGATTTCAAGGCATGGCATGAACTGGATGTGCAGGAGCTGAAACACAGTCCAAACTTGGGCAAGGAGGTAGACCAGCGCCCGGTCTACTCAAGAGTAAGCACACCTTCAGGCCGCTTGGATTTCAAGAGCTAGAGACGATGATGCTTCTCAGTAAGAAGTAAAGTTGACACCGCGCAGGAAAGTTCCCAGCACAATACTTTTATTGGAGTTCATAAGCTCCCCCAAACCAGGTGCCTAACTCCCTAAAACTTCCCAGGAGAACTGAGCTTGTCATAGTCACCGCGCCAGGTGTCTGACTCCCAAATTCTTCCCAAGAGAACAGGGCTTAGTCATAGCCATCACGCTCCACTAATCTGGCGCTTCTCCTCAAGCTTTGTCTCTGCGATCTCTCTGTTTTCAAAAAAACCCTGCGATCAAACACTAACCCTTCAGGAGAATCCAGGAGAGCTGGCACTGTTTCAAGGGCATCCTTAATTGGCTCTGGCTCAGAGATGTCAACAGAAGGCATCTGGAAAGGAGTTGAATCTTGCTGACGTGGGAGAAAACCAAGTCTTCTTCGTCCTGGACAGTAATGGCCACAGGGTCAGGGGCCAAAGGTGACCTAGGCATCACACCTGTGCTGATGACAGCTAAAACAAATCTGACCCTACTGTCTAAATTGCCCAATGCTCTGGGTACTCTGAAGATTCTAGCAAACTGAAATATTACTCATTTTGCCCAAAAAGTGGGACAAAGTTGGTTTAAGACAGAAAAGCCCACAATACTCTCTGGAAGGAGCTGTGTATCATTGATCCAGTAGTCTATTCACGGTGAGTATGGTGTTAGGTGCTCATGCTCACAAGCCTTTAGAGCAGTGGTTCTCAACCTGTGGGTCCCCAGGCATTTTGACCTATAATTCTCAGAAATCCCAGCCAGTTTACCAGCTGTTAGGACTTCTGGGAGTTCAAGGCCAAAACATCTAGGGACCCACAGGTTGAGAACCACTGCCTTAAGAGTGCTGCAGTTTCACACCTTAGGAAAGATCCCTGTCTAATCTAACTGGCCTCTTCTTATTTATACAAATACTCACAAAGTACCATTTGTCTCAGTGTAATCTCCACTGAACCCTATATTTTGTAATGCTTTTTTCTGGTGGATTTCTTTTTTCCTTGGCTGTTTTCTCCTCAGCATTAGTGTGTGCTTGTGTGTACTGGCATCAGTGGATTCCAATAATAAATGAACAATTTAATTATGCCTTCTTATCACACAAATACCAAGTATAACAGTAATCACAATCTATAAGGAGGTCTGTGTGGATTTCCTAGAAATTTTAGGCACAGTGCCACCACATTATTTATCTGCTTTTCACTAATGAAAATGCAATGTGGTTAAAACTGTGTTTACCGAAAACTACAAGTACATGATACCCAAATCATAAATGGACATTTGTGCATTTGTGATTATTTGAGAACAATCCCTTTTTAGTCAAATTATTTTTTGTAGCTATGCCTTTTTATCAATTTTTAAAGTTTGGATGTGGCAGATTTTTATTGGGATTTAAATGCCTTACTGTTGATTTAATACTGCTAATTACCTGTATACCTCTTGTGTACATGGCTACAAAACTTAAGAAAGGATATTAATTTTGCTAGTTGGAAGTGCTCTGATATATGTCTTGGGAACATAGAAAGGTAATAAACATACACCTCTAAGGATCCAGTCCAGCAAGTTACCATGATTAACGCTATCAAGAGATCCAGGAGAATCAACAGAGAAGCTCTTCTCCTGTCTTTCTCCAGGAATAGGTTATTAATCAGATGAACCAAGACAATCTTGGTGCTATATTTTGGCCTGAATCCAGACTGAAAAGGATCATAATAGTCATTTTCACTATCACACTTTCTTTCCAGCACCAAGGACTTCATCAGATGTGTTGCAAAAAGAAGGTGGGATCATCTTCTTTGCAAAGTGTAGCACACCCTCCTGTTTTAAAATGCATCATTTTGTTTTACAACTCCCATCAGACACCTTATGCCTTCCTTCTCCCATTCTGTCCTGTGTCTTGAGCCATCACACCAGCAAGGGCAGTTCCTGCCCATTCTGTATTCCTTTTGAAATCAGGGAAAATGTTGAAATTCAGCACTAATTTAACCCCTTTCAACATAATCTGTTTTTCCTGTACCTTGCTGCCCTGAATTACGGTAGTTCAGTTTAACTTCCTTTGCCATTACTTGTTCTTCCCATGCCTTGCTGTCCTGGATTAAACCAATGCTATTTTAACCCTCTTTTCCATGATCAATCCTTCATTACTCTGGAAGAGACAGGAAGCATTGTTCTTAAGGCAGACACCTTTTCTCTCCATGGCCTCTGCTTTCCCTTCCAATACCTTACTCTCAAGGAGATAGGAAGCATTGTTCTTAAAGCAGACCCCCCTTCTCAGGACCCCTCTCCTTTCCTCCCAATCTTATTACTTTCAATTGTAGAAGTGTGAAATAAAGTTAAAATGTTAACAGTAGTGCAATTTTGAAAGCCAAGGTTACTATGAAGGAGAAATGACAGGAAAAACAGAGTGGTAATATATTGTAATTTTGATATTTCCAATGATTAAATTAATTTTAAAAATTATTATTCCAAGCTCCTGATGCAGGAATTTGGGAGTTAATTATCAATGCATGATAATAATAATAATAATAATAATAATAATAATAATAATAATAATAATAATAATAATTTATTTTTCTATCCCACCACCATCTCCCCGAAGGGACTCGGGGCAGCCAACAGGGGCCAAGCCCAAAGCAGAAAAAAAATATGACAAGTTAAAACCAATATAAATAATATCATCATAACATTCAGATATAATAAACAAATTAAAAACACAAAATACAAAAACACCATAATAACCAGATAGGGAAGGTAATAAAACGAACATCAGAATCAATTGATAAAATGGGGGCGATCAAGCCAAAAGGTGCATAATTTCAAGACCGTTAATAAAGTGCCTTGACAAGTGTCAAAACGCTGCCTGAGATAGGAGACTGCACATAGGCAGAGGAGGTCCAACCATAAGGCGAAATAGGCATTTGCCTGTGGCGCCATCGTCCCGGGGGCACCATCGTCCTGGGAGGAGGGCACCACTCTCCACCTCCTTCTCTTTCGGGCCTTCCAGCGGCCGCGCTGGGCCTTCCGGCCAGTGCAGACCCACCTTCGCACCATGCAAGCCCACCTTTGGGGCCTTCAGAGATTGTGAGGTCTGTAGGAACTTGGAAGCTAGGTATGTGGGGTTTATATATCTGTAGAAGGTCCAGGGTGGGAGAAAGAACTTTTCTTTGAAGCAGGTGTGAATGTTGTAATTAATCACCTTGATTAGCATTTAATGGCCCTGTGGCTTCAAGGCCTGGCTTCTTCTTGCCTGGGAGAATCTTTTTTTGGGAGGAGTTAGCTGTCCCTGATTGTTTACTGTCTGGATTTCTTCTGTTTTCAGAGTGTTGTTCTTTATTTATTGTCCTGATTTTAGAGGGGTTTTTTTTAATACTGAGGGCTATCTGGGTTATCTAAGTCCACACTGCCCTATATCCCTGTTCAATGTTTAGTGCTAAATTTTCAAATATAGTAATTCCTACATAACATTACCATGTATTGAACTGCTTTTTCTATTGATTTGTTGTAAAACATGATGTTTTGGTGCTTAATTTTTAAAATCATAATGTAATTTGATGTTTTATAGGCTTTTCCTTTATACTTTCTTATTATCCAACATTTTCGCTTATCCAACGCTTTTATTTTTCAGTGATTGGTTTGGGGGGGCGCCAAAATTCTGTTCGCCTACACTTGAAAAATACCTAGGGCCGGCTCTGCACATAGGAATGCCTATTGCTTCACATCACTGAATGGAAATCATCCAGGGAATCTGACAGCTTCCATCCCATGTATTTCCCCCCTTCTTTCTCTTGTTTCCACCAGTCATGTGAAGGGCTCCATGACACTTTGCTCCTGAAATGTCTTAGAAGTGTGTGAAAGTGGGGGAGAACTTACATCCGATGGGGTCTCAAGTCGAAACATGGCATTATATTAAAATATTTGGAACGTACATTGTGATGACCCATGGGCCTTGTAGTCCTGCTCATGACATTGTGATGCCTGATGAAGAAGAAAACTTGGGTTTTTTACCTTCCCAGTCAGAACTGGATTCTTCCCAGACAGATTCTTCCCAGCCAGATCTGGGAACCTTGCACCTGCAAGAGGGTTATGTTCCAGAAGTATGTCAAACAAACACTGAGGCTACATCTCCTGTGTTTTCTCGCCATGAGTTTTGTAAACAACAGAGAGGTTTGGAAGCGGCCTCGCGCAGGAGTGCTAGAATAATTGCTAAGAATTTAGCCAATTAAGCCTGCTTTCCATGAGAATCTTTAAGGAGTCAAACATCTGGTCTCAGAGATTAGCTTTCGTTTCTGGTTCCCAGAGAACTGCTCTCGGCGGGAAAGTTAGACTCTATATAGGTGTTTTACCCGCGGAGTAACTTTGCGGAGTCAATTCGTCAGCCTCCGGAGCGAGTTGTGTCTGGACAGCGCGCTCCGCTTCAAGCCTCGTTCCTGCTCAAGCCTTGTCCTTGTTTCCAGCCTTCGCTCCTGTTTCCCAGCCTTTGTTTACCTACGGACCTTGCCTTGTTTCCCAGGACTAAACCTTGCCTTGTTTCACGGATTTTACCAAGTTATTCCACGGACCTTGTTCTTGTTCCTCGTTACCTTGTTCCACGATTCAAGCCTTGTTTCAAGTATCAAGTTATTTCCTAGCCTTGCTCAAGTTCATGGACTAAAGGACCTTGTCATCTCCCCTCACTTTGCCTGGCAAAGTGAGTGTTTCGGTTATTGGATTACAACTTTGGACCTTAATATTTCATATTGGACATTGTTTCTTTGGACTAATTTTGACCTTTCCTGAAAGGTCTGCTTCTGGACTAACTTTTACATTTGCTTTTATTAACTTTATATATTCCCTTAATAAAGATATTAGATAGAATCTGGCCTCTGCGTATGGTTATTGGTGCTCTGTAGCCTGGGTCGTGACAGTTTGACTCCGCCACCCATAAGCACCAATTAACCAAGGCCAGAATGTCTACCGGAACCGTGCCGGGCGGCCAGCCGATTACCTACACCATCGACAAGGATGAGGTGGACCGAATCCGTGATAAGCTCAATGCACAGGATGGGGAAATAAAGGGTTTGAAGGAACGCGGAATCCGTCTTCCGGCCATGGCGTTGCCAACCAAGTTTACTGGAGAAGCTTCTAAGGTTCATGTTTTCCGTCGCCAATGTCAAGCTTATCTAGAGGCCCGTGATGCCGAGTTTCCCCAGGAAGACATCAAGGTGGCGTGGATTTACAGTCTCCTAGACGGGCCAGCGGCTAACTGGGCGACGGCTCTGTTCGACCAAGCCTCCCCACATCTAAGGTCAGCGCAACATTTCTTGGACCACCTTAAGGCGACCTGGGGAATCGAGGACAATTTGGAGGCAGCCGGGCACAAACTCCGCCGCCTCTTCCAAGGAGACAGACCCATGTCTCAGTACATAGCCGAGTTCCGAGTGCTGGCCCACAACACCGGCTGGAACGATGTTGCCCTCAGAGGACAATTTCGGGAGGGTCTCAACATTGAAATGCTGGAGGAAATCTCCAAGGTGGATCCTCCCCAAACGCTTGAAGCACTCATCGATCAATGTTTACGGGCTGAAGTCATGATTGCCAACAGGAAACAGTGGGTACGAGGCCAGAGCGGTAGAGCTGGGGCAAAACCCCCCGCTCCCGCCAGCGTTCAGCCGCGCCCAGTGTGGAGACCCCCACCACCATCCCCATACCCCAGAGGGAGCGAGGAGGTGCCGATGCAGTTGGGCAATGTGCGTCCCAGATTAGATGCCACCGAGAAGGCCCGCCGCCAACGCCTAAATCTCTGTTGGTATTGCGGAAATGGGGGCCACTTCGCCAGAGAGTGCCCAGCCAAAGGGAAGCCCGCCGCCCGTCTTGCGGCGGCGTCCTCCACGGAGACGAAGGCGTCTGAGGCGGCTGGCACACAGCCGGCGGGGGAAGCCAACGACCGGGCGTAGAGAGGCTCGCCAACCCGGTCAAGAAACCCATTCAAGAGCCGCCAACCGGGGTCCTGTTCCTTCTAGTGGTCACCTTATGGTCAGCAAAAAAGGGACCCGTCATGATCCACGCCATGATAGACTCAGGAGCTACCAACAATTTCATTGATAGAGAGTATGCCGACTCTCTGGGATTACAATATCATGACTTCAAGAATGCCCGTGTGGTGCAAGCCATCGATGGCCGCCCTCTCAAGACGGGCCCCGTAAGCCAGTGGTCGGAACCCACCAGGATGTGGATAAGGGAACATATGGAAGAGATTTCCTTCTTTGTTACTGAGGTTCCCCATTTCCCTGTGATTTTGGGGATTCCATGGCTGACACTTCACGACCCAAGCATCTCCTGGTCCAACAGAGAACTGCAGTTTGCTTCAAGGTACTGCCAAAACCATTGCCTCGTAGCCAAGGTCTGCCATGCCACAGACACCGAGCCCATTATCACCTTGCCAAAGAAGTACTCCGAGTATTGGGATGTATTCAATGAAAAAGAAGCCGAAAAATTACCCCCACATAGACCTTATGACTGTGCCATTGACTTGGTGGAGGGGGCCCCGATCCCGCGAGGGCATCTCTACTCCCTGACTGAACCAGAGCAAGAAGCTCTCAGGGAATTCATAGAGACAAACCTTCGCAAGGGATTCATCAGACCCTCTCAATCCCCAGCTGCCTCCCCAGTGATGTTTGTGAAGAAGAAGTCAGGGGAATTACGCTTGGTGGTGGACTACAGAGCATTGAACAATATCACTAAGCGGAACAGCTATCCCCTGCCCTTAATCTCGGATCTACTAGACCGACTTCGAGGAGCCAAGGTCTACACCAAGCTGGACCTACGGGGGGCTTATAATCTAGTTCGCATCAGAGAAGGGGACGAGTGGAAGACCGCCTTCCAGACTAAATTCGGATTATTCGAGTCCCGAGTTATGAATTATGGTTTATGCGGAGCTCCCGCAACGTTCCAGCATTTTGTCAATGACATTTTTCAGGACTATCTAGATCGGTTCTTGATCATCTACCTGGACGATTTTTTGGTGTTTTCTAGATCACAATCAGAACATGAGAACCACGTTAAAATGGTGTTACAACGATTGCGGGATCATGGACTTTATGCCAAGCTGGAAAAATGTGCTTTTGATCTACAAGAGGTAGATTTCCTGGGGTACCGCATCTCGCCTCTAGGGCTCTCCATGGACCCGGCAAAAGTTTCAGCAGTATTGGAATGGCGGGCGCCAACCAACAAGAAAGAGGTGCAGCGATTCTTGGGGTTCGCGAACTATTACCGCAAGTTCATTCCAGATTTTGCCCGCTGGTCTGACCCAATCACCAGCTGCATCCGTGGGAAACAGCCCTTCCGCTGGACTGATCAAGCAGAGAAAGGGTTCCAGCAACTAAAGAAATTATTCACATCCCAGCCAATCCTTCAGCATCCAGATCCTGAAACCCTTTTTGTGGTGCAAGCGGACGCCTCTGATGTGGCAATTGGGGCTGTGCTCCTACAACCGGTGGGAGATCACCTTCATCCTTGTGCCTATTATTCTCGTCAACTTACCGCACCAGAGAGGAACTATACCATTTGGGAAAAAGAACTATTAGCCATAAAGGCAGCTTTTGAAACTTGGAGACATTGGCTAGAAGGGGCCAAATTTCCCATTGAAGTCCACACTGATCATCGGAATCTAGAACATCTAAGAACTGCCCGCAAGCTAAATCAGAGGCAGTAACGTTGGGCTTTATTCTTTGAACGTTTCAACTTCCAGATTCATTATGTGACCCCAGCCCAAACCAAGCAAGCAGACGCCCTGTCACGTAAACCGGAATACGCTGCAGGACGCAAGGAGACCTTTGAATCCCAACTACTACAACCCGAGAACTTTGCCACGCTCACAGTGGGGAACACCAAATCCACTCCCATTGATTCAACTCCTTCTACTCCAGGACCCATCTGTGCTCAAGAAATCAGGGCTAGTCAGCAAGCAGATGCCTGGGCGCAGGACCAACTTCGTCAAGGTCTGCATTTTCCCTTTTCGCTTAAAGATGGACTGCTTTGCTATAGAAATCATGTTTATATCCCACCCGGACCGGGCAGGGAAAAAGCACTTCGTCTGTGTCATGACTGCAAACCAGCAGGGCATTTCGGACTATTTAAAACCATGCATTTGATCCTAAGAGATTTCTGGTGGCCCAAGATCCGCAAAGATGTGGAAAAATATGTCAACACCTGCCCAGTATGCCAGCGCTCCAAGATAAGAAGGGAGAAGCCCTCAGGCCTTCTACACCCCCTTCCTACCCCATCTCGCCCATGGGAAATAATTTCTGCGGATTTTATCACTGACTTACCACCTTCCTGTGGATTCACCACGATCCTAGTGGTGGTGGACCTTTTCACCAAGTTAGCCCATTTCATTCCCTGTGAAGGCCTTCCCACGGCCCAAGAGACTGCAGATTTATTCCTCCAACATGTTTTCAGACTACATGGATTGCCCAAGAGTTTGGTCACAGACCGTGGATCCCAATTCACCTCTCGTTTCTGGAAGGCACTACAAAAACTATTGGGCATAGACTCTCGTTTATCTTCAGCTCATCATCCCCAAACGGATGGGCAAACGGAGCGCACCAATGCCACTTTGGAACAGTACCTTCGCTGTTATGTAAACTACCAACAGGACAATTGGGCTTCTCTGTTACCACTGTCGGAGTTTGCCTACAACAATGGAGTCCAGGCTTCTACAAAAGAAACGCCGTTCTTTGCAAACTACGGCTTCCATCCACGTTTCTTTCCCCCTGTCATTGAAACTTCAGAAGTTCCCGCAGCAGAAGATTGGCTGCAGGAACTCACAGCGGTGCAACAACTTTTGCTCCAGCAACTGGAACAAGCCAAGGAGGACTATAAACGTCACGCGGACAAACATCGCCAGCCGGGCCCCGAAATCAAGGTAGGAGATCGGGTTTTTCTGTCCACTCGCTTTTTGCCCTCCCATCGCCCTTGCCGGAAGTTAGATGCCCGTTTCATTGGTCCCTATCCAGTGATGGCGCAATTAAACCCCGTGACTTTCAAACTCCAACTTCCGCGTTCAATGCGCATTCACCCAGTGTTTCACCGCTCCCTGCTCCTTCCGGCGGATGGTGTGCGGTCAGATGTAGACCGGCCGGCCCCCGTCCCTATTTTGGTGGATGGGGAGGACGGGTTCGAGGTTCAGGACATTTTGGATTCTCGCTTTCACCGCCGCCGCCTGCAATATCTCATTGACTGGGTGGGTTTTGGCCCTGAGGAACGCTCTTGGGAAGACGCCTCCACAGTCCATGCTCCTGATCTAACCCGTCGCTTTCATCAGACCTATCCCGCCAAGCCACGACCTCGCGCCTCGGGGAGAGAGTCCCAGGTTGGGAGGGGGCTTGAGGAGGGGGATAGTGTGATGACCCATGGGCCTTGTAGTCCTGCTCATGACATTGTGATGCCTGATGAAGAAGAAAACTTGGGTTTTTTACCTTCCCAGTCAGAACTGGATTCTTCCCAGACAGATTCTTCCCAGCCAGATCTGGGAACCTTGCACCTGCAAGAGGGTTATGTTCCAGAAGTATGTCAAACAAACACTGAGGCTACATCTCCTGTGTTTTCTCGCCATGAGTTTTGTAAACAACAGAGAGGTTTGGAAGCGGCCTCGCGCAGGAGTGCTAGAATAATTGCTAAGAATTTAGCCAATTAAGCCTGCTTTCCATGAGAATCTTTAAGGAGTCAAACATCTGGTCTCAGAGATTAGCTTTCGTTTCTGGTTCCCAGAGAACTGCTCTCGGCGGGAAAGTTAGACTCTATATAGGTGTTTTACCCGCGGAGTAACTTTGCGGAGTCAATTCGTCAGCCTCCGGAGCGAGTTGTGTCTGGACAGCGCGCTCCGCTTCAAGCCTCGTTCCTGCTCAAGCCTTGTCCTTGTTTCCAGCCTTCGCTCCTGTTTCCCAGCCTTTGTTTACCTACGGACCTTGCCTTGTTTCCCAGGACTAAACCTTGCCTTGTTTCACGGATTTTACCAAGTTATTCCACGGACCTTGTTCTTGTTCCTCGTTACCTTGTTCCACGATTCAAGCCTTGTTTCAAGTATCAAGTTATTTCCTAGCCTTGCTCAAGTTCATGGACTAAAGGACCTTGTCATCTCCCCTCACTTTGCCTGGCAAAGTGAGTGTTTCGGTTATTGGATTACAACTTTGGACCTTAATATTTCATATTGGACATTGTTTCTTTGGACTAATTTTGACCTTTCCTGAAAGGTCTGCTTCTGGACTAACTTTTACATTTGCTTTTATTAACTTTATATATTCCCTTAATAAAGATATTAGATAGAATCTGGCCTCTGCGTATGGTTATTGGTGCTCTGTAGCCTGGGTCGTGACATACATCTACATTTCAAATTGACATACACATGGTTTTGAGCTTTTAAACTGTTGCAACATGTTCAATATATTTTATCTTATCTGCAGTATTCCATTATTTTAAATCTGGAAGTGTTTTCAGTTGTATTGTTTGTGCACCCTATTGAAACCTCAGAATAAAGTATGATATTAAAATATTTTATTAAATAAAAACAAATAGCCTTGTCATTCTCCCAAAGCCCCAATTGGTTTTTACAATTCACTGACTGACTGACTGACTGATGGATTGATTGATTCACACTATTCATCTCTCACCCACCAACTAAGATTCGCTGTCTCTTGACGGTGAGTATCTGAAATAATAAAAGGAATTAAAACATAAACATAACATCAGAAAAACGTCATATAACTAGCTTGCTGTGTGTCACATGGTAACATTCTTTGAGTGGACATATTCTCTTGCTTGTAACAAATTGTTTAGTCTAATGGTTTATGTCTTTCTGAGAATCTTAAAATTGCTGCAAAAGTTATCAGGTATTCATCAGTAAAGATATTTGCAATTAGCAGACAAACTTTCCTGGTAGATTGTATAAGATTCTAAAAAATCTCTTAGATGTTTTTGTGTGACAGAAGTGACTTGAGAAATTGTCAGCTCCAGCTCCCCACATGGGGACATGAGAGAAGTCTCCCACAAGGATGGTAAAACATCAAAACATCTGGGCATCCCCTGGGCAACATCCTTGCAGATGGACAATTCTCTCACACCAGAAGCAACTTGCAGTTCCCCTAGATTAGATGTATAGTAATAGGGAGACCTGCTGTTCGCCACCTTGATTATTTCCAACTGCCCCAGTTTGGCAGGAAGAATTACTATCAATCCTCTGCTCTCCCACTTTTTCAGCTGCTTCTAAAAATTCCCAGTTTGCCTTTCTTTCTCTTCCCACTTTCCTCCTATATCCTCAGCTTACTTCAATTTCTGCAAACTGAGTTAAATGCAAAAGTAAGTTTCTCTCAGATTAGTCACACAGGAGGACGAGGGTTGGATCTTGTCCTTTCTAGCGGGTTCAGGCAAAAACAAATTGCTTCAGTCTCTCTTAGTTTATCTGTACTTCCTTATTATCAAAAATTGCTGTCTTGACCACACTCTGAGGTTACTTGTCTATAGGTGTCCCAGGTTTCATCTCAGAAATGTTGGAAGATACTCACCCCATGCAAAGTTAATATGTGCCCAACATTGTGCCCCAATGTCCTCTACAAATGCTAAAGGAAACAAGACTGAAAAATACTGGCATAGTTAAGTGATTGAAATAAATATTGCAGCATTGCAAGATAAATTATATTTGGGTTATTTAGCAATAATCAGTTGCTCACAATTAATTTATATAAAAGATGTGTTTGGCAAATAAGCATAAATGTGTTGGCAAATTTAAAATGCACATTTTAATCTGCTGTTGATGAATTCATTCCTTGTTCTAATAGTGAAACTGATTAATATCTCCAGGCCTAGTTTTAGAATATGCCATTTGTCATCTAGATCTGGCTAATTATATTATGAACCCAGCTCAACATGTTGACTCTAATGTAAGACACATACAGATGAAAATGTTTACTAGTCTATTAAAGCCATCTGATAGTCAGCATTTATCAACAAATGGCCTAGAACTTGATCCACTGAAAACTGGATTTCTAGGGATGTATGATCATTGCTCCTCTAAAATTCTGAAGTTATGCAAATAATTTCACAAAAGCAGCTTGCCTACAAAAAATCCTGGTAATTTGGTCATCATTATGTTCATTTCTCTGGAGGCAAAGCTGATTGTCTTACTATAGGATGTTACATAATACAGAGGTGGAAATCAACACAAGACTGGTTGCACAGAAGTGGAAATAAGTGCAAGACTTGTTGCTAGTCTGCCACCTTCCTGCCATAACATTATAATGGAAAAGTCCTTCACAGCCTTTCTTTGCCTCTCTGTACAATTAATGCAGAATCAAGGAAGTTGTAACTTCACAATATCTTTAGTGGTTTATGCTAGTTGCTTGTTAAAGTATTACTCTTCTAATTTAATAGCCTTTGGACATGGGAGTAAAGTGGTGTCACACTGCATTAATTCTATAGTGTAGGCGCCCTTCCAATTTTCCAAAGGACCACTTGAGCAAGCGGTCCATCTAAGTCTTTCTCTGCAAGCTTCTCTTTAAGACAACCAGGAACTGGACCATTTTTGTGGTGGCACACTAGTATAACCTTTTCATTTGAACTTGGAACCTTGTTCTTGGTTCCAGAGCAAATGCATGGTGTTTCTTTTGTCCAATCCAAGTACTGATATTGGCTTTGTTACTGCTCCTACTAATTCGCTGTATTTCTGTATTTTTCTGTTATTTGTTCTTCTGTGCTGTATTATGGTAGACTTAAAAGTATTTGTGTGTGCAAGGGGATGAGCCCCCCAGCTCAAAAAAGGCAAGTCACATGCAGGTTGGAGTATCAAAGACCACAAGTTGATTTATTGGTTACAGCTGAAATGGGGTTAGCAGCCACATATTTGGTCAGCCTGCCTGCTGCACTGATGACACTAAGGAGGAAGAGGCCAATGCACAAGTTCCAATGGACACAGCCAAACTAGAAATGGAAACCAGCAAGAGGGGGCAATGTGCAGGCACCCATCCAGTGTCATTCCTAGCTTCCAACACAAGGCTGGAAGGATCCATCTCAGGAGATCATTACAGGGTAATAGAGTGAAACCAGATCCAGACATGCCAATTGCTCCCAAATATGCCAATGGTGACACAGCACAAATAAATGATAAACAAAGAGTGGGAGGATGGACAGAGCATGAAGACAACTGAACTAGAGAGAGCAACCAGGCCAGCTTAAGAACCCATCAGTTGGACCAGAGGGAAGAGGTCTTCCCTCAGATTCACCCCCTCTTGGCCAATCAGATTGAACATAGTAGGTTAAATCTGTTTGTCCCCAGGTCTCCTGCTCTCCTGCTGAGCATGCAGTGCACAAAGGCCTATGGAAGAAGTGAAAGCAGGACCAGGTGGAGAAAATGATGGGTGGAGGGTGGGCCCAGACCACAACTGTCCTGGGCTGGTAATTGACTCCTGTTTTGAAAGATGCCCAAGGGTTGAATCAGATCTCTCTCTTAATTTCTTCTTTTTAAAACTAAATTATTGACCCAAAGTAATAATTTGACAGCATTCACTTTCAAAATGTATTCCAAAACCCACTGGGAATAATATTATAATGATTCTACATTCATTGCATTCACGGGGTCATTCTTAAGGGGAAACTGCTTTGGGCAGTTTGCTTTGCATTTTACCATTATTCTTCCCTCCACACCACTACAGAGGACAATTTCACTCCAGACCTACTATTTTGTTAATGTTTCTAAAAATTTAAATGTGTTTAATGCGTTTACTTAGATTTTCAATTGAATCCTCATATTAGGCAAAAGAAGTATAAATGAGTAAATAATAATTTATAAATAATGTCCACATATCAAGTAACCCATCAAGCACAGTTCAAAGCTAAACAGCAAGCAGGAAATGCTTCTAAATCAACTCAGTGTGCAAATCTTCCCCCGATAGAGATTCATAGCATTGTGTGAATATAATCCTGGTTTTTCTAAGGCTATACCAATTGAGTTCTAGTTAGAGCACTTATAATAATAATAATAATAATAATAATAATAATAATAATAATAATAATAATAATTATTATTATTATTATTATTATTATTATTATTATTATTATACCCTGCCTCCATCTCCCCGAAGGGACTCGGGGTGGCTTACATAAAGCACATCAAACAGCAAAAACCGTGTGCAAAAGGAATAAACATTAACATAGAAATAACAAAAACATTGGTAAAAACATATTAAAATACAGCGATAAAATCATAAAAACGAACTGGGCGAAAGTGCGCTAAGTGTGTTTTGTAGACATGAGGTAGTTAATAAAGTGCTACAAAGTCATAGAAGATTTGGCACAAAGGAAGCTTTGGTGAAATACTGCCTGCCATTTGAAGAATAGTCGACCTAAGAACAGAAAGGCACATCACCAACATGTTGGTAACAAAGTGATAAATCCCTCACATCAGGTATGATCACAATCATGATCTGAAGTAGTTGCAATGAACAATGATGAAGGAGCTACCTGTTTCATTGAGCTCATAGCTTTTCATGGTATTCCAAATCAGTCTTTTTTTGGTAAAATGAGTTGTATTATGAAAGGACAGCTTCTGGAGATGTTGCACCTGGAAATATTTATTGCTTGTCATAATTGACTATGTAAGAACCTATTGACAAGCTTGCCCTGTTGACCAATATACACTTGGTCAGATGTTATGCCAAACCGGAGTTTGATTTTCACTTTGTATATCCCCTCATCATTCTCTCAGGCTCTGTTCTCAAGCTACTAAATACCCTGGGCCACCAACAGTATTCTTTCTAGGTTGTTGTGAATTTTCCGGGCTGTATGGCTATATTCTAGAAGCATTCTTTCCTGACATTTCACCCACATCTATGGCAGGCATTCTTAGAGGTTGAGGGGCCTGGCTTGCAGTTGCCTGGGGGAATCCTTTGTTGGGAAGTGTTAGCTGGCCCTAATTGATTCTTGTCTGAAATTCTTTCTATTAAAAACTAAGGCCATTGGCATATTATTTCCTCAACAGCTGAGGACATTCTAATGCCTCTTTTATACGTGGCATAGTCTTGTTTTTTCACTCTCAGTTTTATGCAGAGGCTTATTCATGATGTTTAAGTTAAAGGATTTTTAAAAAAATATACGAATCTCATTATGTGCAATGATTAAACATGGATGGTTAGCTCTGGAGATGAATTTGAAAAGAATACTAAAGCGGTTAAGTATTTGCCTCCAGATAATCAAGTCTAGAAAACAGAAATGTAGAGATAATTTACATCCGTTTTAAGCAGTAACTCGCTGTTTCATGGTACACAGTTCCTCACCTGCTCCATGCTTCACTAACAACAAATAGATCATCCTTAATTGGGTACTCAAAGTTTTTTAAACCAGTGAGGTGAGGCAAACCAAACAGTTACATCATCGTTCATATACATCAGTTAAGTTGCATTGAATAACCACATCCAACATATAAAGTATTTTATAAAACTCTTATTTCTTCCATGGTTCATTACAGAACAAATCAACTGAGCCATCCAAATTGAAGAGAGAGAGTCGACATTTTCAATGATTATAGGAAATATAACTAGATAATATTTGAATTGATACTAATTCAAATCGAATCTATTATGGGATATCTGAGCACTTCTAATAAATGAGCATGGCATTTTAAAATATCTTTCAATAGTCTCTCTTTCCTGTAAAACAATCATCCTTTATAAATGCATATGTTTTGGGAAGGATTTGTGGTATGTACAAATGAAATAGCAATTAAATCATTGCCTATTTGTATTTTTCCTTCATGCCTGTACCAGTTTATATATTCATTATGTTTCTTTTGGCATCTATATATATAAAAGGATAAAGTTGCGGGCGCAGTGACTATAACAACAAAACTAAACATCCCAGAAATACGAAACTTGGCAGCACAATGCAAAAGCCTTGCCTCCCAGTTACAACAACACAACCACACCACAAAACAGCAATCCGGACCCACAAAACTCACAACAACACATCATGACTATAACAACACAACTAAACGCTCTAGAAATACAAAACTTGGCAACACAACGCAAAAGCCTTGCCTCCCGGTTGTAACAACACAATCACACCACAAAACCACACTGGACCCACAAAACTCACAACAATGCATTGTGACTATAACAACACAACTAAACACCCCAGAAATACGAAACTTGGTGACACAAAGCAAAAGCCTTCCCTCCCGGTTGTAACAACACAACCACACCACAAAACCACAATCCGGACCCATAAAACTCACAACAATGCATCATGACTATAACAACACAACTAAACGCCCCAGAAATACGAAACTTGGCACACAACTACATGCCCCAGAAATACAAAACTTGACAACACAACGCAAAAGCCTTGCCTCCCTGTTGTAACAACACAACCACACCACAAAACCACAATCCGGACCCACAAAACTCACAACAACGCATCGTGACTATAACAACACAACGAAACGCCCCAGAAATACAAAATTTGACAAAACAACGCAAAAGCCTTGCCTCCCTGTTGTAACAACACAATCACACCACAAAACCACAATCCAGACCCACAAAATTCACAACAACGCATCGTGACTATAACAACAAAACTAAACGCCCCAGAAATACGAAACTTGGCAAAACAATGCAAAAGCCTTGCCTCCCGGTTGTAACAACACAATCACACCACAAAACACAATCTGGATCCACAAAACTCATAACAATGCAACGTGACTATAACACCACAACTAAACGCCCCAGAAATACGAAACTTGGCGCACAACTAAACGCCCCAGAAATACAAAACTTGACAACACAATGCAAAAGCCTTGCCTCCCGGTTGTAACAACACAACCACACCACAAAACCACAATCCGGACCCAGAAAACTCACAATAACACATCGTGACTATAACAACACAACTAAACGCCCCAGAAATACGAAATTTGGCAACACAATGCAAAAGCCTTGCCTCTCGGTTGTAACAACACAACCACACCACAAAACCACAATCTGGACCCAAAAAACTCACAACAACACTATAACAACACAACTAAACCAGATGGCCATCTGTCTGAGAGGTTTGGGTGGGTTCTTCCTCCATGACAAAAAGAAAGAAAGGGGTTGGACTGGATGCAAACTACAAAATCCAGCACCCCATGGCATGGAGTCCATGCATTTCAATTACAGGCCTCTTCCTTTTCCCTTTCCCCGCCATCCAACCCATTGACCCAGTTCCATGGCTCCGCAGGCAGGAAAGGCTGGGACGGATAGAACGAAGGAAGGAGGGAGGGAAGGGAAGCGAAGGAACGCCAAATACAAGAGCCCTCCCTCTCTGCCCGGAAGGCCAAGAGCAAAAGGGAGAGAAAGACCATTGATCCGGTTATATTTACCCTCCTTTCTGACCAGTGTGTTCTTATCAGCGAGCTGAGGATTGGAGCAGAGAAAGAGAACAACATAGGAATAAAGGAAACAAGGAGAGCAACCACTCTATCTATCCATCCACTCATCTATCCATCCACTCACCTACTAATAATAAACACCTACACAGGCAAGAATCAGCCATGCACTGAGTCTACAAGGCCATTCAGTGCTCATCCACCTCCCCAATCCCTACATTCACACTTGGCCTCCAAAAAAACAATTACAATAATAACAATGACAACAACAACAATAAGAATCTACACCATCACAGGCAAGAAGCAGCCAGGCACTGAGGCTGAGAGGCCAGTCAGTGCTACACTGGGCCTCCAAAAAACAATACAGTAGCATCTAACTTATCCAGCCTTCATGACCACTACAACAACAACAATAATAAACACCTACACAGGCAAAACAAAAAAAAGACTATTGTACCACAATAAGATGTAAACCGCACTCAGCAGAATCAGACATCACGATTAACAACAAACCAAAGACAACAGGGATCTCAAGCAATTATCAATCAACACAAAAATTGAAGAAGGTAGCAGACTTCAAATACTACTACTAATGTGAGTATAAAGAAGGGTGGAGGTCACAGCATAAATACAACCTAATGTAGACTGACCAACACCACCAGACTAAGCCACAGCAATGCGTGGCCGGGCACAGCTAGTATATTATATTTAGATATCAGTTAAATGATGTCTATACACAATGATTAAATGTCTCAAATTTGAACATTAACCCAGAAGATTCTTATTTGTCTTATGGGATGAGCAGAACAACATTTGTTGTTGTTGTGGGCCTTCAAGTGTTTTCTGACTTATATTACCCTAAAGTAAACCATTCACAAGATCTTCTTGGCAAAAAATTGTTCATTTGTTGCCTCTACATCCTTTTTCATCTGAGAGAGTGTGACTTCCCAAGATCACAACATTCAGTTTCCATTGCTGAATGTTGATTCAAATCCTGGTCTCCATAGTCCAATCCTTACCATTACTTACAGTTAATAATACATATCAGATCTGAGGACAAAGAAATGATTACCTCCTTTAGACTCTAGCTTAGGGTAGGGCAATTCTTGAGAAAGCAAACAGGACTGTCATTGTCCCCACCATCATTGTTGCTGTTTCTGCCAACAAAGCTTCTCACATGCTGCAAATGGCAGCTGACTCACTCTGTCTGACAGTAATGCCAATCCTGGAAAAAGGGAAAATTTGACAAATGTAGGGGCAAGAGAATAACTGGGGGGGGGGGGGACTCAGGCAAGGTTCAAGAATCTGTGAGTGAAATACTTTGAGAAACTGAAAGCGTCAAGGAAAGGGTTAGAACAGGCATGGACCAGTAGGCTGTTAGGAATTGTGGTAGTTGAAATCCAAAACACCTGGAAGGCCAAAGTTTGTCTATGCCCGGGTTAGAGGGACAGAAATTAGTAAGGCAATTTCAAAGGATGGGATAGGGAACATAGGAGCATGAGACAGAATACAAAAAAAAGGTCGGGCTTCAGAGCTTTCATTCGAAAAGACGGATACAAACTAACAATAGACTTATCTGATGTATGAAAAACATCTAAGTATTAGGACTGTTAATACCAGACAAGAAAATTGACAACGGCAGTCTAAAATCCTCAAGAGGACAATGGGGAGTCACTCCCTCCTTCCCCTACTTTTTTCCCTCTCTCTTCTTCTCTCTCTCATTTCCCCCCACTTTTTCTTACTATCTTTACATATTTGTTTTCCTTGCTTTCACTGTATTTACAGCTAATAACACAATAAAAAATCTTAATAAATTTTAAAAAAAACAAATCCCAGGAGCAGAATGAGCGCCCACTGTTAGCCCCTGCTCCTGCCAACCTAGCAGTTCGAAAACATGCAAATGTGAGTAGATCAATAGGTACTGCTCTGGCGGGAAGGTAACGGCGCTCCATGCAGTCATGACGGCCACATGACCTTGGAGGTGTCTATGGACAACGCCAGCTCTTCGGCTTAGAAATGGAGATGAACACCAACCCCCAGAGTCGGTCACGACTAGACTTAACGTCAGGGGAAAACCTTTACCTTTAGTTCTTTATTTGTAGAAAGGTCCAACAATTTGAAGGCAGTGTGTACTCATAAAGCCTTCTTTGAGGGATTAAAATCAAACTTCAGAAATTTCTGCGACATGGATTCTTGAACCATTTGTGGACATATTTTGGTTCCAGAAGTGTCTGAGGTTTGATTCTTAAGTGAGTACATAGAATGAAACTCATTCAATTTGTCGGCCAATAGTCAACTATCCTTTGAGTATCTTGATAAATATCTCTTGTTTCTTCTGTGAATTCCACGGGATGTTTCTCAGTTGTTTTGTTTTTTATGGAATAAGATAAGGAAATCACTCTGTCCCTAAAAATTCAAGTCAGGGCATCTACAGGGCATTTTATGTGATGTTATTTATATAGTGCAATGAATTAAGAAGTATAAGTAACTTAAGTGCTTTATATCCCATCTTCTAGAGGCAGGTTATTTTATAAAATTCCATACTTCATGTTCTTTAAAGATCATAATCTGTACTCATTGTCTTATAAGGAGAAGTGTTATGCCAACCTTCCCTTAAATAGTTTCCGTCCCTTGGCATAACACTATGCTTTTGTACTGGAATATTTGATGGCTTCGAAGCCTGCTTTCTATTCTGACATGAGCTGTCACATAATGTCATGTTGTCCACCAGAGCCAACTCTAAAGTCAACTTTACAAATTGCAGAGGAGGCAAAATCATGAACTCTTTAACTTTTAATTAGCTGGTCAAAGATATTTCCTTTCTCAAATATTCATGAATGTCACTTTCTGTCCTTTCTTTACTCTAGAGGGTTGATGTGTCTATTTTTTTACACCTACTATTTAGTTTTAGATATATCAAGAGAAGGAGAATTACATATCTGGAAATTCTTCATCACAAACCTTGTAAAATCCACAAAAGTCAAGGAATACTGACATGGTCTATGGCAGCCATGCTGCAAATATCAATGGTTTGAATGATTTTTCCATTATCACTGTGCCATAGCATATTTGCTGTTATGGATAAATTTTCCAAACAGTCAGCCTATTTGACAATATTTATCGGTGAAGGAGCAATTATTATTTAGATCAGCAATTTGCTGCTTAAAGAAAAAAATCTGCTTTTGAAAAGGGAGCATGTTGCACAATTACTGATAACATATTCATCCAACAATATTATTCAGCTCTCATTGTGAAATAGAATAGCTACATCAATTGGTACATGTCTCAAACATATAAGTGGTTATTGTGGGTTTGAAGATGGAAACTAAGAGCACATCCATATTGAACACTTAGGTTGTTCTAGAATCAGCAACACAGGGGTTAAATGCTATACAAGGCTGACACAGATTAATCAGGTGAAAACTCAAATCCTGAGCCAGGATTCAAGTTGTTCTGCAAGTTAGTGGGTAACAAGTTGGGCCAATACCTAACCTGAAGCATCCACAGCTATTTTTTACAGCCATCACGCATTTCCTAGAGTCCCTCCTATCTCCTTCCACCATGTCATGGTTGTCCCATCTGCAACACCACCACCTCCTTCTCCTAGGTGATCTGGATGCCCTCAGCCTGACCGTGCTAAGGTGGCTGAGCAGGGGATCCGTTCCTCCTCCCACCTGCCAGTGTACTCCAAGATTCAGGTAGATTGGAGTGTTGTGACTGGCAATAGCTGTGATATGAGAGGATTGTGTGTCATTTTAGGTGGCTGCCCAGTGAGGACAAACCGTGTTCATTGCAGCTGAACAGTAAAGGTTCCATGCCACCTCTGAGATAGCTTAGGGCAGGGGTCCCCAAACTTTTTAAACAGGGGGCCAGTTCACGATCCTTCAGACCCGTTGGAGGGCCGAACTATAGTTGGCTACCGAGCAATAAATAATAATAATAATAACAACAACAATAATAATAAAAAGAGGGTTGGAAGAGACCCTTTGGGCCATTGAGTCCAATCCCCCTCTGCCTTTGTGCACCGAAAGCACAAACAAAGCATCCCTGACAGATGGCCACCCAGCCTCAATGTTAATAATAATAATAATAATAAT
Source organism: Anolis carolinensis (assembly GCF_035594765.1). Lineage (NCBI taxonomy): Eukaryota > Metazoa > Chordata > Lepidosauria > Squamata > Anolidae > Anolis > Anolis carolinensis. The sequence continues at coordinate 153,613,530 of NC_085843.1, forward strand.
AATAATAATAATAATAATAATAATAATAAAGAGGGTTGGAAGAGACCCCTTGAGCCATTTAGTCCAATCCCCTTCTGCCTTTGTGCACCAAAAGCACAAGCAAAGTACCCCTGACAGATGGCCACCCAGACTCAATGTTAATAATAATAATAACAACAACAACAACAACAACAACAACAACAATAATAATAATAATAATAATAATAATAATGGCTGTAAGAGAAGAAGAGACCCCTTGGGTAATTTATCCCAACCCCCTTCTGCCCTTGTGCTGTGGGGGCCGGATAAATGGCTTTGATGGGCCGCATCTGGCCCCCGGGCAAGATCTGGAGCAGGGGTCCCCAAACTAAGGCCCGGGGGCCACATGCGGCCCATCAAAGCCATTTATCCAGCCCCCGTGGCAGCGATGGCTCCCTCCTCTGTGTGCGGCACGAGGGAGGAGGGAAAGGCACACGCCATTATTATTATTAATATTATTATTATTATTATTATTATTATTATTATTATTATTATCATTAACATTGAGGCTGGGTGCTTTGCTTGTGCTTTTGGTGCACAAAAGTAGAAGGGGATTTGACCAAATGGTCCAAGGGGTCTCTTCCCACCTTCTTTATTATTTTTATTATGATGCTTATTATTATTAACATTGAGGCTGCATTTGTTCCCGTTTGTTTGTTTGTTTTACTTCAAAATAAGCGATGTGCAGTGTGCATAGGAATTTGTTTATAGGTTTTTTTTCTTCAACTATAGTCCGGCCCTCCAACGGTCTGATGGACTATGAACTAGCCCCATGTTTAAAAAGTTTGGGGACCCCTGATCTGGAGTCTAGGACATAAGATCTAGTCAGCTTGATGAATCAACAAAAGCCATTGAGAGCTTATGCTCACAGATTGCTCTATCTCAATAAAAGGGTTGGAATCCTCATTTGGACATGGAAACCCACTAGGTGACCTAGGGCAAAGCACACTTTCTCATCCTAAATGAGAAATCTATGGCAAGCCTCCCCTGAATAAATCTTGCCCCCAAAAACTTCCAACAGATCCAGCATAAATCAGAAATGAGTGGAAAACACAAAACAACAACAACAAAGTTCCCTGCACTTATATATCACAGGGAACTGGGATTAGTTTAAATCTAAAAACAGAAGTATTCCACCTATATCGTATGGATGTAAAAGAAAGTGAATTTGCAAGCTCAAATTTCCAAGCATGACTCATGTTTATAATGGAAAATATGGAAACTCATCTAAATCATTGGCCAGATTTGCATATTTGCTTTTGTTAATGTGCCATCAGATTCTGTTTGCCTCATACTATCCCTACAAATGTCAGGCCTTTAAGAGATCTTATTATTAATAGCCTTATTCAAGTTTGCAAACACGGGACCATCATTGCTTTGATTAAATTGAAGACCTCATCTACACTAAACATTCAATGCAGTTCAAAGCTAGCTTCACTCTGCAGCAGGCAGCCAATACTTTCCCATGAAAGTGTGTGAAAGTAAACCCTTAATTCACATCAGTGCTCTGTGGTTTGTGTAATAGTCATCCAGGCTTCAAACTGGTTCCAGGATTTACTATGGAATCATCTGCACATCAAAACCAATTTCTTCAATACTGGTTTGAAACTGCATTAAGTGGTCACTGCAGATGGTCCCTATAATATGGTCTTGTTCTTTTCTATTGTATTTACTGAACAGATTACACTAAAGCAAACATCTAAATTCAGCTAGAAAGGGTCACAAGGTTTGCAGTCTAATAAAAAGTTTGAGAGTTGTCTTTTTTAACTATTGTGTGAAAGATAATAGGGTCCCCTTGTCCATCCAAGTAAAATCTAGTGTGAAAGTTTTTGCGGAAATCAGGGTAGAATTTAGGGATTATATTTTTGGACCACAATCCTCAGAATCTCATCCTACATCTCTTTGTCACAAAATACAAAACAAAGTAAGCTTCCTTTCTACTCTTCTGGTTGTTCTGTCTTAAGTGACAATATAGAGTATGTTTCAAAACCGGCAGCAAAAGAAGCAAAGCTCTGTTCTAAGCATTGAACAAAACTAATTGTGTTTTCATTTGCCCAGATGTGAGTGTGACTGCATCGGTCCATCCCACCACTTTGTACAGTTGTTAGGAACATAGATATGGCAGCCAGAGGCAAGAACACGCTATGTCCTCATTAGTCTTCCAGCTAAAAGTTTATTGACTGTGGTTGAACTGTACAGTTTGGATCATTGATCCTTGGACAGGGGGAAAGCACAGGCTAGAGACCAAATAAAGCACTAGTCACTTTAAACCTATTAAGGCTTCATGGAAGAATCATCTTTCCTTTTCTTAGTGGAAAACTGCTTCATTTAGGATTCTTAGACACAATCACAAAAGGTCAATCTGTTTGACATTGACAAGCTGGGCAAAATTCTGAGGGGAAAAACATTCAAAGACCTTTTAGTCAAACTGTCAACAAAAAATGATATTTTATACTGACCCATAGGAATAAGACCAAATACCAATCTATCTGTAGTGGGAAGTTCATGTTTATAAGTCTCTTCAACTAAGAAGTTGTAAGTGAGGATGAACGAGTGCTTTCTGTTAAAATTCTGGAATTATATTTGTCACATATTTCTTTGAACCAGCAAGTCACGTGCAGAAATGTCTCTATTGTCCTCCAACACACACATATATAAATTCCCCCATGTTTGTCTGTCTATCTTAAAAAGTCTAAGGGCACATCTACACTGTAGAATTAATGCAGTTTGACATCAGTTTAACTGATATGGCTCAATGCTATTAATGATATTCATGAGGCACGGAGACCCTTTATCAAAGTAGACTAATGACCTTCCACAATATTAAGCAATGGTAGTCAATGTGTGCCAAACTGCGTTAATTCTACAGTGTAGATGCACCCTAAGTGAACCAGTTATTTAGAATGCACATAATTATCACACAAGAGAAGAAGCAGAAAACTGAGACCATGGAAAAGAAGACTTTGGTGGTTTTTGCTTTGTTTGGGTTTTTTTGGTACTCCTATTTTGTCTTTTTCATCTTTTCCTGTTCTGTAAACCTGTATTTCTTATTTTTGTCCTTGTATGTTTGAATAAAAAATACATTTAAAAATAGATAGGACTACTGCAATGCTCAATACACTGGGCTATCTTGGTATCAAGTTTGGAAAATCAAATTAATTCAAAACATGGTGACCAGATTGGTTATTGGTACATTTAGGAGTGAGCATGTAACATGTTTACAATTAGTTCACTAATCATATCAACAATAAGTGACAAAACCAAAGATATACAGACAAATAGACACTATCACTATGCTAAAACTCCTGTAATAGTTAACAAAAATAAATTAAAACAAGATAAAATTTGATTAAATAATAAATAATAAATTTGGTAAAATGGGTTTAAATTACAATATGAAAGCAAGGGGAGTAGAGTTACAAGTGTAAAAGAGTCAGTCAGAGAATTTAGATAAGTTCACCACCATGACAAGGGAATCAACCTGTATCATCTTTCCAAATTTCAGCTTGTAATTGAGTCTATATCAAGTTGAATTAGGTTCAAGTGCGTCTATATAAAATCAAGGCAAAACATGATTCACCAGCTACACAAATTTAGCTTTTTATTCTGGACAAGAGGAATATCAGACATGGAAGTCTTCAGAAAGCACAGGTTTCCTATGAAGCAAGTTGTATGATCTTACCTTATATGAAAAAGCATGTAAATCAGTTAATTCTTTTAAAAATATAGAATGCGCATTTTCAGCATGGATATATGCTACTGCGGTCTAAATCTGCCAAAGTTGCCTCTCTGTGGTAGTAAAGATATAAGGCTAAGAAACCATTACACCTTGAATTGAGGGAGAGATGTAGAAATAGTAAATGAGAGATAAAAAGAGAAAAAAGAGCAAAAAAAGATATTGCCAAATAAACTTATGCTTATGCTTCAATTGTGGTAACTTCATAAGGGAAAAAAAGATATTATAAAGTACAAGAATTCATTATTTGATTTCAAATATAAGCTCTTCTTGAACAGTGATTGCTATAGTCTGGAAAAGAGTGGCCTTGTCCCAATTAGAGCGAACTCTCTTAATAAATAGGTCCTCTTTGGTAGCACTTATGTTATTCCCAGTGATTTCGTGGGTCTACCCTTACTGGGACTAACTATTGAATTTAGGCCAGTCATACCACTTATGTTTCCCAGCTATGTGTTTCATTTCCAAAGCAGAAGACATCTAGGTTCTCCATCTTAATGAGAGACAGAGTTGCCCTCACTCAGCTTTTCAATTTGTGTGAGGCTACGTTTTCTGCTTCTTGAGACAAATGAATGAGAGAAGTACTTAAGTGGCTAGTGGCTGCACCATGAATTCTTTCATATGCAGAACTGGGCCAGGACGATACATAAAAAAATAGAAAAGCATGTATTTTTCATAAGATCAAAGCTAGCAACAACTATGGATAATCTAACAGAGCACAGTAATGAAGAGAATGGATCTATATAAATCAAGTCTTGAAATAAACATCTGGAGTTAAAAGGTTTCAGGTAGAGCCTGGTGTAGAGACTTATTACCTCATCAGATGGGCCGTTGTATGCCACTAGTTCTCGTCCTTCAGAATGGAGCCAGAGCCGACCCTAGGTATTTTTCAAGAGTAGGCGAACAGAATTTTGGTGCCCCCCCCCAAACCAATCACTGAAAAATAAAAGCGTTGGATAAGCGAAAATATTTGATAATAAGGAGGGATTAAGGGAAAGACTATTAAACATAAAATTACATTAAGATTTTACAAATTAAGCACTAAAACATCATGTTTTATAACAAATCAACAGAGAAAGCAGTTCAATACCTTGCGGAGGCAGGTCGCAGGAGACAGGAGTTGCCTCGATGGCGCCCCCAACAAGATGGCGCCACAGGCAACTGCCTAGTTGGCCTGGTGGTTGAACCGCCTCTGAATGGAGCCCATTGCACGATGTGTACTTCCGGTCGGGCTCCATCCAGAAAAGGGAGAGAAAGTGACATATGCCACCTCTGGGGCAACAAAGGAGCATTTCCATGTTGTCTGACCAGCAAACCTGTGTTGATGCTTCTCTCCATGGGAAAAAAGCAAAGGCAAGTTGCACGATGTGGAGCATGGGACAACAGGTTCTCCTTGCCCTCCACCAGGAGCAAATCCATGGGTCTTTGTGATGACGTCCTTGGAAAACAATCCAGAAGGACACTACTTAGACACACAACCACTGTTGAAATGAATGCACAGTCACTGATCTTCTTCATTTTTCATGTAAGAGTTTGCAGAAGAACTTCTTGGTGTAGTGAAACTTTAAAACTAGTGCAATAAGTATTCGGAACAGAAAAGATAACAGCCAATCTCATTAACTTATGCAAAGTTCTGGGAAAAATAAAGAAGGGAAAAAACTGGCACCTGAGTTTATCAAAATAATAACTAGCAGGCATTAACTGAAAGTTAAGGAAAAATTCAAAGTCAGGATGTCTTTGTAAATAACACAATGACAAATGAAACAGTATAGTTGATACACTGTACTTAATAAAAACTATCCTGTAAACAGCTACAAACTGAGTTTCAAACCTATTTAGGAGAAAATACACATTTGTTTATGTGGAGTCAATGGCACTAGTTCCATACCAAGGCAATGCATCCATAGAGAAAGACTATGAAACCTGATTAGTGACCAACCCTGACCATAATCATGGTCTTTTGTGTTCATCTTTCTGCAAGATTATTCTTTTTTAACTTCTAAAAAAGTAAAAGCAGTTTGCACTCTTGCAATGATCTACTTAAAAGCTATAAAGCCAGTCACTCAAACAAATATGGTCCATTCAATACACAGTTTTCATGAAAGGGAAAAAAAACAGGGAACATATTAATAAATATGGTTAAGCAGATTTGAGATCATTTCACCTAAAATACAAAGAGGGAAGTTTTCATGTGACACTAAGAAGCTAACAGAACATATGATGTACAACCACAATTTGGATCCACATATATTTCCTAGAGATGTGTTTCAGCTTTTAAATTAACTATAATTATATAGTTATTTGGAAATAACTATATAGCTAAAATCCACCCAAATGTGCAACTGTATCTTCTCCACGTGTCAGTTATGTGAACATAGTGTTCTATTTTGTGGAGAAGAAGCTTAAAAGAAAATGAGAATTTGCTTATCAGTGTGTTTTTTTCCCAGGCTGCTTTTTCATTTAAGTTCTTTTTTTCTTTTTTTTCTTTTTTCTTTTTTACGTTTTAGCATGCTAATACTTATGTTGGGATGCTCAGAGTATAAATCCTTAAGCAGGTCTATTTTGTCTCTTGAAATGAAGCAAGACTAGTAGTAAAATAAAACACCCCAGAACCTGCAAATGGTTATTCATTTATATTTGTTTCCTATCTTGTTTGTCATCTATATGTAAAATTCAAAAATGAGTGATAATCCTGATCTTGCTGAAATGGCACAGCATATGCACAAGAGAGGGCATTACTATGCTTGGGGGAAGATGAAGGTTAAGGATGTCAAAGGTACTTGTGCAGGGCTAAAAACAGAACAACAAGGACAGAACATGCTTAGAAAGCACTGAACTTTCACTTGACTGGAATAGAAAATTAGGGTGATGGAACCAAATTGAATTGACTGGTGGTGCTGTAGCAGTCCACAAATCCACTGATAATCTGGCAGAAAAGGATATCTAGTGAAAGAGATTTAGCTAAGAGAAAGGACAAGGAGTACAGAGATGGCAAAGAGAAGGAGCAAGTAGTGATCATGCTTCTCTCCCTTTTTTTACTCCATTTATTATTATTGAGAGTGGAAGGAGCAGCCTGCAGACCAACTCTCCTCGGCGGCATCCACACCCCCTCTGGTTGGTCCTTGGGTGGCGACCTTGGCCTACCCATAAAGCTCACAACTGACTTGGGCCGTGGGCTCTTCTACAATCCACTTATGACACCACAACTGATAAAATTTATGTTCCTCTGGTCTTTTATCAAACTGATCAGCAACCTACTGCCATCATCAGATAAGACTGTCCCCCTGCTGTCCCCAAGGACATATCATATTTACCATCTCCCAAGAAGGCCCAGGACATTTCTACACTCCCCATTCTGGACTCAATCTGTACCTAGAGAACTCTGTGTCTTGTGGTATGGGGGAACAAGGAGGGTATAAAAAGAAGGGTTGAAACTCTATGGAGAAGGAGGTCGGGGTGCGGGGGGGGGGGAGAAGGGGTCTACGTTAATTGCTGCAATAACATGTCTCATGCTTATGTCTATGTTTGATGTTTTTATAGTTTTAATGGCTTAATCTACAGTTATGTTTTTGATGTTTTGAATTTTGCCATTTATTATGTTGTAAACCGCTTTGAATTCCCCAGGGGTGAGAAAAGTGGTATAGAAATGCAAATTATTATTATTATTATTATTATTATTATTATTATTATTATTATACATCACACAGTCCTAAACACTTAGGAAGTGTCTGCCTTGTAATTCTGTGATACAAAATCCAGCATATATATATGGTTTGCTGTGTCATACTATGTCGTTGTGTCAATAATAATAATAATAATAATAATAATAATAATAATAATAATAATAATAATTTCCTCCTTTTTTCTCTTACATTCTTAAGAGGAAGAGAGAAAAACAAGCAGAAGATGAGGAAAAGTCATATTTATATATAAGAACAGGGAAAACCATCTTGTTATCTGTCATTAAGCATGTATAAATAGCCCTGTTATTGCAATCTAAAAGTAAATGCAGCTGGTTCACTCTATTACAAAATGGAAATCTGAGGTGGAGCAACTCACAACAGTTCCATTTTTTCCCACACTGGATACTGAATGCTGTAGTTTCCTCACTGGATTGTCACCTTGTTGTGGTGAGAGGGCTTGCATGTTTCAGGGAACCTGTGAGTGAAGCCATCAGGAGTCATATATTCCCAGAAGGGTCTCCCACTGCGGTAAGGTTACAGGGGTGAACCAGATGAAGCACGATCTGAAGGAATAAGACCTCAACAGCGGAGTAGGTGAATGATAACATGGTACATGTTACAACAGATGCAGGCTGCAACAGATATGAAATCATAGAATAGTAGAATTGGAAGAGACCTCATGGGCCATCCAGTCCAACCCCCTGCCAATAAGCAGGAAATCGCATTCAAAGCACCCCCGACAGATGGCCAACCCAAAAAAAAAGCGTCTAAAGAAGGAGCCTCCACCACAGCCCGGGGCAGAGAGTTCCACTGCTGAACAGCACTCACAGTGAGGAAGTTCTTCCTGATGTTCAGGTGAAATCTCCTTCCCTGTAGTTTAAAGCCATTGTTCCGCATCCTAGTTTCCAGGGCAGCAGAAAACAAGCTTGGTCCCTCCTCCCTATGACTTCCCCTCACATATTTATACATGGCTATCATGTCTCCTCTCAGCCTTCTCTTCTGTAGGCTAAACATGCCCAGCTCTTTAAGCCACTCCTCATAGGGATTGTTCTCCAGGCCCTTGATCATTTTAGTCACCCTTCATGTAAACCGTACAATTGGACCAAAAACCTCTTTCTGTAAAGACTTGTGTTGGTCGCTGTGCAGTGATCTTCACACATAAATCCATGACCCACCACCAAGACTCTGCTTCTGGAAGACAATCAAACACATTCACTAGAGATATCTCATGATGATGATAGCTATAGCTTACAAAAGTGCTCTGGTTTGCAGTATTGTCTGGTATCAGACCTCTGCTACAGGTTGAAGATTGGGCAGAAGGTGAGAAAGGGCAACAAATCTGTAGTGTTATCTGTCACTCTCTCTCTCTCTCTCTCTCTCTCACACACACACACACACACACACACACACATGCACACATTGCTGCTAGTGCCTTTGAAGGCTCAGTAGAGAGGAATGCTTCACTAAGATCATTATCATCTAGGAGTGTAATCAACTGTTGATGGTGGCTTGGGCCCTGCAAGCATGTATAGTTGTTCTCCAACAGTTGCTTTTTTTTTCTTTTTTTTAACTTTTGCGGATTTGATTATTTGTGGATTTGATTAAAATGCTCTCTCTTGGAAGCTCTAGGTCTTCCAGTGTGTGTGTGATCATGCTGAAGGACCTAGAGATTTATAGAGTGAGTGTCTCAGTAGGAATTTCTAGGTTCTCCATTGTGATTCTATGGTCATCTTCCAGGAGAAATTGACCATAGAGTCATGTTGGAAGACCTAGACATTTCCAGAGATGTGTTCTCTCAGGTAAAAAAAAATGCAATTTCTATTTTTTTTACACATTTTAATTTTCATAGAATCATAGAATTGGAAGAGCCCATACAGGCCATCCAGTTCAACCCCCTGCACAGTCAAAGCACCCCTGACAGATGGCCATCCAGCCTCTGTTTAAAAGCCTCCAAAGAAGGAGCCTCCACCAGACTCTGAGGCAGAGAGTTCTACTGTTGAACAGTTCTCATGGTCAGGAACTTCTTCATAATGTTCAGGTGGAATCTTTTTTCCTGTAATTTGAACCCATTGCTCTGTGTCAGTCTCTAGGGCAGCAAAAAACAATCCGGCTTCCTCTTCTTCATGGTGGTCTTGCACCCCTAATCCTGGTGAATGTGGAGATCCGACTGTATATAAATATTAGATACATAAGGAAGGACTGAAATAGTTAAGATTTCTAGTAAAAAAAAAAAGTCCCTCTTAGGTTGCAGTAAAGGGCCACAGACTCTCAAACCTCCTTCAAGGAGAAATCTAGTTCTCAGTCACCTGCAGAAGCCTCAATTATTATGGATTTGCATGCAAACAGATTACACCTTTAACTGATCAAAGGAAACATTAATAAATAAATGAAAAAAGGATCCCTATTTCCCTTGATGGCTGAAAGAATGGAATCAGGGATGACTCACCAATAGGTGTTTGCAAGAACAATATATTTAAAAGACAGATTAAAGTCACAGAACTATTGAGAAATTGTATTTGCTTTCTTAAGTATGTTCTTGTATATTTATATTACAATTTATCTATTTGTATAATTGTATAGGATGTGCATGTATGTGTTGTGTGTCTCCATATGTGTGTAATTCAATGGGGTTTTTTATTTATTACTTTCAATTGCCAACTTTTCTGGCAATTAGCTATTTGGCAGTTCAAGAGCACCCTCTTTTCTACAGACACACACAAAGTGGCCATGCCAACTGGAGGATTCTGGGTTTGTTGTCCAAAATAGCTCTTCAGTTAGGAAGTTGTTAAGTATAAAAATAATGAACAACACTTCTAAGATATTGTGGATATATTGCAAGACATTCTATCTGCAAAACAACTGACAGGAGGAGAAAAGGTTGGGACTGCTGAAGAGTTATTACTATTTAAAGTGTAGTCCTGCCATCACCCTCTGACTTAAATGGTATTGATTAAACAGGATGTAATAAAAGGGAAACAAATTACTAATGTCTAATTTGAACTATGACTGTGGAATCTAGTTATAAATAATTCCCATATAAAACACTCTCAGAAACAACAGGCACTTATCTGCTGTTTTAATTGGGAGAGGGCACTTGTAGGCCGTTGTTTGGTTGCCTAATAACAGCATATTGCTTTAAAAGAATTGACAATGCTTGTTTCATCATAAAAGATTTGTGATTAGTCATTTGCTGTGTGATTGTTAAAAACAAACAAAAAACTCTCGTAAATATCAGCTATGATGCTTAGATAATGGAATAGTCAATCAGTCATGCTGGCTTTTAACTTTGGAAGTGAATGGATTCAGATGTTATAGCTATTTCATTACCACCTACAAACAAGATCCTCCAAAATAGAGGTTGCCAGACACCCTCAGTATTCTTTGTTACGACCTCATCAGACATGCCACTTTGCCTGTTGTGTGCCATATGTACTTCCATAGAATCATAGAATCATAGAATAGTAGAGTTGGAAGAGACCTCATGGGCCATCCAGTCCAACCCCCTGCCAAGAAGCAGGAAATCGCATTCAAAGCACCCCCGACAGATGGCCATCCAGCCTCTGCTTAAAAGCCTCCAAAGAAGGAGCCTCCACCACAGCCCGGGGAGAGAGTTCCACTGTCGAACAGCCCTCACAGTGAGGAAGTTCTTCCTGATGTTCAGGTGGAATCTCCTTTCCTGTAGTTTGAAGCCATTGTTCCGTGTCCTAGTCTGTGTCAGGACCCAGGCTGCAGAGCACCAATAACCATGCGCAGAGGCCAGAATCTATCTAATATCTTTATTAAAGGAATATATAAAGTCAATAAAAACAAGTGAAGAATATAGTTCAGAAGTAGACCTTTCAGGAAAGGTCAAATATAGTCCAGGAAAACAATGTCCAATATGAGATATTAAAGTCCAAAGTTATAATCCACTTCACCGAAACACACACTATTTGACAAGCAATAGTGTGGGGAACTGTCCATAGTCTTTGAGGCTTAAGGTAAATCCGAAGGAAACTGGAAAACAAGGCTTGAATCAGAGAAGCAAGGTCCGTGGTTTAAAACGCAAGGCAAGGCAAGACTTGAAACTTGGCAAGATCAAACTTGAAACAAGGCAAACATGAATCAAAAACTGAGTCCATAGAAGTCCATGGTACAAGGCTGGGCTGAAAACTTGATCCGGGATCTGGGAACTGGAGTACGAAGTCTACACACGATTTCACTCCTCAAGCCGACGAATTGACTCCGCAAGGATTCCTTTGCGGGCAAACACCTATATAGGATCTTGTTTTCCCGCCAAGGAACACTTTCTCTGGGGAACAAGAAACGAAACCTATACTGTGTCCAGATGCATGACTCCTTAAAGTTTCCCAAGGGAAGCAGACTTAATCAGCTAATTGTCTGGCAGCTATCCTGGTGCTCCGGCGAGTCGCCTCTCGAGCGCCCCTATCTTGATTATAATAATCCCGGCGAGAAAATGGGGGAGATTTCTGCTCAAGGCTTGTTTGGCTGACTTCTTGTGGGCAAACATCTTGCAGGTGCAAGGGCTCCAATTCTGGCTGAAACAGTGGGAAACCCAAGTTTTCCTCTTCATCTGCCTCAATAGTACCAGGAACGGGACTACATGGCCCATGAGTCATCACACTATCCCCGCCCTCAAGGCCCCCCTCAAACAAGGCCCCTCTTCCCAAGGTGTGGGGCCGCGGCTTGGCAGGGTAGGCCTGATGGAAGCGACGGACTAAATCGGGGGCATGGACTGTGGAAGCGTCTTCCCAAGAGCGTTCTTCGGGGCCAAAACCTACCCAGTCAATGAGATATTGAAGGCGGCGGCGGCGGAAGCGAGAATCTAAAATGTCCTGAACCTCGAATTCCTCCTCCCCATCCACCAAAACAGGAGTGGGGGCCGGCCGGTCTGCATCAGGGCGCACACCATCCGCCGGAAGGAGCAGGGAGCAATGAAACACTGGATGGATGCGCATAGAGCGTGGAAGTTGGAGTTTGAAAGTCACGGGGTTAAGTTGCGCCACCACTGGGTAGGGACCAATGAAACGGGCATCTAGCTTCCGGCAGGGACGGTGGGAGGGCAAAAAGCGAGTGGACAGAAGAACCCGATCTCCTACCTTGATTTCGGGGCCCGGCTGGCGATGATGGTCAGCGTGGCGTTTATAGTCCTCCTTGGCTTGGTCCAGTTGCTGGAGCAATAGTTGTTGCACCGCTGTGAGTTCTTGCAGCCAGTCCTCCACTGCGGGGACTTCTGAGGTTTCAATGACAGGAGGAAAGAAACGTGGATGGAAGCCGTAGTTTGCAAAGAACGGGGTTTCCTTAGTTGAAGCCTGGACACCATTGTTGTAGGCAAACTCTGACAGAGGTAACAGGGAAGCCCAATTGTCCTGCTGGTAGTTTACATAACAGCGAAGGTATTGTTCCAAAGTGGCATTGGTGCGCTCAGTTTGCCCATCCGTTTGGGGATGGTGAGCTGAAGATAAACGAGAGTCTATGCCCAATAGTTTTTGTAGGTGCCTTCCAGAAACGAGAGGTGAATTGAGATCCACGGTCTGTGACTAAACTCTTGGGCAATCCATGTAGTCTGAAAACATGCTGAAGGAATAAATCTGCAGTCTCTTTGGCCGTGGGGAGGCCATCGCAGGGAATGAAATGGGCCAACTTGGTAAAAAGGTCCACCACCACTAGAATCGTGGTGAATCCAAGGGAAGGTGGTAGGTCAGTGATAAAATCCGCAGAAATTATCTCCCATGGACGAGATGGAGTAGGAAGGGGATGCAGTAGCCCTGAGGGCTTCTCCCTTCTTGTCTTGGAACGCTGGCATACCGGGCAGGTATTGACATATTTTTCCACATCCTTGCGGATTTTGGGCCACCAAAAATCTCATAGGATCAAATGCATGGTTTTAAATAGTCCAAAATGCCCTGCTGGCTTGCAGTCATGACACAGGCGAAGTGCCTTTTCTCTGCCTGGTCCTGGGGGGATGTAGACATGATTTCTGTAGCATAATAGCCCATCCTTAAGTGAGAAAGGGAAACGTAGTCCTTGGCGAATTTGATCTTGAGCCCAGGCGTCTGCTTGTTGACTGGCTCTAATTTCTTGAGCACAAAGGGGTCCTGGAGTAGAGGGAGTTGGTTCAACTGCAGTGGATTTGGTGTTTCCCACTGTGAGCGTGGCAAAGTTTTCAGGCTGTAGCAATTGAGATTCGAAGGTTTCTCTGCGCCCTGCAGCATACTCTGGTTTCCGTGAAAGAGCATCTGCTTGCTTGGTCTGAGCAGGGGTTACATAATGGATCTGGAAGTCAAAACGCTCAAAAAACAATGCCCAGCGCTGTTGCCTCTGATTTAACTTGCGAGCAGTCCTTAGATGTTCCAAATTACGATGGTCAGTATGAACCTCAATGGGAAATTTGGCCCCTTCTAACCAATGTCTCCAATTTTCAAAGGCTGCCTTTATGGCCAAAAGTTCCTTTTCCCAAATAGTGTAATTTCTCTCTGGGGCTGTTAGTTGACGGGAGTAAAAGGCACAAGGGTGAAGATGTTCTCCCACTGGTTGCATGAGTACAGCCCCAATTGCCACATCGGAGGCGTCAGCCTGCACAACAAAAGGGGTCTTAGGATCAGGGTGCTGTAGAATTGGCTGGGACGTGAATAACTTCTTTAGTTGCTGGAACCCTTCCTCTGCTTGCTCCGTCCAGCGGAAGGGCTGTTTTCCACGGATGCAGCTGGTGATTGGGTCAGACCAGCGGGCAAAGTCTGGAATGAACTTGCGGTAGTAGTTCGCGAACCCCAAGAAACGCTGCACCTCTTTCTTGTTGGTTGGCGCCCGCCATTCCAATACTGTTGAAACCTTTGCCGGGTCCATGGAGAGCCCTTGTGGCGAGACACGGTATCCCAGGAATTCTACCTCTTGTAGATCAAAAGTGCATTTTTCCAACTTGGCATATAGTCCATGATCCCGCAATCGTTGTAACACCATTCTGACGTGTTTCTCATGTTCTGATTGTGATCTAGAAAACACCAAAAAATCGTCCAAGTAGATGATCAAGAACCGATCTAGATAATCCTGAAAGATATCATTGACAAAGTGCTGGAACGTTGCAGGAGCTCCACATAAACCGTAATTCATGACTAGGGACTCGAATAATCCAAATTTAGTCTGGAAGGCGGTTTTCCACTCGTCCCCCTCCCTGATGCGAACTAGATTGTAAGCCCCCCGAAGATCCAGCTTGGTGTAAACCTTGGCCCCTCGAAGCCGGTCTAATAGGTCCGAGATCAAAGGCAGGGGATAGCGGTTCCGCTTTGTGATATTGTTCAATGCTCTATAGTCCACAACCAAGCGTAGGTCCCCTGACTTCTTTTTCACAAACATCGCTGGGGAAGCGGCTGGGGATTGAGAGGGTCTGATGAACCCCTTGCGGAGGTTTGACTCTATGAACTCCCTGAGAGCTTCTTGCTCTGGTTCAGTCAGGGAGTAGAGGTGTCCTCGCGGGATCGGGGCCCCCTCCACCAAGTCAATGGCACAATCATAGGGCCTATGCGGGGGTAGTTTCTCGGCTTCCTTTTCATTGAAAACATCCCAAAAGTCTGAGTATTTCTTGGGTAAGGTGATGATGGGTTCAGCGTCTGTGGCATGGCAGACCTTGGCTACAAGACAATGGTTTTGGCAATATTTAGAAGCAAACTGCAGTTCTCTGTTGGTCCAGGAGATGTTTGGGTCGTGGAGTGTCAGCCATGGAATTCCCAAAATCACAGGGAAGTGAGGAACCTCGGTAACAAAGAAGGAAATCTCTTCCATGTGTTCCCTTATCCACATTCTGGTGGGTTCAGACCATTGGCTTACTGGACCTGTCTTTAGGGGGCGGCCATCTATGGCTTGCACCACCCGGGCGTTCTTGAAATCGTGATATTGTAATCCCAGAGAGTCGGCATACTCTCTATCGATGAAATTGTTTGTTGCTCCTGAGTCTATCATGGCATGGATCATGACGGGTCCTTTTTTCGCTGACCACAAGGTGACCACTAGGAGAAATAGGACCCCGGTTGGCGGCTCTTGAGTGGGGTTTCTGACCGGGTTGGCGAGCCTCTCTACGCCCGGTCGCTGGCTTCTCCCGCCGGCTTTGCACCTGCCGCCTCGGCCGTCTCCGTCTCCACGGAGGACGACGCCGCCAAACGAGCGGCGGGCTTTCTTTTGGCTGGACACTCTCTGGCAAAGTGGCCCCCGTTTCCGCAGTACCAACAGAGGTTTAAACGTTGGCGGCAGGCCTTCTCGGCAACATCTAATCTGGGACGCACATTGCCCAACTGCATCGGCTCCTCCTCGCTTCCTCTGGGGTATGGGGCTGGTGGCGGGGGTCTCCACACTGGACGTGGTTGGATGCCGGCGGGAGCGGGAGGTTTCACTCCTGCTCTTCCACTCTGGCCTCGGAGCCACTGTTTTCTGTTGGCAAGCATGACTTCGGCTCGTAAACATTGGTCAATAAGTCTCTCAAGAGAGTTTGGAGGATCCACCTTGGAGATTTCTTCCAGCATCTCAATGTTGAGACCCTCACGAAACTGTCCTCTGAGGGCTACGTCATTCCAACCGGTGTTTTGGGCCAGCACTCGGAACTCGGCTATGTACTGGGACAAGGGCCTGTCCCCTTGGAAAAGGCGCCGGAGTTTATGGCCGGCCGCCTCTAGATTGTCCTCGATCCCCCAAGTCGCCTTAAGGTGATTCAGGAAGTTTTGCGCGGAACTTAGGTGCGGGGAGGCTTCATCAAATAGCGCCGTTGCCCAATTGGCCGCTGGCCCTTCTAGGAGACTGTAAATCCACGCCACCTTGACGTCTTCTTGGGGAAACTCGGCATGACGGGCTTCTAGGTATGCCTGGCATTGGCGACGGAAAACATGAACCTTGGAAGCTTCTCCAGAAAACTTGGTTGGTAGCGCCAGGGCAGGGAGACGGGCTCCGCGTTCCTTCAAGCCCCGTATTTCTCCCTCCTGCGTATGGAGTGTATCACGGATTCTGTCCACTTCATCCTTGGAGATGGTGTAGCTGAGTGGTTGGGCTTCCGCCCTGGTTCCAGTAGACATTCTGGCCTAGGTTAATTGGTGCTTAAGGTGGCGGAGTCAAGCTGTCAGGACCCAGGCTGCAGAGCACCAATAACCATGCGCAGAGGCCAGAATCTATCTAATATCTTTATTAAAGGAATATATAAAGTCAATAAAAACAAGTGAAGAATATAGTTCAGAAGTAGACCTTTCAGGAAAGGTCAAATATAGTCCAGGAAAACAATGTCCAATATGAGATATTAAAGTCCAAAGTTATAATCCACTTCACCGAAACACACACTATTTGACAAGCAATAGTGTGGGGAACTGTCCATAGTCTTTGAGGCTTAAGGTAAATCCGAAGGAAACTGGAAAACAAGGCTTGAATCAGAGAAGCAAGGCCCGTGGTTTAAAACGCAAGGCAAGGCAAGACTTGAAACTTGGCAAGATCAAACTTGAAACAAGGCAAACATGAATCAAAAACTGAGTCCATAGAAGTCCATGGTACAAGGCTGGGCTGGAAACTTGATCCGGGATCTGGGAACTGGAGTACGAAGTCTACACACGATTTCACTCCTCAAGCCGACGAATTGACTCCGCAAGGATTCCTTTGCGGGCAAACACCTATATAGGATCTTGTTTTCCCGCCAAGGAACACTTTCTCTGGGGAACAAGAAACGAAACCTATACTGTGTCCAGATGCATGACTCCTTAAAGTTTCCCAAGGGAAGCAGACTTAATCAGCTAATTGTCTGGCAGCTATCCTGGCGCTCCGGCGAGTCGCCTCTCGAGCGCCCCTATCTTGATTATAATAATCCCGGCGAGAAAATGGGGGAGATTTCTGCTCAAGGCTTGTTTGGCTGACTTCTTGTGGGCAAACATCTTGCAGGTGCAAGGGCTCCAATTCTGGCTGAAACGGTGGGAAACCCAAGTTTTCCTCTTCATCTGCCTCAATAGTACCAGGAACGGGACTACATGGCCCATGAGTCATCACAGTCTGCAGGGCAGCAGAAAACAAGCTTGCTCCCTCCTCCCTATGACTTCCCTTCACGTATTTGTACATGGCTATCATGTCTCCTCTCAGCCTTCTCTTTTGCAGGCTAAACATGCCTAGTTCTTTAAGCCGCTCCTCATAGGACTTGTTCTCCAGACCTTTGATCATTTTAGTTGCCCTCCTCTGGACGCTTTTCAGCTTGTCAACATCTCCCTTCAACTGTGGTGCCCAGAATTGGACGCAGTATTCCAGGTGTGGTCTGACCAAGGCAGAATAGAGGGGGAGCATGACTTCCCTGGATCTAGACGCTATAACCCTATTTATGCAGGCCAGAATCCCTTTGGCTTTTTTAGCTGCTGTATCATATTGTTGGCTCATGTTTAACTTGTTGTCCACGAGGACTCCAAGGTCTTTTTCTCACATACTGCTGTCAAGCCAGGCGTCCCCCATTCTGTATCTTTGATTTCCATTTTTTCTGCCGAAGTGAAGTATCTTGCATTTGTCCCTGTTGAACTTCATTTTGTTAGTTTCGGCCCATCTCTCTAGTCTGTCAAGATCGTTTTGAATTCTGCTCCTGTCTTCTGGAGTGTTAGCTATCCCTCCCAGTTTGGTGTCGTCTGCAAACTTGATGATCGTGCCTTCTAACCCTTCGTCTAAGTCGTTAATAAAGATGTTGAACAGAACTGGGCCCAGGACGGAGCCCTGCGGCACTCCACTTGTCACTTCTTTCCATGATGAAGATGACGCATTGGTGAGCACCCTTTGGGTTCGTTCGCTTAGCCAATTACAGATCCACCTAACCGTAGTTTTGTCTAGCCCACATTTTACTAGTTTATTTGCCAGAAGGTCGTGGGGGACTTTGTCGAAGGCCTTACTGAAATCCAGGTAGGCTACATCCACAGTATTCCCTGTATCGACCCAACTCGTAACTCTATCGAAAAAAGAGATCAGATTAGTCTGGCATGACTTGTTTTTGGTAAATCCGTGTTGACTATTAGCAATGACCGCATTTGTTTCTAAGTGTTCGCAGACCACTTCCTTGATGATCTTTTCCAGAATCTTGCCTGGTATCGATGTGAGGCTGACCGGACGGTAATTGTTTGGGTCGTTCTTTTTTCCCTTCTTGAAGATAGGGACCACATTCGCCCTCCTCCAATCTGCTGGGACTTCTCCCGTTCTCCAAGAACTCTCGAAGATAATTGCTAGTGGTTCTGAAATAAATTCCGCTAATTCCTTCAATACTCTTGGATGTAGCTGATCTGGCCCTGGGGACTTGAATTCGTTTAGAGAGGCCAGGTGTTCCTGGACAACTTGTTTCCCTATTTGGGGTTGGATTTCCCCCAATCCTTTGTCCATTTCAGCCGGGCTCCATGACAAAAGAGGAAAACAAACAGCATATGCCGTGCTGGCAGCAATATGGGAGACCCCCTGTTGCCTTAGGAGCAATGGGGTAAAGCCAGCTGGTAATGCTTCTCCTTGTGGGATGAGAGTCAAGGTAAGGCGGATGATGCAGGGCATGGAGCAATAAGGTCTCCACACATCCCGCCAGGAGCCCATAGATTCACCACAATTCATGGCAAATCCACGGGCCTTTGTGATTATGTGCTTAGAAAACTGTGATAGGAATGCTCACAAAGGTTAGGCCACTGCTTCTTAAACTGTGGGATCCTAACACTTAGATCAATGTCGGGGTCATGAAAAATTTTGCACCAGTAAACCTAGTGGCTGTTTTAGACATTTACATGAATTTGTTAGCAAGAATGTGCCATCTTTACAGTGGACTCTGAAGAAAATGCTTCAGCTGTACTTCATAAAAAGGAAAATCAACCTGTTTAGCAAGCCTTGGAAATTCAGATTTACTATAACTAAATATTTACGTTTATACCTATTTTATATACCTATATATTCAGGATCACATAAAATATGTTGGAAAGGGGTTGCAATGGGGAAAAAAACCCTGGGTTAGGCAATCTTTATGTACAGAAATGGGCAGCTCCAGTTGAGCCTTTCATCTCACATTTCTTACACTAGGGTCCCAAAGTTAATCTTGGATCAAGGCGAAGTGGCAAAACTACAAGACCAGATGGGAGGTTGCCAATTTCTAATTTGGGTAATGTTTCCACATGCACAATTCCCATTCTGAAGATTCTGAACATTCACTGCCAATAATGGTTGGCTAATTAATTTTATGTTACTTTTTTGCAGTTTAGTCCTCAGTGGTGTTGAAAAAAGCAAAATCGCACATGTATAATGCCATCCCAAGGGTTTGCCTGCTTATACCAGTCAGACTTTTTTGGGTCTTTAAATCTGTCGTTCATCTTAAAGAGATATTCTGCCTTCCATATCCTCATCTATTCAGTGATGAAATTTCAGAAGCTGGGGGGGGGGGGGGGTTAAGTAAAAAAGAGTTCCTACTCAACAACTCTTGAAATTTGGGCAAATTCTTGAACAGCAAGGGGTTTGTAGTTTGATGTGGCACTAGAGAAGCTTCTCAATCAGCTTTTAAAAATACCCTTCCCTCAACTTCATATCCCAACTGTTGCCATAGCAGTTAAAGTGGAATCATAGCACTATAAAAGTCTACTGTGAAAGAGCCTTATAACACACGCAAGAGTTTGAGAAGTATTCATCTGCAGAGCCAGAGGACTGTATTTCTGCAGATGCAAATTTTCGTAACTGAAACCATGAACTGGGGCCCCCAAAATAATTCCTCTTGGAAAATATGTGTTATGAAACTGTCCCCATTGGCATACAGATCGAAAGGTTAAAAATATAGTCAATGAAAACTGGGTAAAAGGGTATAGGGGAAAGAGAGAACGAGACACCAATTATAGTCGAATGGTTTTTGAATAAAAAATATATAGAATGACCCGGCTTTCAAATCTGTCAATGTTCTGGTTTCAAATTAGAGTCATTAGTAGGAGACCCTAAAAGATGGAGAAAAGAGAAAGAGAGAGAATTTTTGATGAAAAGTCATGAATATCCCTTAAAGATATACCTGGAAGCTTGTGCATTTTGAACTAGCAATGAGCAAATGATTGACACTCTGCATAAGTACTTTGAAAACCAAGCCTTTGACCTGTCATTCTTTCAGAACCCTATTATAAAAAGTGACACCCCATACCTACCTCAGGCACTGCTGAGACAAACCAATTTCTCTCCTACTAACATTAACAATGGTGAATTTTCTTATGACATATCCTGTAGAAGAAACAGCTATCTGTTGTTGTTGTTGTTGTTGACACAGAAGGGAACTCGGTGTGCATTCTGTGCAAAAATATAAAATGCAGAGAACTGGCATCCCAGCATGAATACATCAAATTTAGTAACTAACAATGGAACTGCATTGACAAAGGGTAGCCTTTGCGATGCAATGAAGAGAATGGATATCGATGTAATAATCATTAATATGTAAGTTCATGGAGCCACTATTTTGAACCATGCTTCTAGGCAATAATTGCTGTCTATGCATTAAGTATAGCTGAGTCAAATTAGTGAATCAATTCTTGTGTTTGAAAGTAATAGAAACACTTTGAATTAAAAAAAAAAGAGGGCAATGTGTAATTATTCTTAGCCCATTCAATGCTTTTGTTTTGCTTTTCTCAGAACCATCAACAAACTCCTTTGCTCATCTTGGGGGGGGGGGTGCCTCTCTCCTATGGGGCTCTATGGATCGGTGGGAGGTTCCCAGGGACGGCCTTCCAGTAATGACCAGCCAGAATAGCAAACCATTAATGTGGAGTGCCTCCGGGGTCAGGTGTTTCATCTAGTGGTTGGCTTGGCAGGTAGTCTGAGAACGATACCTGGCCTCACACCATTACCCATGTTGCAGTGCTCCCTCCCACAACTAATTGCTTAGCTCAATTTCCAGTTTTCTAATTAGGTCAATAAATAGCTCATTTATTTCTCTGAATCTTGTGTCTGGTCTATTTCGTGGTGGGGATTCAATGAGAATTTCAGGGTGTTTTGCCAGTTCTTCCCTCTGAAATATAGCCTACAGTACCTCGTATTCCTTGGCAGTTTCCCATCTAACAAAGGTTGACCATGATCAAGATCATACTATTTTTTAAAAAAGAATTCGGGGAAGGGTAATTAGTTAATTACCCTTCCCCGAATTCTTTTTTAAAAAATAGTGTGATATACCATATATACTCAAAGATAAGCTGAGTTTTTTTAGCTCTTTTTTTTTTTTTAAAAAAAAAAAGCCCCCCTCACCTTATAATGGGGTCAAGGTCAAGCCAGCAGCGGAGCCTGGAGGACATTGCTTGCAATATATGACATATTTCTCTCCTTCTTTATCAGTGTGCTTTCTTTTCCAAAGTCTCCCTTGCTTTTAACCAAGGGAATATTTTGGAAAGGGATAGAAGCCCTTGCAATTCTGGAAAAAAATATATATATATAGTGTTTTCCTCTGAAATATTTGTTAATCTCTGCTACAGATATACAGGCATTCCCCCTGCAAGCCTTTGCAATCACTATGTACCTAAATATCTGCATCTATCTATCTATCTACATTAGTTTTATATATGAATTTCCCCTCATATGTTTGCAGGTCTTTGCAAATCATAGATACATATAGTTATCTAGAGATTTCCATGTACAGTACCTGTAAATCTGTATCTATATGTTTACATTATTTTTATGTATGAATTTTCCCCTCACATGTTTACAAATCCTATTCAGATATATATATATAGAGAGAGATGTCTAGATAGATAGATATTAATATAGATATAGTATATAGGGCTTACCAATATTACAGGGGGAAATGCACATATAAATATATATATATAGACATGCCTAGATAGATATGAATATAGATATATAGGGCTTGCAAATATTGCAGGAGGGAAATGTGTGTGTACACACATATAGAGATGTCTAAATAGATATAAACATAGATATATAGGGCTTGCCAATATTACAGGGGAAATGCATATATATATATATGTGTGTGTGTGTGTGTGTGTGTGTGTGTGTGTGTCTAGATAGATATGAATATAGATATATAGGGCTTACAAATATTGCAGGAGGGAAATGCGTGTGTACACACATATAGAGATGTCTAAATAGATATAAACATAGGTATATAGGGCTTGCAAATATAACAGGAGGGAAGTGCATATATATAGAGAGAGGATTTGCAAATGTTTCAGGGGAAAATGCATATGTGAAATTAGTATATATAATTATAGATCTATACTTAGCTCTGCATTTTTATATAGGCATTGCATGCTTGCCTGTTACTATATTGGAAACTGCCCTGAGTCCCCATGGGGAGATAGGGTGGGATACAAATGAAGTTTTATTGTTGTTGTTGATATATTGTTTTGTTGACCCTACTTTTCCACTTACAGAGATAGTTTACTGTTTTTCTTTGAAATATGGTAAATATTCAAAAACATTTAACCCACTGATGCCTTAGTTAATGGAATTTTACTAGTATCTATTATTTTGAAATTTACCAGTAGCTGCTGCATTTCCCACTCTAGGCTTATACTTGAGACAGTAAGTTTTCACAATTTTTGTGGTAAAATTAGGTGTCTTGGCTTATATTCGGGTCGGCTTATACTTGAGTATATACAGTAAATATTTTATTTAATAAATAAGCAAACAGTGTTTCATCATTTTTCTACTTTTTTTCACTGAGTGAAAATGGTACTGCAACCTCTATTATAGATTCACACTACTGGGTCCCATGTTAGTATTAATTTGCAGGTTCTTAGTAACCATAAAATGTGTCACTTGCATTTAATTGGCAGGGAAGGGGAGATAGATGCAAATGCTCAAGAATGAGAGTTCAATTAACTTAGACTGGAAGGAATTATAAATGCCATCTGCCATGTCAAGCTCTATACCCTGGCCAAAGAACTTCATCATACCTTTAGAATCAATAGCAAATAAACCTCATGATATTCTTAATAGCTCAGTGGAGGACATGTTTTGTCTTCCTTGGCTATTAACATTAGGCCATTAGAAGTGGAAAATGCTTTTGTACAAATGCTGACAAACCTCTTTAAAATTAAGCCTTTCTAGCAGAAAAGCATTTTTATTGAGCAAAGGTGACATCTATTACCCAGTCACATCTCAAGTGCATATCTCTCAAACGTAGTTAATTAAGCACTCCAGGACGCAATTTGAAATGCATCAAGTGGATTCTTTACTTTTCATATTTCTGAGTATGCAGATCCACTTCACTGATAGTCACTGACCTGTGGTATCCAAGGAGTGGGCTTATCTCATCTCTGAAGGATATGCACACATACATATATATATAGCTACAATGCTAAGATTTAAGAGGTAGAAGTGGAAGCAGGAGGCAATCATGATATGTGAACTGAACATAAAGTAATGCATAGAAATAATCTTCAGAGTCTTTCTTCTCTTCACGCCTCACTATCATTACACATGGATCCATGCCACATAGCCATAAGTGTATATGTACATCTTATATACACCTCTGTGAAGAACCAGGCAGGACAGAAATGTAGAGAGGTTATGTAGAGAATATGAATACATTCTTTAGCGAAAGAAATGTGAGCTAGTTCTCATACTCTTTGCCTTGTATTTTTTTTCATCCAGACACTCGTCATCCTGATTCTTCCTACAATAATATGGAAATATTGGGGGTGTGAAGAATTCACTACTTTTTCTCTGCAAATTTATTTATTTATTTATTTATTTACAGTATTTATATTCTGCCCTTCTCACCCCGAAGGGGACTCAGGGCGGATCACATTACACATATAAGGCAAACTTTCAATGCCTTAACATAGAACAAAGACAGAAACAAACGCAGCTCCGGGCTGGCCTCAAACTCATGACCTCTTGGTCAGAGTGATTTGTTGCAGCTGGCTGCAGCTGACTGCTCACCAGCCTGCACCACAGCCAGGCTGTGTCAATTATGGACACCCTTCTCTTTCCTCCCACAAGGTACCAGGATGCAAAGAATGAGCCACAGGTGAAATTTATTTATTTACAGCATTTATATACAGCCCTTCTCACCCCGAAGGGGACTCAGGGCGGATCACATTACACATATAGGCAAACATTCAATGCCTTTTAACATAGAACAAAGACAAACAAACATAGGCTCCGAGTGGGGCTCGAACTCATAACCTCCTGGTCAGAGTGATTCATTGCAGTTAATTGCACTGGCTTGCTCTCCCGCCTGCGCCACAGCCCGGGCTGTATATTTTAGAGCCAGACTCAGGATATTATCTTCCCTACTTTTCCCCAGTCAAATAGCAGCTTCAAAGTAGGGATTTTCATCATAGAAAGGAGATAAATGATTAAATCTCCCCCCCCCCCCACAACTACTGTGCTTCTAATAATTAGCCTTCCTATCCCCTCCCAATTGATGCTCTTCACATTATTTCAAATCTGCACATTAAATGCAAAGGCACATTTAAAATTACATTTTATGTGGTCTTCTATGTAAGCAATTTATGCAGGAAGACTTCAGTATTCAATGTTGAACAACTTAATGCATATAAGCAGGCACTGAATTTATTCACCAAAGAGGGGCATCGTTGCACAAATAACATCAAAGCATTGGAGTTTTGTTGATAACTTTTTTAAAACAGAAACGTAAATATACTGCTGCACATTTTCTATCTGAGTAATTTAGGGTTTATTGACTTCTTTGTTGTTTCCACTGAGGCACCATAACTTCATGACAGAGCAGCTGAGGGGAGGAAATACACACAGAAGTAGAGAAGAATTATTTGTTGACCAGCTCAATAATTATAAAGGAAACAAAGAAAGAAAAAGGAGCAGAAGAGTCATTTGCATAGTCTTACGTATACCCAAGAGGAAGAGTTTTAAAGTAGTGGGCGCCAAAAAAAGTAAATAGAAAAGTGATTTAGTTCAACATTCCTGAAGTTTAGTCTTTTCCATATTAAAGAAGTCAGGGACACATTGGGGATTTCATGATCAGCAAGTATGCGCATAAGTCATATCTAAGCCAACATTTCACAGAGAAGAAAAGGACTGTTCTTGTGCTCCTTACATCTATCTTCCCATAGCAAGGATCATTGCTTGAGACCCACACCAGTTCATTGATTCTGTAATAGCCTCTTTTCACTGACCATTTCTCTTTCAGGTTAAAGATATACTAGTAAAGGTAAAGGTTTCCCCTGACATTAAGTCCAGTCATGTCTGACTCTGGGGGTCGGTGCTCATCTCCATTTCTAAGCTGAAGAACCGGCGTTGTCCGTAGACACCTCCAAGGTCATGTGGCCAGCATGACTGCATGGAGCGCCGTTACCTTCCCACTGGAGCGGTACCTATTGATCTACTCACATTGGCATGTTTTCAAACTGCTAGGTTGGCAGGAGTTGGAGCTAACAGCAGCCGCTCACGTCACTCCCGGGGTTTGAACCTGGGATCTTTTGGTCTCCAGCTCAGTGCTTTAACGCACTTCGCCACCGGGGCTCCTTCAAAGATATACTAGAGAAACACATTTTTATTTTAATACCATTATATACAATTTAATAAAATAACAGAAATATTTGTAAGCCTTCCTTAAGTTCAATCCTGTAGCCCCCCCCCCCCCCACCAAATTTTCAGTGGAAAAAAAAACCCTGGTTTACTCATTAATTTTAACTGGTTAACCAAATCCCCCTGCTAAGTCTATGAGAAGCAAAAAATTTAAAGTCCCTCCAGAACTGCAAGCACTATCTCAACCAAATTTTGACAATTTATTCACACTATCATTACCTACCTTTCCACCAATTTACATAGCAATAGCAGAGATAGCCGATATAGAAGAAGCAACCAAGTTGGCCCATCTTCAACTGGCAGGCAAAAACTAAGGCACAGGGGAAATTTGAAAGCCCTCATGAAGCAGAACAGACTTGGTGGGGCCAGTTGACAGGGGCAGAGCTGCAGGCTATTTAAGGCTGCTCTATGCCCTGCTGTGCTTTTTTGCTTGGCATTAGGCCTTTCCCTCCTTGCTCCCTCCTCTTTTCCAGAGGATGGTAGGGTTCTCATTGCTAGGCCTCTGTCCCAGGGAGACATCCTACAATTTGGGAAGTTTCTGCCCTTGACATTTATTGGCAGGGATTTCCCAGCAGAGTGTTAGGTCTGGGCTAGAGGCAGAACCGGCCTGAAGTAATTCCAAGTAGTAGGTGAACCTACCCCCCCCACACACACACACACACAAACCAGAGGCGGCGGCGGCTGCTGCTGCTGCTGCTGCTGCTGCTGCTGCTTCGGAGACGGTGCCGGTACATGCTCTCACGCCGCCCAGAAAGTGGGCCCAGGAGAGCATACGCCCTGCGTGCCAATGCACACTCTCCTGGGCCCGCCTTCCAGGTGACGTGAGAGCATGCCTTGCATCACTGCACGAGCTGCCCCACGTGCATGCGCGGAAGGGTCCCATCACCCAAAATGGCCAATGGGACCCTTCCAGGCATGCGCAGAGGGTCCCTCGCTCATGCAGATGGGTGGCTTGGGTGCCTTACTCATGCCGCGCGAGTGAAGGACCCACTGCACATGTGTGGAAGGGTCCCATCGCCCAAAATAGGCGATGGGACCCTCCCGCGTATGCGCAGAGGATCGGTCGCTCACGCGGTGACGTAAGGCATGCAGTGTGCCTTACGTCACCATGCGAGCGAGTGAGCGACCCTCTGCGCATGCGCGGAAGGGTCCCATTGGCCATTTGGGGTGATGGGACCCTTCCACGCATGCGCAGGTATTCTGCTGCAGAAAAATGAGGTAGAGGTGGCAGTGGGCGATGGCGGGGCCACAGCGGCCCCACTTTTTAACGGGGGTGCCTTGAGTGCGCCCCCTGTTGGTGTGCACCAACGGCGGCCACCTACTTGGCCTCGCCGTAGGACTGCCTCTGGCTGGAGGTTTCGGTGTCTGCACTAAGCAGAGTTCCTCTCCTGGGTTGCCTCAAAGAAGACACATCGAGTAGCAGCCCCCCCCCCTTTAAAATAAACTCTTAATACATTGTTGCCTGGGTGAATCACACTCTTTCAGCTTCAAGTCATGATAACTAGGCCACAGAGGAAGGTTGCAGACAACTCCTTTCTTTAAAATAATGCTTAATGAATTGTCACACTCTCTCAGCCCCAGGAAGGCACAGGCAATTTCACTCCTTAACTGTGTCATCACATCCTAAGGCCTAGGATGCCTCATGTTAGGAGTTAAGCTTTGGCCTTATGTTAGGCTTAGCTCTTGCAATTATATTAGAGGGGCTCTCTTTTGTTTTAGGCCTCATGTTAGGCTTTAAATTTTGCCATTATATTGGGAGGTATCCATCTTGTTATAGGCCCTGTATTCAGCTTTCTAGCCTTTGCCAATATATTAGGAAGCCTCCAATTTGTTCAGACCACATGTTGGGCTTCATGCCTAAATATACTAAAGTATACTAAAGTCACTCCACTGGCTGCTAACTAGTTTCCAGACAAAGTATAAAGTGTTGGTTTTAATGGCTTTGACCTTTAAAGCCCTTTATGGTTTGGGTCAAGATTACCTACAGGAGCACTTTCTCCCGTTCAATCTGCTCTGGTATTTAGGTCCTCTGGGGAATGGCTACTCCAACCAGCCAGAACACTGGACAACCATCACCCAGAAAACCTTTTCATCATCCACCCCAAGACTTTGGAATGACATGCTGGAGGAGCTAAATGAGCTGTTGGAATTTAAAACACATTTGAAGACCTGTCTCTTCCAGCAGGCCTACCCAGCCAGTTTTAACCATGAATTTTAAACTCACATCTTGTGTTCACTATATTTCAGTCTTTGTTTTGAGTATTTTAATATATGCATTTTGTAGAAAGGTGTTTTGATATGTACGTATATTTTATACAATTGTCACAATGACTGTGTGTGTTTTAGCTTTGTTGTAAACTGCCTCGAGTAAGGCATAAAATTATTATTATTATTTTATTTTATGACACAGCAAACAAGATAGATATGCTAGATTTCGTATCACAAAATCACAAGTCGAACACTTCCCAAGTGTCTAGGACTGTGTGATGTATTTTCGGATGATGCGCGCAGATCCCAGTAGGGTGGCGTTTTGCAGTTGGCAGATCGTAATTTTGTCAATGTCTATTGTTTCCAAATGCCGGCTGAGATCTTTTGGCACGGCACCCAATGTGCCCATCAACACCAGGACCACCTGTATTGGTTTCTGCCAGATTCTTTGAAGTTCAATCTTGAGGTCCTGATAGCGGCTGAGTTTTTCCTGTTGTTTTTTGTCAATGCGACTGTCACCTGGGATGGCAACATCAATGATCCAAACCTTTTTCTTTTCCACAACTGTGATGTCTGGTGTGTTGTGTTCCAGAACTTTGTCAGTCTGGATTCGGAAGTCCCACAGTATCTTTGCGTGTTCATTTTCCAATACTTTTGCAGGTTTGTGATCCCACCAGTTCTTTACTGCTGGCAGGTGGTACTTGAGGCATAAGTTCCAATGAATCATTTGAGCCACATAGTTGTGCCTCTGTTTGCAGTCTGTGTGATTTTCTTACAGCAGCTGAGGATATGATCAATGGTTTCATCAGCTTCCTTGCACAGTCTGCATTTTGGGTCATCAGCTGATTTTTCGATCTTGGCCTTAATTGCATTTGTTCTGATGGCTTGCTCCTGGGCTGCAAGGATCAGGCCTTCTGTCTCCTTCTTCCCTTAGGTGCCACCTTGCCGTGATGGGGGGGCTTAACCATTCCGATGACGCTGAGAGCTATGCTGGCGGTAGTGTAACTACCGGCAGGTCCAACCAAGCCAGAGAGGTCTCAGCTGAGGAATGGAACCAAGAGCACCTAACCCATTAGCATTATGGAGAATCAAACCAAAACGAAGTCTATACTGGCTCTGTCGTTGCCTAGGATAAAAAGGACCGTGGTGGGTGCTGCTGATTCTGGACATCCATCGACAAGTGGACTACGGAATCAAAATAGAAATGAACAATCACAGAAGCGGCAGAAATATACAATGCTAGAAAATCGCACAGTTATTATTATTATTATTATTAAAAACATAGATAACATTTCAGAATAGGATCTTCCTACCCACATGCCATTGGAAATGGTATTAGCCATTCTACCACATCTAGATTCTTGACATTTCATTCTGCTGCATAGCTCAACCCTGAGTATCAGCCCAAAAATGAACTAGATTAGGATTCAAGCAAGCACATATAAATATGCATGCAGTTGTCACAAAGAACAGGATTTATGGGATGAGATGAAAGACATAAAGCAGAAGGGCACAGTTCAATGAAGATCTTTAATTGATTTGAATGCCCACAGTTGGAAGAATCAATTAAAGACTGAAGATGAGTATTGGCATGGAGTAAACTATTTTGTAATGAAGCTGACATAAAGAATACATAATTAAATTAAAGAGAACCACAATGTTGCTAAGTAGAAAGGTTATTTGTGCATTTTACCATTGTTTGTTTCCCAGCTTCTCTCTGCATTCCATTATAGGGTCTCAAGAGGCTCGTGCTCAGTGGTGATTAAGTGCAACATTAAATAGTGACTCTGTCCCCTTCCACACAGCTGAATAAAATTCCACATTATCAATTGTGAACTGGAATATATGTCAGTGTGGACTGCCAAATATATAGCCCAGCTCAAACCAGATATTGTGGGATTTTCTGCCTTGATATTCTGGGTTATATGGCTGTGTGGAAAGGTTCTCCATTTTACCACTGCTACTACATCCAAAGGAGTGACTGCACTTTCAAAGTAGAGAAAAGCAATAATATTTCCAACAACAAGAAAAAAACTCTCTCTGTCACCCTGCATTTGTATTCCCTGTTAAAATAACAGAATGTCTGCAACTTTCATCCCTTTAATGTCTATCATCTTAATATTCCCTTCCATTTGATATAAGAATATTCTCCTGTTTTATGAAGAGCACTCCCCCAAAGCACACACATATATGCTGAAAAATATTGAAGCCAATATTTTATCAAAGCACAAGCATGTACCCAATAACTACTAAAAAGAATGCCTCTTTCTGGTGGGCCATTTGGTGCCCATGTTCACCTCATTTTGCCACCATATCAAAACTTAGCTTTTTACAAAAAAACTGAGATCTATGGATTTATATATTCTCTTTTCACTAGCACTGGAACCTCAGTCAAATGATTTTAGTTAACAAGACAAATGGGAACATTGAGGTCTAAGTCCAATTATTAGTCTCAGCTGGAGTGGGCCCACAATAAGAGCTTCAACCTAAAATCCAGTTGTGAGTTCCAACTAGATGACAGCCACTGAATAAATCAATGGATATGTAAAGCAATAAAACCCACTGATTCAGTTGGTCCACTGTAGTTGAAACTAGCAATCAGATTTAAGTCAATGAATCATAGCAAAATAAGCCAGAACACAAGTGAATCAACACAATTTTTACCATTTTTCAATGGAAGCAATAATAAGCAAGGGTTGTATGTTTTCCGGGCTGTATGGCCATGTTCCAGAAATATTCTCTCCTGACATTTTGCCCACATCTATGGCAGGCATCCTCAGAGGTTGTGAGGTATGGAGAAACTAAGCAAGGAAGGTTTAAATATATATACTAGCTGTGCCCGGCCACGCGTTGCTGTGGCGAAGTATGGTGGTATGGGAAATAAAGTATTGAGGAATTGGTGGTAGTTAAGGTAAAGGGTAAAGGTTTTCCCCTGACATTAAGTCCATTATAAATTGGTTATATAGCTGTGTGGAAGGGCCTTGAGTCTACACTGCCATATAATCCAGTTAAAATCAGATCATCTGTATTTTATGGGCAGTGGGGAAGAGGCCTAAATGAGGCCTAACTCGGCCTGTCTCCTGGGCTGAGTGGGTTGCTAGGAGACCAAGTGGGTGGAGCTTAGCCTTCTAACTGGCAGCAATTGGATAAAAACAATTATTCCTCTCCCTCTAATTAGGACTTTATTTTTCTTTCCTTTTTGTTGTATGAACGTAGAGGCATGGATGAGGGGTTGTGCTGGCAAGTTTAGTGTCTGGGATGTGTAGTTTTGTCGTTTTGTCCTAGGCCAAAATTTCATTACCCTTTTATATATATAGATCTGTGGAAAGTCCAGGGTGAGAGAAGAACTCTTTGTCAGTTGGAGGCCAGTGTGAATGTTGTAGTTAATCACCTTGATTAACATTGAATAGCTTCATCTCCTGGCTTCCTCCTGCCTGGGGGCATCCTTTGTTCAGAGTCGTTAGCTGCCCCTGGTTCCCATGTCTGGAACTCCTCTTCAGAGTATTGCTTCTTATTTACTGTTCTGATTTTTGAGGTTTTTTTTTAATACTAGTTGCCAGATTTTGTTCATTTTCATGGTTCCCTCCTTTCTGTTGAAGTTGTCCACATGCTTGTGAATTTCAATGGCTTCTCTCTGTAGTCCGACATGATAGTTGTAGGAGTGGTTAAGCATTTCTGTGTTCTCAAATAATATACTGTGTCCAGGTTGGCTCATCAAGTGCTCTGCTATGGCTGATTTCTCTGGTTGAGTTAGTCTGCAGCTAACGACTCTGAACAAAAGATGCCCCCAGGCAGGAAGAAGCCAGGAGATGAAGCTATTCAATGCTAATCAAGGTGATTAACTACAACATTCACACTGGCCTCCAACTAACAAAGAGTTCTTCCCTCACCCTGGACTTTCCACAGATATATATATATATAAACCTTCCTTGCTTAGTTTCTCCATACCTCGCAACCTCTGAGGATGCCTGCTATAGATGTTGGCGAAACGTCAGGAGAGAATACTTCTAGAACATGGCCATACAACAACCCTGTGATCCCGGTCATGAAAGCCTTCGACAACACAGTAATAAGCAAACCTAGTACATAAAACTCCTGTCCTTAGCAGTCAAGACAATGCCTCAAAACCCACATGAACAAAAAAAGTCTTTCAACTTTTTCTGTCTCCATCTCTTTCTGGTTATCGAGGTAACTGTTATGTGAGCTCAAAACCCTGGCACATGCCATATGTCATGTTATCAATGGAACCATATATTAGGACTGTTCCAATCTCCCGCCACTGCTTTGACCAGAAGGGGACAGTGGGAAAGCTTTCTCAATGTGATATGTCTTAAGTATTTTCCCAGCACATTTTGTTAAAATCAATGAGACAGTTATTAAAGTAACTGGCAGACTGACACTCTGATGCATAAGCCATTGATCAATGTAAGTTTTCTCTAAGTAGTAACAATACATTCAAACCTCCTTGAAGCATGCCTTGATGATTCCCTTATGACTTTCATCAGAGATTGACTGATATTTTAACTAAAGTGAGGGCTCAGAGGAACTGAGAAATCAGGTGTTCAGAGATCCAGGCATGCACATGCCAGACTCAGTGCTTTGTAGATAGTTGTAGAAGAAATGTACAGTTTTAGTTTAGAAAATGGCTACTGTGTATGAATCAAGACAATATTCTTTTTTAAAAAAAAAGAGAAAAAGAAAGGAAAGTATCTTTAAAGGATGTTTTGAAGTTGTAGTTTCAGCTATGATTGACAAGATTGTAAGCAAATTGATCACCTCTGTATAAAAACATTTCATTCTGCTTTCCATTATTTATTAGTAAACCAGCAACATGTGTGACCTGTCAAGCTGAACATAGCCTATCAGCCAGGTATATTGTCTCACCAGAGACTCAATACACTTCCTGACTTTGCTGTCTGCCCGGGGCAGTAATAACATAAGGTTGTCAAGTATGCAATAGGTCACAATTCATGGACTCAATTTGGCTTTGTATGTTGTATAAATATGTTTATCAAAAAGGGGGAGTAATATTAACCATGGGCAAATGTTGAGAACAAGTTTATCATTCATTAACTGTGCTAAAGAAAAGCCAAGAGTAAAAAATATATATCTTTCTCTCATATTCCCTGCTCTCTTTCTTTCTCCCTTCCTCTTTCTGCCTTACAAAAACATATTCCTCATATTTCTATTTATTTGTGAATGCTTCCTTTACCAAGGGGAGAGGGGGAAATGTTCACAGCTGTGAAGAAAGTAATTGCTTTTCTTGCAAACAGCATTTCAGTTGTCCTGGAATATATCAAACTTCAAATATAAAGATAGTTTTGGGATTTCCTTTACCCTTATATTCCCAGAGGCCTCCTCTTTACCGTTTTTAAAAGTCTTATATTTGGGGGCCAGAGCCAGCCCTAGGTATTTTTCAAGTGTAGGCGAACTGAATTTTGCCCCCCCCCAAACCAATCACTGAAAAATAAAAGTGTTGGATAAGCAAAAATGTTGGATAATAAGGAGGGATTAAGGAAAAGCCTATTAAACATCAAATTACATTAAGATTTTACAAATTAAGCACCAAAACATCATGTTTTACAAGAAATCAACAGAAAAAGCAGTCTCGACTGCGCCCCCGTATGTTTTGTGCCCCAAGCTACTGCTTAATTCGCCTCATTGTTGGACCGGCTCTGTTGGGGGCAACAACAAATGAATCATAAAATCATAGAATCCTAGAGCTGGAAAAGACCACATAGGTCATCTAATCCAGACTCCTGCCATACAGGAAAAGCACAAAGCACCTCTGACAGATGGCCATCCAGCTTCTGTTTAAAAGCGTTCAAGGAAGGAGCCTCCACTGCATTCTGAGGTAGAGAGTTCCACTGCTGAACAGCTCTTTCAGTCAGGATGTTCTTCCTATTGTTATGGTGGAATCTCTTTCCTGTAATTTGAGCCCATTGCTCCTAGTCCTAGTCTCCAGGACAGCAGAAAATGAGCCTGCTCACTTTTCCTCATGACATCCCTTCAAATACTTAAACATGGTGATCATATCCTGTTGTGGAGCCCCTGGTGGCGTACTGGATTAAAGCCTTGGGACTTGAAGGTTGGGTTGCTTGTCTGAAAGCTGCCAGGTACGAATCCCACCCGGGAAGAGCACGGATGAGCTCCCTCTATCAGCTCCAGCTCCATGCGGGGACATGAGAGAAGCCTCCCTCAAGGATGATAAAAACATCAAACATCTGGGCGTCCCCTGGGTAACGTCCTTGCAGATGGCCAATTCTCTTGCACCAGAAGCGACTTGCAGTTTCTCAAGTCACTCCTGACATGAAAAAAAAAATGTCTTGTTGTATTTTGTATTTTGTGTCACACCTTGAGTGTTTTGTGAACCGCTCCAAGTCTTTTTGGGAGATGGTAGTGGGATATGAATAAAGTTGTTGTTGTTATGTTTCCCCTCAACTTTCTCTTCTGCAGGCTAAACATACCCAGATCTTTAAGATTTTCCTTATAGGGTATGATCTCCAAATGTTTGATAATTTTAGTCATCTTCCTCTGGACACCGTCCAGCTTGCCAATATCCCTCTTCAATTGTGATGCCCAGAATTGGACACAGTATTCCAGGTGAGGTCTAACCAAAGCAGAAGAGAGAAGTACCATTATTTCCTTCGATCTAGGCATTATACTCCTTTTGAAGCAGCCTAATATCCCTTGGCTTTTTTATCTGCTGCATCACACTGTTGGCTCATGTTCAACTTGTTGTCCAATAGGACATCCAAAGATGCTTGAAGTACAGCTGATCAATGGAGCCCTACTTCGGCCATCACATGATGCAGGAAAACTTCTGGTGGGGCTCCATCAATGAACTGGGGTGCAAGTGTTCTTCAACGCTGCATCCAGAACAGGGGAGGCTTCCCATGTTACATTTGGAACAACGGTGCCAGTGAGGGGGGCAGCCATGTGGCAACACTTCCCCATGTGTGATGGGAAAACATAGCTGCTGATGAGGTGGCATGTGGGGCACCAGGATTGCCCCACTGTCTTGCTAATTCACCAGAGAGGCTAGCAAGTTACCCTGAAGGACTTCATCAATGTCATGAGGTCCTAAGACCCCAAGATCTTTTTTGGATATGGCTTCTATCTGTGAACCAGCTATTGAAAGTTATTCACCCTACACAGAATTTCACATCAGTTGTGATCAGCTCGAACATAGTGGCTTGTGTCCTATTACAATTTTAACCACAATGGAAAACATGTCTGCTTGCACACACCATGGCATCTCATTTTTCTTCTTACAATTCACTTCAGCCTTTCTTTCTGGAAGATCCTCAAAACCATCTGGAAAAGTGGAAGAAGGGTTTTGCTTGAATGGGTCAGCAAAAATTGGGTTTCCCAATGTTTGAAATGTAGAATTACTTTTCCATTTAGTAATACTACAGTTTTACACAACCTGATCTCTTAATGGTAGCAGTTTAAACATTTTTCTAAGAGTAGAGAGAATGCAGAATAAATTTGATTGAGAAGTCAAAGTGGGAGAAATGGCTGCTTTTTTTGGGGGGGGGAGGGATATACTAGATATGATCCAAGATAAAATACAGAATACAGAACTGAGTTCAGATCCATGTAGTAGAGGTGCTGCAGAGGTTGACCCATCTTTACTGGACTCCAATGGAGAGGAGGCTTGCATTGACTGTGTCAGGCACAGCGTGTCACAAGACCAGGAATATGGGTGGGGTCAGAACTAGAGGGCTCACAGATTAATTCCACTTTCCTTTGTTTCCTCTTTAGAAAATGTTTTGCTTGAAGAAGACAAAGGAGAAGGGTACATGAGGTGCTTTGAGAATGAGGTTAGCAGCCTGAGCTGTTGGTGTCCATTTATTGAAGGTAGGTAGTATGTTGCTCCAAGTCGATTTACAACAGCCAAAGGAGACCTCTTCAAACTGCCAAAGGGGATTGTGCCATTGCTCTGGCAGATGCTAGTGAAAGGGAAGGTGTGCAGGGTGCCTCAAGGCACTCCACTCACCCTCCCACATTCCCCCATCATATGGTGGGGATGGAAAAGGGAACATTGGCACCTTTTCCCTGTTCCCATCAGATGCCTTGTTGCTCGTTCCCCCATCATATTGGAAAAAGGGGAGGAAGGTGTGGGTAGTTCCATCAAAGCTACCTGAAAAACATTTTCCTCCCGGTGGTGGAGGAGGAAGTGCATTCTGACGCTTCCCCTCCACTTTGGAAGGAATGTGGACAAAGCCTCCTGAGTGTTGTCTAATGGCCCCGTACAAATGCACCAAAATGGGGCTATTTAGCCCCATGTTAAGAGGTCCAAGGACTAAGCACACTGTTGTCCTTTGTCCATAATGGGTCGGTAGAGAAAATATGACTTACATTCAAACCTTGGTTTCATGTTGGTGAAGGTGAGACCTAAGGAACTGCCTCTATAGGTCCTGAGACCCACGAGCTAGAAAGTCCTGAGATCCTTGAGACTGGCTTAGGTACTTTGCCTTCACTTAAGTCCTATGACTTAGTGGTGGGGTTCTTTAGGTCTGCCTTCTAGTAGATGGCCAGATGTGTTGCAACACAAAATAGATATAAAGTAAACCAAAACGTATTAAATTAACGCAACCAACCTCCATAAATAAACCAGGATTGTATTATATAAAAGCAATTAAAATATCTCAGCCACTGCTCTGGTTGATGGAACCAATGAAGTTCAGGTAAGAAATGTAATTCCATTTATATCTTCCAACCGTTGTGTTTGATTATGATTAACTATTATCAAAAGCCTGTTTATTGAGCCAAGTTTTCATTTCCTTCTGGAATGCTGAAAATGTAGGGGCTTGCCTGATCTCCCTAGGGAAGGTGTTCCAGAGCCAGGGGTGCTACTATCGAGAAGGCCGTTTCCCTCGTCCTCACCAACCACACTTGCAACTGAGGTGGGACCATGAGAAGGGCCTCCCCAGCAGATCTTAAGACACGGGTAGCTCCTCCCTCTTGCTCCTTCAAAAACAATTTAAATAGGTTCTAGGTTAAATAAACATCTTCTGTGTCTCGCCTCATTAGTTCATAGCTGCTCAACAATTAAGAATTGATAGATGATGACTATAAAGTATTTTATTTAGGTATATAACATTCAAATGCGCCAATGCAGAACAGGTTACTTCTGTCTTAACAGCAGCACATGGAAAAAGATAATCAAATATAATGACATCAGAAGAGTTCTGTAGGATCAGACCAAAGTTCTATGTCACATATGTCAAACTCAAGACTCATAGGGTGAATCTGACTATAACTCCCGTATTCCTCATTATTAGACATCATGACTAGAGCTGATGGGAATGTGGGAGTTGTGATACAGTAACATCTGAATGTTTGTTCTGTTTAGTTGGGATAGTGGGGTTTGAATTTAGATACAAGGCTTGTAGACATGATGACTGTCTTTAAAATATTCTTTAGCTCTTCTCTAACCTCTGAGTCACAAGTGCTATTGGATTACATCATCCTCAGTCCACATTGTGGACAATCAAAAGTGATGGGAGTTGTTGTTCAATCACATCTGGGGACCCACACTGAGTAAAAACTAAAGAGCACTGGCCATTATTTTTTTTTAAGTATATAGTTGGCCCTCTTTATCCATGGATTCTCCATCCATAGATTAAGTGGCTCGTAGAAGGCAACCATAAGGCTGTTGTGGCTCTTGATGAAAATGAGTTTTATACCCCTGATCTATAATCCAGCACAGTCACCAACTAGGCTCACAGGCAGGACATGATTGCAACAGTACTCTCTCACACACGTTACATGTTAGCAAACCACAAACTGAACATGAGTCAGAAGTACAAGTGAACAGTTAAATGGCAAATTTAATTGTAAGCTGTATCAACAGGAACACAGCATCAGAGTCTATTTGTTTTGGACAGAACTCTTTAGGAATATTACATCCCATTCTGATTATCACAGAGTATCAGATCCTGGATCTGTTCAGAAGTGGAAGACAGAGATGGTGAGAGGCCAATAGAACAGTTTCCACAAAGAAGAAATGAAAACAGTTAGGTATGTTCAGTGTGATAAAGAGATGATTGAGAGGTAGTGTAAGAGCCATCTTCAAATATCTGAAGGGCTATCACACCAATGATAGTGGAAATTTGTTTTTAGATGTTTCTTGAAGGTAGGACACAAATCATACTGTTCAAATTATAAGATTTCGACTAAACGTTTAGAAGTGTCTCTTAACAATATAAACTGTTTGACAATAGAATAGACTGCATTGTAGGACACTTCTTTGCTAGAAATTTTTAAGCAAATATATATATATATACCAAATTTGATTGAAGTAGAACTTTGAAAGCTACTTTAAAAAAGTAATTATGTAAATCATTGCAGAACACCCAAATTCCCCTGAAATACAACCAAGGTAACAAATAAATAGTATTCATTACATAGAAAAAAGTTACTGTTATATTATTTTCAAAAGGAAACTTGTCCTAAAGAGTGAAACATTACATTATTTTTCAGGCAGTCTCTTCCCCTTTATCCCAGATACAGCTATATACCATTGAATGTTGTCTAAGCATCACATAGACCAAGGTGGGCCAGTGCTTTTCAACTAATAAGCAGATCATTTTTGAGCTCATTTGAAATGCACTGGAACAGTCTTTTGTGAACCCTGTGGAGTGGACTGCCCAAAAGACAAATGAATGGAACTTTGAGCAAATCAAGCCTAAATTCTCATTAGAAGATAACTAAACTAAGGGTGCAATGCTTTGAACATAGCATGAGATGACATGACTCATTGAATAAGAATTGATTTTACAGGAAATAACAATGACTACTTCTGAATACATTGAAACATGTTTTTTGTTTCTCTTGTCAGTTGAAGTGGATAAACCTCAGTTTTTGCTATTTTTCCCATTTTGTTTATGAGCCTATATCTGAACATAATAAAACAGATGCTGAGATATGTGCAAATATATGAAATGTTGATATTTCTCCACTTCTTGGATACCAGGAATCAAAATAATGTATACATTATTATTATTATTATTATTATTATTATTATTATTATTATTATTATTATTATTATTATTCAATAACCTGAAATGACTAAAACAAGTAGTAAATGGAAAGGGAAAAATGTTTCTGCCTCAGATCCTTAGCACTTGTTGCAGCTCCTGGTTTCATCTCAGAAAAACAGTTGGCAGACCAACTGCAGTTATTTGGCTACAATTGAAGTAATCTCTACCTTTTCTAACATTCACTGAGTTCCTGCAGAGCTGATCTGATTCTTCTTTGCCTGTTACATTGGCACCATCTCATCCAGCACAGTTATTTATTATCATAAAAGAGCAGATTATGATTGTATAACAATCCACTATATCTTCTTCTTCTACATCACTTAGTAAATATTTTTAACTTCTATAATTTTAACACCTTAATCTACTTGAATGTAATTAGCCAACAAAGCCTAAGATTACTTCTGTTCCCCAATTTTGCTTCCTATTTTCCTTCACTAATTTCTATTCTTCTTTGAAC
The DNA here is from genome assembly GCF_035594765.1 of Anolis carolinensis. NCBI lineage: Eukaryota > Metazoa > Chordata > Lepidosauria > Squamata > Anolidae > Anolis > Anolis carolinensis. The sequence goes on from NC_085843.1 coordinate 153,653,190, forward strand.
CTTTCTAATGTTTTTCTTTAATTTGATTAGTTAATTTAGCCATCTCTGCTAAGTCACAGAATTTTGTTAGTCTTTGTGAGGAGATCCATATTCTTCCATCTCTATGCATATAACAGTCTGCTCACACAAATTATAATGTTCAACTTTTTATTAAAGGTATAGTCTCAGAACATAACTGAAACATGTACTTGTCCAGTTTTGATAGATGGATTTTAGTTTGTTTTTCTATGATGATATGAATAAGTTACCTGGAGAAATGAGGACTGCAGGTTGTCTCTTAGACCTAGGTCTATCTTGGCTGATTACAACTGTCCATGAAGGGCTGCCCATCTGGATACGGAGGTCATAAGTTCTTCTTTGGATAAATGCTATGTTCTAATCTCTCTAAGGAGCCTCCGGCGGCTCAGTGTGTTAAAGCACTGAGCTGCTAAACTTGCAGACCAAAAGGTCCCAGGTTCAAACCCAGGGAGCGGAGTGAGCACCCGCTTTTAGCTCCAGCTTCTGCCAACCTAGCAGTTCGAAAACATGCAAATGTGAGTAGATCAATAGGTACCACTCCGGTGGGAAGGTAACGGCGTTCCATGCAGTCATGCCGGCCACATGACCTTGGAGGTGTCTACGGACAACGCTGGCTCTTCGGCTTAGAAATAGAGATGAGCACCAACCCCCAGAGTCGGACACGACTGGACTTAACGTCAGGGGAAACCTTTACCTTTACCTTTAATCTCTCTAAAGGAAGGACACATTTATATTGCATATATTCCATACAGATAATACAAACAGGTAGATGAGTTAAATGACTGCAAAGATGGAGGCAGGAGGATCCATAGGTATCTGCTGCGATGTATGTGCAATGTTCTTTTTGTTGCCAGAAAACCTCACTAACTAACCTGCAGCAAGTACAAATTGGAGCTCTTATGGAAGAGAAGATCAGTATGGAATGGTTACATTGTAAGTCCCTTCAGTGTGTCAAGAACATGAGACCTACTTGGATAGAAAATTGATCCTTCATAACCAAGAGGAAGAAACTGCCAAGGAAAATTAAGAGGTGTGCTACAGTGAGGAAACACCCTGGAGGACAGTCACTGTCAGAAGCAGGTCATAGAGAAATGATTTAGAACATCTCCAAGTAAGCAATCACTTCCAACATCATCATGAAGATAGCAGCAATAAAGATGTTCAAACATAAAACTAGCAACAAGGGACACTACATGCCAAGGAAGGAGTCAAAGTAACCAGCAAACTACAACAAGAAGAAAAGAAAGGTGTTGCTGGCTGGAGACTCATTGCTCAGGATTACAGAGATACCTTTGTGCCAGTCTGACAAGATGAGTTAGGAAATGTGCTGTCTTTCTGGTGCACATATCTTGGATGTCACTCACAACTTGCTAAAACTCATCAAAAACATAGATCAGTACCCCTTTCTCCTTATTCATGTGGGCATCAACAACACTGGAAGAACACATTTGAGAAAATAACCTCTGACTATGAAGCTTTGGATAAGAACTTGCAGAGAGACTAACTCTGCCAAGCATAGGCTCTCCAACAAATTCCTTATGTACCATGCAGATAATTTTCTCTTCCGAATGTTAGAGGAAGGAACAAGGGACTTGGCAATTCTTCTTAACTTATAGGGAAGGGTTGATAGCTGGAATCAAAATAATCAGTACCATAAGGGGACATCATTATGTAATGCCAAAACTTACAGTTTTGGAACAGGACTAATATAAATATAATAAGATACAAACCCGGGATTTCAGGAAAGCCAATTTTAACAAGTTTAGGGAAATACTGGATGGAGTCCCGTGGCTAAGCATGTAAAGCAAAACAGGCACCCAAAAAAGTCAGGAATTCTTGAAGAAGGGTTTGCGAAAAGCAGAATATCATAGAAAAGTGGGAAATGTCTGAAAAAGCCCATGTGACTGCACAGCAAATTCAAGGAGGAAGAGAAAAGGAAAAGAATGTGGGAGGAAGGGCAAATCACCAAAGTCAACTACAATTTGAAGGAATAGCATAAGGATAGCTAAAGCTCAGAATGAGCTGAGACTAGCTAGACAAGCAAGGAGCAAAACAAAAGCAAAAGCAGTTTTTAGATATATTAGATATAGAGGTAAGAGAATGACTAGGGAGATAGTAGGGCCAATGTTCCATATGGATGCCAAAATGCTAATAGATCACAACAAAAAGACATAATTATAAAATACATATTTTGGCTTAGTTTTCTCTTTTAAAAAGGGGGAGGGGAACTTTGAGCATCCACATATCAGCAGAGATGTTGGCAAGAGATCTGGATTGCAAATCAAGATGGATAGGGACTCAATCAGGAATCACCTCACTAATTTAAATTAGTTCAAATTTCCAAATGAAGTGCAAGCCAGAATATTGAAGGCACTTGCTGAAATACTGGTACAAGCTATGAACAAGATAGGTTCTGTAGGTTTGTTCTGCAAGTTTAATTTATATGTAAGTTGGAACAGGTACATTTTTTAACTTTAACTCCAGCCATAAGTGTGTGTGTGTGTGTGTGTGTCTGTCTATCTTTGGATAGCATATGATGTTTGTTGTGGTGTTTGTTTTGTGGTCTGTGCCCCTGTTCAGAAGATTTCACCACATTTTCTTTCCCTATGACTACTGAATTTTGAGAAATTTGGCTTGTTGTGGAAACAAGAATTGGCGAGAAAGCATCAGTGGAGACCCATTTTCCCCATGGCAACTCTTTCAGGAGTGAATTTCCCTTCTTAGGGGCAGATTTCTGTCACTTCCTGTTGTCTAATCCCCATTAGAATCATAGAATAGTAGAGTTGGAAGAGACCACATGGGCCATCTAGTCCAACCCCCTGCTAAGAAGCAGGAAATCACATTCAAAGCACCCCCGACAGATGGCCATCCAGCCTCTGCTTAAAAGCCTCCAAGGAAGGAGCCTCCACCACGGCCCCGGGGAGAGAGTTCCACTGTCGAACAGCTCTCACAGTGAAGAAGTTCTTCCTGATGTTCAGGTGGAATCTCCTTTCCTGTAGTTTGAAGCCATTGTTCCGTGTCCTAGTCTGCAGGGCAGCAGAAAACAAGCTTGCTCCCTCTTCCCTATGACTTCCCTTCACATATTTGTACATGGCTATCATGTCTCCTCTCAGCCTTCTCTTCTGCAGGCTAAACATGCCCAGCTCTTTAAGCCGCTCCTCATAGGGCTTGTTCTCCAGACCCTTAATCATTTTAGTCGCCCTCCTCTGGACGCTTTCCAGCTTGTCAACATCTCCCTTCAACTGTGGTGCCCAAAATTGGACACAGTATTCCAGGTGTGGTCTGACCAAGGCAGAATAGAGGGGGAGCATAACTTCCCTGGATCTAGATGCTATTCCCCTATTGATGCAGGCCAGAATCCCATTGGCTTTTTTAGCAGCCGCATCACATTGTTGGCTCATGTTTAACTTGTTGTCCACGAGGACTCCAAGGTCTTTTTCGCACACACTGCTGTCAAGCCAGGCGTCCCCCATTCTGTATCTTTGATTTCCATTTTTTCTGCCGAAGTGAAGTATCTTGCATTTGTCCCTGTTGAACTTCATTTTGTTAGTTTTGGCCCATCTCTCTAGTCTGTCAAGATCGTTTTGAATTCTGCTCCTGTCTTCTGGACATTCTTAACAATGAGTCATTTGTAAGTCAGATGTTTGTTACCTGGGGAATGCTTGTACTCTCTGAACTCTTTTGTCATTTTGGAGAAGTCTTGGAGAAGAAGTAAGGTGCCAAGGAACTGGAAAAGTGCAAACACTGACCTTCTTTTCAGAAACAGCAAAAAGGTAATCCAGGAAATATCGGCCCAGTTAAGCTGACTCCAATACAAGGAAAAATAGTAGAAGACTTATATAAGAAACTACATGCAAGTATCCCGAGGACAAGTCACTGACCAGTATTCATCAAAATGGGTTTTTCATGAAAAAAATCCAGCCGAAGGAATCTTATATTTTGTTGTAACCAGGTCAATAGTTTAGTAGATGGTATCATGTACAAGATCCAAAGAAAGGCAACAAGAATGATATGAGGCATGGAGAACAAACATGTAAGGAATAGTTGAAAAAAGGGCATGTTCAGTCTGGTGATGCTTTTTCTTCTTTTTTGTAATTTTGATATCTAAATTTTTATTACATTTCTCCCATATGTATAGTATTACAGCATAGCAATTAATCAGTCTAAAATTTTGCCATATCCCATCCACCCTCCCTCACTTCCCCAAGTTACAGATATTTATAAACTACTTCCTGAGGATCTTGTCAATCTTCTTACTAATAAATTATGCTCTACTCTAATTTTATTAATATTAGTCATATCTTCCACTAGTTATTTATCCAGAATCTCACTTGATCAGAGGGTGGTTTAAATTTGCTATTTCTCTAGCACATATAGAAGATAAATGGTTTCCATATATCTTTGAACAAATTATCTTGCAGTTCTCCTCTAATTTTACTTTGTATGTTAATTTTTCCAATAAAGTTATGGCCCATATTCTGTTTAACCAATTCTGTATCAATAAATTTTCTATGTTTTCCATCCTTTGACTGTCTCCTCCATCCTTGCAGCACATACCAGACTTGTAGTAGGTTCCCATTTTTATCTTCAGATAAGAAGATACATAAGCAGTAATGCCACCTCCAAAGTGCACTTTTTCTTCTATTTATTCATCTTATCCAGGTAAACACCTGTTCACAAAACTTTCATATCTTTGGACATAACAGCCATATATCATTCCAATATTCTAATACTTCACATTCTTTCCAGCATAAGTTTGATACTTCATTATTAATCCTGTGTCTCTTGAGTGGATAATAATACCAGTTATGGATAGTTTTCAACATCTTATCTCTAATTCAAGTTGATACTGATTTGCAAGGTGGGTTTTTCCAAACTGAGTTACACTTGTCTTCATCTATATTTAATTCTCAAATCTGATTCCCAAGCAAGTCTCGTTACTTTATAATTACCAAATTTAGCCTCTTGTTTTAGTCAATATAATTTTGAATCTGATTATTTTATGTTATTTAGATTATTGTTACATTTTTAAAAGCTTGGTGACATCAGGGAATACTCCAAAGTTTGCTGGAAATCACTTTGAACCAAAAAGCCCCATAATACTCACCAGAAGCCCTGTGCATCATGAAAACAGTTAGCAGTCTATTTAAGATACGTCTATGGTTTTGTACTCATGTTAATTGGTTTAAAATCCCACTGTTACCAATATTATTCATGACTTTCCTTAAGACCCATAGAGTTAAATGAAAATCAAGTTATATTAACATAATGTAGATCGATGTGTTGTTGAAGGCTTTCATGGCCGGGATCACAGGGTTGTTGTATGTATTCTGCATTTTGGCCCAGATCCATGTTTTAGCCTCCCGTTTTTAATATTTTATATTGTTTGCTGACTTTTATGACTGTTTTACTGATGTTGAAGTTTTATTGATGCGATTTTGTTTTATTGTCTTACTACTGTTATTGTATTGTTGTGTCGGGCATGGCCCCATGTAAGCTGCTCCAAGTCCCTTCGGGGAAATGGGGCGGGGTATAAAAATAAAGTTATTATTTATTATTATTATTATTATTATTATTACTATTATTATTATTATTATTATTATTATTATTATTACGGGCTGTATGGCCATGTTCTAGAAGTATTCTCTCCTGACGTTTCGCCCACATAGGAGAGAATACTTCTAGAACATGGCCATACAGCCCGGAATACATACAACAATCCTATAATGTAGATCAAATACATTACCTCCCAATATCAGAGATTGATGTTCCATATCCAGACAATGTTTTGCATATGTTTTGCAAAATGAATTACTAAGATAAATCGCTATACAGCATTATATACAGAAAGCGTGAGGCAGGGTTGTAGGTAATCTTAATTGTTTTAAATTATCTAATATTTTATTGCTTGTATTCCTTCCTGAGATTTTAAGATATAGGGAAAGACATTTATATTTCAATAAATAAATGAAACACACACACACGCACATCCACAGCTCTCTTCTTCTCTGAGGGTATATAAACACAAGAAGGTTGTGCTTTTCAGTATCTAAAACAAAAAACTCAATTACATTTCATTTTATTTTCAATCTTTGACTCAGCTGGATAGCTAGAATATCTGCTTGTGAAATGAACTGCAATATCAAACTCAGCACATAGTTCTTACTTCCCCCTCCTCCTGTGATGATAAAACTTTCTGTCTCTCCCCCTTTTATTTACTGAAATGTCTAGGCATCCTACTGTTCAAGTTTCCCCCCACTTTTTAAATATAGCCGGAAATGATCTTTAGTTCACCAACACTTTTTGTGAAAGAACCAAACTGGATCTATAGATATATTATTTTTTTCAGAGGAATAAAAAACCAATGAGAGGTGCTAATGAGATTAGAGAGAAACCAGAAAAACAACCAAGTAAGGAAATCTATACAGGTAGCTAAATTGAGAGCGGGTAGTTCGATGCGAGACCTATCAGGACTGATTATGGAACACTGCTGGCTTTATTCACATCATTCTTAGGAAACATCCATCAGGTTTACTAACATGACTCTACATGCTGGAAGGCTCACTGAAATACAGTGAATAGCCTATAAAAATGAGCCATGGGCATAAACCAGAACTCTGTTTTTTTTATCCTTTATTCTACCCTAAATATAGAAACCAATATGTCTAGTCATAAGCACAATAATTATATACAGAGAAATCAACAGATGTTCATCATTCTGGGCTATTGGTGATCCCATTGGATTCCATTGATCTATCAATTTGTTATGGATAAATTCTTTATGTCATAATATTCTTTTCAAAGTAATTCTCCAGGATCATTCAACCCAAATGTAGAACTGCAGAAGAAGCTGGAATTAGATGTGAAATTGACCTATACTGGATTGGGCAATTTAGCATCAAATTCATTTAATACTAATTTGACTGGCAGTATCCAGAACCTTAGGCTGTGGTCTTTCACAGCATTGACAAAAGAGATGGTCTGTGTTAAAGATGACATGAGATCTTTGGCATTTCAACATGTGTTCCAATACTGAGTTAAGCCACTGCCAGCCTAATCCTCCCTTGCTGGAAAAGAGGTCAAATACTGGAATCTCCTCCAAGGATTACATAATATTTGTGCATAATAGTTTTCCAGAGTCAAATACTGATCTGGAGAAATGTGAATGAAGTAATAGCCTACTAAGGTGATTCAGGGGCATTCAGTCACCAGTAGCTGATAACAGACTTGAACATTGTATTTCCATGTTAGTCCAGGACTTACTCTACAAAATCACATGTTCACTCATGATTTCTGATATGCAATTACAGCTACAATGTTGAGACTCAGAATTCACTCCCTACATAAAAGGGTCTATATATAAGATATTGCTTAGCATTGTTTCTAAATCAGCTCAGGTTTGTTACACTTCCCAAAGTAGTCCACATTTCACATGTGCTCCGCTAATTTTGGTGAATTTTAAGGTGAGCCTGAACTGACTCTTGAAAAAATAGATGAGATAAACTCAACCTATGAAGGTTTAAGCTGTCAATGTCTTTCTCTCTGCTATTCTCAAAGGGTGGTACAATATCCTTTTCTACGAGGGCTATCCAGAAAGTACATTACGTTTTGGAATTAAAAAAGAATAAAGTATAGGATAAACCACTTACCATATGCAGTTGAAAGCCACACTGAAATAGTACATTTCAACATAGTCCCCATTCAGATTTAGGCACTTATCACAGCGAGGAATGACTTTGGAAAGTTCATACCCTCAACACTTTCCCGCCTCTGTGACCCGTGTTATTGCAACACTGAGACTCAGCCAGGCTGAACAATGAATGCAAAAGGAAGCAAGGAAAAACTCAGCTCTCACTTTTTTAGCAAAGGGATCTGAAGAGAGAATCAAAACATTGAGGCTTTCCTTCCTGCCAGCCAATCCTGGTTGCTTGCAAACCTGGCCGATCCTGGCTGCTAAGCAAGCTCCAGAAAGCAGCCTGGAGGAGAGCAGCTCCCAAGGAGAAGCAGGTCAGGATTGGCTTGACGGGCCTTCCTCTTGGCACCTTTCTCCCTTAAGCCCTCCATTTATGCCTCTTCGAACTCCACAGCACTGCTGGTCACAGCTGACCTCCAATTAGAGCACTCAAGGGCCAGGGCTTCCCAGCTCTATGCCACAGTTTTTAAGGTTGGCTTTAAGCCCATCTTTAAATCTCTTTGAAATCTCTTAAATCTCTTAAAAAGTAATCCATTTGTGATAAACATCAATAATCATCATTCATTTTTATAGAAGGAAAAAAAATTCTTTATAAGCTGTGTCCATACTTACAATGAAAAGTTGTCAGACAAAATACAAGAAAAGGCTCTGCTTTAACATTTTGCTTATCCTCAGTCAGCAAGGCTTATTGTAAACTTCTGTCAGAAAGAAATGTAGTAGTTCTCCTCCCTCACCCCCCCCCCCCCCCCACCACCAAGTGCTTTAGCTGATATACTGTCCCCACCTCCCCAAATCTGCTTAATGGCTGGTACAAAGCAGAGTCTTGGGATGATGAGGCAACAAAAGAGTGCCCACTCTGTTCCTGTAGCTGGATGATCAACACCAGGAATCCTTCAAGATCAAGAAGGTCCCAAAGAGTGGCCTCATTGATGTGTATCCAGCTCTAAGAAAGGAGAAGGATACACACCACCTTCCTCTGCTTTCAGTCAGCCAGTAGATAGCTGTGCTGGTAGACTTGCATCAGTTTAAAGGTAAGGTGGGGGGTCAAGGGGAGGAGAACTGACATAGTTCCCCTCGGCAAAACTTTAAAGTAAAACTTTCTGACTGAACAACAGTTCAAGACATAGAAGCACTGTCTTATAATCAGCTTGATAGCCTTAGTACAGTAAGACCAACTAGGATTTTTTACCTCTTTAACTAGCTGTGGTGATAGAGTATTGATATACACAGCACCAGACAGCAAGGTAATTTTTTTTTGTTTTAAAAAGCCATCTTTTAGGAATTTGTGATCTCAGTTTATAATATCAATTGAAGAAAATTATTGGAGTTGTTATTTTACACATCTGGGAGCCCCCAGTGGCACAGTGGATTGAACCATTGAGCTGCTGAACTTGCTGACCAAAAGGTCAGCAGTTTGAATCCAGGGAACGGGATGAGATCCCACTGATAGCCTCAGCTTCTGCCAATCTAGCAGTTCAAAAACATACAAATGTGAGTAGATCAATAGGTACTGCTCTGGCATGAAGATAACAATGCACCATGCAGTCATGCTAGCCCCATGACCTAGGAGGCATTTACAGACGACGCTGGCTCTTCAGCTTACAAATGGAGATGAGCACCATCCCTCAGAGTTGGACAAAATTAGACTTAATATCAAGGGGAATCCTTTATCTTTTTTATGACACTGAAGTGGCAAAGTTTAGCTATGGAGAGCATAGAATAAAGAGAAAAGGATGCTCCCCATCTCTCTAACAGAACTGTAGTTATCTTTACGAATTTAGTAAATACCACTAATGAGATTAGGAAGAGGCTTTCCCCCTTTTTCCTTCTATCTTATTTGCATAATATATTGAGTAATATTTTGCTGAATTTTATACAAGGTGCCTGTCCATATTTATGTTAATAAGGCACCCTTTTAAGTAAATATGTTTAATATAAATTGAAATATAATCATAGTCTTAACTGGGAAAACAGGAAGCAGGTACCCAACATGTATATGTGTAGACTCCACAGCTGCATGTCAAACCCTGTCTTTAGTAGCAGTTCCTGATGACTGCTTGAGCTCCAGTCAATTTCAGCTGAAGGCACATTTTGTCTGTCTGCAACCATCCTCAGCTCAATAGATGAAAATAAAAGGTGGGGGAAGAGGAGGAAGAGAGGAGAGGGATTTGGAAATTCCACTTTCAACTACATGGTAGATCATGAACCTTGCTTGATTACAATGATTCTGATTCAGATTGAATAAAAATGCCATCTTTCCTTTGAAAATGATAATCAATGTGATTTCATAAATGGAAAGATCAAGTGACAAGAATGAGCTGTTCACTAATAAATTGTAATATTGATGATTCAGATGGCAATTTCGTTTTTTCTTCTTTGGCTGGGCCAGGTTAAACTGTCAGTCCTTGACTAACAATCCATTATCAGTCTTCACCTGTCAGCTGAAAAACCAAAGGCAGCTGCAATCTACAGACTGCAATGAAGAAAACATATAGAGTGGAATAGCAAACAGATTGTGGGAAGGTCTGCTAGGTGCATTTTAGAGGCAACAGGAAAGCAGTGCTGCTTTGGAGACCCTGAAAATTTCACACTTAAGTAAAAAAGAAAGAGTGTGTGTGTTGATATATACAGTTTTTATTTTTGCAAAGTTACAAAAACACCAGCTAACTAGCCCTCCTTATCCTCCACCACACCCACTTACTCATCCATTTCATATGCACAGCTATGAACAAAGTCAGCATGATCAACACATATACACACAGGCACTGATGCAACATGAACATTCAGTTTTGTAACATCAAAAGTAAGTAAATATTTGTAAAGAGGAAAAGGGACAGGGGGAAGGTGAGCTAGTGACATTCCAAGTTATTAGGTTGTGAAATGTCTTTACCACTGCTTCCAGGAACAAAGACAAAATGTTTGTTTTCCCAAAGCATGTTTGGTGATCACAAATGGCATGTGCTTTGCCTCTTTATATATTAACCATTTCTCTTATCCATTCTACAAAAGCGTAAATGCCACCCACATCTTTGGATTAATGCTGCAGTTCTGAGGACCTGCAGTTTGTGCCCTTTGTTCAAACACAACACCACAAGGAAGCATCCGAAGTAAAGATCGACTGCCATGAAGCTCTAGGCTGTTGGTGAAGTCTAGCATCTAGCATGAATTTCAATGTGTTTGTCTAGAGTCACACTGAGAGCAGCTCAGAGTCTGAGTCATTGCCATAATCAAATACAAGCTCCACTGACAGCTGCTCAAGAGCATCTTGGCCCCTCTTATGCACTTCCACTAATTTCCCTGAGACCTCTGCCCACAGGTTTCACTAGACTGCCCTGCTGGTCAATTACGCCTAGAAGTAATATCTGCAAGAATGGTTACAACCTTGTCAATAGCACCCCAACAAGCTGTAAATTATCTTGCTGCACAGGTTTGGTACACTTAATAAAAAACAGTAAAAGAAAGACTGACACTTAATCAAATCTGCCCTTTGGCGTATTTTGGCTTCCTGCTTTTGACAAACTCCTATATAAGTTTTAAAGCCTGGAGTGAACATGCAGTCATTAACTTCTAAATCCATATATTTTATGGGAAAAACCCTGGTTGTGATGTATATATCCTATGTTTTTCAGACACTTTGAACAAATTGTACTAAATAAATTCATTTCCACTATAATAAAATGCCAGGTATTTTTGATGTACATGTAAACAGACACAGAACTCCTCCATCCACACTACGGCTTTTGTACAGTTATCCCTAAGTTGAAGATTTAAATGTGTTTGTTTTATTTTTTTTAAAATACACCTTTTTTAAATCTGTATTTTATAACTGATTTAAGCCACTTTGAGAGTACCTTTTAAGTACATCTATATCTATATATATAATAAAAGTGAAATCGGAGTATGTATCAGCGTTTTGATTGGCCTGGCGGAATATGTGCTCGCGTTTTGATTGGCCGCCACTATCCCAGGCCACTGAGACCAACAGGAATGACGGATCTGCACCAAACTTGGCACACTTCATCCCCACAATGCACTTTATGACCTGCTGCCATTTGGGGGAGGATGGACCACAAATGATGGGATTTGCAGTACTTTCAAACACTTTAACTCCCACAGACTACTGCAATGCCCACCAATGATAGAAATGGACCAAACTTGGCACACAGAACTCCTGTCGACCCCTTTACATCCTGATGTATATTGGGGCAGGATGGACCAAGGATGATGGAATTTGCAGTACCTTCCCTCACTTCTTGAGACCACAGCAACTGCCACAAATCACACAACTGATCCAAACCAGGCACACATATCCCAAATGACACACTTCACATGCTGCAGCAGTTTGACGGAGGGTGGACCAAGGATTATGGGATTTGCAGTACATTCATCCAATTCACCTCCCACAAACCACTGTGATGCCCATGAATGACAAAACTGTATCAAACTTGACACGCAGGTGCAGGGTAGCCCACTTTACATCCTGGTGCAGTTTGGGGGAAGAGGGACAGTGGATGAGGGGACTTACAATATCTTCAGTCACTTCCTGGGACTACTGTGACCCCCACCAATGACTGATCAAGACCAAACTTGGCACATAGAGCCACCATGGCCCACTCTACATCTTGGTGAGATTTGAAAGAGCTTGGACCTTGGATGATGGGACTTACAATATCTTCAGTCACTTCCTGAGACCACTGTCACCCCCATCAATGTCTCATCAAGACCAAACTTCAAACAGAGAACACCCATGACTCACTCTACACCCAGGTGCAGTTTGGAGGAGGATGGACCATGGACGATGGGACTTCCAATACCTTCACTCACTTCCTGAGAGCATCGCGACCCACACAAATGACTGATCAAGACCAAACATGGTACATGGAGCCCTCATGACCTATTCTACATACTGGCTCTGTTTGGAGGGGGATGGACACTGGACGATGGGACTTGCATATGGGAGTTGGAGCTCATCCGCACCCACTGAACCCAGCTGACATTGGATATAGGCTACACTTGGAACACAGGCAAACAATGCCTTTCTCAAATGACCCGGGCATCGCCAGGTCTCCAAGCTAGTTATGTAATAAAGTAGAGTCTCACTTATCTAAGCTCAATGGGCTGGCAGAAGCTTGCATAAGCAAATATCTTGGATAATAAGGAGGGATTAAGGAAAAGCCTATTAAACATCAAATTAGGTTATGATTTTACAAATTAAGCACCAAAACATCATGCTATACAATAAATTTGACAGAAAAAGTAGTTCAATACACAGTAATGTTATGTTGTGATTACTGTATTTACGAATTTAGCACCAAAATATCACAATTTATTGAAAACATTGACTACAAAAATGCGTTGGCTAATCCAGAATGTTGGATAAGTGAGGCTTGGATAAGTGAGACTCTACTGTATAAAGTAATCCAAAATAATATCCTAGTCATGGCTTACATCAGTTAGAAAAATTCCATTCCTAGCCTGCAGATCCCAAAAATATTCTAAAACTACTGATCTGTCACAGTATCATGGTTGTGCTGTAGTAACATGGTTATGGTAGCATATCAACAGCACATGACCATGGGTGAAATGGGTTGAAGTGTGACATAATCTAAGATGAAGAGATAGAGAAGTAGAAATACCTTATACATGTATAGGTCTAGAAATTTTAGTCAAAAACAACAACCTCAAAGAACTGGGTTGAGTTATTTATGGGTCAATGTGACCCAATTTTTATCACAAAAAAGGAGGCCATCCCCTTCTCTACTTAGAATTGAAAAAAAGGCAGGAGCTTAATCCATCCTGGGAGAACCTAAAAGAAGCATCAGCCCTCTCTATTCCCCTCACCATGCTACTGCTTCTAGCCTTTTAACATTCTTGAATGAGGAAACAGTGACTGGTCCCCAAGTCGACATTGTGGCTTTCTCCTTTCTGTGGAATAACTATTGATTAATTAATGGGTCATATCAAAATCCATAATTTCGATCCCAAAACCTGCCCTCAGCATATACTTATACTTGAGTCTATGTGGTAAGTTAGAATGCTAAAAATCAAAGCCTGTTCCTGTCCCCAATGAAGGTGCCACGGAAGATCTGAAGCAAATGTATAACTTGAACCATGTCTACTGAAGTTAGTGGACAACCAAAATAACTGTTTCCTCTTATGTCCTTCTGCCTTAACCTCATGGGCATAATAGAATTCTCACAAATTCTCACTGGTCACAGTCTTAACCCGGGACATTTCATTTCCATCCCCCGGGGTACATGGCATGGGGTTAAGCACAACTGTTTCCTGCCACTGTACTATTCAACCATTGTCAGACAATGAGCAGACCACTATCGTAAGATATGTGACTATTATTATTATTATTATTATTATTATTATTATTATTATTATTAAACTTTATTTGTACCCCGCTAGCATCTCCCGAAGGACTCGATGCGGCTTACAAAGGCCAAGGCCTCAACACACAATATAACAATACAAAACAAAAGGCAAATTAAAAACAATTAAAACAGTTTAACAACAAGCAATAAACAATACGCTAAAATACAATAAAACTGGGCTGGGCTAGAGTAATGGGTACAAGATTAAAAGTGCTGAAGTGACAGGCGATATATAAGGCTTCTAGGGCAAGTGCAGAGTGTGATATACAATCTTAGTTCTAATAAAGTGCTTATGGGACTTGGTATTGGAGATTTCCTATTAATCTGGGAAGGCACATTGGAACAGCCAGGTCTTCAAGTTCTTTCTGAAGACTGCCAATGTAGGGGCCTGTCTGAGATCCTTGGGGAGGGTGTTCCAGAGTCGGGGGGCCACCACGGAGAAGGCCCTGTCTCGTGTCCCCACCAACCGCGCTTGCGACGCAGGTGGGATCACGAGCAGGGCCTCTCCAGATGACCGAAGTGAACACGTGGATTCATAGACGGAGATGCGGTCACGGAGGTAGGATGGTCCCAAACCGTTCAGGGCTTTGTAGGTAAGCATCTGCACCTTAAATTGGGCTCGGAAAGTAAATGGCAGCCAGTGGAGCTCCTTGAACAGGAGAGTAATCATTTCTGAGTCACATTTATTTATTTCGTGTCAAAAGCATTGCATAACAAATACATTTTAAAATGATGAAAAAAAGGAAATCACAAGCAACTAAATAGTTTTAGACCAAAAGCGGGCAACAGCAACCGCATTGTCTGTAGCTTTAAACAACTCCTCCTCCGTGCATGAGGCAGGACATTGTGGGCAAGCATACATATGCGGAGTTGTTTGTTCAGCTCCACAGTCACAAAAGGTGGAGGATTCCTCCAGGTAGTGCCACCTTGCCAAGTTGTCTTTAGATCTGCCCACTCTGCTCCTGAGTCTGTTCAGGGACTTCCAAGTTGCCCATTCTTGGTTTGCCCCTGGAGGAAGACCCTCGTGGGGGGGCCATCCAGTTGGAATTGCCAGGTTTAGCTGCCCAGAGGGACACCCTTGCTGTTGCTGGAGGAACATCAAGAGGAGTGGTGGTTCTCATGAAGCCCTTCCTTGATTTGAGTCTGGTGGGAGGAGGCTGATAGTCATGCAGTGGGTGGCTTTCACAATGTTCGACCTTATTTCTCTCACAGTTAGCAGCAACTTCCCGTCGCACGTCAGGAGGGGCAATGCCAGCTAACTTGTAGAGTTTATCAACAGGTGTAGGTCTAAGGCATCCTGTGATTATTCTGCATGTTTCGTTTAGTGCTATGTCCACCTGCTTTGCATGGGCAGACTTTTGCCAGACAGGACAGGCGTACTCAGCAGTTGAGAAAGACAAGGCCAGGGCTGATGTTCTTATTACTTATGGGTCTGCATCCCATGAGCTGCCAGTCAGTTTCCGCAGGATGTTGTTGCACATAAAAAGACTGGACTTCAGACTTCTCCCAGTTTCCCCTGACTACCAAGCTTTCATGGTAGACTTTAGCTAGAAGAAATCTGAATGATCCACTCTTGGAAAGAATATATGGCAGAGTACATGTTTGGCATACAAGACGTTTGAATGGCGATTCTCCATGGGCACATAATACAGCTCCAATTGGTATGAAAAATGCCAGTGTGGAGCTGTATTATGGCTACACAGGGTTGCTGTCAACCATTTTGGAGGGGGGTCAGCAGCCCCACAACATGGCTGTGAATTGGCCAGTATTTCAGTCCCAAGCACCCCAATTTCCTGTCTCCTAAAAAGATAGAAAAAAGCACATACTTGATCTACCAGCTCTCTATTTCCTAGTTTGCCAGATGTAACTGAGCAAAGCAACTTGGGAAAAGTGAGCCCCTTCCTCCCCTCCATAGCTGCCAGGCTTAGTCACATTGAAAGGAACCAGGCAGTAAGGCAGCCCAGAGCTCAAGGTAAATACTGTTTCCCATTTTTTGGAAGCAAATTGGGATGCTAGGCAGGAAGACGGCAGCCACCTAAATAGTCCAGGCTGCCTGAGCCTGGCAAGTGTAAAGTGGTTGTGGAGACACTATCCTGGATCCCGCATAGGAATCAGGGATGGCTGTCCTCATTCCCCCAATATGGGAAAATCTGGATCAGGCTCCAGATTTTCCACTGTGTTTAAAAAAAACTCAGGATGCAGCTGCATTAAGTGGCTTACACTAGATTAACTTGCATTAACCTGTGTGTACTGTGTAGACACACACAGTTCGATGCAAAGCTACACCGATACACATATGACAATCTTGGAATCATCATGTGAAACTGGAAAAAAACTGTCTAAATCTCTGAACATCCACTGTCCGTTCACTGTTGACAGTACGTCCTTGTGAGCTTGGTTGGTTAGCAACCTCATCAGATGCGGTCCAAATCAGTAGTATATGCTGGTTGAACTCCCCTTTTGTGATAAAACCCACCGGCTCCAATCTCATGACATCAAACTACTTCCAGCAAGGCTCTGTCACAAAAGGGAAGTTCAACCAGCATATGCTGCCACGGCAGCAACATAGCAGGAGTCCCGTGGTACATTGAAATCAATGAAGGGAAACTGAGCAGAACGCTTCTCCCCGTGGGGTGGGGCAACTGTTGAGTTGGGCGATGTGGGGTGACAGGTTCCCCACGCTCTCCTTATGGGCACCAACAGATTTGCCATGATGTATGGCGATTCCAGCAGCCCGTATAATGAGGCTGTAATAATGACAGTTCACTGAAAGCCACTTCCTAGGTGTTAATTTCCATTTAGTCCCAATTGGAGTAGATCAATTGAAACGAATGCAACTTCTTAGTGAACTAACACTATTCATTTCAATTAATCTGCTAAAGTGGAAACTAAAAGGAAAAAAATAACTACAAGTCTTCAGTCTCAACATTATTTTATTTGCCTGCCCTTGGAATTTAGCAGAGTAAAGATGTCATTTCTATGGTGCAAGGATGGCAGTGTGCTTTGGTGTAAATCCAACAGGATACTTCAGAGATAAAAGAAAGCTAAAACAGATAATGAAGCTTATATCACACTGCTACCAACAACACCATATTCTCCTTCGGTTGGTATATGTAATGGGCTACATATTCTTCCCAGAAATTCACCTTCTCTGAAAAGATTATAATACCATTATACTGCAGTAATTTTATGACTCTTTTATCAGTTGTAGAAAAAGAAGAAAAGTGGAAAGTATGATTTGGTATGTAGTCATATGCAATATCATTCTCCCCAGTAATTTGCTCCATTGTTGCTTCCTTTAAAACCTCCTGCCCCAAAACTGAGAAATTTTGCTTCAACTGTATCAATGTTAGCTTCCTGACTGCTCTGTATGTAACATTGCCAAGGTCTAAGGCTGGCATGACTAATAGTATGCCAATGCTATGGATTCAACTGGATGCCTGAAAGGTTGATGCTAAAACACTCTAGTTGTTTGAAAAAGAGAATTCAGTTCAAGCTTGACTATCTGCAATAATTAGTGGTAATAGCAAGGGGAGTACAATTACAGGAAGAGCAAATTGCTTTTTATTTAAATATTCTCATTTTTCCCAATACATCCCACTGTGCAAGTCCCTCTTTAAATTAGAGAGAGCATGTATAATCTCAGTTCCTCCACTGGGGCTTGTAGAAATATATGTTCTTTAGTTGCTTACTTCTGTGTTTGGGGGTTTAAACAGCCGTAGGAACTTTGTAATGACAGATATCAATAGTAATTTAGTTAATTGACTATATTCCAGCACACTTTTAATTTGCTTGTGTTTTCAGGTTTCCCCTATTTAATTCTTCTTTCTTGCCTTGAAAGGAGGAGAAAAATCTACTCAGAGCTGGTGGTAGTAGGTTTAAGATAAGGAAGCAATTTCCTGGCCTAAATATTGCCTCAGGTTTCCTGGAGTGCATCTACATTGCACTCAATACAGTTTGATAATTATTTAACTGCCATGGCTTAATGCTATTGACTTATGGGAGTTGTAATTTACAAGGTCTTTAGCCTTTTCTGTCAAAGAGTGCTAGCACCTCACCAAGCTACAACTCTCATGATTTGATAAAATTGAGCCATGGCAGTTTTGAACTTTTTGCACTCAAATATGCTTTTTAGAACTGAGATTCCTCCTTTTGCTTTTTTACATAGAAATGAAAATGAACATTTATTTCTATCTGAAAAAAAGTGCTTGCTAGGATGAGGAACAGGAGTACCAAAGCTACTTGTCCCACTCTGATTTCTAAACCTTATAGATGGAGGTCTCTTAAAAAAGTCACAAATAGACACAGTCTGGAGAGAAAAATTCCCATATGTGAATTCCAGAATCATATATCCAGCATGGCCAACAGCTTTGCCAGTAGGGATGTAGTCCAAAAAGTAACATTTCAATGTTCTGCAAAAGAGAACATGGAAAAAAGAAATCTCTCCATGGTTTGTTCCCAGTAGTACACTAGTTCTGACAAAGGAAAGTAATAGAATGAATAAGCGGTGAGGAACAGAGAAGATAATTCTAAATAGAATTATTACCATTTCAGCTAAATATTTGTTTGATACACTATGTAGATGCCTTTGAACAGTCATTGGGAAACATGACTAGCAGAAAGGTTGATGGCTAATTTGATCTTATACAAAGCTACCAGCCTCTGATAAAAAGATGGCGTCTTCAGCCTGCTTTGTCAAGGAATCTAGTGAAATGGCTCTATGGGGCATGTCTGCAACATATTCTAGCTGTATTTTGTAATATGTCTTTGCAGGATGGCTCCCTGAAGTATATTTTCAAGTGGTTTATCCAGTGTAGTATTACATAATTCAAGCAACAGACTTACAATTCCTCCTCAGGGATATAACTGTAGGCTAATAGACCACACAGGAAGTATTTCCTAATGTAAGTCCTACATTTTCTTTGGCTGATTTTCATCCTATTATTACTTGGGTTTTTTCCTCTTGACCTACTCTAAACAATCCTCTTTCACTCCCCAGAGTCTATACCATTCAAAAACTTGTAGATCAAAATCATATTCCCACTTATCATCTCTCTAGGATTTTTTTTCATGCCTTACAAATCACATTGGCCTAGATTTTTTAATAATTTTTAATAATTCTGCTTTCTTTATGATGTTCCCGAGCTGGAAGTTCAAGCTGGTGCAGAGGACCTTTTTGGTTTGGATAAGGATGCATAATAGTAGTTGCTCCAGAATTCACATATGGGGAAGGATGACACATTGGGAGCAGAATAAATTAATATTGTCACATTTCACTGTTGCCAGATTGTTTTCTTAAGAGCTTGTTTACTTGTTGTATAGTATAACCTTAAAGGAAAATATCACCAAAGAAATTGAACTGGTCATAGTGTCCTTTTATCATGAGGACATTAACCAGTTGGTTGCAGCCATAAGTTAAAAACCTAGCCATATCATAATTAACACCACTGCAGCAGTGCAGGAAGTCAGTGTTATGAAGATATGCAGAAGAACAATAATGAGATCATGAACAGATAAATATAAAGAGGTGGTGTCCATTGTGGAGAGAAGTTGTAAATATCCTACATCTGGATGGACAGTCCTCAAAGTCTGGTGTCACATGGATGGGACAGGAGGTAATCCTTACATTGTGCAAAGGTGATGATCAGGATAATTGCAGTTAACACAGTAGAAGTCTTAACATTTGTTGAATCAAAGGGTAGAAACTCTACATTTGCTCACCATGGTGAGACTGCCAGATGGAAAATCCCACATTTGATGAGATAAGGATTGAGAAACCACAACAGTTTTCAGCTAAAACTGCTTATTAATTTCTTACATACTACAGAAGGGAAGTTATGGTCAGATTAGTGTGCATAGTGGTTTGGAAATAAATTATCATAAGGACCTGTACAAAGGTTTTCCAAATGTAACCATAGCTTCTATCTTTATCTACTTTTTCCAATTTTAAATTATGAAGGAGAAAAGTTAGTCTCTAGTTTAAAAAATAAGTTACATTCCTCAATGTCATCATTATCTCTTCTATAATGGGATATTCAGGTAGAAATATATTTTGGTAATCACATTTCTGAATTTTCTAACTGGAAAAATAGAGTAGAAAAGATTAGATCACCTTTATAATATTCTGAGTTCAGTTTGCCATTGTAAGTAAATATTTGTTTTATCTTTTTTCAAAAAATCTTAACACCGTAATGTCAAATACAACTTTTTTTCCTAAAAGAATTCTTTGCACACCAACTTTTAGCTAAGGGAAAACTATTACACAGGCACAATCAGCTTTGAGAAGGAGCAGTAGGGAGGGTCATAAAGCAACATTCTGCCTGGGGCATTTCAATGTCTTTAAAATCACAGGACACAGCAGAATACAATGTTTAAGCAGCCTAAAATCTGTACACACATTAGTGGCATTGCTTGGATTATCAAATATTTGTGTAAATGTTTGCCTATACCAGGGGTGGGCAAAGTGCAGCCTATCAGTTTCATGTGGCCATTTGGGGGTGGGGTAAGTGTAGACCCCAAAACACATTTAAAATATATTTTTAGTAATTTACTAATAACAAAATCTGCTCAAAACTGAAGCAGTTTGCTTCCCCTATCTTCCCCTTCCCCACCTCCTAAAGAGAAATAGGGTTAATTTTTTCCTCCCTGTTCCTTGCCTGGTGGGCCATGTCAGCATTTTCCTGTGAAGCTGAAATAATGCATTGTGACTTCCTGTTGCTATTGGTGTTAGTTTTGGTAAACTTTTTAAAATATCATAAACAGAATATTTTAAAAAGTTAACCAAAATTAACACCAATAGCAATAGGAAGTCACTATGTATTATTTCACCTTCACTGGAAAATGCTGTCATGGCCCACCAGGCAAGGAACAGGGAGGAAAAATTAACCCTATTTCTCTACAGTTGTCCATCCAGTTGATAAAGTATGTTCAGTGTGTGTGTCAGGAGTTGATGCCACCTTGTAGATGTGTCAAGAGATCTGAAAGATGCAAAAGAAGAGAATCAGCTTAGGAAGTGACTTTTTGCTAGAAGATAAAGAACTATGAGGAAGACAGGGTCCTTCTTCCCCATTCTCCATCTCTATCTTTTTCTTTAGATTTTACAGAAACACATGTGTGTGCCACCAGACAAACTTTGATTTTAGGGGTCTTCACTGACCACCTTCTTGATGTTTCCTCCCAACATTACATTGGTACTTCTAGTGAGCTTATCAGGAAGGTGGACCACACTGTAAAAATAAGTGAGGATAGACAGCAATGCATAGTGATGATACTCCAGGCAATCATCTGAACTCCCCCTATGGCAGGCCCAGAGGCATTCTGATTTTGGTAGCTGGCAATTGCTTTGTCTAGAACTCATTTTGGAATACTATATACATTACTTGATACTGTACTCAATGCATATTTTAAAAAGAAACGAAGAGAATCTGACAGTCAGTTGCATGCAATTGACATCTCTTCGTGGGTGCCCCAACGTTGACCTCCTCCACTAACTTGTCATGGCCAGCTTGGATGAAGAGTTGTTCAAAAGGCCAGCAGAGGAGATAGAAGCCAGCACCTCTCAGCAGTGTGTCATACCTATTTTAGCCATTGCTGAAGATGAGATCTCAGCAGATGGTGCTTTACAGGTCTATTAGGTTATCTGAAAAATGCTCATTACTCATTACTGAAATCCTGACCCAAATCTAATCAGCACCAACATTATCATGCTGTATTGATTAGTTATTTAACATGATTCCAGTGCCTGTTAGTTCCTGACCTCAGGCCTGTCTGTTACTTTTTTGGCTTGAGTTCAAAGGAATTCTGACTTCAGCCTCTTGGACTTTGGATTGTGACATTGCTTGATGCTTCCCTGTTTCTTGTTTGGATCTGATTTTGGACTTTACTTGTGGACATCGAGCTTGACCTTCAAGGACACCTATATCTGGCTTCTTGATTTTGGACTGTTGACTTTGGCTAGTTTACTCATTTCTGCTATTTGTTTTATACTGAGCATCTGATAAAGCAGATGTCTTTATAACACAGCCAAAAACAGACAAGGCTTGGGAAGGTTAGAAAACAATGATTTCTTAGAAAAAATTATGCAAATGAGGAAGTGCTGTGTAGTCATTCCACTTGAAGCCTGTATGTCCTGCCTAACAAAAGGAGGGTTACCTTACATACATTGAACTCCCACCTACAAATAAAAAGACCAGAAAAAAAAACATGGAACTAAAGAGCTATTTCTTTGACCTATTATTTATTTATTCTAACTTCTGGAATACCCATCAAACCAAGTTAACCTGTCAAGGAAAAAAAAAACGGCCAACAATAAACACTTTGTCACTAGCCATCTTATGGGAAATGTTCTTTGACCAGGTGTCACTTCTGTTGACCACCCTCAAGGACCATCCTTGTACGAGCATCAAGATCCCAAGAGCTACCCCAACTGTTTGACTGGGCCCTTGGCTGATCTAAAGTGGAAGACCGTCCTGAAGGCGCTCCCTCCCAAATCTCAGAATTTGATAAGAGTAAGACAACCTCATTCCAGTCCCAAGGTTAACTAACTATTTACAGCCCCCCAAGCCACAGACATTAGAAAGACTGCTATGAAAGTCCACCCTTCACCCACAAAGATGGATACTTTGGTGCCTACCAGGATAACATAAACAATTTATCTGCCAGGATCACCATTTAAATGACCCACCTTAAGCCAATTACCACACCCCTCCAAAACACTGTGGGGTAGGCAATCCCCCCCCCCCCCACAAGATATGAAGGGGGAAAATTCCTACTTGGCCCTAATGTGACTATACTCACACTGTCCATAGGGTGGGAGGGTGGATCATCCTTAAATAGGATTTATTTTGCCCCTCCCATGTGACCAGTGCAGCTGAAGCTGATGCAGCCTCAATTATTATGGTCTCCTTCAAGGGGGAAATTCTATTCCCCCCTCCAGGTGCCTCATGGGTTTTCTCTTTTCAGCTGCAGGTGGGGTTTCTTCCAAAGGCATTTCCTTATTAAACTATGATTCCCAGTTGGTTTGGCCTCCCTTTCTCAGCTTACATTCTATGTGATTTGCTCTTAACTCAAATGCTGGTGGGAAAATTCCTTAAATTCTTTATCTCAAGCCCTTTCTAGTGGACATCATATGCCCATCATTCTAGATACTAACGTGAGCCTGGCACCCATTCTATACTCAATAAGGAACTAAGAGCTCATAAGGAAGCCTTAATAAATTGCTACCCAGATTCTCATTACAAGGTAAACACTGTAGGGGTGTGTGAAGGGGGTTGGAAAGGGAAGGGCATTGTTTTGTGACTGACAGCACTAACTTCTACTCACAGTCAATGGTTTTGTTTCTCCAATTCTAGTGCCTATGAGAAGTATAAGAAATGTTCATATAACTGGCTGTTCTTTCTCTCTTGAGCAGAAACAGTAAAATATTTCTACTTCTAGTGATGTCTTAGGGAACTTGGGATTCTGGATTCTTGCTTGGATGGTAGATTTCAATTGAACATTACAAGGAACTTCTTGATAGAAAGAGCAGATTGACAGTTACCTAGAGAGGTTATGGAGGTCTCCTTCTCTGGAGGCCTTCAAAAAGAGCTGAGCAACTACCTGCTGGGGATGTACTAAACAAGATGGTTGGACTCAACAGCTCAAGAGGTCCCTTATGGTTGTATTGATTTCATAACACTATGGATGTTACAAACCTTCCGCTACTGGAAGTGTATGTAAGCACTGCCAGTAGCAGTTCTGTTGGACTTTCTACATGATTATAGTGTGTACTGAACAAAACACAAAAGCCAAAGTTTTAAAAATTCATCCTAATGCCATAGACTTAACCTTCTGAAATTATGCAGGGACACATCTATGTTGAGATGTAAATCCTGACTTTTTTGCCCTTGTGTGGAAATCAAAGAAAACAGCAGAGTTTCTTGTGTTGTTGGTCTTAGAGGGGATAATGCACATTTTTGTAAAATATGAAGAAAACAGCAGTTGAATCTGAAAAGATGTCACGGCTTGTCATGAAAATAGTATCCTGATTAGAATTGCAGCCTACACCACTGTCATATTATGTTTCCAAATTTATTACCCCAAACCCAGAGGAAGGACAAGGAGATACAAATAACTCCCCCCAAAGATTCTTCTTCCATCCCAGCCTTGGGATGTATCTTATTTAAATATATTACACACACACACACACACACACACACACACACACACTTACATATTGTTTATTTATTCTTCCAGATATATGTGGTTAAACAATATATACCTTTATGTGCACATTTCACCTGATGTACATACTTTTGCAGCATTCAGAGACATGCAAACATTGAAGAATTGTTGTATTTCGTGATCCAGATTGACTGTGGGATGTCTGAATAAGATATATTCACATTAGAATGTAACTTTAATTAATTTCTAGCTCATCCTTACCCTAACAACAATTTCTGCAGTAGCAAGTATTTCTTTGAAAATTTGGTTCCCAGACAGACTTCTGGGGAGAGAGTCAGAAGGACTAAATTCAATTCTATTTTTTCTCCCAAGCAACTAAATACCATGATTTCATATTCTTACAGGATTAGCTTCACTTGTGATTCTTGTGAATGAAACATCATAGCATTATCAAAATTGGACCTTGCTGCTGTTCTTGACCTAATTTCAAGCCTGCTGCAGTGAGGTATACCTCTGCTGAAGAAGACTCCATAAATGGCTGCAATCTGATCATGAATGCTCCATGTGTTTGAATATGAGCTATACTGATTTGTGAGGCTAATCTACAGAATCAAATGTGCATTTCACATTAACACACATGATTTCACCCAAGCCAATGGATTTGCACATGGAAGCTTTGTTCTGAACATATTATAGCCCCTAGCTGGAATATAACTTCCTGTATTTGCCTTTCTAACATTTGAATCTGAGAAGAATTGGGTCTATATGCCAAAGAGCACTTTTAGGTAAAACATCCTTTGAATCCCAGCTTGCACTCTGGACATGATAAAGGAGCATTGCTTCCCTTTAAAACCTTGAAAGTCAATTGAATCTGATTTAAAGCACAGACCAATGTGACAGACTTCCAGTGCATTTCCCAATGAACTGTGCAATGCTGTCTTGAGATTCTGGCTGATGCAACTTTAATTTACTCTAGCAGCAAATACATGGCACTTACTGCTTTATTTCTTACATCCACTCTGAATAACTTCTTTAAAAATGAGGAAATTTCTTTCTTCACAAATGAAAAACATGTATACCCTTGGGGCAGAATAGGGTAAACACACATATGCAGAAACTATATGTGATATCATTAAGACTAGAAAACTGTTATCTTAAAACAAAACAATGTGACACAGTTAACTTATTGATTGTAATGATCATGGAAGATATAAAGTGGCTGACCCAAAGAATCAATTAATGGCATTGGGAAATCACAGCAACCCTCCCTTCTTTCCCCTCTTAATTGTCTTATTTTCCTTTCTGGAGTTCACGTATCGGTTGCCTCCATTATTCCAATTTCAGTATCTTCTAGTTATATTTGTTAAATTTAGTAAGGATGCATTTTATTAAATTTGATTTAGTTCCTCTTGAGAAAGCAGTTGCCCTAAGGGCTGCAGTCAGAGTAAAAACAGTACATACACATCCTCTCTGCAGCATACCCTTGGCCTGAATCTCATTAAGGGATAAAAATTGCTTGCATAATTGGCAAAAGGGGAATATGGCAAGTTATAGTCTTATTTACACTCTTAATGCAGAAGACATTGCCTTATTCCTACACCATCAAATTCCTGTAATAGCATATAGCTCCATTTGCTTAGTACTTCCAGTTCTATTGGAAGATCAAAACAGCATTATGGAGAATTGAACTGTGAGAATGGATCCATCCTAAGATTGAAGGTGCTGCAGCTAATAGATACCCTGTTTCCCCTAAAATAAGACATCCCCAGAAAATAAGACCTAGTAGAGGTTTTGCTGAATTGCTAAATATAAGGCCTCCCCCGAAAGTAAGACCTAGCAAAGTTTTTATTTGGAAGCATGCCCGCTGAACAGAACACCAGAGCATGCAGGATCGGTAAATGTACGTACCATAAAGTGTTGTACATGGAAATAATGGTAGTAACAAGAAATTCTTGATAGGAGTCACAGTTTGTCTGGTTATGCTGGTTTGTGATAACAACTACTGTACAGTATATAATAAATGTTCAATTTTTTTGTTCAACAATAAGTGGGAATTCTTCTTCATGGAAAAATATGACATCCCCTGAAAATAAGACCTAGAGCATCTTTGGGAGCAAAAATTAATATAAGACACTGTCTTATTTTCGGGGAAACATGGTAGTGAGGTAGACAGAGAGAGAGAGAATGACTCTTTGATAATCACACCCTATGGAAGGTGATTAATAAGAACCAGAACAGCTAATGAATAACATCCACATTCAGCAGGCAGCTTATCACTCACCAGGGACAAATGAACAGGGACAGCTGTCTCCATAGTGGAACGCTTGTGGACTTGTCACAGGTTGGCTACAGTGAGGAGTAAGATGATGGATGGAAGATCCTCTGGCCATATGCAATAAATATCTTCTTATGTCTGAAGCCCAGACAACTGTCTAGAGAATAATGTGGCCAACCAAACTTTAAAAGTTAGCTTCTTTCTATGTATATCATAACTGTGTTTCAAGATCCTACTTCATGTTCTTTTTTTTGTTGTTGCAAGAAATGATATTTATCTTGAAGGAGTAGCTGTGGTTCAAATTCAATCTCTTTGTGAACAAAGACAAGCCCTCCTTAAAGTTTTAAACTTACATTTTCTCTTAGCATCCCCTCACCCCCATGGAAGTTGTTAGAATATCTAAACACATGCAGTATTATGTCGAAATGTTACCACTTTGGTTGAGTGTGCTTCTCACCCATCATAAAGCTGAAAATTGGAAGGTTTCCTTTTGTTCCAATGCTAATGTTTTTTTCTGCCTCCCTCCTTTTAAGGAGAAAAAAAGAGCTAACCCATTATATCTGCAGAACATCTTTGAGAAAAAAAGTAGATGTTAACCTTAAGGGAAGTGATTTAAGATGGATTGTTTTCACCTAAACACCTTTACCTGTGCAAATTGCATAGCTTTCTGCTGAGGTGCACAGTGTGCACATTTTTCCCAAAGGACATCTAAGAATAAAGACTGCTTTGAACATTATGTAAATAACAGACTAAAATAGGATTAAAATGTGGCTGCTTAACATTTACAGTCTTTTTGTTTTATATTAGATGGACAGTGCAAATACGTTTGTGATGTGGTGAAGTTGCTAACACATAGTGGGTCATACTAGCCAGGGCAGAAGGGGTCAGAGAACACATCTGCCTTTATTTTCAGCAAGCAGAGCTCTTCAATATGGATTTCCATGTGTGTGTGTGTATGCCTTCAAGTCACCTTTTGACCTATGGCAACCCCATGAATTTCATAGGGTTTTCTTAGGCAAAGAATATGCAGAGGTGGTTTGTCAATTACTTGCTTGGAATTGCATTTGTTAGCAGTCTCTCATCCAAGCATGAACCAGGGCTGATTCCACTTAGATTTCAAGGTCAAGATCAGATTATGGTAATTACATACAAGCATTTTAAAGCCACGTGCGTGCAGGAAATAGCTAAGCCAGTTCTATGTTCATGTTTTTAAATGCATTTCGGATGACAAAAAATGACATTGGTCTACTCCCACCTCACATATTTGTGTGTGGACACAATTCATTTGCTCTTATGTGAGCTATTATAGTCATGTGTGGAGCCCTTCTTTAGCTTTGAAGAAATGGGATGGACTTGTAATTATATTTACATAGTATTTATGTAAAACCACAGTGTTGCAAATGTCACAAATGTCTCCTGCACCAGTGGTCCTCACCCTTTAGTTTCCTTGAGTTTTTACATTTTACCTCCCAAAGATACTGCTGGTTGGAGCCCCCAGATGACTGGAGAACAAAGGTTAAGAACCATTGCACTGCAACAGTTCAGGCCTGGTACAGGAGTCAGAGCATTGTCTGGGCCCTTCCAGACAGTCTCATACTCTGGGACAAAAAAGTGAGGCAAAAAATTGTGGTAGCTGAAAGCAAGTTCAAACACAGAGCTCTCAGTCCTGTCAAATAGTCCCCTAGCATCCTGAAAGTTTTGTTTGTAGCAGATTTTAGAAATCTACAATATAGACATGGAACATTTTCTTTTAATGATTTAAGTGATTTTCTGAGATGTGATGAACCCCATAAGTGCTGATGCAGATATACAAATGTGCACACAGATTTCTTGTCATTATCACTCTTCACCCTCCTGCTGTCTTTATGCTTTTCCTCATACCTTTGGAGTTGCTTGCCTGCCATGCTAGTGCCCACTGTGTAAATTCAAGCTCTGTTTAATTTCAGAAATATGAGAACAAATGAATGGTTGCAGAGTGTTCTTGCTTTCCATTTGTGCAAACTCAGAGGACAACCCAAATCCTGACCCAGGATTTAGGTTCTCTCCTGAGTTAGAGGTTAGAATCATAGACTCTGTCAGACCCCTGGCTGCTGGGCACCAATAACCATACATGGAGGCCAATCTCTATCTAATATCTTTATTAAGGAAATATTTAAAAGCAATAAAAACAAGTGAAGAATATAGTTCAGAAGCAGACCTTTCAAATGAGGTCAAATATAGTCCAAAAATGTATTGTCCAATAAATGATATTAGAGTTCAAAGTTTTAATCCACTTGACCGAAACACACACTTTTGCCAAGCAATAGTGTGGGGAAATGTCAGAGTCTTAGAGTCCAATGAAGCTTGACAACAAGGCTGGAAATAAACTTGGTTCTTGGCTAGGTCCGTGACTAGAAACAAGGCAAAACGTGAAGCGTGGAGCAGGGTCCGTGGTTACACAGCAAGGCAAGGCAAGGCTTGAAAGCTTGATCCGGGAAGTAAGGAACTGGGATTACGAAGTCTACACACGATCTCTCTCCTGAAGCTGATCAATTGACTCCGCAAAGAATCTCTCGCGCCAAACACCTATATTGGGTCTCGTTTTCCCGCCAACAAATCTCTTTCCCTAGAGAACAAGAAGCGAAACCCAACTCTGTCCAGATGCAAGACTCCTTAGAATTTCCCAAGGGAAGCAGGCCTAATCAGCCTGTTGTTTGGCAGCGATCCGTAAACTCCTCCGTTGGGCCTCTCTAACTCCTCTGTCTCTAGAATAAGATTCCTTCCTGGGAAACGGAGGGGAGTTCTGCCCAAGGCCTGTTTTACTTAATTCTTGAGGGCAAACATCAACATCCGGCAGGTGAAGAGACTCCGGCTCTTGTTGAACCGGCGAAAACCCCATGTTTTCATCTTCATCTGCCACAATATTACTAGGAACAGGACTACAGGGCCCATGAGGCATCACAGACTCATAGAGTTGTAAAAGACCACATAAGCCATCCAGTCCGACTCTCTGCCATGAAAGAAAAGCACAATCAAAGCACTCCCAACAGATGACCATCTAATATCTGGGTGGGATGAGCTGAGTGAGCTGGGAAAGAGACTGAGAGAGCACAGAATTCTGGGAAATGTAGTTTGAGAAGGCGAGGAGCCTGATGCCAGATAATTCAAAAGGCCCTGCCCTAAACTACATTTTTCAGAATTCTGCTTAGCATCAGAAAGTCCCAGTCAGGATAGGGGAGAGATTTGTCCCTCCATAGCAGCTCATCCCACCTTGCTGCTTTCCAATAAATTGTTAAATCTGCAAAAAGGAGGACTGACTGATACTTCTAGAAAGTAAATCTCTGTGCTGGGCTGGGAAGAAATCCCTAAATGGAAGTTCTATTAGTTGAAGACATTCAATAAGATGGCTTTTTAAAAAAATGTTTTTGCCAAAACTTTTAAAAATTCCCAAAAATCAGTAGATATATGAAAATTTCCAAAAGTTGTGGGAAATTATTCTCTGTTATCTTGTGTCATTGTGCAGACAATTTAAGGAGATTGTTGTTTGTAAAAACTTTGAAAATTCTCCAAAAATCCATGGATGAGTGAAACATTCTGAATCTTGAGCTAACAGTGGTAAATGTGTTCTATATTTGTTGCAAGTTTCATGCCAATAGATCTAACAATGAGTGAGAAAGGAGCCTCTGAAGTTTCTCAATTGGAACAATTACTTAACAAAATTTTTTAAAAGCCATTAACTCATTATAGTTGCGATATGGACTCTGTCCAATTTTAGAAACACTTTAGAAATAATTTTCCCCCATCTCTTAATTTTGTAATGAGTATTGAAACATTTTTTTCATTGATCGCACAGACTTAATGGCCATCATAGCTCCTCTCAACCTTTTCTTCTGCAAGTTAAACATCCCCAGCTCTTTAAGCCACTCCACATAAGGCATGGTTTTGAGACCATTGATCATTTTAGTCATCCTCCTCTGGACACCTTCCAGATTGTCAGTATCATCTGGGCAATTCCCAATTCAAACTAGTTGCAGCTGCCTTAACCAGGCCTGTAGCCGGGGGGGGGGGGGGGGGTAGGTGTTCAAACCACTCCCAAAATTTTTCAGGTTAAAAAAAACCTGGTTTACTCATGACTTTTAACTGGTTAACCAAATTCCCATGCTAAGTCTATGAGACGCAAAAAATTAAGAGTCCCTCCAGGCACTATCTCAAGCAGATATTGACAGGTCTGTAGCCAGGGGGGGGGGGGGGGTATTAGGGGTTCAACCCCCTTCCCTAAAATTTTCAAAAACCCCTCCGAAATTTTTTCTGTCTATGGCCCTGGCCTTAACAATGATCCCATGGTGTTTGGGCTCATACAACTCAGGTGTGTAGGATGACAGTCTCTCCCCTTCCCTCCCTTGTGCCACAACTGTTGACAACCATGACACCCCTACCTATCTTATCCTTGATGTCTGATTGCTATTAGCCAGACCATGACATCCCTGAAGAGGTTGGGTTGGGGGTAGAGGCATTTCTCCCTTCCCCTCTTAGCTGCCTTAGCAAGGCCATGGTCTGACTGATGACATCCAGTGTGCCTGAAAACTGAGATAAGAAATGGTCATGGTTGGCAACTGTTTGGAAATTTATATCTCACCCACTAGTAGAATACCACTACTGGGACTTCTCTGCTAGTGGAATTATCTGCGAATACATAAAAAGATCCTTAGATTATGTCGTCTTGTTCATGGATCACCTTTCTTTCTGCTATTTGAGCAGCTGTTACATTGCTTTTTATGGCCCCATAGCAGGCCTTTGAATAGCTACAATACTGTAGACTAGTGCAGAGTCCCAGTGCATGCTAAACATACACTAAATTCTTCCCCATTTGGATTGCGTGGTTGAAGGGCAGCTCTTACCCTGTAAAAACTATTTCCCCCTGTAAAACCCTTTTAGGATGCAATTGCATGGTGTAGCTTCACACCACTTAACTACCATGGCTCTCTCCTACAGAATCCCCTGATTCATCATTTAGTGAGGCACTTCGAATTCTCTGGTAGAGAGTTTTAATGCACACCTTCTTGAACTCTGTCTGATGAGAGAGGTGTGTCTGAACACTGCTTCTTACCATGTCAAGTGATTTCACACATCAAATTCTCACTGTCAAGACGTTCTGCGCAGCATAGATGACGTTTTCTATTTTTTTTTATCTTATTCTGAAATATGGGGTGAGTTGAAAAAGAAGTGACCTGTCCACCTTTGTGGCTGAATGCATAACATCTGATATGCCTATTTCTGCCTCATGGTTTGCTTCTATAAATTAAAAGCAAGGTGATATTTATTGATCAGTCTCAGTATTGACTGGTTGGACCAATTGCTTGACTGACTGATTAATTGACTGTTGTATGACACATAATGCTTCCCAACATCAGAAAGATAGCGTGTATGTATATGTGTGTGTGTGTGTGTGTGTGTGTATGTGTGTGTGTGTGTGTGTGTGTGTGTGTGTATATATATATATATATATATATATATATATATATATATATATATAACTTGTGACACCTTTAATTATGAAAACTAGCAGAGCTATCCTGGTAATGCAAATCAGCGCACAAGTTTCCATTTCGCATATACAGTAGAATCTCACTTATCCAACATAAACTGGCCGGCAGAACATTGGATAAGCGAATATGTTGGATAATAAGGAGAGATTAAGAAAAAGCCTATTAAACATCAAAATAGGTTATGATTTTACGCATTAAGCACCAAAACATCATGTTATACAACAAATTTGACAGAAAAAGTAGTTCGTTACACATTAATACTATGTAGTAATTACTGTATTTATGAATTTAGCACCAAAATATCACGATATATTAAAAACATTGACTACAAAAATGTGTTGGATAATCCAGAACGTTGGATAAGTGAGTGTTGGATAAGTGAGACTCTACTGTATGACTATATTCTAATTTAGCTGTGATTGTGTACAAAGAGGGGTTTTGACTGAGATGGCTGTCCCAGAAATGGAAAACCAGGTTTGTTTTCAAAGCTCTGTCTGATCATTTGCTTCTCCTTGTCCCTTCTGCTATCTGACATGAACTGTGATATAATCATATCCCTCTAGTTTTGTTCTATTTTGGCGAACACCTTTGCCTAATTACCCCTTTTGTACTCCTTCTTAGTAGCCTGTGTGCCTCTGATACCTGCCTTTGCAACTTCATAGCCCCCAAAGGCTTGTCAGGTTAAAGATTAATGAGTAGACATTACCCAGCGGTTTTACAAAGGTTAAACATAATTACAAATGGGGTATTTTAGACAGCACTGGAGATGTGAATGTTGAGGAATGAATAGAAGAGGAAGGAGGGGCAAAGTTAAGAAGCTTGTGGGAATCAACTCAGCCATTTATAGCTTCTGAAGACAGAAATTATCATAAAAGAAAACAAGGACAAAAGTGCTACTCCTTTATTCCAACTATGATGACAGATACCAAAAAAACCCACCCTACCATATGGTGAAAAATAGGTGACACAGTCTCCAGTTTATAACCCCACTGCCTCCTAATCCCACTTTCTCATTTATGTTAGCTGAAGTGTGTTACACCAACAAGAAAATGTGTCACTCAGAATGAGGCACCAAAACCTTCCTTTTTAAATTGCCTCTTGCCCTTGGATTAAGGAGCAGAACAAAAATTGTATCTTTGGAGACAAGCACTCCAGTGGATTTGACTGGTGCATCAAGAAATTTTAACAATCTGTGGAAATAGTTTTCTCACCACCACAATGTCACTTTCTGATTTCAGATCTTTTTGGCACCAATGTGTTTCTAAGTATACTTTTGCTGATGGCATAGCTGCAATAATGAAATATTAATCTGATTCTTTTTTTAAAAAAAACCATAAAATTCAAGTGGAACAATTCAATCATACTGAATGCTTTTTCTGGAGCAAACCAGACTCTTTACTGTTTTTCTACTGGATTATCTGATTTTCATCGATAGTACTAGATGGGATATATTAGTATTTTGAAGGAGAGTTATCAATATTTTGAAATCCTCATATATAAGGAGACAAGAGAAAAAAAGACTAAATAAAGGAGGGTGTCATGGGAGAAATAGGAAAACAAGAGCTTCCAACAAACCAAGGGATGCTTAAATTGAGATAATCTTCTTAAGCAGCACCCAAATATTTTTTTGAAAGAAAGGTTCTCTTCCTATAAGTACTAGCCATTAATTCTATGAAAAAAAGAGAGTCGGAAGACAAGTGTTTCAGAATGTCACATACAAAGCTCATCAAAAACAAACCAAAAAAGAAAGGACATGCTGGAAAAAGCGAGAGTGAGGAAGGGAGCAAAGAATATGGATGACAAATAAACAATTACTGAGGATATAGTGTGCTAGGGATCATCTCTCCTATTCCTCCTTCCTATCAAAATGCAAATGCTTCCACCATATACCCTTCTCATGATTTTATGGGCTGCTGTCATGCGTTTCCAGCTTTTCTCCTATGTCA
Source organism: Anolis carolinensis (assembly GCF_035594765.1). Classification (NCBI taxonomy): domain Eukaryota; kingdom Metazoa; phylum Chordata; class Lepidosauria; order Squamata; family Anolidae; genus Anolis; species Anolis carolinensis. The sequence goes on from NC_085843.1 coordinate 153,687,188, forward strand.
AAATGTGCCACAACTGTCATCAGACTGAGCATGACATTTCTCAAGCTCTTCTTAAAGCGATGCACTGCAATATCTATTGTAACTCTAAGGTTTGGCCTAAATTGCCTGAATCTTGCCCCAAGTCAAAAACCCTGTGTTTCCTTAATGATAACTCACATTCAGGATATGGGTTGCTAATTGGCTTGAATTCTTTGCATGCAACTTCATTTTTCAGTAAATACACACGGGTTAGATGGTCGGTGCACATGCATGAATCAAATGACTTTGTATTATATAGTTTTGGTAATGAAAAATAGCCAGGAGGTTTTTGCATGTTCACCAGGAATTTCTAAGGAATGACTGCACATAAAATTAATTTGTCAAATATAAGTGCTGGAGTGGAAGTCAAGATTTTATCCATCTTCTGTAGTAGTAATTGCAAGCATTTCCTTTGCTTTTTTAGCAGAAGTAACATAATTATGTGATGTTTTCAGGCTGTTCTCAGTGCATGGTGGTACTTATTTCAGAACTCAACAGGGTACAAGTAAAGCTGGGGTTATTTGTTCCATTATAGTCTGTGTGCAAAACAAATGGCATCCAGCAACTTTGTAATCGTACAATACTCTTAAACCAAAGGTTTAAAATGTCCATTTTCTGGATAGGAGTAGTAGCAATCCATGTGTGGAATAAAATGAAGACTTAAGAAATTTTATTTTTAAATGAGGCAATGAAATGTACTGGGCCACTGTATCATCTTTGCCCATAATATTAAATATGGAAAAAGCAATTTTTTTTTAAATCTTTGCAGAACGTGATTTGTATAGCAGGGTAGATTACATTATGTTATGAATATTCCACACAAGAATCAAATTTTGGGAAAGATCTGGTCTTTGAATACCTTTAAATCAGGACCAGTTTTAACAAAAGAGAATGTTCTTAAAATCTCTCACTGATGTTATTTTTGCTGTGTTCAGCTGTCAAAACTCTATAGATATAGCACCTGTCTTTTGGAGAAAATATGGGAACCAAGGGATATTTGAATATTTATTAGGGGTGTGCAATTCGGATAACCCCATGCCATTTTCGGTATCTGGATTTCGGTGGCCAGCCGATCCATTTTTAGGGAGCCTCCTAAATTAGCGTGGGCAATATTTGGTTTTTCGATCTGGCAGCCAAAAGATCAGTTTTTGCTCTAAGAAGATCCGGCCCATTGGCAGCAATGGAGGAATTTCCCAGGCTCCCCTTTCGGTCAATTTTAGGGCATCAGTCTTAAGAAACCACTTTGATGGCATCGTTTCTTCTCATATCCTTCAACTAGACTTCAACTGACAAAACCACCTCTAATATTCTTCACCTAAGAAAATCTATGGGATCCATGGGGTCACCATAAATTGACAAGTGACTTGAAAACACATATTTCTTGGCAGTGGAATTAAGTATAACTGTTCATCCACATGAGGAGATGTTAGTGTTGACAGTCTACTCAATAAAGTACTGTTGAAATTGGTTTGCTATTGTTCATAGCTGCCCATTGAATGAAGATTACCTATTGGTGGAAAAATGTTTATCAAAAATGAACAGAACAAAGTATAGATAATTGTTTTATTAGAAAAAACAACATAAGACGTAATGTTGGAAAAACAGAATATAATCTAATAATATTTAGATAACAGGGATCCCAGAAGGGTGTGTTTGTTTATTTGACCTATTTTAATTTTGTTCTTGCAGATGCTCAGGTGGATTTGTGGAAGGACATTCTTCATGGAAAGGAGGACATATAATGTCTTCAAAATATGTTGTAAAAAACTATGTAAAAACTGTGAATTCAACAATGATTGTAATATTTAGTTTTTTAAATGAAATGGCAGAGATAATCAAACAGTATATTTTAGATGCAATTTGAATAGAGTTTTACCATTATAACTTTTAGAAGTGGCAGAACATTGTGGTGAGAATTGACTATACAGTGAGTATGGGTTATCAGGTAATAGATTCAAACTACAGGAAAAGAGATTTCACTGAAATATTAGGAAGAACCTTCTGATGGTAAGAGCTGTTCAACAGTGGAGTACATTTCCTTTAAGTCTGGAGGTTAGATGGTCATCTGTTTGGTGTGCTTTGGTTGTGCATTCTTGTATGGCTATGAGTTAGCCTGGATAGCCATTGTGATCTCTTCCAACTCTATGGTTCTATTATTTTATGAGAAAATAATTTATAAAATAGCAGGTAGGTAAATGAAAAACTGTGTTCTTCATTCCTTCCCTAGTATGTCACAGGTGCTTCCCCAGGAGACATGATCCAGTTTAGGTGTCATCCAATAAGAAAGAAAATAAAACTGTGTCATTTTAAATAGATCCTTTGTAACTGCTCCAGGATTGCATGGTCAAATCTGAATATGAAAAATGTGGCCAGTTATTCAGAAGCAAATATAAGGAGCATGGTTTCTTTAAAAATGATCACATCATTAAAAAATAAAATCATCCTACTTTGTTAGAAATATTGGATGTTCTAAGAACCGAAACAGGTAGATCCACATTCAATACAAATTTTCCATTAAGGCATACACTGATTTTTTATTTTTATTTTTTACATGAGAGCAGGTCAAATTAAGATCAGGCCACAGATCTCTTCTTCAGGGTGTATTAATTATTGGAGCTTCTGAATTTAGAGATATACTTTGAATCTTACTCAAAATAAATGGAGCAATGGATAAGAATTTTTCCTTTTTTCCCTCTCCTTCCCTCTCCTATCTATCTGCACATTTTAAAATGACAGAACTATGGGCAGATAAACTCTGAAAAATGCATTGTGAGCAATGGAGTGTGGCAAAATGTCAATACAATATTACTGTTTTTAGAAGGCATCGGGTCTTTTGCAAATAGGGTGAGTAAAAGACATTTTGTAACTGAATTTTATGCCTGTGCCTTTTGCAGCTATTTGCAGCATGGAATTCAAATATCTTAATAACCTGTGTTCAAGGTAAGACATGGAGAGATGTCAGCAGAGTGAGCAGGAGGGCTGATCTATCCTCTTGTGAAAGAAGTGGGGTAGCATCTAATAAAAATAAGACAATTTAATCCAGATGTAATGGAGCCCCGATGGCGAAGTGCATTAAAGCACTGAGCTGCTGAACAGGCAGTCCCAGGTTCACATTCCGGGAGCGGCTTGAGCGCCCGCTGTTAGCTCCAGCTCCTGCCAACCTAGCAGTTCGAAAACATGCAAATGTGAGTAGATCAATAGGTACCGCTCCGGCAGGAAGGTAACGGGGCTCCATGCAGTCATGCCATCCACATGACCTTGGAGGTGTCTACGGACAATGCCGGCTCTTCGGCTTAGAAATGGAGATGAGCACCAACCCCCAGAGTCAGACATGACTGAACTTAACGTCAAAGGAAACCTTTACCTTTTTAATGGACATTATCATCCAAAGAATGTGGAATATGTCCACTGAGTGTAAAAAAAATAATAGTGTGATATCTAAATAGTGTGTAAGGCTATTCTAGTGTACCACTGAAGGGATTGAAACAGCTCATGAAGATTAAGCTGTCCTGTTGAATATATTCACTTCTTTATGCCTCCCAGAACAGGGAGGCCACATATAACATTAGTCCTCCATTCTGTTTCCCACTTCACCATGAATTGGGATGGCTAGGCATTTGGGGCATTACATCATGGAGCACCACAGAGAATACTGTACTCTCATTCTTTGGGGCAGCTGAAATTAGAGTTGGTAGGAGGAAGATAATGCCCCAAAACATTACTACTGCCCATAAAGCATGACTTCAACTGTAAGTCATGACTGAATGGTCAATGGAAAGACCAGGATGTCCAGGACTCAGTATTAACAAAGTGTTCTGTTGTCACGGGGAGAATGCTTCTAAGGCATTAAGACTGAAATGTGTCTTCAGTTTTAATCTACAAAAAAAATTCTGTCCAAAATATCCAAAATCTGGATGATGATATCTAAAGTAAAAGCAGGATAAGTACCCAAACAAAGAATGTATTTATTATTTAGTCCTGTTAGTTCAAAGGGGATCATTACTTTCCTAGACATTAATTTACCAAATGGAGCAGAGAAAGAGGCATTTAGCCCCAGTCTCTAGTAAATCAAAGATATTAAATTTGTGAGATACTAGTCTTAATTCGCAGTTCTAATATAATTCTCTGTTTGATAAAAGGATTATTGAACCTTGTAATTTCCTTTTCCAATTTGTTTCTTGTATCATTGATTGTCGCCATTAATGTCACAGCATCCACTATAAACACAGCATGATATAAAAGAATAAAACCATTGGAAGGCATAAAGCAGGAAAAGAATGGACTTCTCACAAAATTACTTACCTTTATACACATACCAGTTCTTTGTGCTTCATTTTGCTATCAGTTTAAATTGAGCACCATTTTTATTTTTGGAAAAAGTTAACCACTCTTTGAAACACTCTTTGGCAAAACAGTGACTTTGGACAAAGATTTCATGAAGATTTCAACTGTATCCTGCACTGCTGCCATCATGTACTCTAGCAAAATGAAATAATAGTTCCCCAATAGAGCAATATGACTTATACCACTTAAGCCAAGAGAGGGGTTGCTTTACTCAATTTTTGCAGCCTCGCTGCAAAGGGAAAGTGAGAGATCATCAGGAAGCATTGGGTGGGGGGCTATCAGTACTCTGATGACAACCAAATATATTTCTCCATGCCTTCAAAAACAGATTACATTATAGATAGCATCTCTGAATGAATGCCTAGAAGAGGTAATGGGTAGGATGAAGAAAAAACAAACAAATTGAAACTTAATCCAGATAAGACAGAGATGCCTGCCATTAAGGGTCCTAACCTAGGGATGGAAATGTGTCAGCCAGTTCTGGATGGGGCTACATTCTCCCTGAAAGACTGCCTTCACAGCTTGGAAGTGCATCTGAATCCATCTCTCCAAATGTCAACCCAGGTAAATGTGACCGTCCAAAGAGCTTACCTACCAGTTTTGGCTGATACGCCAGATGCACCCCTTCTTAGAATAGGAGGACTTAAAGATGGTAGTGCACATGCTGGTAATCCTAAGGTTAGACTTCTGAAATGTGTTTTACACCTTTATGGTTTGAGTCTAGGTTACCTACAGGATTGCCTTCTCCCATACCATCTGACCCAAACACTCGAGTCCTCTGAGGGCTAGCTATTCCAGCCTGCCAGAACCTGACTGACTACTGTCATGCAGAGGATATTTATATCAGCTGCCCCACGACTGTGGAATGACCTGCCAGGAGAGCTCCAACAGCTAAATCATCTGCTGGAATTTTAGATGCAGCTGAAGACCAGGCCGGGCTGTGGCGCAGGCTGTTGAGCAGCTGCAATAAATCACTCTGACCATGAGGTCATGAGTTCGAGGCCAGCCCGTAGCGGGGTGAGCACCCTTCAATTAAAAATAAAAAATAGCCCCTGCTCGTTGCTGACCTAGCAACCCGAAAGATAGTTGCATCTATCAAGTAGGAAATAAGGTACCACTTATAAAAGTGGGGAGGTAAGTTTAACTAATTTATGACCTGAAATGAGGAAGTGCCGTCATAGTGGATGATGAAGCAGCTGCTCCCCCCTGTGGCCAGAATCGAACATCCCCTCAGAAGAAGGTTAAATTGCCTCTGCGTCTGTCTGTCTCGGTCTCTGTTTGATGTGTTTATGGGCATTGAATGTTTGCCCTATGTGTGTATAATGTGATCTGCCCTGAGTCACCTTCGGGGTGAGAAGGGCGGAATATAAATACTGTATATAAATAAATAAATAAATAAATTTATTCTGGCAAGCCTACCAGGTCAATTTTAGCTTGTGAATTTTAATTTGCAGTTTAACTCTGTGTATCGTGTATTTTAATAGTTTATTGTAACAATATTGTACCCTGCCTCAAGCCACAAGGAGAGGCAGGTAAAATTATTATTTATTATTATTATTAGTAGTAGTATTACTATTACTAGCATTAGCATTGCTCTCAATGGTCCAGTCATGGCTGTCTCATTTTCAGGCTAACTGATGGGTTGTGGGCATGCTGGTTTTGAGAATAGAACATGCAGGGCTAAAGTTAGCTTAGCCAAGGTCTAGAAGTTTTCTGAGGCAGATGAGAAAGTCTGGGTATGAAAATAAAGTCTTACTAGGTTGGGGTCTTGCTCCCATGTAAAAGGATGGGGAATGCAAAGCTCATTAACTGCAAACATGTGACCTGCCAGCACCATTTCAGAGACCACTTTGGTTGCTCTGCTGTCATTGCCAAATCGTGGCACTAAAGGCTACAAATGCATCTAGCCATTGCAATTGCCATTGTAATTCAGGAAAGGACCTCTACCTCTTCTCTAAAGAGCATCTAGATCTAGGTTTTCCCAAATGGAAACACGTTTCTCCACAGAAGTACAATTCTAGCAGAAATGTATGGTTCATACAGGAACTCAGTTTCCATTTTTATTTCTTGAAGTGACAATGTTGCAAAATGCTTACCTTGTATGTCTAGTTCTGGATAAATCCTGCACAACAATGTGACTCTGGGGAACTAAAATGTCCCATCACTCTACATTAGGTTTACGATTGGACAAAAGAAAACACTGACATAAACACAAAGTAAAAGATTGATCCATCCTTACTCAGTCCTAGCAAGACCACGCAACAATAACTGCAGATTTAGTAGTCCATCCAGCAATATTTTTGTGATTTCAGCTCAGTCTCTCTCTTTGTTTGTGTATTTGTATTCCAGTGCACATAGCTTCCATTAAGCAATTTATTCACCTATGCAAAAGGAGATATGTATACAGTCTCATCTCCAGTCAATATATCCTAGGGCTAGAATCAATTTTTGTTTCTGTAAATCTCACTATGATTTTTCCAACCATGGAAAACACATAGAAGAGTAGTAATTTTCTTAGTAGATAGCCTACTGATTGCCTATCAAGTTCAGAAGAGTTTTCAGCCAACTTGTTTGCCTAACCTGAAAATGTAGGATTCAAACTAATTGTCTGAAAGATTATTCCAGCATGGATTATTTGGTACAGTTTTATTTAGCAGGCAGAATGCAGGTCAAAAGCATCTAATGAGATGGTTTTCTATTTTCAGAGCCATATTAGAAACTGCACAATGTTATGTATGCAGGAGGAAGCAGCGGGCTCACATAGACTTTTCTACCCAAGCAATTTATTTTATCCAATCAATGTTTTGAACAGCACGTAATTAGGACACCTTCCAAATCTGAATGAATAGCCATATGAATTGCAACACTACACACTTGAGCTAGAAGATCCAGACACTCTGTGACATGCGGTTTACAAAATGAACTTATGCCAAGGACTGGCTCATTAGCTGCAACACAGTAAGCTGCAGGATTTGCTAGGGAAACAATTAGAGCATTTTCAGTTTACAAGCAATATTTCTCTATCGGAACAATTTCGAAAACAAGTCATGATACACATGAACATTTTATTCTATTGTCCTGACTTTTTTCACTTGAAATCTGGTTCCTTGCTAATTTAGCATAAAATTATATGGTTATATGATTACAGTGAACATGTAGAAGTCCTCCTAGATACTGATATCCAAATTATCACTGCCTTGACTTTGGAGAAAGAGAAAAAGAGGCAGACATAGCTCTGACATGCCTTGGCCCAGAAGCAAATGAAACACCTCCTTCCATCCCAAGTGCCCTGATGTCAGAGAGAGAGAGAGAGAGAGAGAGAGAGAGAGAGAGAGAGAGAGAGAGAGAGAGAGAGATTGTAAATCTGAGGGCAGGGACCTGATAATTAACACTTGTAAAATGCTTATCTATACCATCATGTGCAATGATTGTGCAAGAAAGAGAGAAAAAAGAGATTCCCAGTTATACCATAAATGTCAGAGGATACTTAAACTTTTTCACCTGTTTTTCTGCATAGAATTGTGAGAAATCATTGTGTGTTGTGTAATCAATGTTCACAATGCATTCATAAAATATATTTTGGGCTTGTCAGGCAGCTTCACTGAGTGCAGTAGGATGTTCTTGATCCAAACAAAAAAGAGAGCCAAAGATGGAAATCACTTCGAGGAAAATAAGTTAGACACACTTGACAGCCCTCCCCGCATCTCAGTGCAGTTCCCTCCTTACCAAACTTCACCGCCACCACAAGTGCCACACCAACCTGCCAAAGATAATCATTGTTTTCCTGGATGAACTTTCAGGTCAGTCTTACCCCTCTAATCTGAAGCACTCTGATCCTAGTCTGGCTCAGTTCTGGTAGTGTAACTAGACTCAGACATGTTTCTAAAATAATGGTGCATCCTTCAAGTAAAGCAAGAGCGTGTTTTACTCACTTAACAGTTGTTTCATATTAAAATGAAACACATCCTACTACTCCATCCCAGTAGATGTGTCCATGTTACATGTGTCTTGGTTCAGAGACAATACATATGCTATTGGCTGGCTATTTCATAATTAAAACTAATGGGTTTTATAGACCATTTTAGTGTATGTACTGTATTTTAATTCTGTTTTTACCACAATGTTATTTTGTTGTTTTTTAACTTTTGTATTGCACCTTTTAAACTTGTCTAGTGTGAAGTGTTAGCCACCTTGAGTCCCCATGTAATGATGATGATGATGATGATGATGATGATGATGTCCATCATGTAACATTCTATATCCCAAACCCTGACTCAGAGAGTGGGAAAGCCCTCCTGAGTGACATAGTATTTTATCTAAGCACAAAGTACCAAATACTCTTTTCCCTATCCTTTTGTTCAAGAATTGTATGCATAATCTTTTACACTTCAAAGCATTGCAATAATTCTGTTCTTGACCAACAGTCTCATCCATTTCCAAGTGTAAGTATAAGAAATTAATTTTCCTACAAGTGGTTTTAGCCTTACCTTCTGTTCTTTGGCCCTGAGGCAACTCTAATATATATGCCCAGAGTTACCAGACTATGTTAATAAAAAGTGGCTTTCACATCCCACACAGTGTCCTTGTTTCCAAACCTCCTTCATTTGTCTAATTGAAGATCCTATTTGTCAGCCACAGCAGATAGCTGTCCATGTGACAAACACATGTAATATAATTTCTTTTTAGCATAATCTGAGTTATGGCCATACTTTTGTTTGATCTGAATTAATGCAATTTATCTTGCACTCTAGGCAAACACATATCTTGGGAAACTAGAGAACAAATACAAAACAGTCTTGCTTTTAAAAATATTTCACCAGGAATAAATCACTTTTAGTTGTACCTTTGCTGTTTTTTGTCTGCTTTTAATGGTACTCCAAATTGAGGAGGCTGTTCTTTATGTTTTCTCTGTGACACAATAATTATGCTTTGTTGATTTTTCCGGGACCACTGGGTGAATGAATGGACGCTAATGATGAAGGAGTCATATATAATACACACTCCGCATTTTGCATCAAAATAGCACTGTTGTCTACTAGGCTTGAGCAAATTTTTCATTAGTTCGTTAAATTCGTTTAAAATTCGTTTCATAATTACTTTTGAATTGATATTGAACCATCTGCTCACTGCCTTACAAATATTACGAATTTGAATAATAAAAGTACCTTTTTTTCGTTTGTTTCTGATGTCTTCGGATCGCCCCCCTCCCCCCCCCCCCCCCCGCGGGGACCACACCGGCTCAGTAGAAGCCTTCCGTGAAGCAGGGAGGGAGCGAAGAGAAGAGAGAAGAGACATGCCTGCCTGCGCTTGGCCTTCTCTTCGCCCTGCCTCACCCTGGAGCCGCCGTTTGGTTTTGCTTCTTCAGCCAGGCTTAAAGGGGAATACCAAAACAAGGCTTGCCTTCCTAAACGGAATCCTTAGAGCCAGAGGATATCCCTTTAAGAGATATCTCCACTGAGGAGATCTCCCGGAAAGGATTCTGGCACCAGCTCAATTGCAACAGATTCAGTGCCATGTCATGTGAGCTGTAGTTTTACAAAGTCCCTAGCCTTCCCTGCAGAAGAGAGCCAGTACCATGCCAAACTACAACTCCCAGTTTTCTGTCAAATTGTTTTGGATTTCAACTCCTACAATTCCTAACTCCAGACATGGGCAAAGTTTGCCCTTGCCTGGTATAGAAGCATTCTATTCTTCTCCAGACATGCCAACAGTATTAAGTGATAAAATCTTGGGCATTTTTTCCTTTAATGCTAAAAGTTCATAGGTTGTTCAGCAACAGTCTACTGGCTGGGTTGCTATGAGTTTTCCGGGCTCTATGGCCATGTGCCAGAAGCATTCTCTCCTGACGTTTCACCCACATCTGTGGCAGACATACTCAGAGGTTTTGACGTCTGTGCGAAGCTAGGCAAGTGGGGTTTATATCTGTGGAAGGTCCAGGGTGGGAGAAAGAACTCTTGTCTGTGGGAGGCAAGTGTGAATGTTGCAATTGGTCACCTTGATTAGCATTGAATAGCCTTGCAGCTTCAAAGCCTGGCTGCTTCCTACCTGGGGAAATCCTGATTGTTTCCTGTCTGGAATTCCCATTTTCTGGGTGTTGTTCTTTTACTGTCCTGATTTTAGCTTTTCTGTAGCTAAAAATGCATATAAAATTGATTCTATAGGGAGGATAAATGATTGGATTTCAACTCCTACAGCTTAGCTTTCTCTGCCAATAATGGTACCATACCAAACTAAAGCTCCCAAGATTCTGTAGCAGTGAGCCATCTTGGATATTGTAAGGGAATTATTATTATTATTATTATTATTATTATTATTATTATTATTATTATTATTATTATTAGACCTTGCTCCCAGGAAGGTGCCTTCGCTGTGGCTCCCAACTTATCTATCTAGCTTTCCACATATTCTCCACATTGTGTGTATGTGTATGTATATTATATATACATGAGCCCCGATGGCGAAGTGTGTTAAAGCACTGAGCTGCTGAACTTGCAGAACGAAAGGTCCCAGGTTCAAATCCCTGGAGCAGAGTGAGTGCCCGCTGTTAGCTCCAGCTTCTGCCAACCTAGCAGCTTGAAAACATGCCAATGTGAGTAGATCAATAGGTACCGCTCTGGCGGGAAGGTAATGGCACTCCATGTAGTCATGCCAGCCACATGACCTTGGAGGTGTCTATGGACAACACTGGCTCTTGGGCTTAGAAATGGAGATGAGCACCAACCCCCAGAGTCAGACATGACTGAACTTAACGTCAAGGGATACCTTTACCTATATATATATATATATGTACACACACACACACACACACACATATGCAGGGACTATATACTGTATATATATATATACAGTATATATCACACACACACCAATTTAACAAAGTTTCAGCCACAAAAACAAAGTTTCTGAAGTAGAACAATGACTTTCACAGTAAAGACAACCCAATTTAACAGGAAATAAGACTTTCAAACCAGGAACAGATTTCTGCAATTATTAAAAAATGGTTTATTATAAAAGCTATGAAAATTCGCCAAAAATCAGAGGATAAGGGAAACGTTCCAAATTTTGGTGAGCTATCAGTGTTAAATGTGTTCTACCACTGTACCAAGTTTGAAGAAGATCACTCAAAAAATGAGGGCGGGAGAGTCCTGTAAAATCTCCCCTCATGCTGTTTTTTTTTGGCCACTGCGCATGCGCGTCCGCCATTAACGAATTACTTTTGAAACTAACGAATTTTCGTTAATTTTTGGGGGGGCAAAATTCGGAAATGACATCAGAAACGAAACGCTGGAGCCCCCTACTTTTGAAACAAGTTTAGAATCAATTTTTTCATGGATCGCTCAAGCCTATTGTCTACACCCCTCTCTGTTCAACAGTTTTTGTGTCATTATTTTTTCTGTTCTCAAATTATACACAGATGTTTTCTATATTGAAAACAGAAAATACATGTAAAGAGCATATGACAAAGTGCTGAATGCATGCTAAACTATACTTATCTTTTTACAATGTGTTTCTTTCCCCCTTTTTCCTGCTCAGGGCTAAATGTCTTTTGTTACTAGATGTCTTTTATGGTAAATTTCTTCTATTACATTTTAGTAACCATTCCTTCCCTGATTTCATCATATTGCAAAGAAATAAAGGGTTGCTGCTGCTCAGTCATTTAGTCGTCTCCAACTCTTCGTGACCTACAAGTCCATTTTCTCTGTGGCTGAAAAATAAATCAGAAGAATCCTATGATACCTTCAAGAACACTGGATCTTCAATGTATCTGACTCTTTAATACACTGAATATTCTCAAGAAGTATGACTGAAGACAAAAGCTGAGGCTAGTCTGAAGTATTTATACTCAGAACTTGCCATAGTATAACCGTAATGGCATCTAGACACTTCTTGCTGGTCCCATGACTGAACCAGACTGACATCACAAACATGACGAGCCAGGCGCTCGTGTTCCAAGGTCAATGAGCAATGGCAACCATGATGCAAAGATGAACCACTTCTTTCCCCAGCACTGATCCACACAGGAAAAGGGTGATGGCACAGTGTCCATCTAGATAGGAGATCAGGCAGAATCAGATCCAATTCAGTTGTCCTAATTGCTAAGAAACCCCAGGATACTCCAGTTTTCCATGAAGTCCAGAGTATCTTCAGACTTTGATCCTATCTATACTGACCATTTAATGCAGTTTCAAACCAATATTGAAGAAGGTTCACTGTGTGTAGACAATTACATGGGAAATTCTGGAACCAGTTTGAGGCCCAGATGGTGATTAATTACACAAATCGCAAAGCACTGATAAACATGAAGATCTTCCTTTTGCACATTTGTGGGAGGTTGTTGTTTGGCCGCCACCGTTTGAAGCTAGCTTTGAATTGTATTAAATTTTCAATGTAGATGGAGCCTTTGTCTAAAGCAAGGCAAAATCATATTAAAGCAAGAAAACCCAGAATACTCCCTGAAAATCAGCATATGTCATGGAGACAGACATTGAAGGAAAGTCCTTTTTTCTTATTTTTGTTGACACCCTGAGTCTTATCATCCTGGGATTTATTTTCATCTGGAATTTTTGACATGTAACAAGCACATTTTTCAAAAAAAAAATTCAATTATCTTCCCATTGCTAACAACTTCATGTTCATTGTTCATTCTTGCATCCAGCAAACTACTTTGATGAATGGTGGACATTCTTTTCTTTGGAGGTCTTTAAACAAGATGTTCTAAACAACTGACCGATTTGGTGAGAAAAATGCAATAGTGTATACTAAGACAAAATATGCACCATCTTGCCATTCTTTCATATTATTGAAACCTGGTTGGCTGATAAAATTTTGTTACAAGAACATAACACTGAAGGAAACAGAGAATAACAGAAAGAAAGAAAACATACTTGAATGGAAAAGGACACCATCACAAAAACAGCTCAGAAAACTAATATACTGAATGAATGAATGTTAGTTCCTGAGATGAAAATGAAGTTGCAAGGGAAGTCATAGAATCATAGCATAGTAGCGTTAGAAGAGACCTCATGGGCCATCTAGTCCAACCCCCCGCTAAGAAGCAGGAAATTGCATTCAAAGCACCCCCAACATATGGCCATCCAGCCTCTGCTTAAAAGCCTCCAAAGAAAGAGGTTTGGGTCTTCCAAGGACAATCCTGACTGCTCGGCTGTAATGGAGACCAATAGCCATAGCTGACCCTTATTCTAAAGAGGTATTTTAAAGAGCACAGAATTCCATAAACCTCAAGGAATTTTTTCTTTCCCTGGACCAATCAATATTTACTCAAGCAATTGGGCAAGGAGGGAGATGCTAGGAAAGGCCAGGACTCTACAGTAAACCTCAACTACATGCCTATGCTAACTGTCCAAAATTCGAATTTGCTATAACACAACTTTCCAAATTGTGTGCCATGACATGCTACTGAGTCAGCTATAGTGTGTAGGTGTGTCACACTAACATAATAAGAAACTTCTGAGTCTATGTGAACTAAGTAATAAATGAAAGTTTTTCACAAAATAAGTTGTATTTATTACAATTTATGATGTGTCCGTATCTCTTAGAAGGGTTGGTTTAACTACTAGTTTGCTAGTAAAACTGAACTATGTCACAAAATGGTGCATGTCTAAAAAGTGTGGCACAGATATGAAATATTTGGAAAGCTCTCTTCACTGTAACAATTTTAATACCCTTTCCCTTCCGCCAGCCTTCTATTACCTAATGGTGTTCACTGCTGCAGCAGAATCCTTTTCGAATAGGCATTGCAAGAACAACATGTGATTATCTTTCCCCTACCACAAGTCTTTCCTCCTTCATTACACTCCTCTGTTAAAACTGCTTTCCTGTTCTATAAAAAATATGCCTTCCTTGCACCACACAGAATGTGTGGCCAATTCAAAATAAAAGATCTTGCTGAATTCAATTGGCAAATTACTGTAACTGAATCACTAGGATTCAGGATGTGTATTTTTCTGGCTTATTTTTCACGTATAACTATGTTCATAACCTTCACCTTTCACACTAATGGATTTAAGACTAAGTCATATGAACCTAAATCTGCCCTAAATACATAATTAATTCAATGTGTGTTGCAGCCAGTTGTGCAGTGAGGCAATTTTTGATTGCTTCATTGGCCAGATCAATTTTCTGCATGTAATAAAGAGGTGTGCAGCCATCTGTAATATCATTTAAATTCATCTCATGCTGAAAACTAGATTGGGACCATGCAAAAAACAGGATGAACATCAACAAAAGGTCAGTAATTATCACAAGGCAAACAGGGCAAGAGATGGCCTTCTCCTCGAATGTGGCAAAAGAAAAAAGTCTGTAGGCTAATTTTTGCAGGCTAATGTATGGGATCTCTACAGAAGGTATGGAAGTTTGGAAAAGTTACTAAAATTCTTCCCAAGATGCAAAACAAGCTGCATATAACATGACTTGGGGGCAAGGTCTGTCTTTTGAGACTACAAACCCCAGAATCCCTCAAGTAAGGTCGCTGGTGTCTGGGAGATTATTTGACTAGAATATTTGAAAAGTAATTTTTCTGAACTTCAACATATACCTATAATCAAAAACAAAGCAAAGTTAGATAGATAGCAAGGTTGTCATAGTACAGTGACTAAAAGGAAGAGGTACAATATACCTGGAAGAAAGCAATTACTAGAGAGTGAACTGGGACAGTGAACAAAACAGTCACCCTGTAATTCCCTGCTTGTGAAATGAGGATTGTTGATTCATATTATCACTCCAGCATCAAAAGTCAGATATTCTCTGCTTCCTTGAAAATGTCTGCCTTATTGTAGCATGAGCTCATATAACCTTCATCAGATGCATGAAATTGACTCATGGTCAAATGTGCAGGTGACCATGAGTATAAATAATGCAGGTTAACAAGGTGAGAACTAAAGAAATGTAGACATCCATATGTGTAAGATTAGTTCCTTCATAACTTTCAAAACAACACTATTTCTGATTGTGTTGCTAGGCTTTGCAACACTGATTTTCTATTATTGAGCTCCACATCTCCGACGTATGGCTGACTAGTAACTGAAGCCTGTAGAATTGTCAGGAAAACTGTTACAAGGATCAGATTCTGTGGCATTACAGTAATGAACACAAGTTGAATATCCCTGTGCATATATCAGAATAGTCTGGAGCTGTATTTTATTTAGGCAATGTTTTGTGGATTCAGTAAAGAAGAGGTTCTGTACTCCAGGAATCTAGAAACTGAAGGGTTTGTTTCAAAGAGAGTTTCTCTTTATTTCTAAAGCCATATAATTTTTACTCACTTACATTATTTTCATTGTTTTCTTGAAGCAAGAAACATGTTTATTTTGGTTTGTTATTTTGGTTTGTTTCCAGTTAATACTGAAAAAAATATAAAATCTGTAGAAAACAAATAATTTTACCTGCTCTTAGTATGTATCAAGTTTTAACAGCTTCCCAAAACATTTGGAAATACTCCTTTATTTGTTTTTAAGCATTTACTAATCTATAGAACCAGTATAGTGTAAGGATCATGGCATAATCTGAAGGAATATGTTAATACAATAATGATGTGGTCTGATGAGAGGCCATCCTAACAGTTATGGAGATGCTGATTTTTTTTCCATCTCCTGGCTAGAGGAGATTGGTTTGGTCTGGCCATCTACTGAGAATGGATTGAAAAAAAATGAACATGGAGAACCAGAGGTAAGAAAAATCCCTTTCATATTACATAGTTATAGAACAATGATTCAACTTCAATTCCCATTCTATAGATAGTATCTCAGGTTTGTAATTTGGTGATTCAGTAAAGGGGCTATCTGACAAATAATTCTAAATACATCACAAAACTACACATTCTGAGATTCTATAGCAGTTGATGTGTAAGCATAGTAAGTAAGTAAGTAAGTAAGTAAAAGTTTATTTGTATACCGCCCTCTCTCCCAAGAAGGACTCAGGACGGTTTCCAATATAAAATCAGCATAAAACATTGTACAATAAAACACTGAAACCCTATAAAACGCTATAAGAATACAAAAAAAAACCAATTGACTAAAACAATCACATAAACTGAAACAATATAATCACTCAAATAACATATGAATCACAGGAGAGAGAGAAAAGGACCACTGGGATGGAGGAGAGGATTGCCTGGAGGAGCCACTAGAATTAAAGTGCAATGTTATATTCTAAGATGCTTTGGGGCAGAGGAATAAAGTGCAGTGTTTCAAGTCAAAGAAATGGCCTGTGCAACTACTATAGCTATGGGCTCAGTTGTCCAAAGGCGCAGCGGAAGAGTCAGGTTTTAAGCAGCTTTTTGAAGGGAGCCAGGGTGGGTGCTTGCCGGATCTCCTCTGGAAGGGAATTCCAGATCCGGGGAGCAACAATAGAAAAAGCCCGCTCCCTCGTCCCCGCCAACCAAGCCTGGGATGGTGGCGGGAGCGATAGAAGGGCCCTACCGGATGAACAAAGAGGTCGAGTGGGTTCATAAGGGGAGATGCAGTCACAAAGTCCAAAAATATTAGTTTGTAATAACTTTTTTTAACTTATTGAGTGTTACTATTCTGCTTCTATTTAGTTCCTTCTAAAACATTAAAATAAGTTACTGGAAAATAAGAACTGGAAAAACTGGAATTTCTCCATTGAAGCCTGGCATTAAAAATTGGGAAAACAGCACTTATGGAAAAAGATGTACAAGATGATAGAAATGACTAATCAGAACTAAGCTTCTTTTCAACATAGTTTCCTTCTATTAATTTAATCAATGATGAGGGAAGTCTCTACCACCTTCACAGTCTCATCGCAACCTATTGAGAGTTGCCTTAGTTGAATGATGAATTTATTGTTATTTTCTCATGTTACGAACCTTTGATTAAAAGATTTCATATAGACCCTGAAAATATTTCTTTGTGGGAAATAATACGTAATGCCTGTCAAGTTTCTTGTTTCTCCTGTTTTTAAAGAAGTTACATTACGTATGTACTTTTTTGGGAAAATATGTCCTCAAAGAAACCTTAAGAAACAAAATCAGTCATTAATATGTACAGTGCATACATGCACAAACAATGGCCATTTAATATGTTCAATCTCTGTTCATTATAGCTCAATTAATAAATATCTTCTGGGTGACAAAATGATTGAATTCAGAAGAGACTGGCAATGGTTACAAAATGGTTTGCCAATATGAAGCTACACATTATCCTCCCCCTCTCTCTCTCTCTCTCTCTCTCTCTCTCTCTCTCTCTCTCTCTCTCTCAGATAAAAACTTCTGCTTTTCTATTAACAATTAATATTTTGTGCTGTATAAGCTTGATTTATTGTCTGCCTTCTGTGAACTGTGAACTGGGGGCACTTTATTTAGACCGAGTTCCTTCACTTCTCATTTTCAAAAGAACATTTTCACCCTTTTGTCAGAAATATTGGCACGACTTGGGGAAAGAACATCTGATGCTCTTTTTCCCCCACTTAACAGCGAAAAAGATCCTGAGGGTGTTAGCATTCCTCCATTTTCTTGTCATGGAGAGCCTGTCTATTGTAGCATAATGTCATATCAGGGATCATTTTGGTCCTGAGGCTGATGTTTCTGGTCATCAGAGCCAGATTGCACCATTGTGTCAGTCCAGAACTTATTAAGACTCTTACTGATCGTAGGCAGACTATTGTATTGAGGCCAAATTTGCTCTGTATTCTCTTTTAAGTTCAATTTTGTGACAACAACTTGACAATAATGCCTTGATTATAGCATAGGCCACGACTAATTATGGTACAGATTTTAAACTGTATTTTAATACTGTGAGCTACTTTGGCTATCGATCCAGAGATAAAAGGAGTGGTGGTAATAATAATAATAATAATAATAATAATAATAATAATAATAATAATAATAATAATAATAATAATCCTAAACACTTGGGAAGTGTCTGATGTATGATTCAATACAACAGCCAGCATAGTGATCTTGTTTGCTGTGTACCAATCTTGTTGCGTATCAAATAATAATATAGTGTTGCCTCTGGGTTGCATGAATCTCCTGGGCTCCACTTGTATATATCCCTGCTACACACACACACATACTGTTTTTTAAAAAATATTTCGATTAAAAGCTTCCCAATATATTAAAAGAAGAAAACATACAAACAGAGAGAAAAAGAAGCCAAAAAGAAGAAAAGTAACAAAAGGAAATTTGAAAGGAAAAAAAATACATGTTGAATTCCAATTTTCCTATTGCATGTTCTATATTGTAGTATATAAAATCCTGTTTCTCCTTAAATCATTATTCCTACTATTCATATGCTTTTTCTACTTAGTCAAAACAGTTGTTTATCAAAACCTACAATTAACATGTGATTCCTACTTTTTTGCAAAAAAGACCATGCCTAATATAATAAAAGAAATAATAAAGAAAAAGACATCAAATAGTAACTTCTTTCTTTTTATAATAAGGCAGTCTCTCTATCTTTTTAAGGTGATACTTCATTCTTTACTACCACCTTTTTCCAAACCTACCATATTACAAACAATATCTCTTCAATATAACATAAAAGCATCCTTTTACAAAATGCTTTTGTTGATAAACCAGACTTCCCACCTAAATCAGATAAAGCCAGACCTTCACATTCAGCACGTATAAACATTTGGACTTAACATGGGGTTTTCTACCAAATCTCAACAAATAATCTAATGTAAATCTAAAACAAAACAAAAAAGAAAAACTGCAATCAATATATTATCCCATAATTTATTTTGTTTTTTGTTATTTTGTTTCATTTCCTATCAGTTCAGCTGTCTGAGCAAAATGCCTTCTGCTACCTTTGTCTCTTCTTTCTTAATTCCTCTAGCTTTTGATATCTTCTCTATCCTGGAAACGTTTGGTTTCAAACAAGCCTTTCAAAAACCTCTTTCTTCTCTCTGAAACCTTGATCATAACAAATTCCTCCTGATCACACAATTCTTCATCTTTCTCTCAGAGTATAGTGCCATCTCTGTCCATCTCCATATTTTATTCCAGCTTGAGCTTCCATATATTCCTCATCATTCTGACTAAACTCTTTGACCATATAAATCTCAGATGCTCCCAAAACTCTCCTCCAGCTACTTATCTGGTTAAGATATTTTTCTCAATGATTTCACATCTTTATATAGTTCTCCAAAGATTGCTTGATTCACAGTCTGTGCCCTGAAACTAACACAGAGGTAAACATATATACAGGTATACCTCAGTTAATAAAGTAATGGCATTCCTGAACATTGTGTCTTTAACTGAAAAGTTAATCCTAGGGGTAAAAAATAACACCGAAATAATATATGTGGTTTCCCAGAACACAAAAGGAGCAGCAGCTTAGCTTGTTTCAGCAAACTTTTTACTCAAAATTAACAATTTGTGTTAAATGAAATAATATCATGCAAGCAGTACCCCAGAAGATTATTGCAACCCACTATCCCTTCAGAGTTGCTGTAGACATTATACAGAGATCAAGGAGAGCCTTCAAACACAGCCTAAGAATACAGTTTCTTTCTTTTTCTACCTTTCTTTCTCTTTCCTTCCCTCTGCTCTCTCCACCTCTTCCTCTGCCTTTTTTTGGGCACATCTATACTGACCAATTTTGCCAATTTGAAACCAGTGTTGAAAGTGGTTTTACTGTGACGAAAATTACTTTGGCTGTTCCTACACAAACAAGTAACACTGGCTATCATGCATTTGGTTCATCAAATGTTAGCCCTGTTTCTTGGTATATTTGACCTGCTGAATAAAAAAAATACAGTTTTTCCCATCAGCTTTAGATTTTGAGATACAGAGCATATGCCATTTACCAACCACAGTCTCCTGACCCATGTGATTTTATTTGTTTATGATTTGTTTTTTATTGCTGAGTTTTATATTGTTTGTTGCCTGGGCTTGGCCCCATGTAAGCCGCCCCGAGTCCCCTTGGGGAGATGGGGCGGGGTATAAAAATAAAGTATTATTATTATTATTATTATTATTATTATTATTATTATTATTATTATTACAGAAAACCATGATAATCATATTTAAGAAACTAGAGCTGATGCGGTCTATTCAATGCAATCTTCTCAATCAGGGCCCTAAAGAACCCCAGGAAGAGACCTAAAAACCATGGCATCCAGAATTTTGTTGTTGTTGTTCAGCTATACAATACTAGTCAGAATCGGTGTCCCAAATGTCAGTCCCAGCCCGCATTACAGTCAACAAAGATGTGCTTTTTCATTGTGCTCATACTGTTTTCTTCATTTCTATTAATCAAAATGTACTCCCATCAGTGGGTAAACATTTTATGAAAAATCTGATAGTTTTAAAAAATGAATCCACTGCAGAAACTACCTACAACTTTTACATTCACTTGGTTTGTCTCTTTTGAAGAAAGAAGAAAGAAAGAAGCTTCTAGAAGATAATTTATTTAGAAAGGAAATATATTATACTTGTCTGCAGACTTAGCATAATCATGGGTCTATGTGAAATTTATTCATGCAGAACAAGCACGTTGCTCCTAGGAAACGTCTGATATACATGGAGGTTTAAAGAGGGGGAGCAGCATCAGAGGAAATAGCTGGACTAGGAAATGTTGTTAGATAGGTTTCACAAGCCAAGTCCCCTCCATAAACAGACACACACATTTCTTTTTTCATCTATTTTCATTGAAAGATTTTAAAAGTTATATTAAAAGTTAAACACACACATTTCCTGAGAGGGTAAAGGAATAAAGAAAAAAAATCAAGACATGAATCTATCTGCTTTAGCATGACTGAACTCTGGTGTTTCCTAATGCAGAAGAAAGTGAATGCCCCTGTTTACCTGCAGAGTAGGAAATTACCTAGAAATTCTAGTCACCTATTGTGTTGCTGGAAAAGATCACCAAGGTGCCAACATTTCAGTGTGGTCTTGCATTCAGCAATTTGAACAGAAAGTTCAAAAGAAAGAACTATTCCTTTGAAACTGCTGACCTTGTAATGCATATATTTTGATTCTCTCCTTCATTTGGCAAATTCTGCTTTTAAAAATGATGGAGGTGCAGGTAGATTTGCTTCCTCTGAGACTTACAATTTGCTGTTCATTATTTCTGAATTTGTAATTCACCATTTGTTATTCAGGATTCATTACTTCTTATTTGCAAAAGCCTGGTTCTCAGTTATTTGCAACTGGCAATTCATTATTGATGAACTGAATGTTTTCTATGTTATACTGAGTGATTTAACAATCTATTGTGTTTCTAGCAAAGAAGATGATATTTACTTAAATTTATTTTCAAAATTTCTGAAAGAAACATTAAAATAAACCTGGAAGTGTTCATGCAGGTTTCACTTGCAGAAAAATACCGATAACTAAATTTGCATATTTTACTTTCTAAAATGTTTACATTTTAAAAGAGAACTTATTCATTCTAACCCATTTCCTTATTACTTTTTGGTTCCTTAAAATCTGAATAACAGTTTACATGTATGTGTGTGTAATGTTCCCTAATAAACACATTCATGAAAGCTCGTTATGTAAATAGATTATATTCCCTAATGTACATACATTGGTGTATGTTATGTGTTTGTGCCTATATATATTTTGATGGTGTGGATTACTAATTTTGTAGATATTAACCTATGATTTTGCTCTGGTTTGTGAGATACGACCTCATCATACTCACCAAATTCAGCGTCCTAGGATGCTTCCAGCCTGTTTGGGGTATGGAGCCCAACACCAGCCATCACACAACATTGTGTAACTTTCAGCAGAGGCCCTACTCCCAACTGGCATGGAAGTGCCCCTGGACACTTCTCTCACAACATAGGAGATTTCCTGTGTTGTGCTGGCTCCATTGGAGCCAGCACAGCTCTTCCTCAAAAGGGCAATTCTTCCCACGTGTTGTGGGGAAAGGTTTCAAGAGGGAGTTGTGGGTGGGGTGACAGATTTTCCCCACTGACCTCTTTTTCCTTTGCAAAGCGAGGTGAAGCTAGACACTTCTCCTGGCCTTTGTGATAAGGTCGTTAGTCCAAGTTATGCAGATTGAGTTGGTTTGATTTGCATTAAAAGACAAATCACACAACTTCACCCTTTCCCTGGCACCAGAAGGCTGCAATCCTGTTGGCATGAATGATTATGAATTATTAGGAGTACGATGGTCACGAGAGTTGTGACAGATGTAATCACTTTACATCTGGTTGAGTGGAAATTTCTTTGATCTTCCCAGCTCTCTGAATATACTTGGAGAAGGGCACTGAAATACCAAGGTCCCATCTACATTAACCATTTAATGCAGATTCAAGATGAAACTGTGGTGACTACAAAATGCACACTGTCAATGTGTGAGGCAGGGTGATTAAACGGTTATAGCACATTAAAGAACACCACAGGAAAGTCTTTAATGTGGTACAGCAGGTTCCAATATATCCCAGATCCTAGGGTGAAATCAACTTCACAAAATGTACATCACATTGTAGACACTCTCCCTTGCTCAAGCTCATTGTAGAATTTGGAATATGGGGTAAGGAGGCTGCCAAAAATACTCCAAAGGCATGACTAGCTAGTAAGGAGCTAACTGACCCCCTAGGATGGGTAATTGAATACCTCCACTCCTGGTAGTCACTTTCCAGCTCTGTCACTCCTTCCCACCTATCACTAAGGAGGCTGTTCAGGTCCTGAACCAGTGCTTGGCCACTGTGTTAGACTGGATGAGGGTGAACAAATTGAAACTGAATCCAGACAAGACAGAGGTCCTCCTTGTCAGTCATAAAGCTGAACAGGGCATAGGGTTACAGCCTGTGTTGGAATCTCCCTGAAGACACAGGTTCGCAGCTTGGGTGTTCTCCTGGATTCATCACTGAGTCTGGAACCCCAGGTCTCTGCGGTGGCCAGGGGAGCATTCGCACAACGGAGACTTGTGCGCCAGGTGCTCCCGTACTTTGGGAAGTCTGACTTGGCTACGGTGGTCCACTCTGGATACATCCCGTTTGGATTACTTATTTATTTCGTGTCAAAAGCATTGCATAATAAATAAGTTTAACAGTGATAAAATAAAGGAATCACAAACAGCTAAATAATTTTGGACCAAAAGCGGGCAACAGCAATTGCATTGTCCGTAGCTTTAAACAACTCCTCCTCCGTGCATGAGGCAGGGCATTGTGGGCAAGCATACATATGAGGAGTTGTTTGTTCAGCTCCACAATCACACAAGGTGGAAGATTCCTCCAGGTAATGCCATCTTGCCAGGTTGTCTTTTGATCTGCCCACTCCACTTCTCAGTCTATTTAGGGACTTCCAAGTTGCCCATTCTCATGAGGGGCATTCCAGTTAGAATTGCCTGGTTTAGCTGCCCAGAGGGACACCCTTGCTGTTGCTGGGGGGACATCAAGAGGAGTGGTGGTTCTCATGAAGCCCTTCCTTGATTTGAGTCTGGTGGGAGGAGGCTGATAGTCATGCAGTGGATGGCTTTCACAATGTTCAACCTTTTTTCTCTCACAGTTAGCAGCAAATTCCCGTTTGGATTACTGCAAAGCGCTCTATGTGAGGTTGCCTTTGAAGACGGCTTGGAAGCTCCAATCTGGCAGCCAGATTGATAACTGGGGCAGCGTGCAGGGAGCGTACTACTCCTCTGTTACACCAGCTCCACTGGCTGCCAATATGCTACTGAGCCTAATTCAAAATGCTGGTTTTGACCTATAAAGCCCTAAACGGTTCTGCTCCAACTTATCTGTCCGAACGTATCTCCTCCTATGAGCCATCAAGAACCCTAAGATCATCTGGGGAGGCCTTGCTCTTGGTCTCACCTGTCTCACAAGCACGCCTGTTGGGAACGAGGAACAGGGCCTTCTCAGTGGTGGCTCCTCGGCTGTGGAACACCTCCCTAGCAACATTCAGCAGGCCCTGACTCTTCTGGGCTTTAGGAAAAACTTAAAGACATGGCTATGTGTGCAAGCATTTAATGAATAAGTACTATGATTCAACATGGTCTGAACTAAGGTTTACATGCAAGGTTTCTGGATGAATGGACTCAAGTATTTATATGTTTTAAGCTTTGTATGATGTTTTTATTAAGCATTGTTAATTGATTTAAATGTGTCTGTTTGATTTTATTGAATTTGTTTTGGGCATTGAATTTTGCCAGTTTTGTAAGCTGCCTTGAGTCCTCGGGTGAGAAAGGTGGGGCACAAATGTTGTAAATAAATAAATAAAATAAATTTAAAGTGGCATCAGACACCTTTACCTGTGTAGTATAGATCAGGGCTTCTGAAACCTTTCCACTCACAACCCCTAAACAAGCTGATTTTCCTTTTTGTGGTGTACCTCTGAAGCATCTTCTGCAGAGTCTACTGTAAACATTGTACAGCAGATTAATCTAAATGTCCAGAACACCACAGCATTGAGCTACTAGGTGATGTTCAGAAAACCTTTACTGTTGCCAAACTTTTTGGGACCCCAACATTGAGCTAAGAAGACTCTATTTGAGGTTGGGACCCACAGATTTTTCTTATAAAGTACTTCACTCTTTCCTAGGAAGATAAACAAAGGATACAGAATCCTGTATTATATTTAATATCTGACTCCACTCACACCCCACTCAGTTGGAAAAGTGAGTGGAATGGCAGTAGAATTGCCATGTTTTCTCCAAAGAAATGTTAGCATCTACCCATCAAGTTGTTAGTGGGAGGAGACATCAGCTCTGTCTCCCTAAATGGTTTTACCTCCTCAATGAAAACACCTCTGGGCACATCCCCAGTTCTTGGCCTAAGCATCACTTACTCTAATAGCAGACAAAACTTCAGAAATGTAAAGACAAAGGCAAAATATTTAAATCCAGGGCATGCAAATTGGCAAGTTTATTAAGGCAGAAAAAAAGGCAAGACAAGTAAGGAGCCGAGAGTGAGACAAGATAAGAAATGTCTGTTGAGGGCATGTATATGAAAGAGCAATTTTCATGCACTTGGGAGAAATCATAGCTGTCCTAAGTCACATGACTTTTTTGCCCAAGGTCCTATTGCATGCTAGCAAAGCAAAATGCCTCTGAGAGCTTGATAATAGGGGATTGCCACCTTTTGCTGTTTTGCATGAGGTAATTGCCATTGGAACAGTTTGGCTGCTGCTTGTGCAATGATGCTTTGGATGCCTTGGTGAGCGAACCATGAAAATGTCAAACTGCTCACGCTATGGTCCATTGCATGAGCAGTTTGTCACAATAAGATCTTGGCCTTTATTTGTACATCACCTTAGGTGTTCAATGAGCCAAGGAGTCTGATCCAAATCTAGTAAATACAAGTAGACAAAGAAAGAAAGAGGCACAGCAGAGTTTTAGGAGATGCCAAGGAAGGGGTGGAAGGTGTCCAGCTTTGCATGATTTGATAAGTCCCTGAGAGATCCCTGCCAGCTGTCGTAATATGATGCCTCTCATGCCTTTTCTCTTTTCAGCTCTTCTAAAGATCCATCAAGTAAAGAACTGGGATGCCTCTGAGGACTCCAGATTTCACTGAGCCCTGTTATCATCTTTTGTACGTGAATAGTAAGGAGCCACAGTTGGAGGTTGGCTTTGTGCTGTGCAAATTTCCCCAAAGCTGCACATGTTTTGGAAAGCATGATGAATTTGGATGATGCAGGTTTCCTTTTCTTGTATTTTTTTCTCCATGAAATGTATTGTTAATCATTATCATATTTGAAAGACACCTTTTTGCTGCTTCTTTCCCATGGGATCCCTGGTATGTGTTCTTCATCTGTGGGAAGGCTAGAAATCCAGTGTGGCTTCTAATGGCTCCCTGTGCTTTTCTATACACAGAGAAACAACCACAGGAAGCTATTTTCCCATGAGGATATTTAACATCTCTTTCAAATCACCTATCAAGTCTTGCTAGGATATTTGTTGTTACATAAATAGCAGAGAAATATATAGGGTTTTATGTTTTAAAAATTGAATCTCAAGAGAGCTTTTTTTACAAAATGGTGGACACAAATGCTGCCAATGATATCCAAAATAAGAGAGGACAACATGACTAGAGCAAGAAACAGTCAATGTTTTATCACAGTGTATTTTGCATTGAATTACCACCAGTGAATATTACTGATGATCATGACTGAATATTGCCACCCAGACAAACAAAAACCAAAATGAACATGACTGACTCAGAGGCCACCCACACTGCAGAATTATAGCAGTTTGATGCCATTTTAATTGCCGTAGCTCTTTCC
The DNA here is from genome assembly GCF_035594765.1 of Anolis carolinensis. Taxonomy (NCBI): domain Eukaryota; kingdom Metazoa; phylum Chordata; class Lepidosauria; order Squamata; family Anolidae; genus Anolis; species Anolis carolinensis. Next base: position 153,713,706 of record NC_085843.1, read on the forward strand.
TATGGATTGCTGGAATGTGTGGTTTGTTGTGGTACCACAGCTCTTTGACAAAGAAAAGTAAATGCCTCACAAAACTACAAATCCCTGAATTCCACAGTGTTGAACAATGGTATTTAACTGCTAAAATTCTGCAATAGGAATGCAACATTTATTGCATTAAATCAGGTTGTCAACATATTTCTTAATTGATCCAGATGTTTTGATCTGGTGGCTAAGTAAAATAAATGTTCAAAAAAATATAATTCTTGAGACAGAATCTGTGTTTGTAAGGTATGTACAAAGAAATATCATCAAGATGTCCTCAGAGTATGAGTCCCAACCAAATACAATTGAATGGGATTGAATGACAGAGAAATATTGGGGGAGATGGGGTCATACCGTCGCAAGGCATGGATAGGAGATTCTATTTGTTCATATCTGGGATAAATAACCTTCAGCCACACTTGTTGTAATGTTATGAATGAAACAGAGATTTCCTCCTTTCCAAAGCAAAACTTTAAAGTAAAATTTAAAACTTAACAGCATACTAGACAGCTGTACATTTTGACACTTCCAGTTGCAGTCACACATATTTTAACATAATTTGGCATGCCAAAGAATTGTTTTGACGGTCGTTTCCATGTGATGATTGTTTAGAGTGCAAAAGTGCTTACAAGTGCTTACAGAGATTCCCAATGTAATAGCAAACCAGGTGCAGCTGCAGTAGACCTTCTTAGAATTAATTTCCAAAAACCATTTAAACCTATGGCCTTTGCATCACTAAGTGCAGAAATACAATTGTCATTTTGAATTACAGCTAGAAGTTCTATTGTTCTTGAGTTGGCTCTTATAGATACAATTCCTAATAATTCCAGGTGTTAAGCTTTGATCATACTCATTTATTTATTCACATGGAAGGGTGTTGAGGTAGATGCTGACCTATCTAACTTCACTCATTTTCTCATATAAACACTGTAACTTATTGCATGCTGTCTGATATATAGTCACCAGATATACACACTCATATATCCTTCCAAACTCACACACTACTCTTTCCTGCTGTAGTGAAGGTTTTTAAAAAAACACATTGACAAAAATAAAGCTTTTCAAAGAAAATCTTTTTGGTAGAAGTGTTATATAGAGGAGTTGTTACCTTTTTATCCCTAGCAGTGAAAACCAGAAATCCCCTCTCAGTGGCACCAGTAAAAGAGGCTTTCTTAAGTTGCGGTGTAGTGTTGAAGAAAAGGAAGGAAAATCTCTTATCTTTGACCTTTCATCTTTTGCATCTGATCTTTTATCAGAGAAAAGGCAAATGGGGAAAATAGAAGTATTAGGTATCTCTCACAACCTGTCCAATGGTCCTTATTACTGATATATATTTCAGCCTAGAAAGCTCAACATGAGGGGTGAAGAAACCATGATCTCCTGATCTTGTGTTACAAGTCCAACATTATTGATTGTTGGGGTTTTCTTGGGTTTATGAGAACTGGAATCCAGCATCTAGTCTTCTACCAGTAATCCTCTGTGAGGCAATGAATCACAAATATATATCATAAAACATGATTTTAACTGAAACCCAGCTTGCCTTGCATGGGCTTCTCTCCTGTCTTTGCTTATAGTTTTGTACTGGTGGTGCCTTAACTTGTTCCTGTGATTTACATAATGCCTAATCCTATAGTATTTGGGCACATGTAAGAATGATCTATTCTCAACTCCTACCCTGAACAAGGACATGTCAAAGGACATATCAGCAGAATATTCATTTGTGAAACATTCACATGATTTGTTTCAGTTTGGAGGCAGCTAGTCTACACTCTAGTCAACACATGTGTACTGGGCATAGGATCTACTATTTATCCCAATACCACCCTTTATAGTGGGGAGAATGGAGTAGACTGGGACTATACATATATGTATACATCTTCATAGGGGGAGATGATGCCAGCATTAAAGAGCAGCTAAAATACTGGTGGTGGCACAGTGTGTTAAAGCACTGAGCTGCTGAACTTGCAGAACGAAAGGCCCCAGGTTCAAATCCCAGGAGCGGAATGAGCGCCCGCTGTTAGCCCCAGCTCCTGCCAACCTAGCAGTACGAAAGGTACCGCTCTGGCGGGAAGGTAACAGCGCTCCATGCAGTCATGCCAGCCACATGACCTGTCTACAGACAACGCTGGCTTTTCAGCTTAGAAATGGAGATGAGCACCAACCCCCAGAGTCGGTCACAACTGGACTTAACGTCAGGGGAAAACCTTTACCTTTACCTTAAAATACTCACAGACCTTAGTGATAGCAGCCGCAGCAGCAGAACAAAGAGGGCTGGAGGAAGGGGGCATTTGTCCTTATTTTTCTCTGAGCTCTTGGCCACAAACAAGAGCTTGAAATGAAAATTGTTTGTTGGATATTTTTGACTACTACAGGACAAAGGATGACCTTCTAGACAGTTTACAAAACTCATAAAACATCAATAGAATACAAGAAAAATGAAATCGAGGACTTAACCTTTTGGGAAAAAAAGTCTGGAAAAATAAACAATAAGGCTGGAACCTAAACAAAAGTAACTATGTATACACTAAAGAATAACATGATGAAGCAGCCAAGTAAACAGTGAAGTAGCCACACAAAACCCCAAGTTCACTGAGGGGGAAAAAGAAAGCCGATTGCTGTTTTGTACCATCACAATTTATCATATCTTTATGGATTTAATCCCTCACAAATTTAATTCTAAAAAAAGTCTCTCTTGGGGCTTGTCTACACTGGAAAAAAAACCCACACACACACACCTAGACTCATTGCTAATTTACTGCTGTCTGTCTCCATGAAGCACAGTTACCTCCCATGAGTATCCTAAGGGTCTTTTTTTGTTTAACTCATGTTGTCCCACTTTAGGCAAACTCTGGAGTATCCTGAGGCCTTTTGCCCATCTTGACAGTTGGATTGAGCTACTTTGCCCAATTTTCTGTCCAGACAGACACTGATGCCATCATCCTTTCTTTTTGCTCATTGGTGCAGGGAAAAAGGATGGCCCAGCATAACTTTCATTGCTCCCTGCACAACATAGCACTCTGGCCATCATGTTCACATCTGCGGAGGACAGAACCAAACCCCCAATGTGACTAGCAAAGAATTGGGGGGGGGGGGGGGGGAGAGAGAGAGAGAATCACTCCTTCTTCTTACTCACATAAATGTGCCATATTGGCACCAGCAGACCTGACAAGTAATGCCCAGGAGCTCTGTCATTATTGTGAAGAGGCACTGCTATGCAGGATCTATTGAGAGCTCAATGGGCTGATGCAGATGTGGACAATCTGGACAGTACACATGTATTTAGTACTTACATGCCAGATCCAGGATTGTTATGGATCAGTTTCACTCAGGAATAACCTGCCCAGTGTAGATGCAAGTTCCATTCAGGGTTTATTTCGAGAAAAAGTCTTAGGTGATTTATTGGGTTTCTTAGTTTGTTTGCACAGAAAACTGCATATTCTACATAGAAAAAACATTTTCTTCACTATATTTCTACTATCTTCCATAATCCTTATCAAACTGCTGTGACATCTATGAATGCTTAAGAGAATACCCTCAGACTTATACAGGCAATCCCCGAGTTACAAACATCTGTCTAACAAATGCTAAGAACAGGGGTGAGACAACAGGAAGTGAGAGAAATCTACCCTAAGGAAGGAAGTTCACTTCTGAAAGTTTTACCATGAGAAAAAACTGTTCCCACTCAAGCTTTACCAAAAATTCTTGCTTCCATAACAAGCCACTTTTTTTCAAAATCAAATTGTCACAGGGACAGAAAGTGAGATGAAATATTCCAAACACACACACACACACACACACACATATTTACACACATACATATACATATTTAGCTAGAAACACACTTAAAAATGTACCTATTCCAAATTACATACAAAGTCATCTTAAGAACAAACCTACAAAACCTATCTTGTTTGTAACTTTGAGGCTGCCTGTAGTGCCATTGAGAGGAAAGGGGAGAATGTATTGTTAAAATAGGGCATGGAGCCCTTTGCTGTACTGATGTAGTTGATGTGAATTGTTTGCCTGCTCCTCCTCTATTTTTGTTTTGATGTTTTCAGATATTGCTAATTTGCAAAATCCATTGTTTTAATAGAAATGGTACCACTACATGAAAGCAATTTTATCTCTTAGAAGCTCCCAATTTTCCTTTTGAGATGTATGCAAACTGTTTTTCATTGACAGGAAGCTGAATATTATGCATTTCATCTGCTGGTACAGTTTTGACACATGTAACCGAAAAGGAGGAAAAGGTCTATTTATTTTTCCATGCCAGATTGTAAGAATTTGTTTGAAAGGTTGTGTAGAATAGATGGTTGTTTTTACACACAGAGAACTCAAGGACTGGATGAGAGCCAAGGGCAAAAGAGTGAGTGGGAGGAAAAGATGTAGATTACAGGAATTGTATTCTGCTCATAATTTCCCATTTCCCCCTTTGTTCCCCTGCATACTCACCTAGTATAAAATGACTAACACATTTGCTGGTAGAACATAGTGTTTTAGAGTTCTCACTCATTTTTAGACCTCTTTAAAATTGGGGTTGCAAAAGGAGGCAGCGTGAGTAAAGAAGTATGCAAATCCATTTTCATTCTAATGTCTTAATTGTTTAATATATAAACATTGATTTGTCCTCTTTAATATGTTTACCAGCCTCCTTGAAAGTGGGTGTGAGGATCAAGCTGGAGTTTGTCAGTAATGCATAAACTATTCTTTTGTGCACACATATAAGCATTTGATTTTTAAATGTTTCTTACAGTTATCATTTGCTCTCACACATGGCTATTGTTGCTCTTTCCATTGCCCACTGAATTGACTGAGTTTGGCTAATAGCAGGCATCCTGCATCAGGAAACATGTGTATCACCAGGGCAGAGCCGATCCAACAATGAGGCGAATTAAGCAGTAGCTTGGGGCACAAAACATACGGGGGCGCAGTCGAGACTGCTTTTTCTGTTGATTTTTTGTAAAACATGATGTTTTGGTGCTTAATTTGTAAAATCTTAATGTAATTTGATGTTTAATAGGCTTTTCCTTAATCCCTTCTTATTATCCAACATTTTCGCTTATCCAAAGCTTTTATTTTTCAGTGATTGGTTTTGGGGGGGGGCGCCAAAATTCTGTTCGCCTACACTTGAAAAATACCTAGGGCTGGCTCTGCACCAGGGCTGTAGCCGGGGGGGGGGGGTAGTGCTTTACCCACCCCCTTCCATTTTTCAGGTTTAAAAAACCTGGCTTATTCATGAATTTTAACTAGTTAACCAAATCCCCATGCTAAGTCTATGAGAAGCAAAAATTAAACAAGTCTCTCCAGAACTGCAAGCACTATCTCAAGCAAATTTTGACAGTCATTACTTGCAGCGCTCCATGCAGTCATGCCGGCCACATGACCTTGGAGGTGTCTACGGACAACGCCGGCTCTTTGGCTTAGAAATGGAGATGAGCACCAACCCCCAGAGTCAGTCACGACTGGACTTAACGTCAGGGGAAAACTTTTACCTTTACCCTACTTGCAGCAATAGCTGATATAGTGGAAGCAACCAAGGTGGCCATAACTAGCAGGCAAAGCCTAAGGCATGGGCGGATTTGAAGATACACTTTCTCAGCCTCGTCATAATTGTTGGGTGACATAGAAAGATTGCAGACAGCTCCTTTCTTTAAAATAATGCTTAATGTATTGTTGTCTAGAGGAAGTCATACTCTCTCAGCCCCCGCAAGGCACAAGCAATCTCACTCATTAACTGAGTCTTCACATACTGAGACCTACCTTTTATTGCATGCCTCATGTTGGTAGTTAAGCTTTGGCCTCATGTTAGTTTTTAAGCTCTTGTAGTTATATCTGGGGGGGTCTCTTTTGTCTCAGGCCTCATGTTAGGCTTTAAATCTTGACATTATATTGGGAGGCATCCATCTTGTTCTAGGTCTCATGTTCAGCTTTGTAGCATTTGCCTGTATATTAGGAAGCCATCATTTGGAGGTCTTCATTTTGTTCAGACTTCATGTTGGGCTTCATATCTCTGGGCTGTTGTTGCCTCAGGCTGGGGCCATTCTGGAGGAGACCATGTGATCTCCCCCTGTATCTGAAAGGCTCTCCAGGTTTTGCCTGCTCAGACTCATGGCCTAACAAACTAGAAGGTATTAGATCTGGTCTGTTCTGGAAGCTGTGCAGTCATACTCTCTTGGCCTCAGAGCAAAGTACAGTCACACTATTAGAAGTATAAATCTTCATTATGTTGCAAACTGTCTAGTTTGGGGCAGGTATCCTGGCTGTGGCCTTCAGGCCTGTATTTTCACCTCATGCTAGGCCGCATGTTAGGCCCTTCCTGGAAGAGGCTGTTTGCTTTGCTGCATTTTTTACAGTTCCATTTTCTACAGTGTTTGGCAGGAGGTGCCAGATCCTACTTGCTCAGGCTCATAGTCTAGCCCACTGAAAGGTACAGAAATTAAGTAGTCAGACTCTCTCAGCCATAGAGTAAGATACACACACTCAGATTGAATAATAATCTTCATTATATTACTTATATTCATTATGGTAAATATCCTTGCAGTGTCTTTTAGGGCTGTGCTTTTGTCTTATGCCAAGCCTCATCCATTTGGGGGATTGTAACCCCAAAAAACTCCAGAAGAAAAACAAGTTTAAATACACTTTATGATGCTTACAGGTATATGTTGTGGCTCAGCCATCATGGCCTATAGTTCATCAAGAGTTGGAGTTGGAAACAGACTATGCTACGGATCCAGGCCCAGAACGAGGCCTCCTTGGCCTTGCAGCTGCCTGATATTATTACACAGGATAATGACTGTTTCCTGTGGGAAGTTTTGTGGGTCCTGCACTCCCTTGATCTCACAACCCTGGAATCTCCTTAAAAGTGTTCCCCTTTGTGTTCCTCATTGCGGTGTCAACTTTGCCTTTCCTCGGAAGAAGTTCGAATATCCAGCTCCCAGCCTTGACTCCTGTTTGGAAACCGAGCCATGTTCCCAGTTCCTTGCAAGCCGCACCGTGCCGCTACTCCTGAGTAGACCTCACCTTCTTACCTTGCTTTCCTTGTTCCTGAGTCGAGACTGACTTTGCCTTGTTTATGTTGCTTTGCTTGTTCTGAGATGGGACTCACCAAGTGGATTACAGTTGAAGTTTGCAGCATTTGGTTCTTGGTTCTGGTTTAAGAACTATCCTTGATTTTTGGGTGAAACTATCGAGTTTCACTGGTGGATTACAGAAAAGACTTTGCTGAACTTGTTTGGAAACACTAAAGACTTTATATTAAGGACTACTTTTAATACTGACTTATTTCGCTAACTGTATGTGTATGTGTATATATATATGTATATATATATATATATATATATATATGCTTTAATAAACCGCTTGTGTGTTATACTGGTTTCCTGTCTGTTACTCAGAGTGCTCCCGCAGCCTTGGGGTGCAACAGTATATAACAACTGTGATAATTTGTGCTTGCTTTAAAAGTTTATACTTTAATTAATCCAAAACTATCAAGTAATTTTTGAACAATTAGATACAAAACTAAAGGTATTTTATGTAGTTTCTAGAAAATTGATAATATGTATGGGTCGTTGATCTTGATTTTTAGATATGCCAATTTAAAGTGTTGTGTGTAGGTCATTTCAACTCTTTAAACATTTGAAAACATACATAAGAAGCACAATGGGGTAAGAAAGACTGACTGGACTTCCACTGAGGTTTTTCAATGGAGCCTGATTTCTGTCAAAGTGTATTGACACAGTTTTCATGTATTGCCAACTGTTGTGGTATTCTTTTGTAACTGTAAATTACCAATTAACAGTCATTTTCAGTTATTTTAAGACTTGAAACTTTGTAGCTAAAATACAAAATTGGTTGAATTAAGTCTAAATAAAATATAGAATGAACCTTACTATTTAAATTATTTTTGTTATGGAATTACTCTTTTTCATTCACTAAAAAAAAGTTTCAATCCCACCCCTCCCATTTTTCTGGCTATGGTCATTATATCTTTACCATTATCTCTCCCAATGCTATCTTGCCAAAACACAATTTTTTGAGTAGTGCAGTCCTCTCTTCAACATAACCATATCTGTGTTGTGAGCAAGAAAGGGGCTTGGTGGAGCGAACTCCAGGTCTTTTTCTATACATAGACACCCTGTGCTGTATGCTAAACCTGTAGCCAATCCTCCATGTTGCTATTGCCATTCCCAGTGAAATAAAATATCTGTGCAATCTCCTGGCCCTTACATATACCCCCACTCTGGATTACATACTTTTAAAGAGCTGAGTGTATTTAGCCTACAGAAGAAAGGGTTGAAAGGAGACATGATTGACCTGTTTAAATACTTGAAAGGATGTCATAAGGAGGACGGAGTTGCCCTGGAGACTAGGACTCAGAGCAGTGAATTCTAATTACAGGGAAGGAGATTCCACCTGAACATTAGGGAGAAATTTCTGAACGTTCAACAGTGGAACTCTCTGCTCCAGAGTGGGGTGGAAGTTCTTTCCTTAAAGGCTTTTAAACAGAGGCCGTATGGCCATCTGTTGGGGTACTTTGTGCTTTTCTTGCATAGCAAAAGGTTGGACTAGATGACCCATGTAGTCTCTTCCAACTCTATTATTCTATTATTCTATGTAGAAGCAGACTCAGACTTTTGCAGGCACTCCAGAGGCTGCTTCTATATAGTTGTATTAAAGAGATTCAATTCAACTCAGAGTGCCTACAAAGGCAATCCAAGAACCAGTTAGAAGCTGCAACAGAGTCCACAAAGATCCCCTGATTGCGGATCACTCTTATCCTAGGATTTTTTTTTACTTCTTTGGTGCTACATTAATAATAATAATAATAATAATAATAATAATAATAATAATAATAATACTTTATAATAGTACTTTATTTTTCTATCCTGCCTCCATCTCCCCGCAGGGACTTGGGGCAGCTAAGATGACTGGTACAAAGATCAGCAGCCAGATTAATAATTGGAGCTAGCTACAGAGAGTGGTCAACCCTCCTGTTTAAGCACTTCCACTGGCTACCAATAAGTTTCCAGGCCCAATTCAAGGTGCAGGTTATCACTTACAAAGCCCTAAATGGTTCGGAACCTGCTTATCTCTGCAATCGCCTCCTCCCCTATGAACGGGCCCTAAGATCTTCTGGGAAGGTCCTTCTCTCACTACCACCTCTGCCTCAAGCACGGTTGGTGGGGACAAGAGAGAGGGCCTTCTCAGTAGTGGCTCCCCGACTCTTGAACTCGCTCCCCAGGGAGATTCGAGTGGCTCTGTTGTTGTCCACCTATGAACCACTGTGGAGATTAAGATCTTCAAGGGAGGCCCTGCTCTCGGTCCTGCCATTGTCACAGGCGCGATTAGCGGGGACGAGAGACAGGGCCTTCTCAGTGATTGCCCCCCAGCTATGGAATTCCCTCCCTGGTGAGATTAGATCAACCCCCTCCCTCCTGTCCTTTAGAAAAATGGTAAAGACCTGGCTGTGGGACCAAGCCTTTGGGTCGGTGCAATAACTGCAGCAATAGGAAATTTCACCCTGCTGACTGCATACGGTGCAGCTGACTTGTGATGGTTTAAATAATGGTTTTAATGTGAAGATAACTGAGTTTAGTGTTTATGTATATTTATGGTTTATTTTATGTTCCGGCATTGAATGTTTGTTGTATATATGTTATGCTTCCCCCTCTGTCCATTTCGGGATGAGAAGGGCAGAATATAAATATTTTAAATCAATCAATCAATCAATAAATACATTGATGAGATTCAGTAGTTTTTTACACATGCTGTTTTCAGTTGGATGCATGTTGAAGTGCACATTGGGGGTGTACATTTTGTAGAGCTGTCTTCAAATTGGTTTTCGTGCTTGTGTAGAAGAGTTTTGAGTATAACAAGAACCATGAAGCATCACATTCTGGAGTTCTCCTTAGATTTTTTTTGTCTAACATAGACAGATACACATAGAGTTGAACACAACATACTGGAGTATTTGGCTATAAATGCAAATTAGGCTGCTAGGAATCTATGGAGACTAAGCAGAGGGAATAAATTGAAGTGAAAGCATGCTAGAGTAGATACTATGTTTATTGATAAAGAGAAATTGAAAACTCTAGGGAGATAGTGTATGACTTTTACATCATCAACAACTATCATCAACAACTATCTCAGAGAAAGCTGCTTTATTATGGGAAGGCTGCAGTGGGCCTATTAGCAGTGTGGACAGTGGATTAGACCAGATCTAGCTTTCCATATCACTGACATGGTGCAGCCATTTCAGAGCTTCCAGAAAGTGGTGAGTTTGCATTATTTTGGCCGTGTGACATAGCCATTGCCAAAGGTCTGCCTTGATAAAAAGGCATTTCCCCATGAACAAAAGAATAGCAGAAATGTGCTTGTCTTAATTTGCCTTGTAAGAACATGCCACAGTTTAGGAGCCCTACCAAACATGTGGAATGAAGAGCTGGAGATTCTGTACATGCAGAGTCATCCCATAACTGTTTTATTATAGTTATTTATTCAACCCTATATTAAAATATTTGAAATTCTGATTCAGGTGTAATCTAAATATCTGAGCAGATAAACTTTTTGTAATAATTACCATCCCAAGACAGAAAGATATTCTTAAACGTTTAATTCCCAGTGTCACCAGTTCCTGCTCTTCTCACCATTTTCCTCCCTCAATATGTTTTTGACCCCTAGACATATAGAAATGCAACTTTGTCTTATTTTTCTGAAGTCTTTACAAATCAGACAGTTCCTCTTTATACTTCCTCTTCCTGTTGTTTAAGGAGTTACTCTCTGTTTCTAGTAACCTAATATTTCTATCCAAATTTACCAGCCTACCTAACCACACATTTGTGTCTTCTTTGGAAATCATTCATGTGCAAAGAACACATACATCTAACATCATTCCTTTGATATCAATTTATGCTAAACAAGGTCTCTTTGCTTTCCAAAATTATGTTTGCTTCTGAACTCATGTATTCTTTGATCACACTGAATGAGGGTGAGCCCGTTGTTCTTGTTTATTAACATAGCAAATTTCCTCTAGCCCTTGGGTGGAAGGAAACCCTTTAGCATGGTAATTATACATTCACACTAGGGGGGCTTCTTTGTGTTCTGAAAGAATACAATTCTCTGATTACACTCGACCTAACTGGCATTCAGAATAGGCGTATTAATAACTCATTCTTACTGATGCATCAGGTAGAATGAAAATTAGATACAAAAGGTTATAACCTGTCAAACTATGGGTTTAATTATGGAAGCTATTTATTTTTCCGCAGAAGCTTTCCTTCAGTATTCACAGTCATAAATGAAACTGCAACTGCAGTTGTGATCTCACAGTCATTTCCACGGCAACAACCTATGACTTCATAGGCTGATTTTCACGTATAGCATTTGGCCAAAATAAACCACAATCAACATGTATGGAGTGATAAGCTGTAACCACTCTAGGATGGCTCTTCATCAAAGGGACTGATTCCTATCACACTAGAAGTAGTTTTTGATGCCTGAAGCAGTTTCTTATTAACTCCAGGGGACCTGGAATGCTCTCATGCTGGCACTTCCTTTATCTGTCTCTTGCATCTCTCTTGCAGACTTTGCTGTAGGCAAGTTCCATTTTATGTATTATATGTACACCTTCCACACTGCATTTTGTTCTTTTACTTCTCTGAGACACAGGATGGTCCAGTTCCGTTTCCACACCGCTTTCATTTCAGGAGAATTCAGTGTCAAAATATACTGTTTTGGGAAAGTTTTACAGAAGTTTACAGGATTCTCATATAGCTACGTGTACTCTTATCACTAGTCTCAATTTATTGTGTAAACCCTCTATTCCACTACAGCTGCAATATTGGTGATAGTATTGAGCACCCTCAACGTTGCACCTTTCTTCACTAATGCAGGTGCACTGATCCACCAATTCAGAAATGCATAGTCCCACAAACTCCATTTCCACACATTTGTCACCTTACTTCTCTTTAGTGCAATTGCACAATTACAGCATTTTGAAAAAAGACAAATATAAAATATAAATAAAAGGAAATCATCCAACTTGAGAATAGTTATTGGGTTGGGGAGAGGGAGAGAATCACACCGTGGCATCACTTCACTGCCCGTATGATGGCTAAGAAGTAGAAAGTACTCACTGTACAAGGTAGGTGATGGGAACATTTGCAGGGTTGAGAGCTATTGATGGATTTCCTCCCTTTAATAGCTAGAGACTGAAAAATCACAGGAAGGAGGCAGACCAGCAGTGGGATGTAGCAGGGGCCGGGCTGTGGCGCAGCTGGCTAGTAACCAGCTGCTATAAATCACTACTGACCGAGAGGTCATGAGTTCGAAGCCCGGGTCGGGTTAAGCCTCCGACCATAAAAAAAAAAAATAGCCCTGGCTTGCTGTTGACCTAGCAGCTCCAAAAGACAGTTGCATCTGTCAAGTAGGGAAAATTTAGGGATGCTTTATGCGGGAGGCTAATTTAACTAATCTACAACACCATAAAACTGCTCACGAGGAAAAGAAGAGGAAGAACAGCCACCAATGGACGGTGAAGCAACAGCTCCCCCTGTGGCCGGAATCGTGAAGCTGGAAAGATGTTAAAAAATGCCTCTGTGTCTGTCTAAAACTGAATGTTGTTTGTCTGTTGGCATTTAATGTTTGCCATATATGTGTTCATTGTAATCCGCCCTGAGTCCCCTTCGGGGTGAGAAGGGCGGAATATAAATACTGTAAATAAATAAATAAATAAATAAATAAATAAATGTAGCATGACGCAATAGGGAACATCACCAAAGTTGATGGTTCAGCTTCAATAACAGTCTGTCTGCTTCATGTGATAAAATCCAAAGTCATATTTCTCTATATCATCTCTATTGGGGGTACAGAGAAACAACAATTCCTTTACCTCAGAGGACCTCTTATTTTCTGTTAGCTTCCTTTTCTTATTCAGAGCCAGCCAATATTGTTCTGCCTTAGGCTGCTGTTGATTTTTCATTCTCCTTCTAAGCAATGCATGTTTCCTTGTCCCTGAACTCGTGGACTATCTTTTACTCTCCAAACACAGTGGCAAAGCTACAGGACCCTGGGCCCTGAAGAGGTAGTACTACACTCCACAGGAATGCCATCATTCACATCCTAACTTCATGACATCCTAAGCTGCTTTCCTTTCTCTTCATAGCATCTTAATGAATGAGTTTATACTGAAATATACAGACCATATTCTACCCAGTGAACTTCCAAACTGCAAAAGATTTTGGAGGGATGTATCAGAATGCCACCCAGACAGATTTTCTGTATGAACTTTCCCACCAACACAGCCCAGACTGGGTGCAAATTACACACACCCCTTTCATTCTGGATAGCTATAGACTCATGCAATATAATATGTCCAATTGAAAAAATACATGCAGAAGAATAAAATAACAACAACAACAACAACAACAACAACAACAACTTTATTTTTATATCTCATCCCATCTCCCTGAGGAGACTCGGGGCGGCTCACATGGGGCCAAGCCCAACAGAATACAATAAAATACAGTGGTATAAAATACACAGTATAAAAGACACAATATAATATGATTGACTTCAGATCTGAGAGTTGTAGTTCACCCTTATCCAAAGAGCCCTGAACCCAGTCAATGACAGAATTGGACTAAACTTGGCACACAGACCCAACATGGCCAACTGCAAATACTGGCAGGGTTTGGGGGAGATTGCCCTGGGAATCTGGGAGTTGTAGTTCACCCTTGTCCAGACAGCACTGAACACAGCCAACGACGGATCTGGCCCAAACTTCAGTGATATGACCTAACATCCCAGAACAAACAATGCCTTCTTCTAATAACCCGGGCACCGCCAGGTCCCCAAGCTAGTAAGCAAAGAAATAAATTTAGGGAAATTGATGTTCAAAACATCTGGCAGGCCAGAGTTTAGGAAACATTGGTATAAATAACGATTAAACATGAGACAAGAAGCAGCTTCATTCCTATACACACATTAATAATAATACAAATACAGTGTATTAGTACAATGTACAGAATGTGCTTGCCTGTTTATTTATTTATTGCCTACTAGCTTGGAGACCCGGCAATGCCTGGGTTATTTGAAAAAGGCATCATTTGTTTTTGGATGTTAGGTATTCTCAGTTTGGTGTGGATGAATTACAATTCCCAGGTTTATCTGGATTCAGGTGAACTACAATTCCCAAAATGAAGATCAATCCCCTCAAACCATGCAGTATATTCATTTGATCATAGGGTTCTCTGTGCCAAATTTGATCTCGGTCCATCACGGTGGGGCTCGGAGTGCTCTTTGATTGTAGGTAAACTATAAATCCCAGTACCTAAAACTTCCAAATGTCAAGGCCAAATCCATCAGAATTCAAATATGAGCATATTGGGTATACATGCCAAATTTGGTGGAGATCCATTATTGTTTGCATTTGCAGAGCTCTCTGGATGTAGGTAATTTCTATAAATCAAGGTGAATTTTCCCCCAAGCCCTCCTTTTTGTTGATTATGGGGATTCTGTATGCTAAGTTAGGTCCAGGGCTATCGCTGGTGGGGTCCAGAGTGATCTTGATTGCAGGTGAACTATATATCCCAGTATCTACAACTCTAAAATGTCCAGGCCAATTCCCCTCAAAACCCACCAGTATTCAAACTTGGGCATATTTGGTATGCATGCCAAGTTTGGTCTAGATCCATCATTGTTTGGGTTCATAGTGCACTATGGATGTAGGTGAATTACAACTCCTATAAATCCCTCCAAAGGCCTCCAGTATTTTTGTTGGTCATGAGGGTCTAAGTCCATCTTTGTGGAGTTTAGAGTGCCTAGTACCTACAATCCCAGTACCTACAATGACTATAAATCTAGGTGAATTTCTCCCAAATGTTGGTCATGGGGGTTCTGCATGCCAAATGTGGTCCAGGTTCATCATTGAGGAGGGTCACAGTGCTCTGACTTGATGCAGGATGAACTACAACTTTCATGCTGTTGAGTCAAACACCTCCAGTCTGTTCAGTTGCTGATGAATTATTCTCTGTTTGCTGTGTGCCATAGGAAAGGGTAGGAAAGGGTTAAGGGAGAGGCAATGGGTGGAGTAATGCAAATTCCACACCAAAGGAGAATCCTTGGATGCCTGCCTGTGATGGAGGAAACACATAAAATCTAGGATGAAATTGTCCCCGAATGAAAGCATTACTTGGGTGGTGGTCCATAGTGTTTGGGGAGGGCATTAGCAGGGAGTAGAGGGAGGGCCATTGGTGTCTCCTGAGTGCTGGGAGTTGTAGCTGTTTGTGGAAGTGGGACGCTGTCTGTGTAAGTAGACACCTCTGTCTACACACATACAGATTTTCACTTTTATTATGCGTATAGATGAAACCTCTGTCTACCATGCAAATCCCCAACCTCCTCCTCCCCCCCCACCTGATGGAAGCAAGGCATTTCCAAATGTGGAAGTGAGAAAAGGAGGGAGAGTGATTCCTGCCACTCCTTGAAGTGCTATGCCACCACTAGAGATAGGAAGCATGTTTTTCTATATCCATATTATAATATAATATGTGCTAAATCAATTTTGCTGAGACCTTCATCAATTAAGTTTCCATACAGCCACTTCCCAATTTGAAAATCACTTTGCTGACATCAACTTTGTAAAAGACTTCTAATTAAAAAAAAGAGTAACCCAGTTCCTTTTGAGAATCTCCCTTTATCATTAATTATATTCAACTTCTACAGATTTTGCTTTGGTCCCTCAGTCTCCAGATCTGTCGAAGCAGATGTTTAGACACTGTGTAAATTGAGGACAATTATCATTAGGACCACACACAGTAATATGAGAATAATTAGACCATTGCTGCCAGCAATAATATAAATCAAATCAGTTTTCAGTAGCAGCATTAATACATTGTAAGAGATGCAATCTATTATTGCACATGAAGATAGAAAAGCTGCTGAGCTGCCTTGCCAGAGGACCTCATTGTTATGGATGACAGAGAACAAAGTTCAGAAGATCTCTTGAGCTGGCACTCTGTGGACAAGACTGTACAGGAATATACCAAATCCAGTAAAAAGCATGGACAGAAAAAGTTCAATTGTTCATAATTTTAGTATTTTCCTCCTAGTGGGAAAGACCAGTGGCAGAGTTCATTTTGCCTCCAGGTACTTAGTAATGAGCTGGATGTGGTGCATTACAAGAGATGCTTAAATGGACCCACTGCTGGGTGTGCTTTGTAACATTAATGGTAAATACTAGTTCATGTAGCATTTTAAACAGCACAGACTTGGTTTCTCAATACAGATGCATGCAAACCCTATTGAGTATTTGGTCCCAACTGAAGTGTTTAAATTCCTTTTCAGAGTCACCTCATTGGATGAAATCAGCTGTGATAGTAATCTCAGGACCAGCTTGTCCATCTGGATCATGATTATTGCATGGACAAGTGCCATTTTAACCTCTTGTGTGATCTTAATCTGGATCTTTCTGTCTCTTAAAGCTATCTTTTCTTAAATAAAAGTTTCCTGGGTGCTTTTAAGAACTTTCCTCCTAGGGCTTACACTAGATAAAAAAAAAGATTCCATAGCTAGTGCTGACAGTCTTCATACCATACAGGGATTTTCCATAAGTATCCAGTTTTTTTTAGCCCTTAACCTGAGTTTTGGCAGCTGTGACTGAACCACCATGGATGCTGCAGGTGAGGAAACACCTTTGTACAAAACTGTGAGTATGGCCAGAAGTTATATAGTCATGGCAGTTTCTCTCACAGCTGGCTAAGTCTGTCACAGGCAGACACTTGCTTCAGCTAAGAATCCAATGAGAGTACTGGCCATCTCTAGCAAGTTTTGAAGGTTAATAGGTCAAATAAAGTGGTCTATTTTTAATCCAACTTCATGTGCCTGACCTTGTTATTTCAGAACTGGTCGTCAATGTTTATCAGTAATCAGATTCAGAGGATACTTCACAGTTTCCTGCAAACTCTGGAGTTTCTGCAAGCTTTACAACTGTCTGGACAGTTAGATCAGATCCATTTTGGATCCATTTTCCACATAAATGCTGCCACATAGATTATTATTTCCTCTCATTGATCATGATCATCCACAGGGAATAGGATGGGCGATCCTGTTGTTACTGATGCCACACTTCATAAGTCACAGTCATATCTGCTGAAGTCACAATGATCAGCATGAAGGAGAGAGTTTATCATATCCTTGCTGCTTGTTCAGATACCCTGTTATACAGACAGGTAATACTGTGGCTGGTAAGGAATAGCAACATGAAGCTGAGGAACTGGTCAACAAGGGGATGAGCTGACCCATCTGGACACATAGCCAATTAAAGGCCAATGATGCATGCTGGATCTGAAGCAGCTTTGGGGCACTAATGCCTTGAATTAGCCTGACCCATATTGATTCACCCTTAATAGCAACAAGGATGCAGGTTCTAAGCATCATTTTAAGAGTGTGGGTGGTAGAAATGTATAACATGACCTACTTGTCACACCAATACCACAATATGTTATCCTCTACATATTAAGGTAGGAAAAATTGCCTAGCATCAAGAAATAATGCAAGAGACTGGCTGACTGAATTTTGTAAAGCCAATTACTTGTTTATTACAAAGACATTCTTCAATCAACTCAATAACTGAGTTTATACATGGACATTCCCTGATATATAAATCAAATAGACATAACTGGAAGAAGAAGATTAAGAAGTTCAGTTCTTTCTGCAGAGGGCACAACCACTTACCATGAAGGGCACCTCAACCAGTTTGTGGTGGCCAAACTATGCAGAGAACTGATTCAGAATAATGGGTTATACTTCCGAATGCACAAGGAGAACTACTATTCAATGCAGACAAATAGAAGATGACAATAAAAAAGGGAAGATCAAGAAACCCTTTCCACCAGATTTAAGAAATCAAAGGGAAATTTAAACCAAGAGTAGGGATCTTTATGAGCAGCATGGGAATATATTATGTCACTAAGTAGAAATAGAAATATTATGAAAACAATACACTGAAGAACTATATAAAAGAGATGAAAGTATTGCCTATTTATTTAAGAGAGAACCATATGAAGTCAAACCTTCAGTTTTAGAAAGTGAAGTGGAAGCTACACTCAGAATTGTTTTTCTCAAAGTACCTGGGAGAAAAATTATCCCTAACAGATGGCATATCAATCTACAGAAACAGAACCTACTTTAGTTCTTACTAAAACTTGTCAACAAATAGACTCCACATACATTCAAATCCCCAAGAAAGGGGACACATGGGAATGCAGTAACCATGAGACCACTGCATTAATTCTTCATGCAAGCGAAGTGTTGCTCAAAATATTAGAACAAAAACTTTAACCTTATATTGTATGAGAAATGCCAGATGTTCCAGCTGGGCTTTGGGAAGAAAGAAGCACCAGGGATCATATGCTGGATAGGAAGAAAATCAGCTTATTGGAAATGTGGAGCTGGAAAAGAGTTATATAGATAAAATGACCCTAAAAACCCAAAATAAATAGGTTCTAGATCCTGAACTCTCTAGATGTCAAGATGACTAAACTGAGACTGTTGTACTTTGGATAGACTGTGAATGAGATGACTCAGTAGAAAATACAATAAGTCTTGATAAGGTAGAAGGCAGCAGGATGAGAAGAAAACTACATTCTAAATGGATATCTAGAAGGAAGCTTCAGCTTTGAGTTTGAAAGACCTGAGCAGAGCAGGTATGATAGGGTGACTTGAAGGTTTCTCATTCAAGGGGTCACCGTAAGTCAAAGCAGCTTTACAGCAGTTACAACACCATATTAATCTAATTATGTTGGTAACTACATTTTCGATTCTTCCTATTGTGTATGAAGGTTGCTTTGTTTTCATATGGAACCATTGAGGCCTGTAGCCTGACAGCTATGGTTGACATGAACCTTCCCCTTTATGGACCCTTTTCCTCTTAATAAGTGTCCGAAAAGTAGGTTGATAACAGAGTGGGCTTAAAGGGGTGGGTGATAAGAGATGTTTCTGCTAGCCTGCTCACTCTCCCAAGGCAAATGATCAAGAATGAAGTGAAACATGAAAAGCCAGAAAAAAATAGAGATATTAGATAAAAAGAAAATTTATTTTGAGTGTCTATGGAAATACAGAAAGGGCTTTCAAGTCAGAGTTCATAACCTTAGCCCTGGCAAAACTTAAACTGAAATAAGCCTTATGATACCTCTAGTGTACATAACTGTGATTGATTATTTGAACATTCTAAGGAGCTAAATGGAACCCCAAATGTTGCAAACAGTTGTAACTAAATTCTCTAAAAATAAGGGAGTGGGACTTTTTTTTTTATAAAAAAAATGTAAACAAAGACCCAGGTAGAATGTTGAATAATAAATACAAGAAAGAACAAATAAACTACCTTGTAGTAACTTACTTTGCTATTGAAAATGCCTATTGTTCCTTTGCAAATATTCTGTTCTAACGGGTACAGCATTACACATAAATTCTGCCTTTTTCTTTTTGCCAAAACAAGAGAACCCTATTTTCACCTCATTTGTTTAATAAATATGGCCTCATAGCTTAAGAATTAATTTTTGATGCCCAATATTCAAATAGACCAGTTTGCATATTTATTGCTTCCACGTAGAGATCTTTGCCATAACCTCCTGATATATACTTCTTCTTTTCATGAGACTGCTAGAGGGGACTGCAATGATAGATTGCATTTCTCTTTTTAGAACTATTAAATAAGCCGATAGTGCCGGAACAACATACACTGGAGGCTGCGGATGATGCTCACAGGCATGGTTTAGTGTGGATTGTTCAACTATTCTAAAACATATCACTGTCAAACTAGAAATGCTCCCTGCTGTGTACTGAATTGTGTCAATACACTGATTCATTGGGAAGATCTTGTACATCATTAGGGAAGGTTTGTCATTCACAGGATCATTGTACCTCCTTATACTAATTTGCTGCTAGCAGTGAATTTACTTGGAATTAACCAGCAGCTGTTTAAAGACCAATGACTTGGAAGCAACCAACTCCATGATTAGTAAATGATCTCTACAGATGAACTAAATAAATATATTGATCTGTTTGACAATGCCCAAGATAGCTGTCTTCAGGAGTGATAGAAAAGTGCATTACTTAAATTCCATACTCATGCGAGAAAACAATATCATTGCTATTATCAAAATAAGGACATAATTAAAAATAGTCACATGAGAACAAAAAGTATGACTTTCCTGCACAGGTTTTAAGAATTCTAAGTTCATTTTCCCCATTTGTTTTATTTTTTTTTTGAATGCCAATTTCTATCCTGTTAATCAGAGGCTGTTTCAGTATATGTTATTATACAGAACCCGAAGTCACAAGTACTTCTAGCTTATTTAAATTTGGAAGAAGCATCTATGGCCATCTTTGGATTAGATTGTTTGGCCATTTACAATTATTATAACTCAAGGTCACCTTTAGGTTTTTTTTTTCTTTTTTGTGTTGTGTTTTTCTTTTTTCTTTTTGGCCTGTCAACTTGTGAGTTTACATTTAAAATGAAGAGTAAAAAATCCCAGAACCTGACTGCAGGTCCCCCCAGAGACCTGTCAGTCCCAGGTTTTTTAAAATCCTTTGTTATTCACTGAACTATATATGCGCACATGCAAATATCTTAATATAAATATAAGCAGATTTGCATGTAGGCATATGAGGTCCAGCGCATAACGGGGGGATTTTTTTTTAAAAAAAAACTTCTGCCGGGTCTCTTTCATCCCCCAATTTTTAATTTAAGCTCTGTTTAATATTATAAAGTTTAAAATAAAGAGTTTCAGAGAGTTCTAATTGCTTTCCACTAGTGCATCCCTTAAGTCACCTGTGTGTCTCTTTGAGAGCCCAATTGCTGATCAGCTTTTTCAAACTTTTAAAAAGCACCACGTCCATTGGATCAGTCTATTCAGGAGGGAGGGAAGAAAAACACATGTTTTTGGAGTGCAGGGATATACAATGATGTGAATATGCACATTTTCCAGTCAGAATAAGGATATAAGCAGACCTTTTAATTATTATCATTATAATTATGTTTATTTATATCCTGCTTTTTCTCTCCATAAAGAGACTTAAAGCAGCTAACATTGAAAGCATTTAAAATATACAAATATTAAAACAGTGTTAAACATCCTTAGTATTAAAAACAATTCAGATTACATCCATGAAATGATCTTAAAAACCTTCATCTTAAAAAGTCTGTCAGAACAAAAAGATTTTAGCCTGCTGCCAGAAGGGCAGCAGAGAGGAGGCCTTTCTGGCTTCCCTGGGAAGAAGGGAGCACCAGAGTCAAGGAGCAGCTATCAAGAACAAAGGCCAGTTTTCTCTTTCCCACCAACCCAGCTTGAGATGGAGGTGGGACCAAAAGCAGGGTCTTTCCCGAATATCTCAGGGCACGGACAGGTTCGTACAAGGGGATGCAGTCAGCCAAATAGCCTAGACCTGAAGCATGTAGGACTTTAAAGATCATAACCAGCACTTTGACTTCTGTCCAGACTGGCAGACAATACATGACCACTGGAATGAATGAGAGTTATGCAAAAACACAACAACACTTAATATTTTCTTATTTAGTCAATATTTGTAGTCCCATACGTTTATTTATTTGCTGAAGACAAATGTTATTCAACAGTGCTTCCTGAACTGTTGAATAAGTCCCTGAGTCACAACATGTCACACATGACTTTAAAGTTGATTTCAAGACCCCGAATTGTGCTCAGAAACAGGCTAGAAGCTACCAAACTCTATTCCCAGTGTCAAGTGTCAGTTAATAACTCACTAATTATATTCTGGGCTCACAGATTTTCTAAGTGCAGCTCCAAGCATAATACACTGCAGTAATCCAATTTGGATTTTAACAAACATGAGTGAGGGTGACTACGTTATATCCAGCAGTGGTGCAATTGGTGCATCATTCTCAGTTGATAGAATGTGCCTTGAGTCATTTGTTCCACCTATTTTAAAAAGTGGGTCTAGAGACCACAAATCTTTGAATTTAGCCTTTTAGCATGAATGCCCAACTTTTTCTGCCCTACTGACTCAAATGCAAAAGAGAGTTGAGTATCAACAACATAGTAATATCTGCTTGCCCCTAAGTCCGGAGGGACAAGCTAGAACACCATTCTTTTACAGCTCCCATTCATGTCAATACAGCTGACACAGAATTGTGCCTTTTGGCTTTGAAATTGCATTTGGTTTCATCTCTCTTCTCCCTGTGCCTTTAGAAACCTAACTCATGGAAACAAGAAAATCCATGGGAGAAATCCCACAAATTGAGTACTGCAGTGCTAATCATATGGCAGGTGATAGAGGAAGAAATTAGTGTAACAGCCTTCAAATTGCTTAGCCTTTGGGTTTTGAATGTGCAGCAAGGGCCTGACATTTTGACCGCCAACCCTTATATTTGCCTGGGCTTTTAACAACAAAAATAATGGCACTCGGCAGACGATCAAATCCAAAGCGAAAGGGACTGCTGCTGACCCTTGACAATGAACTGTGCTTTGAAAGGTGTTTCCCACCTGCACAATAATAGTACATGTTGATTCCAGACCCCTGTTCATACATTTATTGTTGTGTTGATTGTACAATGACTAAGTACCCACATCCCCCAAACGCTTTCATCTCCAGTGATTTAGTTTCCTCATAATCGCTCAAGGTAAATGCGAGTGAGCTCTGCCACCTACTGGTTGATGGGAAAAGGAATCCAAAGTACAAAGGAAAAAAATATGAACAACAATCATACGCTAAATGAAAATTAAATTAGATTAAAAGCTCATTCTTAGTAAATATCAACTTGTTAACCTTGACTTCAATTTGGGAGGGACTCAATTAGAATGCTTGCCCATATCTCCAAAAACGTAGTGTAATTAAACTTAACCTGAAGGTGATATTATAATGAAGCCCATTCCTCAGACTAAACAAATATAATATCTTTTAGCTAATTATGTTGTCTTAATTTGTTGATTTTATAAACTTAAATGTCCTGAGCAAATAACATCAGCCTGCTGTTCTCTCCCCTCCCTTTCCTGGATTTTTTGCTTCGCACCATCTGCTGCTTAACAATGCAGTTTCATGGGTGGGGTTAAGTGAGCAAATAAGTCTTCCAGGCATTCCTTCGACAAGTAAACACTTTCATTTGTTTTTACATCTCTTTCTAACCAGACTCCAGAAGGTTTACAATGGTAAAATGGCTCTTTGTGGCTTTATTTAGATCGTGCTTCATATATAACTCGGCAGCATCCTTGCAACTGAAAAAGGGGAAGAGCCTCATGTTTCCCCATTGACATTTTTGGATAGACTCCAGAGCAAGAAATGAGGAGGCATTTTTTTCTCCTAACTTCTGGATACAAACCATTTTCCATTTATGTTTATTTCACAGTTAATTCTCATGATGTAAGTTTTCTTATATTACTGAATTTGCCATCACACATTCCCAACTTGTTTCTGTAATTGAGTTAAGTCAGGCAACCGCCACATGTGGCATATGCTGGAGGGTAGAAGTTGCATCCACCCAACTACTCCTTCAAGTCCTTGCTCTCACCATTCCCCTATATTGATAGAGAGCTCTGTGTGTTCCTTAACCTTCTCCCCATCCCCTAAACCTGGTGCTTCGGGGTTGGCAGACAACTCATTCTCATCATCAGCATTGAAAACAGAGCCCACCTTGCTTTTGTAGATTAATCGAAGAAAGTGGTCACCATCTTGTCATATGACAAGGTAAAGACTTTTCTCTGACAGATTATAGAATCTGGTTCAGAATGTGACATTCTGAACAGTCCCACGTTTGCTGTAATTAATCATGTTTCAGTCCTCATATATGTGATTTCCCTTTTTAAAAGAAAAAAATGCAGTTCAAAACTTCAAAAACCCACAATATTTCAAATTCCTTTTCTATCTCATGCATTTTAGTCGTACACATGCTGCTTTTCACAATGTATCTCTGAATGCTGTGAAATTAACAGTGGTCTCAACATCAAGCAGAATCAAATACAATTGCCACAACTAATTTTCAAACTTTTTTTTTGGCTCAGCATTGGTGCGAGTCGCATTCGGGAGTCACTTGGATTTGGACGACAGTTCTACCTTTCATGACCTTCTTCCACGTTAAACTTCCAAATAACTTTTTCCCCTCTTCTCTTTGGAAAGGAGGGGCAGGGAGAAATCTCAAGAAAACAAAACCTATGCATCTTTAAAGATGCCTCAGGACAGCTTTGAATTATGCAACTTATAGTTACGTGAGTTGTTGCTTAAGGATTACTCTGCCTTCATAGTGACATTGATCAATCCCCTCCAGATTTTATTTAACTGTCAGTTCCAATCACTGAGGCATTCAGAACACATTGCTTGCATCATGCCCTCCCACCTCTATTTTAAAAAAATGCAAATCAACATGTTGCTTGAACTGAAATTAGTGCCACTGTTCTCTGTTATTAATTGGGTTGCCTTCCTAGGCAGAAATGATTACAGAAAGGACTGACAACTTTACAGTATGACTGCATTTGACGAATCTGATTTATTCGGGGGGGGGGGGGGGGGGAGAACCAGACTCAAGCAATTTTTGCTGAAGATTGAAATTGGAAAAATGTTAGGTAAGCGTGCCAAATGTTATCATATAGTGCATTTTCCTAACAATGTTATAATTTCTTACAGTGTCTTCTGGAAGTTTGGATAATTTTGATTCATTCTAACATATGGCATTGAACTATCACTTTCAAACTTTTCATTCTAATATTAAAATCATGATGCCCTTAGTTTTCAGAGATATCAAGACTTCTAATACAAGGTCTAGTATACACATGCTGAATCCTGGGATAGTACAATGTGATAGTACTTGTGAAGCATAACTTTTTGAATGTTCCTCTTGATAAAATTAAAAACTCAGATGGACCACCAGTATGGCATGAGAATGCTCTGTGATAATATACTTTTCATTCATTGTCCTACCGGTATGTGCCACTTTTGGACTTGCGAGTATTTTTTTTTAATATATGGAGAGCATTTAAAATGGCACCCATCATTGAAGCGTGAAATGATTCAGTTCCTTAGTGACCTTACTCAAAACTATGAAAAACAGTTTCATAGCCTGACCTTTGGGTTGCATCACTTCATACTGCAAGTAAGTTGTATTTCTAACTCTTTGTTATGTAACTATTCCTTGCATACAGAAAACTAACTTACTGCCGAAGAGGTTTAGCATAGCTTTTCTCTCTAAAGAGCTAGTTTAGTGTATACAGAGAACTTTTTTCTTGGATGTTGAAACAAGAAGAAAAGAGAGCCAATGTGTGGATGTGTGATTAAGGCAAGAGATGTAATAAGTGATTGTATGTATGTGTGTATGTCCACGTGTGTGGGAGAGAGAAAGATTGTGAGGTGGCGAGGGGGAAGAGATAGATTGTGTATATGAAAAACATCCAGACAGGCAAAGACAGACAGACTGTGTTGTTTGAAAGAGAAAGAAATAGAAAACAAAAGAGACAGATTAAGATTGTGTTTGTGTACATGTGAGAAAGAGGAATGTGTCTATCTTTGTGTGCATGTGCACTTACTAGCATAACAACCATCAGCCAGCCACTAACCTATTGCCTTACAGGCCAACAAAGCAGCAACCAGAAAAAATGATTGCAATAATATAATTTCTGCCGCTGCCACCACCACTTCCAAATTCTACTCTTTGTGCATTTATTTTACGTTCAACCTCCTTCTTGGAATTTTTAGTTATTTATTTGGGTTATGAATCTTGTTCTGCTTCTTGGGGCATTTTGTATAAGTCAGATTGTAGTTGTGGTTAGGTTATTGTGTTTTCATTTTAAAAGCCTAATTATGGTTGCTTTGCTTGGGCTATTATTGCTTTTTTCTTTCCGTAGCTTTACGTTGCTGCTGCTGTTATTGTTGTTAACCTTTCTTGGGAGGTTGACACTTTCCCCAAAATAGCCCTCTTAGTTTGAGCTTTTGATTTCTTTTCTGGGCAACAGAGAAAATGTAGACTATTGCAGGAATCCTATTAAAGTGAACATGCCTCAGTTTCTTCTTTCTGTTGAATGGATGGCTGATTTATATGACTGCTTGTTTGAGATCATAGAATCATAGAATCATAGAATAGTAGAGTTGGAAGAGACCTCAAGGGCCATCTAGTCCAACCCCCTGCTAAGAAGCAGGAAATCGCATTCAAAGCACCCCCGACAGATGGCCATCCAGCCTCTGCTTAAAAGCCTCCAAAGAAGGAGCCTCCACCACGGCCCGGGGGAGAGAGTTCCACTGCCGAACAGCCCTCACAGTGAGGAAGTTCTTCCTGATGTTCAGGTGGAATCTCCTTTCCTGTAGTTTGAAGCCATTGTTCCGTGTCCTAGTCTGCAGGGCAGCAGAAAATAAGCTTGCTCCCTCCTCCCTATGACTTCCCCTCACATATTTGTACATGGCTATCATGTCTCCTCTCAGCCTTCTCTTCTGCAGGCTAAACATGCCCAGCTCTTTAAGCCTCTCCTCATAGGGCTTGTTCTCCAGACCCTTAATCATTTTAGTTGCCCTCCTCTGGACGCTTTCCAGCTTGTCAGCATCTCCCTTCATCTGCGGTGCCCAAAACTGGACACAGTATTCCAGGTGTGGTCTGACCAAGGCAGAATAGAGGGGGAGCATGACTTCCCTGGATCTAGACGTTATTCCCCTATTGATGCAGGCCAAAATCCCATTGGCTTTTTTAGCTGCCGCATCACATTGTAGGCTCATGTTTAACTTGTTGTCCACGAGGACTCCAAGATCTTTTTCGCACACACTGCTGTCAAGCCAGGCGTCCCCCATTCTGTATCTTTGATTTCCATTTTTTCTGCCGAAGTGAAGTATCTTGCATTTGTCCCTGTTGAACTTCATTTTGTTAGTTTCGGCCCATCTCTCTAGTCTGTCAAGATCGTTTTGAATTCTGCTCCTGTCTTCTAGAGTGTTAGCTATCCCTCCGAGTTTGGTGTCATCTGCAAACTTGATGATCGTGCCTTCTAACCCTTCGTCTAAGTCGTTAATAAAGATGTTGAACAGAACCGGGCCCAGGACGGAGCCCTGCGGCACTCCACTTGTCACTTCTTTCCATGATGAAGACGACGCATTGGTGAGCACCCTTTGGGTTCGTTCGCTTAGCCAATTACAGATCCACCTAACCGTAGTTTTGTCTAGCCCACATTTTACTAGTTTGTTTGCCAGAAGGTCGTGGGGGACTTTGTCGAAGGCCTTACTGAAATCTAGATATGCTACATCCACGGCATTCCCTGTATCGACCCAACTCGTAACTCTATCGAAAAAAGAGATCAGATTAGTCTGGCATGACTTGTTTTTGGTAAATCCGTGTTGACTATTAGCAATGACCGCATTTGTTTCTAAGTGTTTGCAGACCACTTCCTTAATGATCTTTTCCAGAATCTTGCCTGGTATTGATGTGAGGCTGACCGGACGGTAATTGTTTGGGTCGTTCTTTTTTCCCTTCTTGAAGATAGGGACCACATTCGCCCTCCTCCAATCTGCTGGGACTTCTCCTGTTCTCCAAGAACTCTCGAAGATGATTGCCAGTGGTTCTGAAATAACTTCCGCTAGTTCCTTCAATACTCTTGGATGTTCTGAGATTATGAGGATGAGGATGATAGCTATAGCAAGGCTAAACTCTCTGCCCTAGCATTCCTAATGAGTCTTGGAGCCAGGCTGCCTCTTGAATCTTTGAGGAAGTACCTTTTAGTTCAACCTAAAGTAAAAAATTCCTTGTACTTGCTCCCTTATGTGCTCCCACCACCACTCAAATAATGAAGCAGACAACTATTTGGGAATAACCATGGGCAACATTATTAATTGTTACCTATTGCAATTTTTCCTGAGCTGTATTAAACTCTGTGTGAAGGATGAACTTGTTGTAGGAACAGCTGAGGCAGTATGCCCCCCAAGACCTCTTTCTTAGAACTGAACACCCTGAGAACAACTCTGTTTAACTTGAAGCACATCAAGACAGCACCTATAGTGCATGTCCTCCTGCATTTTCCCCTGGGGCTCCTGGCCCCCTCTTTCTCTTGTCACATCATTGGTACATGTCAGGAGAACTCTACAGAAGGGGAAATGGTGGCCAGGTGAGTTATTTTCCTTTTTAAAGGCTTTTTAAATGTGTTTTCTTTTGTGTCCCGGTGCCCTACTGTAACATCATAAAAGGTGTCAAATTAATTTGCTCAAAGTAAATATACTTTTTACCTTATGGTGTGACATAGATTCTTTTAAAAAACTCCACAAAAAAATCTGCTATCTATTAGTCTTTTGCATTAGAACCTTATCTCTCCTATGCACCCATATCGCCTTAAAGCCATTGGAAACTGCAAATAGTGTTATAGACCCCTGGGTGTATTTTTTACTTTTTATATTATAGTGTAGTACATTTGTTTCCACTGCGTTTTAAACCAGATATAAAACTTAATGCTCAGAATAAAACTGACTCTCACCAAGCTTAACTCATTTGTCTTGGTCAATGCGGACAATGTGTGCTGTTTTTAAAGCACACACTTTTCTGAATTCCAAAGGAAGGACCAGTTGGTCCCTTGCTTTGCCAAATGGCAAACAATGAATATGTACTCCTACAGAAAAGGTGAAGGAGACAGAAACAGCCCAAAGACAAAGAACGTGTCTTTCAATGTCTTTGTTCACTTTAATGACAGTCACCATTACTTTGGAAATCTCTTCCTAATAAAAAGGAAGAAAATCAATCAAAGCAACTGAGCAAATTTCTAAGAGGACAAAATATTCCCAGTATTCTAGTGAATGAAAGGGAGATAGTGTTAGAAACCTACAACAAATACATGTTCTGCAATAGGAGTGAGGTTTTATTTTTTAAAAAAATCACTGAACTTTTCTATAGATTGCACAGGATTCCTTAAAGTCATAGCTTCAACAAAGATACAATTCTGATGATGCTGTAACTGTAAATTTTGTTTCTCGCCTGAAATGTGATTGTTGTTCATATTTCAGTGCTGTGGACTGGGCTGCTTTAATGATTGTTAAAAGTAAGAAAAACTCATTCCTTTTGTTGTACGCAAATACAAACTGCTTCGCAATGTGTATACCAGTGGTTCTCAACCTGTGGGTTCCCAGGTATTTTGGCCTACAACTCCCAGAAATTCCAGTCAGTTTATCAGCTGTTAGGATTTCTGGAAGTTGAAGGCCAAAACATCTGGGGACCCACAGGTTGAGAACGACTGGTGTATAATCACTACAAAGGAGCATCTTTAGTTTGAATCTCTAGTTCTGTACAGTGAATAGGGGTTATGTAGCAGACAGGCTCTAATTTTGTTTGAGAGGAGTCCATCCTCGGATGCAAATTTCAACTAATGCAGATGCAGATTACACCATCAAGTTCACAGTTTCTATAGCTCACTCAACACCTCATGGTCAACCCTTTGGTAATAATCTTATTCTTTAGCTGGGATTGTCCTTGGATAGCAAACATATATATCTGCTGGCATGGCTTGTACCTAAAACTCTGTCAGTTTCTTAGAACCTTACTTTCTAATTTAGAACATTTATTGGTCTCAAAGAGATGGGTGATCTCCTATCAACCAATGGATAATGGAGTTTGTGAAACTCAGTAATTTATTGAGCCTAAATGAGTATTCAGTCCTTTGAAGATATGGCTTGAATAGCCCAAATGATGGAAACAAGGACCCTTCCAGAAGGGCTGAAAAATGTGGGGTCTGTGGGGCTTTTATCTGAGGTATCCAAACGATGCCTCAGGTGAAAGTGAATTAACTCAGAACAAAGTAGGGAAACCTTGCTTTGTCCCAAATTAGATACCTCAATAGATCCATGTCTAATAGGGTATTTGGCCTGTGAAGACTCACCCATGGGTAATTCAAGGAGTATCCAGAGGGGTGACTCCCCACAACCATTTCACACTTTTTGGGCTCCTGGAACCCAAAGGTGTGAGATGGTGCCCACCCCCTCCCCTAAGCCTTCTATTCATAGCTAAAACCACAGCATCCCCAACTATATTTCCAATATGAGTGATTGGGAACTTTCTGATTAACACAATGACACCTAATAATGTAAAAAGTTAGTTAAACAGGCTTCTTGACAATCTCCATGCCATGATAATTTCATACACTGGCCTTCGGAAGGTTTATCTTATTCCAAGAGAAAAGAAGATGTGTTCTGTATGGTGGATGATATTTTAGGTGCATGGAGAAAAAAGAAACAGAAAGTTCATCAATCAGTCTTTTTAAAGCATCAAATGGTACTTCCATCCATATATGTATGTACGGGCATTGAAATAGCATCACAGGGATGAGGAATAGAAAAGTGTCATTTTTCTCACTGGGAACTCTGTTTTGTAATCACAGTAATTATTTTATTTGAGCTCTCCAATTCTGGTTTGTCGGTTGAAGAACGATGAAATATTATATAGCAGGGCTAGTGCCGTGTTTATATTCTTAGGTAATTCTGTCTTCCAGATAGGGATGGAATTCTCATACTCATTCATTTCTCAGCTGGAAAAATAAATTTCCTAGTATAAGAAACACTGTTGGAAATAACCATCTATTAGCAAGTGTTTTGCCATTTTACCCAGGTATTCCAGAAAGTTTTGCTATTTTCTCTCCTGTGTTTTCTACATAGAAAACAGTTTCCTACGCCAAAACCCTGGATAAAAAATAAGTGTAATTTTTTATTTAAAAAGCTATTTTTTCCTGTGGAATAAATCATGCACAACAATTTGGGACCATAGGATTAGGGGGAAATGCTGCAGAGGAATAGTTTTTTGAGTTAATGGAGAGAAAAGTCATCTTTGTGCACAGGGATGAAATAGTTAAGAAATTATCTCCTAATTCCCAGCAGCAAGGCCATTAAAAAGATTTTGTGGAGACAGAAACACCTGGGAGGTTTGCTTGGAAAACCCAGGACACTAAAATCCTTCTGCTTCTTCCACTGTATGCTCCACATCCCTCATCCACCATTGCCCTATTTCACTTTTGTCGTGCAAATAAATAGAAACATCCCCACAAAAATATTAACATTGTTTTTAATCTCTAAATCTCTTTTTATGCAATTGTATAAGTTGTACAAACTGCAACCAAACTAAGTGGAAGCTGATCATCATCCTCATTTGAAATACTAGCCAACACTTGTTCCCAGTCCTTACAGTATTTTGCAGATTTTTAAACTAGGGTCTTCTTTACACTGAACATCATTTTTGTAGCAATTGCTCACAAAATCTGGAGGGCATGGGATGAATACCTCCCTTATGGAAACCTTTCAGACTAAGGGCTATTTGAGCAGAAACCACCCTTGACGTATTATTCCGAAAATTGAAAGGCATTATCCTTTTAAAATAGGGAACTAACTCTCCACATTTCATCCCATTCTGCCAAAATTGTTTTAAGGTGTTGGCAGTTTCTTTTTTAAAAAATCAAATTTTGTAGCACAAAAAATGACTGCTTGCTTATAGAAGTTGGAAAGCAATGTGAGATATCAACAGCACTCGTGAGTCTATAGCAAAAAAAACAGGGTTTGTGTGAGAGAGTGAGAAAGAGAGAGATCTGGATTTGTTCCTAGTATTATTTAAATGACAGATCTTTAAACTATGAATAATGTCAGTAACCATTTAGTAAGTTTCAACTGATATAATAATTATTAAATGTGTATTTTTATCACACAGGGAAGAGAAGGACCAAGCCTCATTGGCTGATACGTTTTAGGTATTTGGATCATTGTATAATGTATTCCCTTTAGTGCCTCACCTTGTGTTCAATTCATCTGTAGTGCTGATGAACAAGTTCCCCACACTCCCAGCCTGCAGCAATTTGGCCCAGAAATAAGCAAAGCTGTTTCACAAGAAATTTGAAATAGCCTGGCTTATTTTCCCTGCCTATGTGAATTTAGGATATTGGATGGTAATTGCAATGATGGTAATTTTAGGATACACTATAGCATTAAATGCACATAGTTCTTTCTCCTTGGTGAGGTAACAGCAGGAGGTAATAAAGACCATGTTCCAATCATAGGACATTTATTTACTTGAAGTTCTCGTTTTCGATCCTCACATTTCCAGAGAAGAGCCCAGATGGAAACCTTCAAGTGTTACTGCTAGAAAATGTGAGCTATATACATCCCAAGTCAGACTTAGTATAAGACAACTTCTTTTTTCTCTGCTCCTATTGTTTCTGGAGTGCCATAATTTCTTCCTCCATTCCAAGTGAAAAGGAGAAATGGGATGGGGATGGAGAAAAGTGGAAATTGGAAGCAGACAAGGTTTTTTGTTTTTTTCCTAACACAGGGAAGAAAATGTAAGGTCATAATTTGGCCCTGGATCAGTGAACTTCACTGGCATATCTATTCCAGAGTGCTACATCACAAACACTTAACTAGTCTGAGAAATTTGACTTTTCAAGTGAGATGACATGTGTTCCGACCTTGCTCCCAACAGCTGTCTTCTCTCATCCATTGGGTAACTCGGCGACTATTTCTACTCATGGCCCAGTATGTGGAAAAATCTCTCCCTCTTCCTTACCTAACTTTTTCACAGCCTTGGCTTCTTTTCCTTAACAGGGATTATACACAGGAGCTCCCGTGGGTATGTCTGAAATTCACTGATCACCAAAGCACTCCACAATGTTCTATACATATAATTCTAATTTAGGTCTGGAAAAAAAAATCAAATTTGACAGCACATGCACAGTGGAGACTTCATTTTGCATATTTTTATTGGAATTGAGGACCACATTTTATTCCAAACCCAACATTTGAATGTTACCATTTGCTATCATCTTTTTGAAATAAAGTGCTTATGGATTCCCAAATAAATACCGCTGAGCTGCATTGTGGATAGCAGGCAATGCTGGATCTGCCCCTACCATTTCTATAATAATATGTTTGAAAGAATACAGAACACTGATTACTTATTCCCACTGTTAAGATGTTGAAGAAATTGTGATAAAAGTAGTATTGTGGGTCTTGAAAGGCAGAAATGAGCCCAGGCTTGTAAAATGTACTTCTTTCTTATCACAGGTAAAATACTGTTGTTTGGGCTGTTAACTAGATTAATGGTGTTTCCAATGTTTCTGCAAAGGTTTCTGAACAGTAAAGAAATAAAATAAAGCCATGCTGAGAATGACTGCTTCTTTAAAGCAACCAAAAGAATTGACTTTTCATACACTCCTGGGCAACATCACAGAAAATCAGTTTTAATAACATGAGATTCTAAAGTTTTAAATAGTCAGTGTCTTACTTTGAAGTGTAATAATACATCCTAGTATGAAATGGGAAAAATCATATATATAGCTGAGCTGACCTTCTTGTTCATTAAGAAATTGACTTCTTAAAAATGCAAAAGGAGATAAATTTGGGAGATCTGGAGTAGCAGAGAGCATTCTGGTCTTCAACATTATTATCTCTCTATAATCTTAAATCATGAAACAAGACTTTTAGCACAGCTTACTTTATTGCTACTTTTCCCAACTCCTTTTCTTTCTTTTATAAAAGAGCAGCCACTTAGATTTACCCTGGAATTTATGCACTGCAATATAACCCACTTGATTGCTATGGGGTTTTTTCTATCGTCTTTCAGCAGTTTGAAATTAAAACCTATGAATTTGTAATATTAGGGTCACTAGGATTTTCCTCTTCATGCTCATAAAACTGTTAAATTTTTGCTCTAGATTTCCCTAAAGACCCTGCTTAAAACTATAGTTGTCTTCAAATTATACAAATTTTGGCCTGCTTATGCCTCATACAAATGGCATGTGAAATGACAAAAATGTTCAGATAATAATTTCATGAAACTGAGACTATGTTAGACTGTCTAGGATATTTTGACTAAAATGTACCCTCAATTTCAGGAAATAACATACCAGCAACTAAAGGTAAGTGCAATGCAAACACATACACCTTTCTTTACAGTGTATATTCTTAATTTAGAAGTCGTGAGGCATACATTTTAACTGTAAATTATTTTAGTTATTGTCTTAATGTTTTGAATTTTTATTTTTTCCCATGTATTGTTTTACGTATTTAAAAAGTTCTATATTCATAAAGGGAGTAAAGTAAATTAGCATAGAATATAGATAGAATGATATAGTAAGCTGGGTTTATGAAAAATTGGGATATTTTTATAACATGAATACTTACTTACTTAGGCGATCCCTCGTAGTTCGAGGACTATTGTCTTCCATCTCTGGTGTCTTGGGGGTGGGTTCTTAGTTGGCTGAAGAGACCTATTCTTGATCTGCATATTCTCCCACAGTGAAGACATCAGTTTTCATATAACATGAATATATTTCTGCTGAAACACTGCACTAAAAATGTATAGACATCATTTTGGTGTCACTTACTCTGAAGATGCTCCCTGATGATGTTCACATGCCCAGAAACACCCTAATGATGTGACTTTGTTATCTAAGCTGAATACAGTAAAATACAAGAGTTGGATATTTATAACAGTAAGATTTGGACATTCACCTTGCTTTATTTTTTCCCATGCTGCCATTGTATACAATTGGTATTGTATTGTATTACAATAAAAATAAATTATTTCACATTTTTTAACATAATCATTTTGGTCATGGGTATGCGCTAACTGCTCTCTTGGTAGTCGTAAGTCTTATGATTTAGCTAGGCTAGAAGATGTGCAACCTTTCAGGCACACCACAGACAGAGACAATTACTCATTTCCCTTGCATGCCCTCGGTGGTGCAGTGGGTTAAACTGAGCTGCTGAACTTGCTGACCGAAATGTTGGTGGTTCGAATCCGGGAAACAGAGTGAGCTCCTCTGTGAGCACCAGCTTCTGCCAACCTTGCCGTTCGAAAACATGCAAATGTGAGTCGATCAATAGATACAGCTCCAGTGGAAAGGTAATGGTGTTCCATGCAGACATGCCAGCCACATGACCTTAGAGGTGTCTATGGACAACGCTGGCTCTTTGGCTTAGAAATGGAGATGAGCGCCAACCCCTAGAGTCAGACACAACTAGACTTAATGTCAGGTGAAAACCTTTACCTTTACCTTGCATGCCTTTTCAGAGGCCACAGTGATTTCTATATCATATTGTGGTGACAGAGTAGGATTTTGTTGTATTATGTTTTGACAAATACAAAATTTCATGTTTGGGACTTGACTCTTTCTTATACTTGGTTTCTTAGGCAAGCAACCCTTACTTTTCCAAGTTGCCACCGACCTTAGATAAATTATTTGGCATTCCATTCATAAAAAATAGTCACAATATGCACACAAGTTCTAACCAATTTGAAACAATCCTTAATAATTTCCTATCAACAAAATGGGGTGTCAAATAGGTATGTTTTATTGAAAGCAATAAATAAGTTGTTAAAGAAAAGAATGATGATCCATTTAAATATGAATATACAAGTTCTCCCAAGAAAAATCTCTGTAAACTAGCAATCCCTATGGATTTTACATTATTCAAGATTACTTCTGTTCTTAAAAAGGTTTGAAATATTTGCCCAGCAGAAATAAAATCTGCCTTAAAATCTGGAAGATATTTCTTGAGCAAGTTTGTTTTAGTTTCTGCAGTGAAGTGCCTGTACAAGCTTGCAAATATGGATGAAGGTGAGGCAAGATGCATGACTTTTTAAAGAAAGAGTATTCACAGATGAAACTTGTAAAAAGAAGTCATAGCTTGTACCCACAAGCAGGCTTTTACCCTGGAGATGTAATTTTCTGGTTCCCATCTCCAGAGACAGTCATGTCTCTTAATGTAAACATGTATTCCATGATTTTTCTTCACCCTTTCTTTGCTGAAACATTTTTTTGTGCTCTGAATTCTTCGAAAGCTTCCCATCTCACATCAAAGGTGCATCCTGCTAAGGCTATATTAAAGATTAATGGATGAGACACCTTTTCCCTATGATAACTCTTTCAGGAATGAACTTCCCTTGCTAGGGGTAGATTTCTCTCACTTCCTGTTGTCTCATGCCCATTCTTAACTATGAGTCATTTGTAAGTTGGAAGTTGAATGGCCACAAGAAACTGGATGGGAATAGTGTGTCTCTGTTGCTTCTTCTGGACATCTCATTCACTTTCAACACTATAAACAATGGTAGCATCCTTCCAGAGCTGGCCCTAGGTATTTTTCAAGTGTAGGTGAACAGAATTCCCCCCCCCCCAAACCAATCACTGAAAAATAAAAGTGTTGGATAAGCGAAAATGTTTGATAATAAAGAGGAATTAAGGAAAAGCCTATTAAACATCAAATTACATTAAGATTTTACAAATTAAGCATTAAAACATCAACAGAAAAAGCAGTTCAATACCTTGCGGAGGCAGGCCGCAGGAGATAGGAGTTGCCTCGATGGCGCCCCCAACAAGATGGCGCCACAGGCAACTGCCTAGTTGGCCTGGTGGTTGAACCGCCTCTGATCCTTACCAATGTCGGTGAAATGGCCTCATTTCCATTTCATTTCCTTCTGGAGGAAAAGCTCTTTGTCACTGTAGTTACAGGTAGTACCTGTAAGGTCTGAAGGGATCTCTTTTGCCTACTACCATACTATTTAACGCAGAAACACCCTTACACACACATAGATTTTAGTGGGGTTTTGGTTGGAAAAACTTGTCACACACCCTTCCTCTCTCAGCAGGAAGGAAATCCTGGCTAAAGTCCTGGTCAAAACAACAAGCCCTGGCCCCATGATTCTGCACTGAGTAGACATGAAGTTGCAACAGGTGAAACTATGCATGTTTTCCCTCACTACCACTCTGTGACTCTCCATTTTCTTATGGGCCATGGCATGATTAAAGGAGGACAGAGGGAGATAGTCAGATACTGGATACTGATTCCAGAAGACCCTCAGAAGGTCCCAAAGTATTTTTGTATTGTCATGCATCCAGACATGAATACAAGGCTAGAGGGTCCTCAAGTACTCCCTGCCCTCCTCTAACCTATACATGGTGATGTTTAGGGACTGACATATGAGTGTGTAAACACTGTGAGTGTTTGAAGTAAATAACTGACCACAAAATGCAACATCTTTGTCTCTCTCCTTTCCACTACCCCCTCCCATTTGTTTAACTGGCCACACTTCCTTTGCTGCTTAACCATATAAGTCTGTTATGTAAGCAAGCCTTTAAAAACTGCCCAGTTTTCAAATATGTTCTTCTGGTAGAAGAAAATTGAATGATTTCTATGTTCTCCCCTGAAGGAATGAAATTAATCAAGAATTACATCCCTAGATCAACTCCATCAATATGCTGATGCCACCCAACTCCATCTTTCCTTTCCACCTCAATCTAAGCAAGCATTTTTAGTTTAAACTGTTTCTATCAGCAGGAGGGAAGAATATTGGAGGCAAAGTTGAAATATTTTGACCACATCATGAGAAGACAGGAAAGTTTGGAAAAGATCATGATGCTGGGGAAAATGGAAGGAAAAAGGAAGAGAGGCTGACCAAGGGCAAGATGGATGGACGGTATCCTTGAAGTGACTGGCATGAACTTGAAGGAACTGGGTGCGGCGATGGCCAACAAGGAGCTCTGGCGCAGACTGGTCCATAAGGTCACGAAGAGTCGGAAACGACTGACCGAATGAAGAAGAAGAATCAGCAGTAAGAGACAGGATGTGTGCAAATCCAAACAAAGTAGGGATCGTTACACATTATCATGCACAAGTTAACTTCCATGAATAAAATAAAGGCAGGTTCTGAGGCCAAAATTATGGATTTTGATATGATCCATGGATAGGTTTAGGATCGTTCTATAGAGATAGAAAAGGGGCAACTTTGCTTCAGGAAGTCAACTGCCCTTCAATTTTCCTACCGAGGCAATCAAAAAGGTTTTTCACACCTCCCTACTCAGAGAGCGGGATAGTTCTCTTTTTGATAAAAGTTAAGGTACAGTATTAGTTCTTAAATGAATCATTTTCTTCTCTGAGTAGAGTGGCGAAAGGCAAGAGCTTAATCTATTCTGGGAGAACCTAAAAGAAGCACCAACCTCCTCTGCTCTCTTGGTGCTCCTTTGAACAGAAGCTCCAAAGAGCTGGTGCCATCATTTTTCCACCCAGGCATTAAAAAAGGGCTGAGGTGCACTGCAGAGAGACAAGAGAGGATTCATGTTTCTTTAGATTCTTCTAGGATGGACTAAGATCTCACCATTTTCCACTCTATTTAGAGAAGGGGATATTTCCTTTTTTAAATAAAATGCTACGGTACTTATATTGACTTCTTTACAAATTGACCCATGACTTTGGAGTCAAATTTTTACTAAAATTTCATGACTTATATATTGAGGAGGTGTGTACAACAATGCAGCTATTGGTGATGGGATCTCAATAAAATGCATATAAGCACTGGAACCTAGTGCAGCAGCTGATTCTTAATTTTTGTTGTCATCCAATGACTTAGCGTTATTTCAGTCATTTATAATATGCTTGTCTACCAATAATGGGACTCATTTAAAATAATATACTTTAAAAATAAAAATATTTTTAAAATATAATTTTTTAAATAATTTAAAAAATAAGATTTTTTTTTTAAAAAATTAAAATTAAACCATTTACATTAAAACCAGTAAAATTAATTAAAGGGCTGTATGCAAACCTTCACAACTGCACTGGACAGCATTAAAAGCCCCAACCATATGTCACACAGTGTTAAATTATATTAGTGATATGATTCTCAAAATGCAACTTGAGTGGCCGTTTCATGAGACACATTCAAGTGAAAGGAGAATGATCCTGATGGCTGATTCAAAGACAGTCATCTTTCCTGAGAATCAGATTCTAATACCAAAGTGCAGATATCTTAGTTGTTAACAAAGTCATGATTCTTTGTTAACCGCAATTATTCAGATTTCAGGATCCAGACACTAGCACCTGTTAAAAGAAGCTTGTCATGTTTTCCAGCATTTCCCTGCCTGCTGCAAGTTATGGCAAACAGAGAATTGGAGAAAGAACAAGAAAACACTGAGTTCTGATGGTATCAGGCTGCATGTTTCTTTCATTTGATATTATGTTGAAGACAAAGACAATGACTAGCTGTAACTGAACATCTCTTGTTACATTTTAGTGAGGCCCACAATCTTCAAGCACCCAAATAACATAAATATCTATTAATGTTTCTTCCTGTCCCATATCCCCCCCCAACTTCCCTTTTGAAAAAAAAAATTTAGATGATAATAACAAGAACCATGTAGAAGACTATTCTATAGTCTGTATTCACATTTGGAACCTCAAATTAGTTACACAGCGCAGAACACAAACCTTATATTTACCTGCAAAATTAAAGTTGTTCTTTCCTTTATTCTCTCTGTCCTTCTCACAACCAGAAAGGTCATTACTTATTAGCTCTTTCATCTATTTTTCAATGATTTATGGTTTATTCTAGTAATCTGGAAAATATACCCAAGTAAAAATAAGGCAATGTTGAAAACCAATTATTGACCCACTTATAGTCTATTAAAATGGCTGTTATATTTAAATTAGCTATTTTGCTAATACATAGTCACTGAAATATTTTCTATAGTTACTTTTACAAGCCCATACACACGTACTGTGTATATATATATTTCACAAAGCTAAGCTAAATTTGTTTATAGCTGTTTGAGAGTTTTCCTAAATTCAAAAATATGGTGTGAAAAATGTCACCCCTTCATGCCATCTTCCATTTAGCTTCCTAAAACATAAAGTCCTTTGTGTAGTGAAGAGTCGGCAGTGCTTCAAATTACTTTTAAAGGAAATTCGTTTAATGGCAAAATGATGTCATAATATATCCATAAGCTTATATAATTGGGCAGTGGTAGGATGATGTTCTGGATCCCACAGCATTATCTTTGCATTGATCATTTCTGGATTTCTGAATCACTCTACAACTTGTTAATTGCATTCGAGACATTTCTAACTTATGACAACCCTAGGGTGAACCTATCACAAGGATTTCCTTGGCAAGATTTGTTTAGAAGGGGGTTGTCTACACCTTCCTCTGAGGCTAAGACAGTGTGACATGCCCAAGGTCACCTAAGGGGGTTTCATGGCCTACAGTCCTTGCTCAACACTGAAACCAATTCCTCAGATTGGCTCTCCTTTTCAACTTAGGAATCACAAAAAGATACAAACGTTACAGTAACATCTAGGATAATCATATTTGACCCAGTCATAATTCTGTATTTCCATTGAAAATTAAGATATGATGATTTTTCATGCAAATTTGTATTCAGAAGGTCGAAACAGAATTGTTGATTTGATGTAGGATACATAGATAGCCCTTTTAGATGATTCTACAAATAGCAAAGATAGAATTAACATACAAATTTACAAAATTGAGATTATTAGGGCAAACTGCTCATGTCATCTTTTAAATCAAGACAAAAGTTCACCAAAAGTTTCAGCTCATTTTGGACTGGAGATCTCAATTGCCACTGGGTCTCAACACCCCCCCCTCTCTCTCTCTCTCTCAAGCCTCCCTTTCCTTTGTTCCTTTTAGTCAGTGGCAACTGCCTTTAGCTACCAGTGATAACAATAACCAGTTGCTCCCAAATACTGAGTTGTAGCAGTTAGTATTATAGGAAATCCACAACGAAACTTTATAGGTGTGATCTGTGGTGTTAAACTGATATAGGGGTTTCTGATTCTAGGAGATTCTAATGGTCTGTATTATGTATGCAAATAAATAATAATAAAACTTTATTATTATATCCCACCTCCATCTCCCCAAAGCGACTTGGGGCGGCTTACATGGGGACAAGCCTGATCTAACAAAAAATAAAACCAAACACAGATTAAAGTGGAATAGAAAGTAAAATAGAAAGCAAAATACCTTCAGTATATTATTTTCTGGGAAATAAATCTAAGAATCCACCAGCTAGCATGGACATGGCTGAAATTCCAAACTCTGCTGTCAAGTGTGAAAGTTCAAGGCAAACAGTCATGCTCACATCATTGAGGAGGAGGAGCCAAAAGGAGGAGGAATTCATAGTTAAATGGCTGTTCTGCTTTTGTTTTGAAGTTAATAAACCTTTCTCTACAATTTTCTATAAGAAAATACCCTTTCATGTCTGTTTCTCAGATAGGTTGTCTACAAAATGGAACTTACTTATGAGTAGACATATGCACTATTAAATAATTTGTGGTTGCACCTTACCATTTGATGCCTTCTTTGAATGGGGTTCAAAATTATTATTTATTGTGCATACATGTTTTTTTTTGTAAACTGCTGCCAAGTTGACTTCGAGTTATGGCAACGTTATGAATGAGAAGGAATGCTTGTTTTAATTTATATATGTTATAGAGACATATACATCCTACAGTGATGATGCCACTTGTTCTAGCATTTGAATAGCTCAACAGAGAGATTAATATAATTTGTCTAGCAATAAATTACCTTCTCATTTCTCTGCAGAGATAAAGCCAAATGTTATCTAGTTACTCTGAATAGCCTGTTCTACAAAATATTATATTCTTTCCACAACAGCACACACTGGAGAATCCCATGACCATTTAAT
This sequence comes from Anolis carolinensis, assembly GCF_035594765.1. Classification (NCBI taxonomy): domain Eukaryota; kingdom Metazoa; phylum Chordata; class Lepidosauria; order Squamata; family Anolidae; genus Anolis; species Anolis carolinensis. Next base: position 153,755,180 of record NC_085843.1, read on the forward strand.
TGAATCCTCTGTGTAATTTCATGCACACTATGAGTCCATCTCAAAGCAATGGTGCCGCAATGGACATCACATATATTTGTAAACAAATCTCAGTTATACTGCATAGCTCAAGCCATGATTAAAATAGCTGGTTGAATAAATGTAATAAAGTATTAATTTGAGAAATTTAATCTACAGATATATTTATTCACGAAGCAATAAAAAACCGAGTCTACCAACAGATGAACAATGACCCACTTATCTGGTATTGCCCAAAGTATAAGGTAGATTTATTTAAAGTGTCACTACTCTAGAGTAATAATTTTAATCATTTTTTTCATTAGGAATAGACAGATTCCCCTCCTGGCACCTGTGTTTCACACCACTCTTTTCCCACTATTCCAGTATAGTTTGTCTTCCAATAACAATTATGGATTTTGAACCATGGAAAAGTATTCTCATCTTTGTACCCCCACACATTAAAGGAAGTGATGGTTATGGAAGTTGTAGAATGTTTTCTGAAAAGTATAATGATATGTACCTGAATACATATCAAGTACACTTTTGATGGCCTCTATGGCTACAGGCCAGAGATTACTGCATCTAACAAGGGGCTAAAAGCTTGGTCATCCTTTCACATGCCTTTTGGATATTGGCTTCATGGGAACAGTTGAGAGAGCATTTAATGAGCCTGGTAAGTGATAGAGCAAAGAGGAGAATTTGAGTAATTACCAGTAGCTATCTGTTTAAGAGAAGTGTAAGGTTACTTGAAATGTTGAAGAGGGCATCTGTCCACTTTATTTTCAACATTTATCCATGGTTGTTGGATTGCATGGTTGGATTTCGGGGACGTGGATAGGTGGGAGGAGTTTGTTAATTCTTCTGTTCATATTTGGGGTGATAATATGATTGTAGTTCAAGTTCTATTGTCCTCCAAGCCCCTATGGGTCATATATTTGGTTAGGGTCTTTGTCTTACAGTATCTTGATTATTTAAACTATTGGTGGAAATGAAGAATTTAAACTAATTTTAGTAAAATTAATAATAGCAATCAATCACTATCTTCATGGATGAAATCATATTTTGTCCATTGATCAGCATGTACATCTAACATCATACTCAGATGTTTCCTAGATCTGCCATGATCCACATATCTGAGGGGTTGTCATATGGAGCAAACTTGTATTCTGTTGTTCCAAAGGTACAACCCAAACCAATGGGTTCAAATAATAAGAGACAAGGTTCAAGTAAGCACTGGAAAGGATTCCCTGACAATAAAAGCTGATCAAAGTATACTAATTTGAAATCTCTCCTTTCTTGCAGGTTTTCAAACAGAGGCTAAATAGTGACCTCTATTTATAACTCCTTTGATTCTATGATACTATCTAATTCTTCTGGGCTCTATGTCCCTAGATATGTGTGCATGTATATTCCATGCTTACCTTCAACCTACTCACATGAGGACCAGAAATGAGCATTCATGCCTAATCCCCAACATCCACACTCACTAAATCACTTACTTTCCCAGTCAGTTACCAAGTGAAAGATCACCAAAGGGGTTATCTTTATATTTGCTACATTTCAACTAACATAGGCACAACTCCTTGAAGTACTACATCCACTAAACTGTTTACCACTCTGGTGGCATGTGATTTATATATAGAAGAAAGGTTAGCTGTAAAAGTTGTGAGAGACCAACCTCTTCTTTTCATTTATTTCCGCAAGGTAAATGGTTTGTATGTTAGTCCTTGAACTGACTCTATGGCAAAGAAGCAGCATTATTAAAATGTGATTTCAAAGCAAGGCCACCTGTTGTGAGGTTTCCTCTACCTATAACTCTTCATTTTGAGGCAGGAAGTATTAAGGAAGAATGCTGCTAGGTGCCATCAATGATAGAAGCCCAGCAGTTTAATTTCAAGAGATGTCACCCTTGACAACTGTGATTCATGCAGCAGTGACATGGGGGTGACTTTTGAGATTATTGGGGGGGGGGGGGTTGCGTTGTCTATTGGTATTTTGCAAAATGCTATCTAAGCAGAGTCCACAGTGAGGATTTTTATAAATTTTTCAATGATGCATTGCATGACAAGACAAACACAGTGTTTGCAGAAAAATATTATTTTTGTAAAGCATTATTTGTACTAAAATCCTTCATAACATTGGGTGTGTCCTGAAATGCAATTGGGGAAAAGAAATCTCCCCATGGTTTGCTTCCTCCCACTTCAGGGAAGAATCTCAATACATTTTTCATCAAGGAAAGGAAAAATCCTACCCATACTACAGCTCCTATTCATTTTGGTTGTTGTTTTACACACAATTTTCTGTTATCTGGGGTATTGGGGGGTGTTACCAGAACTGTACAAAGTTTCCCAAGTGTGAATCCTTCATGAATTTGTATCAGGGAAGTATTATACTGATAGTTGTCTTTTCAATTCTTTTTAAATTGTGCTCAATGTAGACTTCACAAAGCCACAGAACTGGACCAATATTTTCAGTTAGCTAGTCAAGACCATTCTTATATTTATATTACATCTATTTAAAAGAATTATAAAATGGAATACTGCTTTATCAAACACCAGGAATAAAAACATGCCTTTGGAAGCTCCCTATTCTTTTCACACTAGAGAAGTGAAAGCAGAAAAACTGCATTTCTTGTGGAGACTTATAATGTGGTAGCACTTGAGAAAAACATATTGCTTCATGTGAAAAAATAGTTTATACCTGACCTTTTGCTGAGTCTAAATGAAAAATGGCAGCAGAACAAAAAAACAAAAAAACCAAGTAAAAGCAGCAAGTACCTGGCAAGCAAGCTATACTAGGGGAAGGATTGACAGGTGACTCAAGCCAGGTAATCAAGTTCACCAAAGTTGAAGGAAGATGCAGTAGCAAAGTTTCAGGGAAAGAAAAAGATGCATAAAACACAGAGATCGAAAATCCAAAATAAATCCACTAACACAAAGACCACTGAAAACCCAGTAGAAGAAGTAGTAGTGAAACAGTAGCTAAGAGATATATGGCCATTAGAAACCAAATTGTTAATTACTCTGCATAAGAGGCATTGTCTTTTTAGAATCTATTTTTTTTTACCTGTTGACATGTTGCAAAGAAAGGGAAGTCTCCTTGGAAACTGCTAATTCTGGATGAAGTGAGCACTCATCTTCCTATAGTTCTTAAATTAGATTTTTCTAACTGCAACAGACGAACTATATAAATGACTTCCCAGATATATCACCATGGTACAACGGCTTCTAAAATGTTTTATTACAAAGTCTTGTTAATGTGCTAATTTTGTTCATTCTGACATGAAAATTTTGTGTCAGGGTGATGATCTGGGGTGAACTAATTGCCAAGCCAGTGAGCAAGGAAAGAAAGACTGACACACATTAGACATAAGCTGTTCGAGACCAACTCAGACTGATGAGGCATCCCAGAGTGAGTAGGACTCTGTGGGATTATGGGGGGAATCACTTAGTGTTAGATTGAAGACACCGAACCTAATCACATTAACAGCTGGAAAGCAAGGAATGTGAGGGAAAGTGGAGGGAACCGTCTTAATTCATTCTCTACTTTCTTTCCTCATCTTCTGGGATGGCTGGCCATCCCACACCCTTTTCTATTCTTTCTTATGCTTTCCCCACCTCCTTGTTTTATTGAGTCAGGAGTTGGGTAGGATGGAATCTTCTCTCCATTTTAACATACTGGGAACATGGATTTCACAGACAGCCACCAGAAGTCACTGTGAATTGTGGGATGGCCTTTGTGGGACTCCCTTTTGCCAGTGTGTTAAAACAGAGAGAAAAAGGAGAGCCAGCTATGTGGGATCAAGTAATTAATTTTTCTTTGGGCAGCTAGCCCACTACAGTTGCTATTGTTCTTGTGTACATTCAAGTTGTTTTTAACATATAGCAGGTTTTTTGATCAAGATTTGTTTAGAACAGTGATTCCCACAGTGGGCGCTACCGCCCCCTGGTGAACGCTGCAGTGATCCAGGGGGGCGGTGATGGCACCTATTAAGACATGGGGGTGGGGCCAGGGGAGGGGCGTGGCTTCTTCCCAGGAGCCCAAGACAGGGCGGAGAATCTATATCTCTCCTGAGGTGCTTGTTGGGACACAGAGGGCGGAGCCAGGGAAGGGGATGGGGCCTCCTTCCAAGAGCCCAAGACAAGGCTGAGCCTCTATACCTCTTCTGAGAGGCCCTTTAGGACCAAAGGGTGGGGGTGGAGTGGGGCCTCTTCCCAAGAGCGCGAGACAGGGCTGAGCCTCTGTATATCTCCCCTGAGGACAGGGAGAGAAGCTCAGCCCTGTGTCAGAGCTCGTAACTCATCCCATCCCAGCCCTGACTGCCCATTTGTGGCCCCGCCCACCTCCCCCTCCCAGCCCTGCATCTTGGACTAGGGGAGGGGCTCAGCCCCGCCCTCTTGAGCAGGAGCCACGCCCACCCCTCTAAGCCATGCCCCCCTTTCCAGGAGGCGCTGAGTAATATTTTTTCTGGAAAGGGGGCAGTAGGCCAAATAAGTTTTGGAGCCACTGGTTTAGAAGGTTCACCATTACCTTCTCTGGGGCTTAGAAACATTATGACTTACCCAAGGTCACCCAGTGAGTTTCCATGGTGCAGCAGGAATTAAATAAAATACCTGATTCCTATTTCCAGACACTCTAGGTTGAAGGACCCCTCTCTTTTCATATTTCTTTTCATGTCTTATAGATATTCACTCCTAGCTTTCTGATATATATATATATATATATATATATATATATATATATATATATATCAGTCCAAAATAAAAGAAGCGTTCAATAAGCCTATCCTGCTTCTGTGTTCCTAACTGAGATCTTCTATGTGTGCTGTAGAATCCGTACAGTCACTGCTGGAAGTCTGATGATTCAGCCACAGAATCTCTATAACACACAAAGAAAACTTTCTTAACTATCCATCACCACCCTGATAGAAAATTTAGACTTTTAAGATCAAATAAATAGTAAATAGCTACACAGAATGCTGGTCAGTTCTGGAAATTTGCTATCTAGGAGGTTTTTCAGCTAAAGGACTTGACTTTTAGGAAGGAACAAATAATGCTGTTCCTCTGGTAGTATGATTTAATGCATCATCAAGTGTGGAAAATCAATAGTGAATCCCACTATCCTAATGCTGATATATTCAGAATGTTATTTCTAATGGGGGTTGTATAAAAAGCAAGTCATAAAGTGTTGATCAGTCCACACATGTGCATTTTTGAGATACTGCTCAAAATTTAAATACTTCATATATCTTTTGTTAAAAAATGTTTTCACCTCCCCCAAAAATAATAAGTTTAACCAATATATCAGCCTTTCTGAAAATTAATGCCATAGATGTGAAGGTAGATAATTCTCTGAGAAATTATTTCTCATGTTGGGCAATTATCATTAATGAAAGAAAATTTTCTTAAATCCTAATAAATCAGGAACTGAATTGACTGGCCATGCATCCAAATTGCTGCATTATTCACACTGGAATTACTCCAAAGATTAGCTGTAAATTGCCCTCTAAATTGAATTTATAGTTCCATTTTTCATAACCGTTGTGTTGTGACAGATGAGAGGAATCTCTGAGAAAAATGACAGAAGCGAACCTAATTTCTTAGTGCCCTGCTTTCACGATAGGAGTGAACAATCTCTATTTACCTTTATGTTTTAAACAATCTGTTTTGGCAAGCATAAAAACCTGTTAAAAAGAAAGCCCATCCTATTTTATGCAACCCTTGGTGAAGATATCATAAACAAAACTTTCTCACTGTCTGAAAAATGCAAAGTATCCAAATTAAAGTCAGGCTATGGCAGCATCCGCTCTACATATAGAATTATCATTTTAGAAAACTTGGAAAGGTTTATGATATAGATTTATTATATCTGCAATTAGGGTTGGTCTAAACTTTCAAGAGAATGTTGTACAAAAAGGATTACCTACAAATTTCTGCTTGTGCTCAACTAATAGAGAAGAACTCTTAATATGCCACGGAGCACATGTTTTTCGGGGCAGCGCATGAAGCCCTAGACATTAACCTGAATATCTACCATTAAAGATATTTTAAGCAAAGAAAAGTCTGGCACTTAAAGTGGAATAAAACTGATCCTAGACATCTCAGATTGGACTGGGGCCCCTTCTACACTGCCATGTAATCCCAATTATCCAAGCAGATAATCCACATTATCTGCTTTGAACTGGATTATATGAGTCTACACTGCCATATAATCCAGTTCAAAGCAGATAATCTGAATTTTATATGGTCATGTAGAAGGGGCCTGGTTTAACTGGAATGGTGATTTGGCCCAGTCTGAGCAATATCCAGCATCCTATGACTTTGAAAGTTTTGAAAGTGTCTGAGAAATATGATCTGCCCCTTGCTGACCTTCACAACCTTCACAACCTTCAATTAAAAATAGAGTATAGTATCTCTGAAAACTGAAAGAAGTGGTATTTCTTGTTGTATGGCTCCATCCCTCCCTAGTTATCATTTACAAGTCCATTTCCTTGAAATATTTGATGTTATGCTGAGTGTCATTGACATGAGGCAAAGAAAGAAAGGAAGAAAGAAAGAAAGAAAGAAAGAAAGAAAGAAAGAAAGAAAGAAAGCATAAAACACTGTAGAATTCTGACAATGTTTAAGGCTACTAAAAGAGCCATTTTTTTGAAATGATACCTCTGTGTGGAGTGAGCAGTACTTAGTACAGCTTTTATTTATTTATTATTTTATTTACAGTATTTATATTCCGCCCTTCTCACCCCGAAGGGGACTCAGGGCAGATTACAATGAACACATATATGGCAAACATTCAATGCCAACAGACAAACAACATATATAGACAGACACAGAGGCATTTAACATTTTTTTCCAGCTTCACGATTCTGACCACAGGGGGAGCTGTTGCTTCACTGTCCACTAGTGGCTGTACTTCCTCATTCCTTTCCTCGTGTTTTGCTGGCAGTTTTTATGATGTTGTAAATTAGTTAAATTAGCCTCCCGCATAAAGCGTACCTAAATTTCCCTACTTGACAGATGCAACTGTCTTTCGGGGCTGCATAGGTCAACAGCAAGCCGGGCTATTTAATGGTCGGGGGTTTAACCCAACCCGGGCTTCGAACTCATGATCTCTCGGTCAGTAGTAATTTATTGCAGCTGGTTACTAGCCAGCTGTGCCACAGCCCGGCCCTTTTAAAATTTGCACATTTATAAAGTTTAGAACAGTAGTTCCCAACCTATTTTTTCACCAGGGACCATGTGACCAGGAACTACTTTGACCAGGGACCACTCTCCAACATTATTATCAAAAGGGTTATGAATCAGTTTTTGGTCAACTTTAGATTCAATTTGGTTATTTGGGGTGCTGATTCAGAAAATTGTATTGGATAGATCACATCAGCTCTTGTTTCTGATATAGAACATATGCCATCCAGTAGTTGCCCTCTGCTCGCCCACAGAAAACTAGAGCTGATGTGATCTATCCAATACAATTTTCTGAATCAGAGCCCCTAATAACCCCAGGAATAGGCCTAATAATGAAGACAACAAGGCACCCCCGCTTCCAGGCACCCCCGCTTAGGGGGAGGGAGGAGAAGAAGAAGCAGCAGTCTCCCCTCCTGACATCCCCATTGCCTTATCACTATAAGAGAGCTTTGCAAAACCAGTCACTTTCATTGCAATGGTGTATTAAAGGTGAGGCCGGGGACCATATTTTAGTTCTTGAGGACCATTGGTGGTCCACAGACCACAGGCTGGGAACCACTGGTTTAGAAGATTATGTTAAAGTTGTGTGAATTATGGGAGCTTTCTGTATTAAAAGCATAAGATGATATAACTCTTCCTCGGCTGCAGCATTACTGCCTGTATGAACCCAGTAACGGCCTGACTCTGAAAGTGCCTATGTATAGATCACGAACAGTATCTTTTGACAAAGTCTGTTGAATGTCAAATAGAAGTCAAGTTATCTATTGGAGCTCTCATACAAAAAACAATTATTAAGGAGTTAAGCAATGATACAAAGCATTCTGTGCAAAACCTTTCCCCAATAACCCTAAGTTCAGGCAGAGAACTTCCCTCCATCTTGATGGAATGAGTGACATTTGCCTTAAACTGTTTGGGTCCTGCTTATCTTCATGACCGTATCTTCCTGTATGAACCGACATGAGCACAAAGATCTGCCAGTGAGGCCCTTCTCTCACTCCCAACTCCATCACAAACATGGTTGTTGGGGACTAGAGAGAGGGCCTTCTCAGTGGTGGCCCCCTGGTTCTGGAACTCTCTCCCCAGAGAGAGATTAGCTCCCACCCTGTCCACCTTCTGAAAAGACTTGAAGACTTATTTATTATTTATTTATTTATTTACAGTATTTATATTCCACCCTTCTCACCCCGAAGGGGACTCAGGGCGGATCACATTGCACACATATAAGGCAAACATTCAATGCCATAACACAGAACAGAGACAGAGACAGACGTAGGCACGGGCTGGCCTCAAACTCATGACCTCTTGGTCAGCGTGATTTGTTGCAGCTTGCTGCTAACCAGCCTGTGCCACATCCAGACTTGGATGTTCCAATGTGCCATTGAATAAAGGTTAAGCTATTGATTAAGTCTACCTAGCCCTAATATTTTGGTTGGATCTCCAGCACTTTATTCCCTGCACTGGCCCTACAGTTTTGCATTTGCACATCCCTTGTCCTGCCCTATTCGTTTCAAATCTGCACATGCCCATGACCACCAATGCTAAAGGGATGAAACCTAACACTGCCCCACAGCTTCCCTCACTGTTCCCCAGCTTCTTGGCCTCAATGTAGCACCAGGAAAACACCTAAATTCTCTAATCAAGATAATAATAATATTATAATAATAACTTTATTCTTATACCCCACCCCATCTCCCCGAAGGGAGAGGTAGATAGAGGCAGATCCCCCACTTGTTCCAGACCACCATTGCCCAGCTCAGTCAAAGTCAAGAGTGAGTTCTACTAATTGTCATGGACTGATGATGAATTGAAATAGTGCCACAATCATGATGGTAGCCAGGAGCTCCTGAGCAGGCCCTTCTAAGAAACTTCCACATGGATATTGAAATCCCACAAAACAAATGGAGTTAGGCTACTTTGATAAATACTTTGATGAAAAAGCAAGTACATAAGTAAATATCACGAAGTTTTCCAATACCACACTTGTAGCTATTTCAACAGCTTTAGCAGAGAAATTTCTGGGTGAATGAACAATACTTCATACAAACATTCAAACCCAACAATCAAGGAGATTGGTGTTCTGGTGGGAGAAATGAATTTCTTAGGCAAAACCTTTGCTTAACCTCCTAGCCTTGTTCAGTTCCATGTGGAACCATTCTTTTAATTTTATTTCCAGAATCTAAACAGAGTGCAAATAAATCAGGCCTGAATACAGAAGCAGTCATGTCACCAAACAAAATACATTAATGGGGGAGTGGGTGTATTAAATCCTTTAAATCGAATTTTTTCCTGCCTCTGCAAATGTTTTAAGCTTTTTAAAATAGGATATTGAAAGCACAAAGCAATGGTTGACAAATTATGGACACATCAGATTTTTTTTTTTAAAAAAACACCCTTTCTGGCTGAAATCTACCTTTAAGTGAAATTACATTTAAATAGGGAACCAACAGTAGCAACAACAATCCTGTTCCTGGATGTATGATTGTGTATAGTTTCACAGTTTTAGTTGTGGTACTAATCTCTCTTTCTCACACACACACAATGATCCAAATTTGTAAGGTCAGTTGGGTGACAAGCCCATTAAAATAAATAGCTGGGATTCGAGATGATCTGTTGTGCCAGCTCATAATGGATCTCAGCTGATGTCTACTGAATATGGACATTATTCAAGTTCTTGATCCTAATTACTCCACAAAGAAGTCCACTAACAATGAAATAAGTCACCAACATGATTCTGGCAATCATTTCAACAGACTTTTCTCAAGTCTTATAGTCTCCCTTCATTTTTTAAGCATGCCCCAAGTCCTTTCCCATTCTCTCCTTTACTTGTAGATAGTGAAAGGAATGAGCACCATTAGATGGATTATCAGGGAAGCTTTCTCATTTAAGGGGCCTTGTTATGACAAAATTTAAGAAACGAAGAACGCAATTGCTTATGTATGCTTGTGTGAGAATGCTTGTGAGAATGCTTGTAGGGTGTCCGCATTTATCTCCCTAAACGTGCAGCATTTAATCCCTCAACCTTTCCCAGCAGTATAGACATCAATTCCTTTCCCCTAGAGTGAATTGGAAAAAATGAATTTCTGTGGTATTGTGTGACCCAGGTGGTTTGTTATAGTTCTGCCATAATTGAAACTAATGTTCACTTAGAGCAAGGTTTTGCAGTAGGGTAGTGATAATCTCTTAAGGCTAGGAACATATTATTTGTCAAGAATAAAATTATAAAAGAAATAGCTTGCTTCACTGTACAGAATGGAACAAAAATCAATTATTTTGTGTAATTATAGTGGGTTAATAATCAGTTTCTAGAACTTCCATTGAAATGATGAATTGGCATCTTTCTCTCCTGCACCCCTGTAACATGCAAAGGGCATATTGACATATAGAGACACTGCAAAGTAAGACATATTGTAATAATTAGCAGAATTATTTCTGGCATACCATGAGCAATTACAGGATTAATAACTACTGAACCACATAGCGTTGTGTTGGAATAAATTGACCGACAAGGTTTTCAGTTTGGAAATGAAGCTTAGATAGGTCATCAATAAAAACGACTATGGTGAGTAGACTTTTGAGAGCGTACATTTTACATTTACAAAATATGACCATGATGATTCTGCTTAATGACTGGAAGAACCTATTTAAAAATTCATTTAAAATATTTTGCCCTTTTTTTAATTGCCTAGCTCAAGCCGCTGTCTTTGACAGTCACATTAATGTACCATGTAACCTGTATTTAATTTTGTGTTCTGATCAAAAGGAATGCTCCTAATGACTTCCTAATTAGCCTTCTTCTTGCAGCAAATGAAAGTTTTCTCTTATATGATCAACTTCTGGTTCAACTAGTTTATATGGCATACTGATAGGAGATTAGGTACAGGCCCAATTAAGTTTGATGGGAAAGGAAATAACCAGAGGGTTTGAACACCACTCACCATCATGCTATGTAAGTAGCTCACTCCAGGTCTATAGCGGGGGGGGGGGGGGGTTAGGGGTTCAAACCACCCCCAAAATTTTTCAGTTTTTTTTTAAACCAGTTTTTCAGTTTTTTTTTTAACCAGTTAAAATTCATGAGTAAACCAGTTTTTTTTTAAAAAAAAAACTGGTTTACTCATGAATTTTAACTGGTTAACCAAATCCCCAGGCACTAACTCAAGCAGATACTGACAGGTCTGTAGCCAGGGGGGTGGGGGATGGTTAGGGGTACAACCCCCCCCCCCAAATTTTCAAAACCCCCTCCGAAATGTTTTTCTGGCTACAGCCCTAACTCACTCCCATAGTAGATGTTTACCTCTACCCTTCACTACTACAATAGCAAGAAGGCATAGAGGTTTTTTTTTCCAGAAGGATGATAGACGACACAGGTTGAAATCCTCTTGGTTGAACCAAATAGATAAAGCTCACTTAAGATAATCCAATTGACACAAGTGTTCTCATCATCTAGCAGTGAATTCAGCAATTTGGACTCAGGCTGTGGTCTCCACCCACTGTGTCTCTCTGCCAATTGGTTTGGGCAGTATCAATGGCAGGTGACAAAATTTGATGAGAGGTCTAGAACTGCTCAAAGCTTTTGGCAATCTCATCTGTGAAGAATTAAGTGAGCATTTTCTTGCAAAAAATAAAAAGAGAGACCTGCAATGAAATGTAGTTGTAGGGGAATTACCTAGTCAACCCTTCACTTTCCAGATGCACCCCCTCCCCCGGATTGTCCTGGGAAAAAGGGTGCCCAAAAAGCAGGTTTACATAGCAAGAACTGTATGTAGTGGCACTCTTTTGGCTCTAAAGGCTATTGCAAATGACATTCCAAAAGAGACAAAAGAATTGCACCAAAAAACAATCAAAAGTGATATTCAGTGATTATCAGGAGCAACTGCACAGCACATGTGCAATTCAGGTGCTCATGTCCAATTCTATCCCTCTCTCTCATGGAGTTCATAGCAGCTATTGGTGAGGTAATTAATTTTCACAAAGGAAAATGAATTGGAATAAAGGGATAATCCTTACTTTGCGACTAAACAGTGTAGCCAAAAAATTTCAGCATGCAAATATTCCACAAAACACTTTAGGATTTAAAACTATCAGGTGAAAATGATAGATATTTCTCATCATAATGTTTCTTTTCCCAGAACGTCTTTCTCAGTGTGGGGATTTTTTCTTCTTCTTGGAAGAAGAATTATTAATATAAACATTCTTTAGATCCTTATCTGGAAGAATCTATCATCTCACTAATATGTAGATATTCAATTTAAGCATGTATATTTGTAGCCCAACAAAAGCTCTCTCTCTTTTGTGAAAACAAAAAGATGCTCCTGCAAAACTAACTATTCCATCTCAGGAAACACAAAGCTCAATTTATACTGTATTGTTGAACATCATTCCAGATTCTCTGCTCTTTGGAGATTACCACAGTTTTATATATGATGGCCATCATACTGAACAGGACTTTCATTGGCTATGAATGATGTCTGAAAGCCCATGATCTCTCTGGTTGGAAAGATACTTTATACTTCAGTTGTGATTATAACTCTGCAAATCCTCTCTGGTGCTGAAGACATCCTCCACTAAACCTCTATTCTGCTTTGCCAGGACAAGGCTTTATGGCTTAAAGGAGAAGAAAGAATAGCATAGAAAGACCAGTAGTGGCAAAAAAACAACCCAACATTTTCTAATGCATGTGTGTTACTTGAAGATGCCCTTTTCTTTTCGATTTACTAATTAACTTGCATTGTGTGGTTGAACTTCATGTCCAAGAAGCATTCCTAATGATGAGTGTTTACTCATTCAGAAATTCAGGGAAGCTGTAGAAAGTTAAACCTGATCCCTTTTAATGTTTCATGGAAAATGCCCTAAAATTCACACTGAATAGCAGTGGGGAGCTCTTTGTGTTCTCATGTAAGGGTTATTTTTAAAAACATAGTTCTCCCAATGTTGCATGGTGTGTGGAGCACATGTAGGCAGCAAGAGACATTTCAGAAATTGGATCCTTTTGGTCAGTAACTTGATACCTGGATTTATGGTTCATGTAAGAACCAACAGAACCACAAAAATGGATTCAAACAGGTACATTTAATGTGTATTTCCAAAGATACCTTCAATGACTTTGATCCGTACAAGTAAAAGCTGCTTCGCTCTCTGCTATTTATACATTTCATTTTCCTTCTGTGTACCATTACGTGAATTAGAAGATAATGCTCAGTTAGCTTCATTCTTTTTACATTCTGCATGTCCGCCAGATTGTTCAAAGTAATTAAAAATCATGAAAAATTAATTGAAACTAGCTGATTGTTGATGAGCTTTCTGACAGTAATATTAATGCAATTATTTTACTAGTGAAAAACCAAGAGCTGCAGTAGGTTGTTAATATTAATATGTTGAGGAGATCACAAAAAAACTTTCTATTATAAAGAAGCTGCCTGTACCGAGATAAGCTTTCTAATGGCAGTGGTGATGCATCAAGAGCAATTTAGGTTGTAGAATGTCAACAGAAATAACCTGAAATCATAGAGCCAAGTCAAAATGCAGTGTTTGTTTGATGATGTTGCTCCTTCCCCTATATACATGTGATGAATGTTCACCAAACTTTCAGAGGTGGTTCGAGGGAAAGGGATTCAGAGTTAAGACATTTTTCTCACTTTCAGTGGATATTTAGATGCTCTTCACAAACCAAATATGTAGTAGTTAGGTTTTCTACATACCTTCAGCTCTGACATCCAGGCAGTGGCCCCATGTATGATGAATCTCTGCAGCAGGCATGGTTACAATTTCAGTCGCAAAATTTCACTGCATCATCATTTTTCTTCCTAGAAAATGTGATGGTTTCATATAGCTAGTCAAAATTGACAATGTAACAATAGCATGAAGCTAATTCAGAGTGAAGACAATGTTTTTAATCTAATAATGAATTAGTTTAACCCTCTGCCACTAGAAAAGATGATTGTCCCTATTGTATCAGCTTCAAAAGAAAAACATACAAGAAATACATGATGAGAGTAGTTAAAAGTTAATAATGATTAACATTAAAAGTTATTTTCAAATTAAACAGTTAAAATGTAAAACTATTGAACATGAAAGTTATAAAATTAATATTATGAATATTTACAGAGAACATTTTTGAAGGTAAACAACAATATTGTTTCAGTCAAGTTTTCTGACATATAGTGATCCTAATGGAGTCCTATCACTGGGTTTTCATGGCAAAATTTGTTCAGAGGAGGGTTGCCTTTGTTTTCTTTTGAAACCATGAGGCTGGATCTACACTGTCATATAACCCAGATTATCAAAACATATAACCCACATTATCTGCTTGGAACTGAATTATATGAGTCTACACTGCCATATGCCCGGTGGCGAAGTGCGTTAAAGCGCTGAGCTGCTGAACTTGCAGACCGAAAGGTCCCAGGTTCAAATCCCGGGAGCGGAGTGAGCGGCCGCTGTTAGCTCCAGCTCCTGCCAACCTGTGATGCCTCATGGGCCTTGTAGTCCTGTTCCTAGTGCCATCGTGGCAGATGAAGACGAAAACATGGGGTTTTCGCCGGTTCAACAAGAGCTGGAATCTTTTCACCTGCCGGATGTTGATGTTTGTACCCAAGAACTCAGTAAAACAGACCTTGGGCATTCCTCGCCCCCGTTCCCTAGGAGACAGTCCTATTCTGCAGACAGAGGAGTGAGGGAACAGAATCGCAGGAGTTTACGGATTGCAGCCAAACAACAGGCTGATTAGACCTGCTTCCCTTGGGAAATTCTAAGGAGTCTTGCATCTGGAAAAGTTGGGTTTCGCTTCCCGTTCTCTAGGGAAAGAGGTTGTTGGCGGGAAAACGAGACCCCAATATAGGTGCCTGACACGGGAGAATCTTTGCGGAGTCAACAGAGCAGCTTCAGGAGTAAGATCGTGTGTGGACTTCGCAACTCCAGTTCCTTGCTTCCCGGATCAAGTATTCAAGATTTGCCTTGCCTTGTTTTTAACCACGGAACTTGTTCCAAGAATCACTGTTTGCCTTGTTCCTAGTCACGGACCTTGTTAAAGAATCAAGATTGTATCCAGCCTTGTTGTCAAGCTACCTTGGACTCCTAAGACTCTGGCATTTCCCCACACTAATGCTTGGCAATAGTGTGTGTTTCGGTTATTGGATTAAAACTTTGAACTCTAATATCATTTATTGGACAATACATATTTGGACTATATTTGACCTCATTTGAAAGGTCTGCTTCTGAACTATATTCTTCACTTGTTTTTATTGCTTTTATATATTTACTTAATAAAGATATTAGATAGAGATTGGCCTCAGTGTATGGTTCTTGGTGCCCCGCTGCCTTGGGTCTGACACAACCTAGCAGTTTGAAAACATGCCAATGTGAGTAAGATCAATAGGTACCGCTCCGGCGGGAAGGTAACAGTGCTCCATGCAGTCATGCCAGCCACATGACCTTGGAGGTATCTACGGACAATGCCGGCTCTTCGGCTTAGAAATAGAGATGAGCGCCAACCCCCAGAGTCAGACATGACTGGACTTAACATCAGGGGAAACCTTTACCTTTATTACACTGCCATATAATCCAATTCAAATCAGATAATCTGGATTTTATATGGCAGTATAGAAGGGGCCTAACTCTTACTGGCAAGCTTGTGGGTCAAAGCCTATCCCTTCTTTAGGTTCACTTTAACAGCATTCCATGATCTGTGACTAGCATCTGCACATTTCATTAGGTAAAGGTTTTCCCTGATGTTAAATTCAGTCATGACCGACTCTGGGGGTTGGTGCTCATCTCCATTTCGAAGCGGAAGAGCCGGTATTGTCCATAGACACCTCCAAGGTCATGTGGCCAGCATGACTGCATGGAGTGCTGTTACCTTCCTGCCGGAGTGGTACCTATTGATCTACTCACATTGGCATGTTTTCAAACTGCTAGGTTGGCAGAAGAACATTTCATTAGCATGTATTATATTCTATCATTCTATTCTACCGCAATCATTTATAAAGAAGTTAAACACCACTAGGCCCAGGAATAAACCCTGGGAAAAAACCCTGGATGGAAAGAATCCATTTGAGATTATCTGGAGTTGATCTACCAGCCAATTTTGAATACACCTAACAATAAACTGTACAGTCAGCTGGCCTGCAACAACATCAAGTAAAGTTGTTTTATAAACCACTTCATCAAGCTCAGAATCTAGCCAGCCCAGATATTTTTCCCCTACCATCTCCAAACTTCCTGATGTGTCCATTTGATGTGTCAGAAGCTTTCTCCGAGGGGGTTGTGGATGCAGTCAGCCTCCTCCGGAAAGTTTACTGGGGGCTAGAAGGAGAAGGTAGGGTGCCATCCTGCTCCTTCTGGGTCTTAGAGCTCAAAGAACTGGGAAGGCAATGGGGATTGAACCCTGGGATTGCAGAAGGCAGTCCTGAGAGTCAATCCCCACAGGCCTAGCTCCTAAAAAAATCCAGACCTTGCAATAAGATCTAGATCTTTTCAGGTGTTTTTTTAAAAAAATCCAGAGTAAATTGGGAAATCCCTGTTTACTCCGGATTAATCAA
This sequence comes from Anolis carolinensis, assembly GCF_035594765.1. Classification (NCBI taxonomy): domain Eukaryota; kingdom Metazoa; phylum Chordata; class Lepidosauria; order Squamata; family Anolidae; genus Anolis; species Anolis carolinensis. Next base: position 153,771,894 of record NC_085843.1, read on the forward strand.
GATTAACCTGAGGAATCATTTGGATACCTGAAGTTAATCCAAAACCCATCACATGTTTGGCCCCTGTGTGGAAGAGCTCTTACATAAAATGGACAGAAAGTTTTGGGATCAAGCAATGAGTAACTAATAATAACAGAAAGTGCTGTGTGGGGTTATGTTATCACTCCAACATAATGTTTGTTTGCTTTGGCACTAGAAACTTAACTGAAAAACTCATGGCTTAACACTAGTTGTGTGCATCTGAAATACAATGTTCACTTGGAAACAACACATTATATATTAAACCTAATGGCATGAAATATTTCTTCAGGGAAATAAATTCTCAGATTAATCAAAAGCAAGATGAACAAAGGAGATGATATGAAATGTTATAGCTTTCAATATACACTTAAATTATAGCATTGCATTGTGACAGATGCAATTTGGCATCAGAGATCAAAACCAAAGCAGAAATAACATAGATGTGGATAGTCTAAAGAACAAAGAAAGTAATGTCAAATTCACTACAAATTTCAAGGGAAAGGGTCTTTTGTGAAGAGGGGAAATTGAGATCTTATATCTTGCATCCTTTATGCTAGAGATGGGTATTGTGTGGCGCTGGCTCCAAATGTGTTTCATGACCCCCAAAATTTCTCACAACCACCCTTTAATAATAACAATGATAATGGAAAGAATATCTGAAAATATTCCCAACAAATGTTTAAAATGCATGTACATTGAGAATCAGGACATTAGGACAATCCTGAAAAGAAGAGTAGCAGTTTACAACTATATCTGTAGAACATTTGCACATTTCTTTTTGTGTTTTGTTTTAGCACACACAAAAACCTCACATTTGCATGGAGCATCTTTGGCACAGTAAATTTTATTTTCTGCAGACAATGCTGTTCCCTATGCTGTTTTCTGTATGAAAAAGGTGCAAATTTTGTTGCGCATAAGCAAATATCAGTCAGGCCCAAAGCAATAGACAAACAAACAAGAGGAAAAAGGAACAAAAAAAATCTTTACTCTTGTCAGCAGAGTTGCAAAATCAAAAATGAAGTAAACTCAACAAATTTACACAGTTCTTCATAGCAAAGAGCATTGCTGGTCAGTCATTGCACATTCAGTATCACCATCACCAACTGTATTCTAAAAGCTCATATAGTTATACCCCACCAGGTGTGGTCCAAGCTTGTTTGCTGACCTACATCAGCAGCTGCTCATAATAATTAACACCTTAAGGTTTTTTTTAACACACACATATATACCTGATCCTGTTACTACTTACTGTAACAAATTTTGTGCAGAATAAGTCTTAAACTGCAAATATTTTATGTGCAGAGGAAAAATAATTTACTCCAAAAAGCTACATAATAAAATCTAGTCATGGGAGCAACCTGCCCACATCGTGATATTCAGTCACAACAATATAGAAAGAAAAATCTATATAGTAAATAATAGTTTACAGACATATTTGACCTGGTTTTTATAGTCATATTTTGCAACACCATAGACTTTTGAGTAATGTTGATATTCTGACTTTACATACATACTGGAAATAGTAAATCAACAGAATGGAAGGGACATAAAAATCAGGTACCTCTACCCTCTTAATAAAATGTACAGTAAAACAGCATATGTGGTTTTCTAACTACAGCAAGTCCCCAAGTTAAGAACAGGATAGGGCCTGTAAGTTTGTTCTTAAGTTGAATTTGTTTAGAAATCAGAACAGGTACGCTTTAAGGATAACCTCAGCCATAAGCTTTGGATAGCCTAGGGAAGGGTTAACACCACAGTAGTGTTTGTTTTGCTGTGTTCCTGTTCAAAAGATTTCACCTTGCTTTCTGTCCCTGTGATAATTGGATTTTGAAAATTTGGCTTGTTGTAGAAAAAGGATTGGTGAGAAAGCTTCAGTGTAGGCACCTTTTCCCCATTATAACTCTTCCAGAAGTGAATGTCCCTTTTGAGATGTAGATTTTTTCCCCTGACGTTAAGTCCAGTCATGTCTGACTCTGGGGGTTGGTGCTCATCTCCATTTCTAAGCCGAAGAGCTGGCGTTGTCCATAGACACCTCCAAGGTCATGTGGCCGGCATGACTGCATGGAGCGCCGTTACCTTCCCGCCGGAGCGGTACCTATTGATCTACTCACATTGGCATGTTTTCTAACTGCTAGGTTGGCAGGAGCTGGAGCTAACAGCGGGCGCTAGCGCCGCTCCCGGGGATTGAACCTGGGACCTTTCGGTCTTCAGCTCAGTGCTTTAACGCACTTTGCCACCGGGGCTCCCTAAATATATCAATTTCCCCTAAATATAGCCAATCTATAATATTATTTATATCGTGGATTGGAGGGAAAACAGCCTAGGACTTTTGTTGTGATGGTTGTTCCAATGCGTTGCACTAAATGTGACAAAAGAAGTTTTGATTCTTATTTGTTTGTTGGGAGGGGGGGAAATTTAAATGATATATGGCTGGAATTTCTTTAAGCAACAATGTCACCAAATGTAGGTCTAATTCTGTGTTGATTCTGCAATTAAACATGACTGCAGGCAGCTGCAATGCCCCATCTTAGTGCATGCGAGTTAAAAAACACATCATCAATTGAAGACAAAAAGAACCTTAAGTTAAAATGAAATCATGTTTTCAAGTGTAAGATAAATATTTCAGTATTTTATTTTAGGTGGTTTATCAGGCACTCAGTCTAACATTTCATTTTTATTTTGTTTCTAGTATTTTCATTTTTAATGATTTTTCATGGCAGCTTTATGTCTCCATGAATCTTCCCAGGTTTGAATTTAAATGCTATGGGAATTTATAAACTGAAGTCATTTTTTTCCTGCTGAGACAAATCCAACTGTGATAAAATCCACAGAACTCTTTTTCTGTTTCCTCTGTGTTTTTACTATTGGAATCAATGAGGCACAGATCAATAAATGTAGGCATTTGCTTTATTTGCGTATGTATTTATCTGTGACATTTTTGTTCCATTCATCCAAAGACTATCAAGCATAAAAACAAAATGGGACCATCATAACAATGATTAGCCATATATGTCAGCCCATTCAACTATCCAAAGCAGGACTGAATCATGTTGGGATTGGGGCAATGCTAGATGCCTCAAACCCATCAAGGCTAATATCCTTTTTGTACACTGTGTTTTGTATCAAAATTTCCAGTTGTTTCATCACTAACTGTGATAAAACTATCATTACATGAATCTAGGGGGTGAGATTGTTAGAGGAGAGTATGTCTTCAATCTACATGTTGCTCAGCCCTATTTAAAGGTGCACATAAAGTGACAAATCAAATCTCCAATATCCTATACAATTACAAATGAGACACAGAAGACATACCCGTGATATCATCACAAAGGAGATGATGTTGCACTGAGCCAACCCAGATTGACACTGTAGCTTTAGACGATTCCTATGACCTATTCAGTATGGCTCTGATTTGAGACTTAGAACAAGATCTGGTATGATTTCTATGGGATGATTTCAGGAAGTCAGACCTCTGCAGCGGAATGCCCTACTTGAGCAATTATTGGCCTTGAAACCATTGGGCCCTGTGTTCCCTCAACCTTACTTGTGTACAAATGGTTTATTTGAGAAATAATTTAGATATGGTTCCAGCTGATTGGTAATTGTTGTTTGGCTATAACTTCAGTGCAAATACCACTGAGCCCATAACATTTCTCTGTCTCGGTGCAACAAATCAATGGGGCCCTGAACTATCTAAAATTATATTGGTTTAGCACTCCATGGTCTACATTTTATTCTTTACTACACTACAAAGCACTAGGCTTGGGCCCGAATCAGTTTGAACAAAAATTGTTTGTAATATTCGGTGGTCTATTTTATATAATCTCTGAAAACAGAATAAGGAGGAGGGAACAACAAAGCCCAGCAAAACGGACCAAGGGAGCTGGATTTTATCGGCTTCTGGAGAGGATGGAGTTAAGCCTGGAATATACCTAAGGCAAGAATCTGCCTCAGGGCTCCTGGAGAAGATGGGATTAACTGTAACGTCTTTTCTCCCTCCTCGGCAGCAGCAGCAGTGTCCGTCCATTTCTTTTCCTAGGTTCCTCTCCAGAGAGGGCCCTGCTGAGCACTTGCTTTCCCAGAAGCACTTGCATGGGGCAGGCATTGAAAAGTCTTTGAGTTACTCTTAGAGTATCATGGGAGTTGAAGTTTTTCTCTATGTGTGTTTCTCTGCCAATAAAAAGCCTGGTTGGGTCCATGCTCTGATTGGCTGAGAACGGACACAACCGGCAACTACAGTTCCCAGAATTTCTCTTGCAATTTGTCTTATTTTTAAAAATGTTGTAGTTTAAACTTAAAATAATTTTTAAAAAATAATAGATTGGTGAATTGTTTTGAAACTTGGCAGGCCTGCAGTTGTAAATGGAGTCTAAAACTGAGGTAGGTTTCATGCAGATTAAGCTTTTAAAGTTCCTCTTTGTAGCCAATGGGCCAAATCTTTGCCGAATGAAAATAGCAACACCCCTCCCGATTCAAGTAACTTCCTGGCAAACAGAATGATGGATTAGATGACAATGGACAATGGTATACCTTTTGGCTGAATTGCACACCTCTACAAAGCACCATGACCTCAAGGTGTTGCATATTTACTGTCTAACCTAACAGCATCTCCAACGCATCCCCTTAGTTTCCCTATATGACCCCCATTTCCTCCTGTAGGGAACACAATAAGAAGACCTACTCCTGGAAGGCTGCATCTTCCTCAGTATTAAAAAAAAATCCCCAAAATGCCTTCAAATACCCTTTGGGTACATATGGGACTGAGAAACGCAAAAAAAGGAAAGTATGGTATATAGTATGTAAGTACTGTAGGTAATGTAATATTATCTTCTATATAAACAACTTTTAGTGGCACTTGTTATACAAGCTGCAGCTTGTACCACAAGTGCCACTAAAAGTTGTTTATATAGAAGATAATATTACATTACCTACAGTACTTACATACTATATACCATACTTTCTTTTTTTTTACATTTCTCTGTAGATTATAGACACCTGCGTTTTTGAGTTACATATGGGACTGACCAGAGCCATCAAGGCCCAGGAGAACACTTTAAAAACTCTTGCCTTCTTCTACCATGCTTTCTTTAATCTCTTCAGAGCCAAATAAGAATAGGTGGATTTGAGGCCTCCCTAGCTGGCACCCACTCGTTCAGTATTGGTTAATGAATCACTGTCCTGTAAGATGAATTCTGACTTACAGAATTTCTGTTGGAAGATTATATCATACCAAGCAGGGAAAAAAACTGCAGGCAGCCAAATTTATGACCATGCACAACATGACTGTTCATGGGACTATATCAGTTATGGTACCAATCCATTAAATCCTAGTCCCAACTAGAGAAGATTCCTGGATTCAGTGGGATTCACATAAATGATGACTTACCATTCAGCAATGGATTCCGTTTATTCTAGTTAGGACAAGAAATGGGGTATAGGCCTTGATTTGTAAGGACCTTTAGCCAACATGATCTGGTTTAATGTGTTGTCAAAGGCTTCAATGGCCTGCTATGAGTTTTTCAAGCTGTATGGCCATGTGTTCCATGTTACTGAAACATGGCCATGCAGCTCAAAAAACTCACAGCAACCCAATGATCTGGTTTAAAAAAAAATCTCTGAGTTGGTATTTGACCACTGAATGACATGATCCACTGATCTCTCATTCACTTTTAAAAATTTCTTATTCTTGGAACAAAACAATAATTATTGGTGCTAGAGGGAGGAATTGGCATATCTGGGAATCATTTCTATATCTATGGCAGAAGAGGCAAAGAAAGCTGGGTATCTGTAGTTGGCTAAGCTACACAAAACTAAAGTAATTGCCTGGGGCCAGTGTAGAGGGAGTGATGAGGAAAAGGACATTTTGTCAGTTTGATAGCACAGATTCAATACAGTTATTTTCAAGGGGTTCTTTGCTGTATTCAGAATTATACTCTCAATTAGGAGTTCATTCACACTCAGACCTTCTTCTGACAGACAGTGCAGTAAGATTCTAATTGGCTGTCCCAGATTGATCTTCAAAGCTTTTGGAGGAAATTGCAGATGAAACCGTAGTACAATTCTCATTTTGTGGTAGAAAGGAGGGTGGATGAATAAATGTTGGAATCTAAAAAATTGCTTCACTGAAATTTTTTAAAAAAAACTATAATTAGCTTTGAAATGAAAACAACAACCTAACCTTTGCAAAAACAAGGAGTCATTATAAATAGAAAATCCTAACTATAAGAAATTAGATATTTATTTCAGGGATCCTTAAGAAACTAAACACTGAAACAAACCATTATCAGTTGTACATCATAGGTTTCTCTTTATCTGAGTGGGATAAGGCTAGTTTAAGCTATAAAGAGCTGGGACAGCTTAATTTTCTCTGTAATGAAATGTTTGTTGTTTTTCAAAGAAGCTGCATTTGCCCCATAATTATTCTTTCTTTTTTATATTCTTCCCTCCCAAAGGCCAGTGTAGATGTTGTGATTCTTATATTTACTTGTGTGATATATTATTAGCTTTCCCCCTCCTTTCATAACACACAATAAATTTCAAGAACTTGCCTGTTTTTTAATCAGTAGTTCTCCATTAATTCAGTCACATATTACCATACAAAAATAAAACCCACACATCTCAAGCTACAGAACATCAATAGACATTTCGAAGTATATTTGTCCTAAGCATAAGTAGATCCCTGTGGGGATTCTCAGTTGTTCCTTTTTACAAATTGCACCTCCTGGCCTTTAACTCTACATAAAGCAATTTGAATTCTAACAGAAATCATTACGTTAATTATACCCTTTCCTGCTAGGCAGATAACATCAACCTGGACAAGTTTAAATTTCTTGTTAATTCCAACCAAAGTCCAATTACCCTCAACCCAAATTATCACAAGCCAATAAATGGGATAAATTTGCACTAATGGAAGCCATAACTTTTGTAAAAGAGAAAAATCATTCTTAAGGTGTAGTCACATACTTTCTTAGCAGTTTTGTGAGTTTCAGAAGTGCTTTGGTTACAAAAGTGCCCAAAGCACTTGGCTTTGGATAAATTGGAATAGCCATTATTTTGAGATACACCCCCCACCTGCCCTAAGCCTACAAACAATGATGAGAGCTGGAAACATTTTACCTGCCCTGCCCAAAAGAAGCAACAGCCCATATCAAAGTGAACATATGGCAATATAAGGGAGTGGTTTGGCCATTACATCCTCAGAAACAGAACATGGAATTAACATAAATAACTGTGTTATTTATGCAGCATTAATTTTTAGGATCAGATGGACACAGCAAAGTTGACACCTTCGTGTTCTCTCATGGGATGAGGCCATTTCATTCTCATTGGTTTATCCTTTCCCAGAAAAGGATGTAAAAGTAGCAAAATAATAAATAACATAGCAACACAGTCAGTAGTCACCCAATTTTTACTTAATGCCTTATTTTTCTGGCTTTGTAATGAGTTATATAATAGATTTCTTAAAAAGGAATTTTTCAAGTTCTCTTCAAGAGACAGGGGAAGGGGCAAATAATAACCCTCTGTGACTCGGTCTAATTTCCATAGATCTCCAAGTTGTATGAAATACAAGCTTATACTCTGGTTAAAGAGGTCTACCACCCAGTGCCTGAAGATGGTACTTTAAGCTTTAGAAACAAAGAGAAGCTCAATTTAATTGATTTTTTAAAAATGAAATATTTTAGAGATGCTTACTTCTAGAATCTGGAGTCTCCTTAACATCCATAGAATCATAGAATTATAGAACACAAGATCCATCTAATCTAAAGTTGTCTTGCAGGAATGCACAACTAGAGCATTCTGAAGTCAAAAGCTTATATAGTTCAGATGTGTGGAAAATTTTGCCCGGCTGCTCACGGGAGGGAAGGATATTGGAGGCAAAGTTGAAGTATTTTGGCCACATCATGAGGAGACAGGAAAGCTCGGAAAAGATCACGATGCTGGGGAAAATGGAAGGAAAAAGGAAGAGAGGCCGACCAAGGGCAAGATGGATGGACGGTATCCTTGAAGTGACTGGGTTGACCTTGAAGGAATTGAGGGCGGTGACAGCCAACAGGGAACTCTGGCGTGGACTGGTCTATGAGGTCACGAAGAGTCGGAGGCGACTAAACGACTGAGCAGCAGCAGCAGCAGCAGCATACATTAACTGTTTTAACATTTGGCTTATATAAAACATTGCTTAAATGTTCATTCTGTTATCTCCCCTCTTTAAATATAATGGAACTGAGCAGGAACCAGAAGTGAGACAGGAAGCATATCTGTGGATGTGAACTTCAGATCTGCAGATATCTGGCTGCTGAAAAAGTAACACCCAATTTACAGGATGGTGGGTTCCATGGCTGGGTTGGAGAAATGTTCCTTCATGGTGGTTGCCATGCTGCTTCCATCATCCCTGTAAGTGAATGGGGCAGCAGCTCTGGGATGGTGACTAGCTAATAGTCACTTGGCAAGTGTGCAGCACTCATTGGCTAACACATGGCCTTTGCTGGGCCATGGTTACCTGGATGGGGGTTTTCCCATTGTTCAGTGGAAGGCTATTTAAGTTTGGCCAGAAGATAGGATTTGTTCAGTTGTGGTGGACTAACCACCCACTCTCTTCTCCCTATGTCATTTCCATAACTACTTCATTAACCCATGTCACATTGGCATGAGTCTTGGGTCCAGAATCAAAGGGTCAGTGCACCCGGACACTGGCTTAAAAGAGATCCCATTGATTAGGGTGTGGTTGGGTACAGACTTGCCCAGACAGTGGGCAGATTCATACCACATTCAGACTCACTGCTAGATACAGCCCATGGCTAGGATGACCCAGCAGGTTGTCTCAGGAAGCTCCAATGGAGGACTGGCACCAGACCAGTTCTATAGCACCATCAGCCAGCAGGTGGATTGGATGATGCTTGGATCTAGACTGATGGAGGTTCCAACACTTGGCAAGCTGTTGCAAAATAAAGTTTTTACCTTTTTATTATCCAATCTCTGGGCCCTTCCAGACAGACCCTATATCCCAGATCTGATCCCAGGTTTTCTGTTTATCCCAGGTTATCTGGCAGTGCGGACTCATATAAACCAGTTTAAAGCAGAAAAACTGGGATCAGACCCTGGGATAAAGGGCCCTCTTTTGCTGTGTGTATCACTGAGGATATGGGGGATGGAGCTGACTTCCCACTTAGACAGGGAACCTTCTCAGAACACGTCTCTGGTCTTTCTTTGAAATTCCTCAATGTTTTTACTAAACCACATACTTGCTAAAAATCCTTTTTGATGAAACTTTTCTGATGAGTCTCAGACAAGCAAGATGGAAGAAGAGAGATTGTTGCTACTATCTGTCCCATCAGTTGAGATATGATGGCTGATTGGCCAGCCTGATGCAATCAGTTTATAATTCTACAAATCTTGTTGAATACGCTGAACACTTTTTGAGGAAGAACTTTCATTAAATAGTTTCTTAAGAGACCTGTTTTACACTGTACATTTTATCTTGTTCTTCCATCTTCTTTTAATTAAATCATCATTTGCCTTTTCATGTTAGTGGGAACATGCATATCAGTGATTCAATCATTATTTACTTGGTAAAATAATCTGTTCATCTACAGAGCAACTAGTGCTGCTATAGACTATTTAGCATGAAGTATTAGATGCTTGTTTCCCTTTGATCTTCAGTCTTTACAAATAAAGAGCCTGTTATTATGACAATCTATATTTTCAATGCAAACATCTAAGACATGACTATTCCTAAAATGTTGGTTTCATCTTACAATTTTATTTTATTTGTCTGCTTTTAATATCAAGTAGGTGTAGAGAACCTTGAAGGAATCAAAAAAAGCATACTAGCGCTCCATTAAGATCACCTACTATGTCCACAATTAAAAAGATGACTTAAAGAATGTGGATAAGCCCACTGCACCTTACCCTCTAATAATGTATTTGTTGTGTATCTCTAGAAATCTTTATAGACCACTGATTGAATTACTATAATGGGTTAAATGGTTCCCCACAAATGTAAGGCTTTGAAAAAAAAATCAACATTCTCAATTACATAAAGAAGCTACATGACTAGAAAATATTTTCTGCTGCAGGTAGTGTCTCTCCAGTGTATATACTGACGTCAAAACTAATGATAAGGATGAACTAGAAGTAAACAAGTCAACTCAGAATTTGGAACATTATTTTTAAAGTAACTCATTATTATTAGATTGACAGGGTTGTTGTATGTCTTTTGGGCTGTGTGGCCATGTTCCAGAAGTTTTCTCTCCTGACGTTTCGCCCACATCTATGGCAGGCATCCTCAGAGGTTGTGAGGCAATTATTAGATTATAATTATTAATAATCTAATAATAATCTAATAATTATTAGATTATTGGGAGATGTAAGTCTTTAATACAGAATCATAGTGTTGGGAGATAACACAAGGGCCACCCAGTCTAGCCTTGTGCCATAAATGAATAATTAATCAAAGATTCACTGTTTAAGTATTAACCTATTATAACATGTTATTAGCACATTATTCTAGTACTTTTCTATCACTTTTTACTAAAACTATTTCTATTATTATTAACCATTATTGCTCTTGGGAACAGTCCTCCCAATAAAAGTAGTTCTAGGAATAATATATAAACATAATTCATTATACCACACTTCACTTCTGTACTCTGAAACCCAAAAGGTTTCATTCTCCTCCTCCTCCTCCTCCTCCTCCTCCTCCTCCTCCTCCTCCTCCTCATGCCATTATAATTAATCATATTTGGAAATGCTCTATCCTCGTATATATTGTTTTGAGCTGTTTGCATCTGTGAATAGATACAACCAAGCGAGTAGAAAAGACAGTTGTGAATGCCTCTCCCTTTCTGCTTTTCCATGACCCTAAAAAGACAGCAATCTCATAATAAAAAATATGGATGCACATATATAACAGCGCATAGTATCAATTTTTTATTCTTATTGCATTTTGAGTTCATATATATATATATATATATATATATATATATATATATATATATGAGTGTAATGTAAAACAATAACTATAACTAAATGATATAAAGCATAACTCAAACAATAACAAAAAAAGCTTTGGACTTTCCAAGTTTATTGAGAAATTATCCCACTTAAATAATGAGATTCATAGAAGGATATGGGTGAACTTTTCTATCGTTTCCATTAATTTGAATGATTCCTGTGCAAAAAAGTTTCCAAGTATCATCCTTGTTATAAACTTTTGCATGAGAAAAGTGATATGATGAGACTCCCAGGGACAGAATCCACTACACAAATCATCCTGGATCTCATTATTTTAGATTTTCACATAAACATATTTGTGGAGTGTAGAAGAAACAAAGATACAGAAAAGTTGGGGAAAGGGTGCAGGACCCATTTCAAAAAGGAGCGCAATAAATCCGCAGATACCTCCTTAGATGTCAGAATGTTACCCAACCAAGGATTCCTGATACTAGTAATGTCTCCAGTTTACTGAACCTACACCTTAGGGAGCCTGATATCACATGCTAGACTGGGCATTTTTGTGTTCCTCAGATGCTGTTCACACCATCAATCATCTGTTGATAATTTAAGGCATTAAAAATGAAAACATCTTCCAGGGTTCCAACATATCCAGATATCCTGCTTCCGAGCATGACCTAAACCAGGAGAACAATTTCTTCCCTGAAATACCACCTTAACAATAGCAGTCAAGGTATCTGTATCGAAGCTTGTCTATGTATCTTTCCCCAGAAGTGAAGAGACAGAGAATAATAAGAAGTATAAAACAGTTAGGTGAATGGAAAAAACTTTGGGAAGAGTCTGTGAACTTTCATCTGAGGAAAAAGTCCCCAAATCATACACACACACACACACACACACACACACACACACACAAAGACACCTTGACAACCAATCAGAAAGACTTTCCATACTAAGTGAATGGCAACTGTGTCATTACCGGTTAGCAGACCAACCCACTTTCCCTGTCTTCCCATTTATTTGTATACTTTCTAGCAGTCAAAAAAAAAAAAAACCAATGACTCCCACAGATTTGACTGACAGGAAGCCTATTGACATCTGGGGGGTGATGGCAGCCCTATTAAATTCTCCACTGTATGGAAGTATGTCAAGGAATTTAATTATCCCAACTATTGACACTAAATATGTAGAAGTCTATAAGTGCAATACCACCTCTTCAATCACTTATCCAATTACCCAGTGTATCAATTCTGCTTCTGCTGTAAAACGTTTATTTCATTTTAATACCAAAGATATCTGGCCACAGGTGTAAGAAAAAATAGGGATGCTTATTATAAATGAAGACTGGTATTCTATAAATTTGCAAATATTTGTTATTGTTTCATTAAAAGGTTTTGGGGATAAACATTGATGCAGTTACTGTTAGCATTAGAAAATAGCTCTATGATATTTAATCCCCATCACCTTATGAAGCACCCCAACCCATTCCCCTGTTAACCCACAGTTCTAGTGTTGAGGACTTGAAAACCAATCTTACTGGAATGGATGAAATAATGGCATCTTTTATTTCAGAATTTCCCTGCAGTTTTCAGACTCCGGCTTCTGTATCTCAAGACCACAACCATTAGACACAATTATCTCTCCTGCATAGACTTTTAAGATAACTTGGGGAGGAGGGGTGCTAGAAAAATGTTGAGGGGTGTCTACCAATTAGCATCTGTTTAAGTAGGTTTTTATTGGCTGAAATCACTGGTAAACTACAGCCCATCATGCCAAAACTGGCAGTAGAAATAGTTTCCACCGGCATCACACTAATGACTACCCTCAGTCTTGATAGGTGTTGACCTGGATTTGCCTAAAATGGAAATAGCACATATACATTGAAAGACTGGATGTATTCATGAATCTACTAGGAGCAGTTCCCTTCCCATTTTAAGTCTTGAGCCAAAATGGATAACAATACACTTGGTAAATGAGGCATAAATCCAGATAAGACAGAAGTGCTCCTGGTCATTCGTAAGGCAGATCAGGGTATAGGGATACTGTCTGTGTTGGATGGAGGTATACTTCCCCTGAAGACACAGATTCGCAGTCTGGGGGTGATCTTGGATTCATAGCTGATCCTGGAATCTCAGGTGTCAGCTGTGGCCTGGAGTGCCTTTGCACAGTTAAACTTCTGCGCCAGCTAAGCCTGTACATTGAGACGATCTGGCCATAGTAGTCCACACCTTAGTCACATCCCGTTTGGACTACTGCAATGCTCTCTACATGGAGCTGCCTTTGAAGATAGTTCGGAAGCTTCAACTGGTTCAGAGATCAACAGCCAGGTTATTAACTGGAGCACTGTACAGGGAGCGGACAACTCCCATGTTATGGCAGCTCCACTGGATTCCAGTCTGCTTCTGGGCTAAATACAAAGTGCTGATTATCTTTATGTATAAAAATATAGCCTGCATACGTTTGTGCACACAGAACTCGAAAAGTAGTCAGTCGATCAACTTGAAATTTTGACACAACATGACATACCAATACGTGTATGTTTTAATAATGAGTTTGGGGGAGGGAGAACCATGGATGATGGGATAAGCAGTACTTTCAATCACTTCACCTCCCACAGACCACTGTAACTTGCATCTATCAGGACCAAACCTGGCACACTGACCCCCCCCCCCCCATGCCCTACTTTACATCCAGGAGTGGTTAGGGTAGGACAAACCACAGATAATGGGATTTGCAGTACCTTCACCCAAATCAGACCACTGCGACCCCCACGAACAATGGATCTGGACCATATTTGGCACACAGACATCCCATTACCCACTTCACGTCCTGGTGCTGATAGGAGGAGGATGAATCACAAATGATGGGATTTGCAGTACCTTCACCTGATTCAGCTCCAACTTCAACAGACCACTGAGACCCACAGAAATGACAGACCAGGACAAAACTTGGCACACAGACTCCCCATGACCAACAGAAAATACTGGAAAAGTTTGGGCTATATTGACCTATAGTTCACCTGCATCCAGATGAACTGTGACCCTCACCCACAATGGATCGGGACCAAATTTGACACAGAGAACCCCCATGACCAACTAAACATACTGCTGTAGTTTGTGAGCATTAACCTTGATTATGGGAACTGTAGTTCACCTTTATCCAGAGTGCACTAAACCCAGCTGACAACAGATCTGGACCAAATATGGTACACAGACCCAACATGGCCAACTCTACATACACACAGGAGTTGGGGGTGATTGCCTTGGGAATCCCACTCATTCCGACTGAGTTCACACACCTTCAACTTCCAATACGCCTTGTGATTGCAATGACTATCAATAAAGCTCAGGGGCAATCTTTGCAAGTGTGTGATGTGAAATTAGAAAGCAATTGCTTCTCTCATACATCGTATGATCCAGAGTCGGTAAACTATCTGATCTTACTGTTTATGCAGAAAAAAGACAAACCAGAAATGTATTCAATCCACTAGCTTTGCAATAAAAGATATTTTTGTCAAAAACCTCTTTTTCATTTCTTACCATTCAATCCACATAGACGCAGCAACACAAGACAGGGTATTGAATTGACTTATATATTTTCTTGGTGAATCAATGTTTGCTTTGTCTTGTTCGCTTCATTTTTATGGCATTGAATATTTGCTACTTTTGTTTGGAAACTGCCTTATAGGGCGGGTTATAAAATATTTATTTATTTATTTTATAACTGGAAATCACTTGACCTGAAACAGTCACCATAGTGGCACCTAATAGCTTTAAAGTCCACTCCTGTATAAGTCCATAATTTAACTATAAAGTGCTGTAACAGTGATTCTTCTTCACAAGCATTTTGTTTTTTCCCCCTAATTCAAAGGTTAACTTCTTTTTGTTCATAACCAGTACAATAAGAACAACTTTAAGAACTTTTCCCATTGACACAGTCTCTGGAATAAGCTGTTTCTTCATCTGCAGTTCTAGAACTTTCTTCCATCAATATGTAGCTTTTGTAAGTGTGGAAATCAGAGAGCTATTGTTGTTCTTTTGCTTTACAAAACTGTAGCTTGATTTTAAGCCCTCCATATTCTCCTGATGAGGACAATCAAGCTACATTAAGTTACTTTTCCTTTTAAATCTGCAGGCCTTTGGCAACACCTTTCCACAAATATGTTCATTTTCTGGTTGTGTGCTTTTCCATGAGTAAAAACATTTCCTGGTGTCACCTGTGTGCTATCGTTCTCCCTCAGTTTCCAAAGTTGTTCATTTGAAAGCTAAAAGTTCCATAACCAGGGAAGGCTTCAAAGCAGAGTCAAAGATTAACTGCAGTTCAGAGAATAGCCTCCTCTGCATTTTCCATTCATTAATTCCAGAGCCAAACTTGGCTTTAACATCAGTGTCAAAGTTGCATTGTAATTGCAATTCTAAGAAAGTTTTCTGAGTTCTACCACAAACAACCCTACTGTCTCCACAAAACACCATGATCATGAGGAGAATGTAAACTGCTTCACAATTTCACTGCAGCTTGAATTAAAATCGTTTTTCAACAGATTTACTGGAAAAGCAAAACACACACAAACCCTACAACTTCCTGGCTTATTTTCTGTAACTGCAATTATATCCCTTTCTAACCTATTTCAAGCAATTATATCCTTTAGTAACCTCTTCTCAAGTAAAATGTCTCAATTTTCTCATGCACCACATGGTCTTAATTATCTACTACATTTCTGTTTGAGTACCTTCAGGTGTCTGGGGTTACTAAAATGAATGGTGAATTGTAGATAAGAGTACTTTGTGGATATTCCCAAATGCATTGGCTGAAGTTCCTCTTTAATTTTTTGTTTATATTTCTGATGTATGAATAGGTAGCATGGATAATGAGGAAATATCCTAGCCTCAGAAAGAGATTTCAGTAATGCCTCCAGAAGGCTGGGAACACACACCGAGAAAATAACTGGCTTAAAATAGCAATAAATACTAAGATAATTTTCTTCTTCCTTCACTTAGAAATCACTGGATTTGATTTCTCAATTTTCAGTTAAAAGGAATGCTGATCAAACAAGGAATACTAAGCTGAAGTCACCTAATTTTATATCTAGGTTTATTGAAATGGGACACTCAATGAATCCAGGAATGCAGAATCTAATTGCAAATGATCCAGATAGGATGGGAGCTCTCCGGCAGCTGTCTCTCTGTTGGAGATAAGGTTCAGAAGCTGGATAGCTCTCATACAACAGTGGGAAAGCCACAGAAAGAGCAATGCATTTGCTGTCCCTTCAGCAACAGACCCACTGGCTCCCCTTATACAGAGGATAAAACTACACATGCTTTCAAATAAACAAATGCATTTTATACGCCTAGTTCTCTTCGACTGTTTCAAAATAGCAGTTGTCCAGGGAATGGAGACCCAACTATGGCATTTGGTAGGGGTCTGTCTTTTTCTACTCTATGACAATTTCACTTGCAGATGCAGACTGCAGCCAGGAAATCAGAAGACATCTACTTCTTGGGAGGAGAGTAATGGCCAACCTCGATAAAATACTGAAAAGCAGAGACATCACACTGGCAACGAAGGTCCACATAGTGAAAGCAATGGTATTCCCCATAGTAACCTATGGATGCGAGAGCTGGACCATAAGGAAGGCTGAGTGAAAGAAGATAGACGCTTTTGAACTTTGGTGCTGGAGGAAAATCCTGAGAATGCCTTGGACCGCAAGAAGATCCAACTAGTCCATCCTCCAGGAAATAATGCCCAGCTGCTCACTGGAGGGAAGGATATTAGAGGCAAAGTTGAAGTATTTTGGCCACATCATGAGAAGGCTGGAAAGCTTGGAAAAGTTCACGATGCTGGGGAAAATGGAAGGAAAAAGGAAGAGAGGATGACCAAGGGCGAGATGGATGGACGGTATCCTTGAAGTGACTGGCTCGACCTTGAAGAAACTGAGGACGGTGACAGCCGACAGGGAGCTCTGGCGCGGACTGGTCCATGAGGTCACGAAGAGTCGAAAACGACTGAACGAGTGAGACGACGACGACGACGACAATGACAATTTCACATGCTTTTACCTATCTAGTTCCATAACATTACATTTCTGATTGGTTATGGATATTTATTTTTTATATAAAATTTCAACATTTATATAAATATTTGAGTTCTTAAATATAAAGTTTATGCCTTTAAGTTATCCTTGAAACCCTTATGAAAATTATGTGGATTTCATGCAGTTTTCCTGGGCAAAGAATCAGAGATGCTTTGAAATTGCCTTCTTATGAAATGTGGCCTAAACCTCCTGATATACCTCGGTGTCCCCACTTCCAAGTACTAATGAGGATTGACTTTTCTTGTAAGATTAGATGGGCTCTAATGTCTTCAGGATGTTTAAGCAAATTGAAAAACATAAATTTTAAAGAATTACTTTGACATGTTTGCATTATTAAAAACTACATCACAGCCTTCAAAGAAGTGTAGGATATTTATGTGTGGAGGGGGGTCAAATATGTAAATCAGGTCATATGCCAAGGCATTGAGAAAGACTGAAGCATCCACAAAATAACTGCCCCCACCCACGTCAATTATCTCAAGGGACTGCATGAAAATGAACAAAATGAAAGTTAATCACAAGTCAGAGGTGCTCCTAATCGGTCTCAAGGCAAACCAAGGAATATGAATTCAGCCTGTGCCACATATGATTATATGCCACACTGGTCCACAGTCTGGATATGCTTTTGGATTTTTGTTGGCTTCTTCACTATATAACCATTGGGAGTCTGGCTTCCATTGGCTTTGATTTCCCAGTCAAGTGTGCACCAGTCAAAGGATCCAAATAGCCAACGATGGGGAAATAGATTACTTATTTGGAATAGCCTGGATAGAATTTATTTGGGGATCTAATTCACTGACTGTGAGGTGGGTGCTAGACCCCATCAGCCAAAGGACTGGAATACTTCTCCCATAGTTTACCACCAACTGGTGGTGTTAGACTTTCATTGACTTGAGGAAGGCTCAAACAATGCCTGGATCAAGCCCAAGTCAATACATCATGCAAGTCCAAGCTACTGTGGTGGTAATCAATTACATGTTAACCTTTAAAATTTCAGAATGGGGTTTCTTCAATCCATATTGTTCTCCACTCACACTTGGGGTTATAACAACACATCTCTGGCAAGTTAATTTCTTCTTACTGTGGAGAAAATGTGAATTTGTAGGCTTTCTATTCCATCTCACATGACAATGTAGCTTCAGAGAGCCAATATTATGTTAAACCAGGGAAATGTGGGCACAGACTCATCGAAGGGGTCTTGCTGCCTTCTGAGTTCCCAGGAGGCAAGAAGTATTTGGCTTGATATTTCTAATGCTTTACACATTTTGCATTTACACATCATGTCAAGACAACATGATATTCAAATGCAAATAAAGGCTTCCTGGCATTCCCTTGTGCTTCATAAGCAGCTTGTAATAAAAAGGATGGCTGTGTAGAAGGAAATTGAAATAAATGCGGTGATGCTAGCAGAAATGTTATTTTTCTTTAGTAAAAAAAAAAGAGAGAGAGAGAGAGAGAGAGTAGAAAATGCAAATGCAATGTTAAATCCTCAGTCTTGCACAATTGGTTTTGTACTGATGTGATGATAGCCATGGGGTGATTTTAGGCATTATCCCATTGTTGCTTCTTTGTGAGCTCTGGAAGATTCCAAAATATTCAGTATTGTTATATATTAATGGTACAGTAGAGTCTCACTTATCCAAGCTTCGCTTATCCAAGTTTCTGGATTATCCAAGCCATTTTTTGTAGTCAATGTTTTCAATATGTCATGATACTTTGGTGCTAAATTAATAAATACAGTAATTACAACATAACATTACTGCGTATTGAAATACCTTTTCTGTCAAATTTGTTGTATAACATGATGTTGTGGTGCTTAATTTGTAAAATCATAACTTAATTTGATGTTTACTAGGCTTTTCCTTAATCCCTCCTTATTATCCAAGATATTCGCTTATCCAAGCTTCTGCCGGCCCCTTTAGCTTGGATAAGTGAGACTCTACTGTACTAATATTGGCAACTGCTTAATCATAATGCTGCTTCAGTGTATCAACTTGAAATACCGGAAACTGCCCAAGAACCCATGAGAAACTGGTCAAGGCATGGAACAAACAGATTTGAGTCATCATCCAATAGGAAGACTTCTGTTTCAGGATGCTCCTGTATGGATCCAAACTAACTGAGCATCTACATAGCAAACTAGGCAGACTAGGTATGCAAGTGTGTCTCTGAGAGTTTAAAGGCCAGTGAATAGTCTCAGATACTTCGCGAAGTGATTGTATCCTATGTAGTCTGGTTCTTTATTTTATTTAGGAACAGCTGAACCCTTTATGTTCTGGGTTGTCTTTGAAGGAGAAAGGCTGTGATCTCCCTCAGGCTGATTCCATGCAATCATAGGGCTCTTCTACATGGACCAAGAATGCAGGCTAATGGGGACTACCTAAACTGCCTCCAAGGCAGCAGAGAAAACCCCTGCTCAGTTGCACCAAGCATATGTCACAGTTGTCCCCAGCCATGAAATGGCCACCTAACTTATAGTCAGAAGTCTGGCAGCCTTCTAATGAGAGGACTGGAGAAGGACAGACATCCCATGTCCCTGGGTCACCTGCACTCAAGTGTGGGATGACTGTCAACACAGCCGGTTCCTTTGCCTAGTCCCTAACTCAGGGACAACCCAAATCCTATCTCTGGATTCAAGTTTCTCCCTTGAGTTAATTTCATCCAGGAGAAAGATATATTGAGTTTTTACTCCTAGGTTAATTCAGATCAGTCCCCATGTACCATTTAGCCACCACAGGACTGATTGTACCTCACACCAACCTTTGGTAAACGTAGATGTGCCCATACTCTGTCTAAAGTAGGAGTGGACAACTCTGATCCTCCATATATGTTTTATTTAGAAATTCTATTACTAACTAATATACAGAATAGAACAATGGTAACAGACAAATTATAATCCTTACAGGCGCATGAGTAATGCACAAATACAAACTGTTTACAGCATTACATCAAACATTATATTCATGTTTGTATGTTTTTTCAGTAACAGATAAGTATGTTCAATAACTGAGTACAACACTTTAAATTCCAGTATTGTCCCACGTAGATAAAAGTCTTAGAAATGCATGGTCAAAGGAATAAACAACTGTATATTGTGATTCACACTTTAGATAAATTCATCATAGTCCCATGTAAGTTAATATTTTGGAGATGCACAAAAGGAATGTAAAACATAAAGGAATGTAGAACAACAGGGATTCCCGGGTATTTTGTAACCCTTGTTTCTGGATCAAAATCACTTCTTCAGGTAGCTTCTGAAGGTTCTTTCATGTGTTTGTAGTAGACTTTTCTGCAGCTTTTGCAAATTCCACTAAGGAGTTTGTGGCTCTGCTGTAGCACTTCAATTGTGGATAATGATCCTACTGCCTTCCATTTGTGAATGGGACATCATATAAAGAAATGTAGGGCCTCAGTTATCCACCTCAATATGAAAATGTCTAAAAACTAAAACAGAACAAAATTCATCAATCTGAAGGAAGTAATGATTACATCTAAACAAAGTCTACAATTTTAAAATACTCCTCCATATGAAATATAGTGCTAAGTGAAATGAAGAAAGCAAATTCTCTTCTGTATATGTAATATCAGGAAGGAGGATGACTGAAGTTTATCTGTAGATGAATCAGGCTAATTTCTTATTTAGCTATCTAATGACAGGGCTGAATACACCACCTTTTCTTCTTGTTATTTATTTTATCAATAGGGAAAAAATGTGTCCTCAAATATCAATTATAATATCCTTTCATTTTTCCCCTAGAAATTGGGCATGGAGCTTATTGCTCAGTATATGAGCCTAGTGCTTACAACATCCAACCATACTGGGATGTACTTTGAAGGCAGTTTGTAAAATGTTACTTTGCTGTATTTCAATAACACTGTTAAAGTAGAAGGGGGGAGTTTGTTTTCAGAGTACTTGGTTTCCCTCTGCACTAGAATAAGTAAAAAAAACCCTTTACGGTAGCTTTCATTACCATGATACACAAATTATTCGGGGCATTCGTCTTCCAAAAGCATTCAGAGAAAAATCAAATTTTGGAAGAAATGATGAAAGTGAGAATATTTTAACATAAGGTGAGAGTAGTAACATATATCACATGTACCTCGTAGCTTGGAAAAATTACTTTTTTGTAGCACTGCTATTAGAATCACCAGTCAGCATGGTTCTTCTAAGCTCTGGGAGTATTCTGAAAGATATTTTAAAAATCAATGCCTCAGCTACAGTTATGAAGTCCACAACATCCTCCGAGTTTTTCAGTCATTGATTTATGGACATGTAACCTCAATCTCCTAAAGGACCAAGTCCCATATGATCCTGGAAGTTCAGCAGGGTCAGCTATGGTACTTGTATGAGAGACTGTCCGTGGATAATACCAGGTGCTGTAGCTTATATTTCAGAGGAATGAACTGGCAAAACTATTTCTGAATATATTTCCTATGAAAACCCTATGTCATTCATGAGCTCACTCATAAGTTGACAGGTGATTTGCAGGCACATATAGACTATCTAAGCATTTTTATACACACATAATAATGTTGATGATGGGCGTATATGTGCCTTCAAGTGATTTGCCTTATAAAGCGATTGCATTGTGGTCTTCCCCCTCCTTCTGACCTCATGTATTCTGGACAGGACTGTGATAGACCCTCCCCTTGGGAAGATGATCTGTAAGGAGAAATCAGATCTTTCCACTCATTAATGGGAATGGCATGACTGAGAATCCACAGGGTGCATGAACACTATCAGAACAACACAGATCAGATATCATCATATAGAAATCAATTCTATATGACCTATGAGATCCTGTCCTTGATAAAATGTTACTCTGACAGTGGTTGGAGAGTAACTGAGTACCTTAGCAGCATAATTGGCCTTGTGAGTGCCAGAAAATCGTTCACATAAACACATATAGGGAGCTAAAGAAGCTGAAAAAAATATGGTGTCTGGAACTTCAGAGGCAGAACTTTGAAGTAACTACCCTGTTTCCCCTAAAATAAGACATCCCCAGAAAATAAGACCTAGTAGAGGTTTTGCTGAATTGCTAAATATAAGGCCTCCCCCAAAAGTAAGACCTAGCAAAGTTTTTGTTTGGAAGCATGCCCAACGAACAGAACACCAGAGCATGCAGGATCAGTAAATGTACGTACCATAGAGTGTTGTACATGGAAATATTGGTAGTAACAAGAAATTCTTGATAGGATTCACAGTTTGTCTGGTCATGCTGGTTTGTGATGACAACTACTGTACAGTATATATAAAATGTTCAGTTTTTGTTCACTAATAAATGTGAATTCTTCTTCATGGAGAAAAAAGACATCCCCTGAAAATAAGACCTAGTGCATCTTTGGGAGCAAAAACTAATATAAGACACTGTCTTATTTTCGGGGAAACACGGTAGTTATTTTCCATTAATCCAGTTTTCCTTCAATTTTTTTTCATGTCAGGAGCGACTTGCACCAAGAAGAAGTAGTTTTCCTTCTAATGAAGATGCATGATATTACAGCTATATAACCTCAGTCCCTTTGTTGTGCAATTTTAAACAATTTTTCCATAATGTTCAAAACTTCAAAAAAAATGACATTTCTGAAAAAGTGGGTTCCAGATTATATATGATCAAACCATCGATATAGTCAAGGAACTAAACATAGTCAATACCTTTTTGCTGATAGAAACCTGTTAATCACAGCAAACCCCAATAGTGACAGTGGTGTTAACTGGGCTGTGGGCCACCCAACACTCCTGTGGGAGCTCCAGTACTCCTGCTCATTCATTCAGCTGAATAATAATAATAATACTTTATTTATACCCCGCCACCATCTCCCCATGGGGACTCGGGGCGACTCACAATGTTACAAAAGTAACAGCGCAAATACATTAACAATACACACAGTTTAAAACACAAGAAGATGATAAAACAAGTTAAAACAAAGATTTAAACAACAGTAATAATATCAATAGTAATAATATCAAACAACCAACAATGCAATTCAGTCAACTTCAAAGGTGGGGGGACTATAGTAGCAATATAAGATAAAATCATTAGATTAAAATATCCCAGTGAAAGGAACCTAATAACATTCAGAATAGAATTATAATTATAATGAGGCTGGTCATCCAATGGCTGTCTCTCCAAAGGCCAGCCCAAACATCCAGGTTTTCAATTGTTTCTTAAAGGATGGTAGGGAAGGCGCCAACCTAATCTCCCTCGGAAGGGAGTTCCAGAGCCGGGGGGCCACGGCCGAGAAGGCCCTCTCTCTCGTCCCCACCAAACGTAACTGTGAGGAAGGCGGAAGCGAGAGGAGGGTCTCCCCAGAAGATTTCAGAGAAGAGAGACACAAGTATCTCTGATACTGTGAAAGGCATGGATTCCTGCCAGAGATCCTCAAATCTCTCTCCAGATGCACATGTCTTTCATGGGTACATGGTATAGCTTTGGAGGTTTTGGAATTTGGAGCACTTAAGACTTCTGGATATTTAACCTGTATGGGAAGAAAAGATTCTAGAAAAACATCAGAGTTCAGCAGTATCACATGAGACACTAATTGAAATAATGACATTACGCATTTAGCATAAAACATTGAGAGCAAGACCCAAGACAGAACAAATACTAAAGAAATGTGCATTAAATGCTACTAACAAAGTATCGGTTATGCTCAGAATACATAAGACATGGAAGAGGCAAGAGGGAGTTGGGAAAGATAGACAGTGTGCATCTAAGCAGCCAATTTCTGTGCAAGAAGACTTTCCAGCCCCGTAGGTACTCTTAAATACTCTGATCCTGGGTCTGGCAATGCCTTTTAGCATGTCCATGACATGCATTAATAAAAAAGGAGCATGATGTTTGCCTGGAGGGGTGACAGGCAGTAGTGCTGTCAATCTCATCTTTCTCTTGATATAGCCTCTGCTCTGTTTTTTAAATAGGACATCTTGTATCACATAGCTAGGATTCAAGACAAGAAGGAAATGTTTTATCATTTCATGTAGAAACCCAAAATGCAGTGTCAAAGGTAGGAGTACAGAACAGAGATGCTGGTTTCTCCTGAATAAGAATTAGAATCCTCTGCCATGTTATAAATGGTAAAATTCTCTTTATTTGTTTTCATTTCATTTCATAAAAGGAGACTTTCAAATTTTGTCAGGTGTTTCATGTGGAAGCAGAAATATCATTGAGCCACTTGAACTGTGTCATGTATATGCCATTTTCAGCAACAAGAAACCCTTCAAATTGAAATTATACAATAAAAAATACAATTATAATAAAGAAATCCTGTCTTATGCCATCAAATATAAATGAATTTCTTTAGAGCAGAAAAACAAGGGGAATAACAATTAAGAATTAATGTAGTGTGGGTTTTACACACGTGTTCTATATTTGAAATCATGCAACACAGTTAACCAAAAATTGGAAACCTATATAATAATCACAGTTGAATTTCAAAATGGGCAAATGGGACAGAAAAGTTACAGAAGGATAAGTAATCTCCAAGGCCAATCCCAAATTAATATGCTTTGCAGAACGCTGCTGGGATTAACTTCATCCAATAAGATTTTGATAAACTTGAACATCTTATTGCAGCTCAGAAATGGCTCATAGAAAAATTATGGTAAGTAGAGTTTGACTGTTACTTGGATACCATTATTCAAAATGTTGTCCAAGGTCTAGACATACTAAATCATTCACAGAAAAAGGACTTGATGCCAGTCTGTCCACTTAGTTGTGCTGATCACAGTTGAATTCAGTTGTGTAGACTGTAGATCTGAACAGACGTATCCAGAATATCCAGTGCTGATGAATACTGGGAGACAGTTGCAGTCCATCATCTGGAGAGCTGTACAATATCCATCCTGGGAGGCAGAGGGAAGAGGTAGAGGCCATTAATGATGGCCAAAGTTATCTCTCATACAGATACATGCACACAAAATAAGAACTTCACCTAATAACTGACTGGTGATCTGCACTCAGATAGCTATATTTATATTGTATTACATATAAATCTGTCCTCTGAAAGTTGATTGTGTGGTAAAACTGTTGTGTCTGCATAATGCGATTACACATTACCTGTTTGTGTTTGTCAGTCAGAGGGAATTAAGTGATGTTTCAAGACATGAGGAATCACTGCATTTATTTTTCAGCTGTAATAATGTGGATGATGTACCTTGCCATGGAGCATCTAATCCAAAAATAAACATGGTCTTAGCAAAATGAAAACATTTTGCATGTCATCAGATCAGCATCTGATATACCTCGAGTAGAGAATTATGCCTCATCAGATTCAAGACTTGCAGCAATGCTGTAAAATGAAATTCAGTGTGCTTTATATTTTCGTTAACATGAATATAAAAAGGTAAGGCTAGGAGTGGGGAAATTAGGCAGGAAGTGCTAACAACTAGACCTTAGAAAAGTTACTTTGTTGAAGTAGAATTCAGAGTTTTCCCCAGTAATTATGGATAGCAGTCATGCTGCCTGGAAGACTGTGGGATTTGTGGTCTAAAAAAGCAACTAGTTTTTCCAGGTCTCAGGAACAGCAGAAGTCTCACAGAATTGCTGTGGTTCACTGGATCCCCAGGCAGAAAATCAAATCTCAGGACAAGCTACCTTGGAGGGAAAAATAGTTTGATTTTTATATGTAAACTGGCTTTAAATTTTAAGCATTCACTTCTACACTCATTCCCATCTGGAACTGAGGATTGTTGGTTCAATATACTAGTGTTTCTTTATTTGTATGTCACACTCATGCAGTGGGGGTGTACCAAATGCCAACAAATGATTGGAAAAAGAAATGATGGTTTATTGCTCTTGAGTGTAATGGGCATTTAATGTTATTTGGTTGGGAGATGACAATCCAACATCTTGACAGATAAGCCTTTCTATTTTGCAAAGAAGCTATGTAGGGCCTCGGAGCAGGAGACTGTGATCCCCATTCTGAGCTTTGTGAGGAGCAGTAGATGGCCTAGAAAACCTCTCCATGTATTATTTGTGTTATAAAGAAGACCACATGGGAAATGCATTCTAGAAGAAATGGTAGCGACCATTCTAGCTATTGGGCATAATTTTCCTCCTCCTACTCAGCCACTGAAAATGTATTTATTTATTTAGGACATTTCTACCCCACCATTCTCCAATGGACCGAAGCCAGCTTACAAAATCATTCAAACCACATCCTAACATCAATCATATAAATAGACATAAAAGTAACATCAATCATATATAAATAAGACAGAAAAGGAGAAAAGCCTTAAAATTGTAGAACTATCAATATAGTAAAAGTGGATTCAATAGAATACCTCTAAAATTCCCAGATAATCATAATAGCAGGACTCAATAAAATCAATTAAAAGTTTTGTTAAGCAGGAAGGTCTTCACTCCTTTTCTGAAGGACATCAAGAAGGGGGCTGCTCTAATTTCTTCTAGCAGCTCATTTCATAATTCAGGAGCTGCCTCAGGAGAATGTACCATCTCTAGAGATTTTTAGACATAGGTTGTCCCTTGGCTGATTGGAAAGGAGAGTCTCCCGACTGGATCTAAGTGATCTGCCTGTCTATAGTGCCAGACCCATTGTTTCAAGTAACCTGGACCAAAGCCATATAGGACTTTAAAGGTTAACACCAGTACCTTGAATTGGGCCCAGAAGTAAATCAACAGCCAAAAGAGCTGTCTCAACAGAGGAGTAGTATGGTCCCTGGAGTCCACTCCAGAAAGGAGCCTGGCTGCCATTCTCTGGATAAATTGTAATTTCCAGACACTTTTCAAGGGCAGTCCCACATAGAGAACATTGCAGTAGTCCACACGGGATGTAACCAAAGCAAATACCACCGTGGCCAAGTCAGATACTTTCTATCATCTTGGCTGTAAGTTGACATGTAAACTGGTTTGCCTTGTTTTGCCCATATTGTAAATCAATTTACATTTCATAATTAGTTGGCCCCAAAATCAGTTATATCTATCTGCCAGCCTTTGTCTGCCCTATCCCTATGATAACCTAAAGCCCTCTTCTCAGGTTTCTGATCCTAAAATCTCATAAAGTGGAATACTGCTGACAGAGTCAGACACACACAGAGGCCCCATCTACACTGCCATATAATCCAGTGTCTGAATCCAGTGTTTTAAACTGGATGATATGGTAGAGTACACTGATATAATCCATTTCAAAGCAGATAATCTGGATTCAGAAACTGGATTGTATGATTGTATCCACCCAGAGAGTGAATCTAACCTTTTTCTCACCTTCTTCATACCAATGTTTTTTTCGTTACCTTTGTTGGTTTTGCAGTAACCTATGGATTTTGCTAAAAAATTGCTAAGAAATGAAAGGCAAACCAATTTAGCATTTTTATGGGTGGGAAAAGGAAAACCTCTCAAATCAACCGCCTTTGCATTGCTTATGTTGAAATGACACTGTGTGCGATTTCTTTTATTAAAAAGATATCCATATCGTTTCTTCTTTCTTTCCTTACAGACATTTGCAAATTTACTTCTGTGGAAATTAGCAGAGCGGATAGTTGAAGACTTTAGCCCACCCTCACTACTAAAGCTTCAAATTAGCTGAGGAGTAGGCTGGCAATTTCAAGCCCATGTTATTTAAAAAGGATTTAGCTGTTTTTGTCATTTCCTGATGTGCTGTAGACCATGCAAACAAAGCCTTTAAAGTTCAAACACCCAAATTTGGCCAGAACTACAAATAACAAATGGATGACTCTTAGCAATGAAATGTTAATTTGTGTCTCAGCAGTTTCACTTACAGTACACCAGCTACCAACATTTAATCCTTGCCAAATTAAATTTTTAAACAGAGACCTATATCAAAAGGATGAGGATAAAGGTTATTCCATTACACAGCATGAAATCAAAGTAAAGCAGTCATTCACTTACTAGTGGAAAACACTGTAGTCTGGTATGTTCCTGTTATAGCTGAACAGAAATGCAGACAGTTAACCACAAGAATGAGCCCAGAAGCAGATTCAATCATGTACCAAGCAGATTCAATCATGTACCAAGCATCCAAGACAGCAATGTGTGGCATGGATGGAAGGGTTAAAAACAGGAATGCCAGGCCAACCAGAAGGTCAGTTCCATAGAGTCAAGGCAGCACAAGTTCAAGAAGGAAAGCTAATCCCAGTTAATTCATTTGTGATGGGATTTGTTAGGCAGATATACTAACAGATTAGTACCAACTGGGAGAGGGTCCGGCATGTAATGGCAATGGATGAATCAAGAGCCTCAGTAGAATTGTTGTCAATAGTGGCATCTCCCAATAAATGTCTACATAGCCCGAATTTATCCAAAACACAGCAGCTGGTGGGAATGTCTGTCCTCTGTTGGGGGATTTATATTTGTTTCTATCCCAACTAAAAAACACACTTGTAACCTTTCAGAGTACTATACTATGTGGCATTGTCTCTTTGCATAATGCTCCCTCCCTGGCCTTGGGATCATTCACAGGCGCCTTCATCTCAATGTTAAACCAGAGTTATCTGGCACAACTTTTGTAAGACAAGGACAGCTACTCATGTCAACATTTAAACAACAGTGCAATCAACATGCTGTGTCAAAACTTTCCCCATCTCTTTTTCTCACGTCTTTCATGCCCTGAAACATCACATCCTGTACTACTGTCAATGATTCATTAAATAAAAGGGGGGCACAGCCAGATTTGAATTCAAAGGTAGACTGCCATTCATTCATTTCCTGCTTCGTGGTAGGGGGTTGGAGTGGATGGCCCATGATGTCTCTTCCAACTCTATGATTCTATGATTCCTACTCCGGTTATGTTTACACCCTTCTGACATTCTCCGTTTTCTAAATCTTGTCTGAAAACAAGCTATGAAGCCATTCTACATGAAACAGTTATCTGAAAAGAGAGATAGCACTGATGGAGAGATTATCTTCAAAGTAGTATATGAAAATGGAGGGAAGTGTTTGCCTTCATCATAGGGCAAAACTCAAATTTATTTCTGTGTTCCTGAACTAAAGGGACATATCTATTTTTCCTGTTCTTTTTTTAGATAGGCTAATAACTTCAAGTCATCTGTGCTATTATGTATAATACCATATTGTTGCAAGATTCTAGTTCTCCAAATCCAATCAGTCTCATGTGCATATCATGCTAATTATTTGCTCATTATTCAAACTATGGGGGATGGGAGAGTTGCCAAATGCTGTCCCCTGCTAATTTTCCACCCATAACCTTAACTCTGTAGATAAGAAAGATAATATTTGGTCTATAAAGCAGGATTATACAGACAGAGCCTTTTGATCTACATTGCACCCCAGAACAAGAAGTCGGCCTAAACAAAGTAGGAAAAGTGAACCATTTATTTGCAAGCAAATGCTTACTTACATACCCATCTGTATTTTATAAGTGTTTTTTATGAATGTCTGATGTAATTTAATAACTTTTTAATTGATTCACAATGTACTGTACAATTTTATATATGTGTTTTATTGTAAGCCGCCCTGAGTCCCCTATTGGGTGAGAAGGGCGGGATATAAATATTGTAATAAATAATAAATAAATAATTATGAGCAAGTTATTAAAACTGATGTTGATTTGAATCAGAGGGGGTTGGACAGCAATAAGATTCCAGCGTGGTATATTAAACATAGTTTGGTGCTAATGGGCTGAATTTGGGGTAGCTCTGGAGCTGAGTAATCTGAATTACAGCTGGGTTTTTTGAGTGGTGTAGAACAGGACCCTAGTGAATTTAAAAGAGTTGCAGTTTCTCATTTCAGAGCAGGAAATCTGAAGACCCACAGCATGCTCAAGGCATACATAACTGCTCAAGTTTGTGAAAAACAACTATTGCAATCACTTTTGCTATTTTTCAATTGCTATGCCTAAGTAGCACTGAGGGGAATATTTGTTTAGTTCACATTTTTATACAAAGTTCCCTAATTCACATGTCTTGAATCAAGGTATAAAACAAAACACAGTTATCATTTTCATATCCAAAAGTATTCTGAATTTTGCTATCTTACGAAAAAAATAGCATGCAGAATGTTACCTTTAGAATGTTTGATTAATAATAATAATCATAATAAAACTTTATTTATATCCCACCACCATCTCCCCACAGGGACTCAAGGAGGCTTACATGGGGCAGTGGCCCAAACAACATAAGAACAAAATATAAGCAACACAATACAATCACAATATAAAAAGATAAAACAATAATACAATATATCAATATAAACAACAATAGAGCATAAAATTTTCATTTAAAACACATAAATGGTAAGACCATAATAAAAACAGGATAAATTATTAAAAACCCACTGGGGCTGATTAATTAATGACTATCTCCAAAGGCCTGCTGAAACATCCAAGTCTTCAGTTGCTTCCTGAAGGAAGGTAGAGAGGGAGCCAACCTAATCTCCCTGGGGAGGGAGATCCAGAGTCGGGGAGCCACGGCCGAGAAGGCCCTCTCTCTCGTCCCTACCAAACGCAGTTGTGAGGAGGGTGGAAGTGAGAGGAGGGCCTCCCCGGAGGATCTTAGCAATCGGGTGGGTTCATAGGGGACGATGCGGTCACGAAGATAGGCAAAGAATGCAAAGAATATACCATTTATGCTGCTCATAACCTAAATCAAGCATTTGAATCATGCAGCCCTCCAGATGTAATTTGAGTGCAAGACCTATCAGGCCTAGTTGTCATAACCAGTGGTGAGGAATGCTGGGAATTACAGCCAAGCAACATCTAAAAGGTGACATGATTCCAACCATACCTAGACTACATTTGTTTTAGATAAAAAGAAAATAAGAATTGTGCTGGAATTCACTAGGGTAATTATTAGTGTATAATTGTAATAGTTTCCTATGGAGTAATTTCTGGACTGATACCTACTCTGCAATCCACTTATTGGGCAACAGCCCAGTTGTGTCTGTTGATTAGGAAACCGTTTCCTGATGTTCCCACCCATCCCATGAGACATCTCTGGTACAACATTCAGAAGCAGAATCTTTGATTCAATTCCTCCTCAAATAATTGCTTACATAAGGCCCCTGGTGGCACAGTGTGTTAAAGCACTGAGCTGCTGAACTTGCAGACCAAAAGGTCCCAGGTTCAAATCCTGGGAGCAGAATGAGCGCCCGGTGTTAGCCCCAGCGCCTGCCAACCTAGCAGTTCGAAAACAAGCCAATGTGAGTAGATCAATAGGTACTGCTCCAGCAGGAAGGTAACGGCGCTCCATGCAGTCATGCCGGCCACATGACCTTGGAGGTGTCTATGGACAATGCCGGCTCTTTGGTTTAGAAATAGAGATGAGCACCAACCCCCAGAGTCGGTCACAACTGGACTTAATGTCAGGGGAAACCTTTACCTTTACCCTAAGGAGTGGGCGCGTACACCTGTGCGTACTTCTCAATCACCAGGGGGACTGGGGGAACTTCCACAGTCCCTACATATCTGTGATGGTTCATGGGCCATGTAGTCCTGTTCCTAGTGCTGTTGTGACAGATGAAGAGGAAAACTTGGATTTTCCACCACTTCAGCCAGAAAAGGAACTATCTCAGCCAGAAATGGAGCCTTTGCACCTGCAGGAGGTTTGTATTCCAGAAGTCTGTCAAACAAGCCCTGAGCCAAAATCTCCCCCGTTTTCTCGCCATGATTTTTGTAAACAACAGAGGGGAGTCGAACAGGCGTCTCGCAGGAGTGCTAGGATAGCTGCTAAGCATTCAGCTGATTAAGCCTGCTTTCCATGGGAAACTTTAAGGAGTCATGCATCTGGACTCAGAGAATAGCTTTCGTTTCTGGTTCTCCAGAGAACTGCTCTTTGGCGGGAAAACGGGACCCTATTTAGGTGTTTTACCCACAAAGGGATCTTGCGGAGTCAATTCGTCAGCTACCGGAGTAGCGTGTGTGGACAGCTACTCCCGCTTCCAAGCCTTTGTTCCTGATTCCAAGCCTTCGTTTTCAGCCTTGTTTGCCCCACGGATCTTGCCTTGCTTTCCAGGACTCAGCCTTGCCTTGTTTCCCGGACCTTGCCAAGTAATTACCACGGATCTTGTTCTTGTTCCTCGTTTTCTTGTTGCCTTGAACCAAGCCTTGTTTTTCCAAGAACCAAGTTGCTTCCTAGCCTCGCTCTAGTTTCATGGACTAAAGGACCTTGTCATCTCCCCTCACTTTGCTTGGCAAAGTGAGTGTTTCGGTTATTGGATTACAACTTTGGACCTTAATATTTCATATTGGACATTGCTTCTTTGGACTAATTTTGCCCTTTCCTGAAAGGTCTACTTCTGGACTATTTTCTACACTTGTTTTTATTAACTTTATATATTCCTTCAATAAAGATATTAGATAGATTCTGGCCTCTGTGTATGGTTATTGGTGCTCTGCAGCCTGGGTTCTGACAGTTTGACTCCGCCACCCTAAGCACCAATTAACCTAGGCCAGAATGTCTACCGGAGCCGGACCGGGAGGCCAGCCACTCAGCTACACCATCGACAAGGAGGAAGTGGACCGCATCCGTGATAAGCTCAATGCGCAAGAGGGAGAAATAAAGGGTTTGAAGGAACGCGGAATCCGTCTCCCGGCCCTGGCGTTGCCAACCAAGTTTTCTGGAGAAGCTTCTAAGGTTCATGTTTTCCGTCGCCAATGCCAGGCTTATCTAGAGGCCCGCAATGCCGAGTTTCCCCAAGAAGACATCAAAGTGGCGTGGATCTACAGCCTTTTAGACGGGCCAGCGGCCAACTGGGCGACGGCACTGTTCGACCAAGTTTCCCCACATCTAAGATCAGCGCAACACTTCTTGGATCACATTAAGGCGACTTGGGGGATCAAAGACAATTTGGAGGCAGCCGGCCATAAACTCCGGCGCCTCTCTCAGGGGGACAGACCATTGTCCCAGTACATAGCCGAGTTCCGAGTGCTGGCCCACAGCACCGGATGGAACGACATAGCCCTCAGAGGTCAATTTCGGGAGGGTCTCAACATCGAGATGTTGGAGGAAATTTCCAAGGTGGATCCCCCCCACTCTCTTGAAGCACTCATTGATCAATGTTTACGAGCTGAAGTCATGCTTGCCAACAGAAAACAATGGGTCCGAGGCCAGAGCGGTAGAGCTGGGGCGAAACCTCCCGCTCCCACCGGCGTCCAGCCGCGTCCAGTATGGAGACCCCCGCCACCAGCCCCATACCCCAGAGGGAGCGAGGAGGTGCCGATGCAGTTGGGCAATGTGCGTCCCAGATTAGATGCCGCCGAGAAGGCCCGCCGCCAACGCCTAAATCTCTGTTGGTACTGCGGAAACGGGGGCCACTTCGCCAGAGAGTGTCCAGCCAAGGGGAAGCCCGCCGCACGACTGGCGGCGGCGTCCTCCACGGAGACGAAGACGTCTGAGGCGGCGGGCGCACAGCCGGCGGGGGAAGCCAGCGACCGGGCGTAGAGAGGCTCGCCAACCCGGTCAAAAAACCCACTCAAGAGCCGCCAACCGGGGTCCTATTTCTTCTAGTGGTCACCTTGTGGTCAGCAAAAAAAGGGCCCGTCATGGTCCATGCCATGATAGACTCAGGAGCCACAAACAACTTCATTGATAGAGAGTATGCTGACTCTCTGGGATTACAATATCACGATTTCAAGAACGCCCGTGTGGTGCAAGCCATCGATGGCCGCCCCCTCAAGACGGGTCCAGTAAGCCAGTGGTCGGAACCCACCAGAATGTGGATAAGGGAACATATGGAAGAGATTTCCTTCTTTGTTACCGAGGTTCCCCATTTCCCTGTGATTTTGGGAATTCCATGGCTGACACTCCACGACCCAAGCATCTCCTCGTCCAACAGAGAACTGCAGTTTGCTTCAAAATATTGCCAAAACCATTGCCTTGTAGCCAAGGTCTGCCATGCCACAGACACTGAACCCATTATCACCTTGCCCAAGAAGTACTCAGAATATTGGGATGTATTCAATGAAAAAGAAGCCGAGAGATTACCCCCACATAGACCTTATGACTGTGCCATTGACTTGGTGGAGGGGGCCCCGATCCCGCGAGGACATCTCTACTCCCTGACTGAACCGGAGCAAGAAGCTCTCAGGGAGTTCATAGAGTCAAACCTTCGCAAGGGATTCATCAGACCCTCTCAATCCCCAGCCGCTTCCCCAGTGATGTTTGTGAAAAAGAAGTCAGGGGACTTACGCTTGGTGGTGGACTATAGAGCATTGAACAATATCACTAAGCAGAACAGCTATCCCCTGCCCTTAATCTCGGACCTACTAGACCGACTTCGAGGAGCCAAGGTCTACACCAAGCTGGATCTTCGGGGGGCTTATAATCTAGTTCGCATCAGAGAAGGGGACAAGTGGAAGACCGCCTTCCAGACTAAATTCGGATTATTCGAGTCCCGAGTTATGAATTATGGTTTATGTGGAGCTCCCGCAACGTTCCAGCATTTTGTCAATGACATCTTTCAGGATTATCTAGATCGGTTCTTGATCATCTACCTGGACGATTTTTTGGTGTTTTCTAGATCACAATCAGAACATGAGAACCACGTCAGAATGGTGTTACAACGATTGCGGGATCATGGACTTTATACCAAGCTGGAAAAATGCGCTTTTGATCTACAAGAGGTAGATCTCCTGGGGTACCGCGTCTCGCCACTAGGGCTCTCCATGGACCCGGCAAAGGTTTCAGCAGTATTGGAATGGCGGGCGCCAACCAACAAGAAAGAGGTGCAACGATTCTTGGGGTTCGCGAACTACTACCGCAAGTTCATTCCAGACTTTGCCCGCTGGTCTGACCCAATCACCAGCTGCATCCGTGAGAAACAGCCTTTCCGCTGGACAGATCAAGCAGAGAAAGGGTTCCAGCAACTAAAGAAATTATTCACGTCCCAGCCAATCCTTCAGCATCCAGATCCTGAAACCCCTTTTGTCGTGCAGGCGGACGCCTCCGATGTGGCAATTGGGGCTGTACTCCTACAACCAGTGGGAGATCATCTCCATCCTTGTGCCTTTTATTCCCGTCAATTGACCGCACCAGAGAGGAATTACACCATTTGGGAAAAGGAACTTTTGGCCATAAAGGCAGCCTTTGAAACTTGGAGACATTGGTTAGAAGGGGCCAAATTTCCCATTGAAGTCCATACTGATCATCGGAATCTAGAGCATCTAAGAACTGCCCGCAAGCTAAATCAGAGGCAACAACGCTGGGCTTTATTCTTTGAACGTTTTAACTTCCAAATTCATTATGTAACCCCAGCCCAGACCAAGAAAGCAGATGCTCTGTCACGGAAACCGGAATACGCTGCAGGGCGCAAGGAGACCTTTGAGTCCCAGCTGCTACAGCCCGAGAACTTTGCCACGCTCACAGTGGGAAACACCAAATCCACTCCCATTGAATCAACTCCCTCTACTCCAGGGCCCCTTTGTGCTCAGGAAATCAGGGCTAGTCAGCAAGCAGATGCCTGGGCACAGGACCAACTTCGCCAAGGACTACATTTTCCCTTTTCGCTTAAGGATGGGCTACTTTGCTATAGAAATCATGTTTACATCCCCCCAGGACCGGGCAGGGAAAAAGCACTTCGTCTGTGTCATGACTGCAAGCCAGCAGGGCATTTCGGACTATTCAAAACCATGCATTTGATCCTAAGAGATTTCTGGTGGCCCAAGATCCGCAAAGATGTGGAAAAATATGTCAACACCTGCCCAGTATGCCAGCGCTCCAAGACAAGAAGGGAAAAGCCCTCAGGGCTTCTGCACCCCCTCCCTACCCCATCCCACCCTTGGGAAATAATCTCTGCGGATTTCATCACTGATCTACTACCTTCCTGTGGATTCACCACGATCCTAGTGGTGGTGGACCTTTTCACCAAGTTAGCCCATTTCATTCCCTGTGATGGTCTTCCCATGGCCAAAGAGACTGCAGATCTATTCCTCCAACATGTTTTCAGATTGCATGGATTGCCCAAGAGTTTGGTCACAGACCGTGGGTCCCAATTCACCTCTCGTTTCTGGAAAGCACTACAAAAACTATTGGGCATAGACTCTCGTTTATCTTCGGCTCATCATCCCCAAACAGATGGGCAAACTGAGCGCACCAATGCCACTTTGGAACAATACCTTCGCTGTTATGTGAACTACCAGCAGGACAATTGGGCTTCCCTGTTATCGCTGTCAGAGTTTGCCTACAACAATGGGGTCCAGGCTTCTACTAAAGAAACCCCGTTCTTTGCAAACTACGGCTTCCATCCACGTTTCTTTCCTCCTGTCATTGAAACCTCAGAAGTTCCCGCAGCAGAGGACTGGCTGCAGGAACTCACAGCGGTGCAACAACTTTTGCTCCAGCAACTGGACCAAGCCAAAGAGGACTATAAACGCCACGCTGACAAACATCGCCAGCCAGGGCCCGAAATCAAGGTAGGAGACCGGGTTCTTCTGTCCACTCGCTTTTTGCCCTCCCATCGCCCTTGCCGGAAATTAGATGCCCGTTTCATTGGCCCCTATCCAGTGGTGGCGCAACTTAACCCCGTGACTTTCAAACTCCAACTCCCGCGCTCTATGCGCATTCATCCAGTGTTTCATCGCTCCCTGCTCCTTCCGGCGGATGGTGTGCGCCCTGATGCAGACCGGCCGGCTCCCACTCCTGTTTTGATGGATGGGGAGGAGGAGTTTGAGGTTCAGGACATTTTGGATTCTCGTTTTCACCGCCGCCGCCTTCAATATCTCATTGACTGGGTGGGTTTTGGCCCCGAGGAACGTTCTTGGGAAGACGCTTCCACAGTCCATGCCCCCGAATTAACCCACCGCTTCCATCAGACCTATCCCGCCAAGCCGCGGCCTCGCGCCTCGGGGAGAGAGTCCCAGTTTGAGAGGGGGCTTGAGGAGGGGGATAGTGTGATGGTTCATGGGCCATGTAGTCCTGTTCCTAGTGCTGTTGTGACAGATGAAGAGGAAAACTTGGATTTTCCACCACTTCAGCCAGAAAAGGAACTATCTCAGCCAGAAATGGTGCCTTTGCACCTGCAGGAGGTTTGTATTCCAGAAGTCTGTCAAACAAGCCCTGAGCCAAAATCTCCCCCATTTTCTCGCCATGATTTTTGTAAACAACAGAGGGGAGTCGAACAGGCGTCTCGCAGGAGTGCTAGGATAGCTGCTAAGCATTCAGCTGATTAAGCCTGCTTTCCATGGGAAACTTTAAGGAGTCATGCATCTGGACTCAGAGAATAGCTTTCGTTTCTGGTTCTCCAGAGAACTGCTCTTTGGCGGGAAAACGGGACCCTATTTAGGTGTTTTACCCACAAAGGGATCTTGCGGAGTCAATTCGTCAGCTACCGGAGTAGCGTGTGTGGACAGCTACTCCCGCTTCCAAGCCTTTGTTCCTGATTCCAAGCCTTCGTTTTCAGCCTTGTTTGCCCCACGGATCTTGCCTTGCTTTCCAGGACTCAGCCTTGCCTTGTTTCCCGGACCTTGCCAAGTAATTACCACGGATCTTGTTCTTGTTCCTCGTTTTCTTGTTGCCTTGAACCAAGCCTTGTTTTTCCAAGAACCAAGTTGCTTCCTAGCCTCGCTCTAGTTTCATGGACTAAAGGACCTTGTCATCTCCCCTCACTTTGCTTGGCAAAGTGAGTGTTTCGGTTATTGGATTACAACTTTGGACCTTAATATTTCATATTGGACATTGCTTCTTTGGACTAATTTTGCCCTTTCCTGAAAGGTCTACTTCTGGACTATTTTCTACACTTGTTTTTATTAACTTTATATATTCCTTCAATAAAGATATTAGATAGATTCTGGCCTCTGTGTATGGTTATTGGTGCTCTGCAGCCTGGGTTCTGACAATATCACCTAAACTAGAAAATACATTGGGATAGTATGTAAGACCATTATGAATTCATAACTGCCTTATGAAATCCAGCTTGTGCTAGAAATTCCTCTCAAATAATAGCATCCACAAAATACATTGATTGCAATGGCTGCATTTTTTGAAAAAGAAGCCAGACTACTAAGACATATGATTAGAGAGAAATTTCAAGTTACTTAATATGAATGCCATTCTGTGTTTGCATGCTAGAAACTAAAACTGCAAAGAGATAAGAGGAAAACAAAAGGACTGCATCTGACTTATTTATTTATTTATTTGCAGTATTTATATTCCGCCCTTCTCACCCCGAAGGGGACTCAGCGCGGATTACAATGAACACATATATGGCAAACATTCAATGCCAACAGACAAACAACATATATAGACAGACACAGAGGCATTTAACATTTTTTTCCAGCTTCACGATTCCGGCCACAGGGGGAGCTGTTGCTTCACTGTCCACTAGTGGCTGTACTTCCTCATTCCTTTCCTCGTGTTTTGCTGGCAGTTTTTTTATGATGTTGTAAATTAGTTAAATTAGCCTCCCGCAAAAATTAGCCTCCCACTAAATTTCTCTACTTGACAGATGCAACTGTCTTTCGGGGCTGCATAGGTCAGCAGCAAACCAGGGCTATTAATTGTCGGAGGCTTAACCCGACCCGGGCTTTGAACTCATGACCTCTCGGTCAGTAGTGATTTATTGCAGCTGGTTACTAGCCAACTGTGCCACAGCCCAGCCCTTGTTTGTTTCATACTGTTAAGTCATTTTTTTAAAAAAAATTGATGTCGGATTTTTATATCATAAGAATATTTCTATTCAGAAGACTTAAATAAAAGGTATTTTCTGCCTTTCCCTGAAGGCTGAGAAGTCCTTGCTTTCTCTTCCCATGCAGCAATCCTGCTGAGACCTTATTTCTTTCCTCTAACTAAAATAGTGCCATATTACTAGTCTCTGCCATATCCCAAATAGAAACACCAGGCTCACTGAGCAATGCCGCCTCATATGCCCACACTCCTGCTTCTGAGACAGTGCAACTCTTATTGGCCAAACACTTGCCCTGTCTTTCTCCCCAGGAGGTAGAATCACCCCGTCTCTTGATCATAACTAGATTTAAATATTTGTTTTAGGAATCTGCATCACTTTGAAGATTGGGTCAAATCTCTTGGGATGAATGCTGTCACTTTCATTCCATTTTCTTTTTGCGAACTATATATGTGCGTTAGTGACTTTTGCTTAAGTGCCAGAGTGGCTGCTGTAGAAAGATATATACTAAAATGCAAATATTGTTTACATATATTTGAAAATTTTGTATATAGTCCCTTTTGAGAGAAATCAACATGTTCTTCACATGAAACATTTTCAGCACAGAAAATAGTGTACAGAAAAATATAGTTGCCTGTGCAGAAAATGCAATTTTGGTGCAAAACAACCACATGCAAATGTTGCATACAATATGTCAAGAATTGTTAAAAGCCTTCAAAAATTGTGCAGACTCCCACAGTGGTAAGAAATATTGCTAAAATTACTCATGGCTTCATTCAAGAAGAAACTTGGTGAAGAATTCTATGTCTCATATATATTGTTGTCTTCTGGATGGACTGTAAAACCTAAGCGCTTGCTGCAAAGCAGTAGTGCTGGTGTGATA
The DNA here is from genome assembly GCF_035594765.1 of Anolis carolinensis. NCBI lineage: Eukaryota > Metazoa > Chordata > Lepidosauria > Squamata > Anolidae > Anolis > Anolis carolinensis. Next base: position 153,811,390 of record NC_085843.1, read on the forward strand.
ATAAGTCTATATGAGGATTGCAACCTGCTTTATCTGACAAAAGTAGGGAACCTTATCAAGAGGGGGGTCAATGTGAACATTATGGAAGATGGTTCTTCATTACATTATAAGCGAAAGAAGAGTTATGCCTGTCTTTGCAAGAACTCTATATAGGACAATGACTTCAAGAATGATAGGCTGTCTGTCTTAAACTACAATGTACAGATAAATGTTTTTGTTTACCTTTTGGGTTTAGTTCATAAGTTTCTGAAGGGCACCAAAGCAATAAATGTGAACCCTAATGAATCTTAACATGATAGTTGCACTCTCAAGCTATTTTGTCTTTTAGCTTTCTAAATCTCTGTAAGTGTTTGACTAGATAGTTAAATTTCAAAGTAAGCATGTTAGAAAAATTGTCACTCAATTTTTCAAAAGAATATATGTATGCCATTTGTTTGAAAATAGAGTCATATAAAGAACTTTATTCATTTGGTTTGACTTTTTCAATTAGCTTCCTTGGGTTGATGCTTAGAATTTTCAGTTCAATGAGAAATTTCAGTCAAAAGAAATGATGACAGCAAGGACTTCTACAAGATCTGATCCAGCTCATAATGTTCCTTTTTCAACAGCTGATATGATTAATCAAATCAACAACCTTTTATGTACAATGCTTATCTTCTGACACTGAATTATCAACATATGCCCCACAGGCCGAAATCCAATTGTTAATCTTAATCAGAATAGATCAATTGAATCATTTGTGGAATGGCTTAAAAGATGTATATAATTGCCACTGATTCAATTGGTCTGCCCTAGTTGGGGCTTGTACATAAATCCTGATTCAATTGAACATAATAATGACAGAAAATGTTGTTGGTAGTAGGAAATTAAACATGATAAACAAAACAATGGTCCAGAGGTTATAAATAATATACATTCCAATTCCCAAAAAAGAGGACAGGGGTGCAGCAAACACTGTACCATTGCATTAATTGCCATGCAAAGATATTGTTCTTAAATTAAATAACAAAGATGAAATGAGAAATACCAGGTGTCCAAGCTGGGTTAGGAAAAAGAAGATCCACTAGTGTTGTGACCAGAAAGTGTAAGGTGAATTTCACAAGGAAGAAGTTTAAGGATGGGTTAAGGAGAGGAGAGGAGGGAGTGAGAGAGTGAAGAGTGAGGGAATTTGGGAGAGATAAGTGTTGCCTACCACCAGGAGAACTGATTTGAGTGAGAGGTGAAGTGGGTATCAGATTGACCCGACAGCGATGGGAGAAGTGGAAAATGCGCAGGAAAAAGGTTTGGTTTTTTTTCAAAACAAGATTATTTTCAGAACACAGGATTATTTACGGAACAGAAGGAAGAGAGAGAGAGAGACAGAAATGCTGAGTTGAAGGATAAGATGAGAGGGGAAATTACAGGAAAGATCAAAGAGAGGGAAAAGAAAGTTTGATTTTGTGTGCATGCTTGTACCCATCTGTGACAATAATAATAATAATAATAATAATAATAATAATAATAATAATAATAATAATAAACTTTATACCGCCCTATGGGACTCAGGGCGGTTTACAGTCATAAAAGCAAACACAAACATTACATAACAACATAATACACATTATTAAAAAAAGTAAAACAATACAATTATACCAATAAATCACTTACATGACCAGATCAAGGGAACGGGAACCATAAAACCAATATATTAAAATGTATCATTTTAGGCTAGGGAAATCTTGTGCAATATATTCAGGTCCAGAAATCGGTGGTAGTCCAATGTAATTACTCAAAAGCCTGCCAACACCACCAGGTCTTCAGTTCCTTACGGAAATTGGATAATGTAGGGGATTGCCTGATCTCTTTTGGCAATGCATTCCAGAGCCGGGGGGCCACTGCCGAGAAGGCTCGTTCCCTCGTCCCCACCAGCCGCACTTGAGACGGTGGTGGGAGTGCGAGAAGAGCCTCCCCGGAAGATCTCAAGGTCTGCACTGGCTCATAGGAGGAGATGCGATCACGGAGATAGGTAGGGCCCGAGCTGTGTAGGGCTTTATAGGTCAAAACCTGCACCTTGAATTGGGCCCGGCAGTTTATCGGCAGCCAGTGGAGCTGCTTTAATAGGAGCATTGTGTGCTCCCTATAGCCGGCTCCCGTTAGAAATCTGGCTGCCGATCTTTTAACCAGTTGGAGTTTCCAGGCCGTCTTCAGGGGCAGCCCCACGTAGAGAGCATTGCACTAATCCAATCTGGATGTAACTAAGGCATGGACCACCGTGGCCAAGTCAGACTTCTCGAGGTATGGTTGCAGCTATAAAACCCATGATGCATGACAGTCAGGAGTAGTACTCTGCTTTTGATAATTTGGCATCCATCCTTTAGTTCATCTGTATTGTGGTCCAGCCAGATGAAGATGAGGGGGTTGGGGTTTCAAGGCCTGGGAGAGTGGTAGATGGTTCTGTAGATGAGGAAAAGGAGGTGTGTTTGGAGCAAAATGCTGTCTCTCAGACAGAGTTTGAAAGTGGAACTGTTTTGGAATCTAACAGCATGGAGAGGACCTTTCACCCACAAAGAGTTTAGCAACCCATGATAATGACTTGAAAGATAGCTCATTCGGGGGAGCAGCTGGTTTAGACAGACATACCAGGCTACTTCTGAGGGGGGAGAACTTCAGGTGCAGGAAATCTGAAAGATTCCATGAGAAAGAGGTTCAGAGGAAGAAACCTCAAGGTCAAAGGAATGCTTTCATGTTTTGCAGTCCTTAAATCAGAGAGCATTCCATTGGGATTTTAGATCAGACTGGGGACCTGTGTTCATAGGGGGAGTATAACCCCATTGAGCACAGGTTGCCACCCTATATCCCGATTGGCCTCGTGACTGACCAAGAGGACCTCTGTCTTGTCTGGATTAATCTTCAGCTTGTTAACCCTCTCCAGTCTACTAGAAAACATATTGTAATTATATGGTGGATAATGGATCACAACAAAAGATTTCAGAAGAAAAGGACCTTTTGTAGATCATGAAAAAATATGAATTACTCTGAAATGCATGTGCTATGATGTTTGATTTGTCCTTATGCATAGTTTATACTGTCTATTGTTAGGGCAGAATATGGAGATGAAAACAGATGGGTTTCAACTGGCAAGAGAGTCAGGCAAACTTGCATTTTATCACTCAACATATACACGATGTGGATTAGATTTGGAGGACAGAGTGTGTGAATTGATGGAAAGGACATCAACAATTTCAAATATACAGATGACGCCATACTACAGATCGAAAATAGCAAATACTTGCAATAAGTGTTGAAGAAAATAATAGAATAAAGTGCCAAAACAAGGTTGTAGTTGGACATTAAGTAAAAGGTAAAGGTTTTCCCTGACGTTAAGTCCAGTCATGTCTGACTCTGGGGGTTGGTGCTCATCTCCATTTCTAAGCCGAAGAGCCGGCATTGTCCGTAGACACCTCCAAGGTAATGGAGCGCCATTACCTTCCCGCCAGAGCGGTACCTATTGATCTACTCACATTGGCATGTTTTCGAACTGCTAGGTTGGCAGGAGCTGGAGCTAACAGCGGCCGCTCACGCTGCTCCTGGGGTTTGAACCTGGGACCTTTCGGTCTCCAGCTCAGTGCTTTAACGCACTTCGCCACAGGTGCTCCGATAGTTGGACATTAAGAAAACAAAAAAAAAATGACCATGAATTATTGAGATCGCTTTAAAAGGGTATGGAGACAATGAAATAGTTCTATTTGTTCCATACCTCAGCTCACTAATGAAAGGCATCTATGAAGGAACTAGACAGTATTCTCAGGTGGTATCTTTGAGCACAAAAGTCAGTTGTCCATACCATTATATTTCCAATTTGTCTGTGTAGTTGTTAAAAGTGGACAGAGAAGAAAACGGATAGGAACAAAATCCTTTCAAATGGGTGTTAGAAGAGAGTTCTTCAGATAGCATGAATAGCCAAAAAGACAAATAAATGGTCTAAAGAGCAAAACAAGTCTGAACTCCTCTAAGAGGCCAAGATGACTAAACTGAGATTATCATACTTTGAACATATGATGAGAAGACATGAATCACTAGAAACTATAATGATGTTTGGTGAAAAGTAGTAAAAAAAGAAAAAGACTGAATTCCAGGTGGATGGATTGCAGTCTTCCTCTTTTCTTACTGCTTTCCACCATCAAAAAAAGCACAGTCCTGAGTCTGGAAATCCTGAGCAGGGCTGCTGGTAACAGGGTGGCTTGGAGGTGTCCCATGCATAAGATCGTCATATGTTGAAGTAATTGGACTTAGTCCTGTCTGGATTCAGAGCAACCTTATATAGATAGTAATGGGAATATACCAACAATATCGTTGGATCATTCTGAATGTCACAGTGTGTCCTTTGTCTTTTACAGCAAGATTCAAAAGACCATCTACCCTACCTCCTACCATTTCCTTGAAACAAATCAAGAGATATCGGAAAGTACAAATCAGTACAGGCAATCCCAGAGTTACAGACATCCAACTTACATATGGCTCCTGGTTAAGAACAGAGGTCAGACAACAGGAAACAATGGAAATCTAATCCTAGGAAGAGAAATTCACTTCTGGAAGAATTATCATGGGAAAAGAGTACCACCGATCTAGGTTTCCACAACTGAAAAAATCAATACTTAATTATCAAAGGGAAGGAAAGTTAGGTGAAATCTTCTGAAAAGGGGCACAGATAGCAAAAAAAAATAACCCTTCTTTATGCCATTAAAAAGCTAAAAATATATGTATTTATGGCTGGAGTTGCACTTTAATTTGACTTACATTCAAATTCAACTTAAGAATAAACTTACAGAACCTATCTTGTCTGTAACTCAGTGATTGCCTGTATCCTATGTAACATCATAAACCCTTCAGTGGGGAGCTGTTGCTTAGTGGACTGAAACCATAAATTTACAAGGCATTTGCAAGCCCTTTGGGTGTACCTATTCAGCTCTTTGAATAAAACCCACTATACTCAGTCATTTGTTTGAACTTTGGATCTGCAAATTATTGTAATGCCTCCTTGATGTTGGTTCATTATGAGTTGATTCGATAAAGGCTGTTTTCCTAAGCCCACTTACTTACTCATCCACTTACACAAGCAAATTTGGCAGGGCAATAGAGGCTGAATATGACAGTCTCCTCCTCTGCTGCCAAATATTCTCAACTCTTACTCTAATCTTCACCTATGTATACATAATTTATTTTAGGTAGTTTTATATTGAATTGTGAGCTAGCTTTTTAAAAAATTATATTTCTGACAGCAGAATTGTCCTTTGCTTATCAGTCATTCTTGGGCACCAAGAAATGTTTGCGGCTCAAACAAAAACTGATGTGTAAGACAAGATGCCATAGTTCTGACTTATAATGCTTTCTCTGATTTTTCTCCCCACTGTCCCATGCTAACATTGATGACCAATAAATTTAATGAGCTAATACGCTTTGATTGTTCTTGATAGAAGTGCTACAGGAATGATGAATCGGGTTAGAACTCCACTGCTGCAAACCATTCCCTGCCAACTCAATTATAATCTCTCCCCTCGGTCCTCTGTCTCCTTCTGCAACAACTACCCATGCCCTTACACTACTGACAGCTGGTTTTTCAAAGTCATTGGCAAGTGCCTTTTTAGTTCTGATACTAAAGATGCCATTTTCTGAAACTGAAACCATCTGCCAGCAAAGCATGTTCTCTACCACTGAGTTGTAGCTAACCCTTGCTGATTATAATGAAGTTTATTGTTATCACAAGTGCAGTGCACCATTAACCATTTTCTACCAAACAGCATAAAACATCATTCTGACACTTTCAGATTGAAACCATTGTGTTTCAAATTTGCTTTGAGGTTGACACTTTTCAGAGTTTCAAACCAAAGAAAAGTAATCTACCATATATACTCAAGTGTAAATTGACTTCATGTATTTGTCAAGGGAGGGTTTTGGAGATAAAATTATGGCTTTTGATGTGACTCATAAAATTATGTGACTCATAAAATTATGACTTTTGATGTGATAAGTTGATTGACATTCCATGGAGCTGGGAAAGGGCCAGTGCCACTTCAGGGAACCAGCCACCCCTGGGCACTGCTACCATTTTTTCTGCCCATTCAAAAAATTCAGAAATTGCATTGCAGTAGACAAAATAGAGAGGGGCAGCGCTTCTTTTGGATTCTCCCACAAGAGACCAAACTCTTGATTTTTGCTACAGTACTGAGAGAAGGGGATGGTTCCTCTTTTTGATAAATGTTAAAATGCAGTCCTTACACTGAGCTGTGGATAAGGCAACCCAAGTTTTTAGGGTCATTTTTTTTACTAAAATGTCTTGTTTTCAAGAAGGTGGAGTGGAGAAATCAAAATTACTCGAAACCCTTCACCAACATTTCACTTGCCAAAGTATTGCTTTCTCTGTACATTTTCACTTTTAGTAGTTTAATACAATTCTCCATGAGAGGCTCTAATTCTGGAAGCAGCTACAGTGCTAGTAATCTATATAATAGCATGTATTGATTGTAAAATACCTCTAGCTACTGGCAGTGGGGGAAATGGTAGACACTTAATGTGGATTTTTGTCATCTATTGTTGCAGTGGGAACCCAGACAGGAGATTTAGATTAATGAGGTTATTTTCTCTGGGAGATCAATGAATATGACAGGTTAACTAATGACACCTGTTTAGTGTCAAACAGAAAGAGAGTTCTGACAGCACCAAAGGATGTCAACTTATATAAAGATTGCCAAAAAAAAGGAAAGAAAGAAAAAGAAGAGGGGCAAGATGGCTTTTCCAAGCAATACTAAAACTTTTGATTTCAATTTATTTATATCTCAATATTAAATCTCTGCACAGCTTTTTTGTGTGTCCAAAACTAGTCTGGGGAAGGGGGAGGGAGGATGAGGGAAGGGGAAAAATTGGATAAGTATACGTAGCAGATAAGTATAGAATTCTAAAGAATCGGAAAACAGGAATTATCAGAATATTATAAGAATATATGAGAAAAAATTGTAAAGGTGACTGTGACAATGTTATATTTTACTTATATAACCAATAATAATAATAATAATAATAATAATAACAACAACAACAACAACAACAACAACAACAACAACAACAGACATTGACAAAATTACAATCTGCCAACTGCAAAAGGCCACCCTGCTGGGATCTGTGCGCATCATCCAAAAATACATCACACAGTCCTAGACACTTGGGAAGTGTTCGACTTGTGATTTTGTGATATGAAATCCAGCATATCTGTCTTGTTTGCTGTGTCATAATAAAATAATAACAACAACAACAACAATAGAAAAAAGCCTTTACAAAAAGCAGGAAATTTAACTTAATAGTGCAAAACCTCAATCTGGTTTATTTCCAGAATTTTACCATAGGTGAAACAATTAAGAATGCCACACCTTTGTGATTTCAAAAATATTCTTTAAAAGAGAGGGGGAAGTGAATAAAACTCTTTCTATTGTTCCCATATTATACTAATGTAAGGTTTTGTTTCATTTTGTATAAACAACAATAGGGTTCCTCCAGAAGGCTTAGTGTTTTGGTAGGTTGGATAGTTTGTTGGTGTAGGATTTTTGTTGAGGGGGTGGGGGATAACTGGTCAAGCAATATTTTTGAAGTCTTAGACTATTTTCTGGTGATCCATTGCCCGCTGTACCACTTTATTCCTATCCTTGAGAAGGCTTCTCTTTAATTCTAACAATTGTTGTAACAATATATCACCTCCTCCCATTCATCAATGGATCAATGAAATGATACTTTTCTACTGTAATTCTGTAACTCTTTAAAAAATCAAAAGGGAGAAAATTCAGTGTTCAAACAATAGCACCATCTTAGCAAACCACAACTTTTTGGAAGCAAATGAGTGTAGATGCAAGGAATTTCTACAAACAGCCTCCTTCTAAAAATGGAACAAGTAGATGCAGAGGCAACCACTGCCAAAATCCAAGCTGATATCTTTCAAGAACCTCCACACTTTTTAAAACTAATATGGAAAGCTCCTATCTATATAATAAAAGTGAAAATATTTATCTATCTATCTGAATCTGGACCAAACTTGATACACAGAACCAATATGCCCAACTTTAAATACTGGCAGGGTAAGGGGGGAATTGACTCACAGTGTTTGGAGTTGAAATTTACCCAATCCAGAGAGCAATGTGAACCCCAGCAACAATGGATATGGGCCAAACCTGGCATATATACTCATCATGGCTAGTTTTAAATATTGGTGGGGTTTGGGGAGAATTGACCCTTAAGTTGTACTGCACCTACATTCTCATGTATTTTCTACTGGGACCATTCATAAAAAAAACAAAAGCGAACAATGACTATTTCTAATAAAGAGTGTTACAAAAGACCTAACCCAGGTATCACCAGGTATCACCTAAGCTCATTCCCAATGAAAATAAAACCAGGACAAACAGGATAGGTAGATTCCACAGAGGGATGCTATATATATATCCGTATGATAGGAAAAGGTAAAAAGTAAAGGTGACTGTGTGTTTAGTGTGAAATAATTACAACCACTGAAGAAAGAATCCCTGGGGAGCATGAATGAGGATTCATGTGCCTCTTAGTATAAAGAGTTAATAAACACTTAGGGAGGGAAGAGGGTTTAAAAAAGAAAAGTTTAGTTGCAATGGATGCAGCATGTAAGTAAAAGAGGCATCTCTTATCTAGAATGTAAAATAGAAATATTATCTTATCTACCTTGTACAACTAAATGTTAGAAAATGTTCTTTGTGCTATTATTTCTTTTGGGAGCTGGCCTGATAAACACCATATGAATAACCAAATCAAGACTGCAGTACTCTTCAGGCTGTTTATACAGTATACAGCAAAAATCCTAGATATTTTAATTCTGGGGAGATAATGAAAACTTCTGTTGGCTATGGGGACAGAGAGCATGAAAACTCCTTACTTTAATCAGAGCATAGCCATTTTGACCTCTTGTCTATTTCCAAAACAATAATTAATAACAAATTTCTAAAAGGTTATGAACGAGGGCATAAAGATGATGCTATTTTTTTCTATTATACCACCACCATCTGATTTTTATCATAGGAGATGCTATTTATCAGTAGTGTGTACTGAGAGTGAAGGGGAAATTTCATACAATTAATCCAACTCCCTGAGTGATACAGAAAATCTAGAAGTAGGTCATCTCTAACAATGTTATACCATTTGCTTGGAAACTCAGCAAAACAAAAAAAATTGTCAAGCTTCTCTTACCATGAAAATATTCTCCTTATGTTCATGTAAAATCAACCCATGTGTAATGAAGCCCATTAGAGCTATGTGTTGTTGAAGGCTTTCATGGCCGGGATCACAGGGTTGTTGTATGTTTTCTGGGTTGTATGGCCATGTTCCAGTCCTGACATCCTCTGAGGATGCCTGCCATAGATGTGGGCGAAACATCAGGAGAGAATACTTCTGGAACATGGCCATACAGCCCAGAAAACATACAACAACACCATTAGATCTAGTCTATCTCTCCAAGATAGCAGAGAACAAACCTTTTCATTTTTTACATGAAAGGGCGGATTAGGGATTTGAAGACAGATGTTTTGTATCTCTTATTTTCCTTTCCAAGCTAAAGCATTCAATATTCCCTTATGTTCTTCTTCTCCAGCTGTAAAAATGAGGGAGAAAGGAGCCCCTAAAGTTTCTCCACTTGTGCAATTATGATAATGAAAAAGCAATGAAATTTTCATTAACAACACTTTTAAACACTTTAGAAACAAAATGCTGGTGTTCCCTAATTTTGTAATGAATTTTGGAACATTTTTTTCATTGATCGCACAGCCCTACTAGATACATAGGCTAAAGGTACATATGCCTTTTCTTCAAAGAAAGGGAGATGACCTGTGTTGATAACATAACTGCAATTAACAAACAGCTGGCATATGGGGTTTTTAGCTTTCATTTTAAATTCATTCCAGAATAGACCTTAAACTCCTGATCTAATTTTGACTTTTTGATGCAAAATCTCCTCTCACAACAATGGAATTGAGAATTGTACCAAAACTACGGTTTTTTCAAGGATGTACAAATAGTGGACAATGCTATCCTTATAGAAAAGAGATGGGTAAACTTCAAGGAATGGATGCCGCATTTGTATGATTTGAGACCAGACACTCTGGACGGCAATCCCACACATAGCAAAATGATGTATCCTTGAACTATTCTGATTTGACAGGAACCATCCCTATTAATTCTCCTTACATTGTGGGGTGTAAGCTTTGTAGATACCCTAACCCCTGATCTGTTTTATAGTCGGATTACAATGCCTGTGTGGATGGGGCCTAAATTCCCCAAGAAAAAAGAACCAGAATGACCAATCTATTCTTCAATCCATTGTTTTATATGAAATGCCTGCAAAGAGATTCTGTGCATTGGCAGAAGCCTTTTGGCTTTAGGGAAAGGGTCTTTGGAAAGCATTTTAAATGCCTTGAAGAATTTTTGATCGATATTCTATCAAGTATGAGAGACGTTCTCTGACAAAAAGCAGGAAATATTACTTAAGAAATAGCTCAGGAGACAGAAATTAAAATTCTTCCTGAGCAACTTGCCTTCATGCTTGAATACAAAACTCTGAAAGGCTGAATGAACTACTAATAACAGTTATAATGAAATCTGCATTCATTGCTAGGTATCGTTGTAAAAAGCTAATGGAGCTGGACGAAAGGTCAGCCTCACAGGTCATAGTCTAGGCACCTTCAACATCACACATCTGCACCCAGCAGAGATGATATTATTATGAAGAAAAGCAAGATATGCAGCCCCTGACACTTGTTGACAGCAGATGGAAACTACACAGGGAATGTGAAAATCCAGAAACTATCCAATTCCCAGTTTTTCTTCTTGACAAAAATTGGCCCCAGATGCCTCAGTGAAGGGTTTGTTCTCAAGCATGACTTTGTGATATGTGCACAGAAATGTTTGCTATTTTCACTTTGTCACAAATTTTAATTGATAGAGGAAGGGGTGAGAAAACACTGGCAACCAAAACAGCATGCATCATACATTATTTTGGGGAAACTATGTCCCATCCTTCTAAATAGAGGACTGTTCAATATGGCTTAAAAATTAAAATAGCCATATAAAAACAGACTATTCACACATATGCCATTATACAAAGATTTCTCAATTGTTAATGTTCGTATGTCACATCCAAATCATATATCAAAGACCAACTTACATGTTAAGAGTAAAATGTAGTCTGCCTCTTTTGTTGTCTTATAATCTCTCCATTTTTATCTTGTGAGGCCAAGATATTTAATATTTATTTTTTCTTTTACTTAAGTGATATTTGTTCTAATGTAGCACAAATCCTATAAAAATTATACTACGTATTTTTGACATTAATATTGAAATCTGAAATATATACAGAAAGTGCTTCGCCTGCCGTAATGAACTTGAAAGAGGGGCAAGGCAGGGGGAAAGGGAGCAGCCCATTAATTTTAATGGCTGGGTTGGCTTTGAACCTGAGATTAAATTCAATGCTCTAGCCACTGATTCTTTAATGCTGTCTTCAACCATCTTCATAAGAAAGAATATATACAATTTCTCTTGACTAACCATTTTCTACAGCTCCACTATACGTTAATCCAAAGAAAATTTGAATGTATTACTGAGCTGAATGATCATCACAATCATTGAGGTCTTGTAAGCCTGCTTCAACAAATAAATGAGAACTGGATAAGGAGATAGCATGGTTTTCCGTTCTTATTGATTTTAGTGGTGTTTCTATGGTAGAATATTCCAGTGTATGATATCCTCATGGAGAACTGCATTACAATTTCAGCTTAGATTTCTAATGACTATGAAATAAATCAGATCTGTAGTGTTTCCTATAATGTACTATTCTCTTTGAACATATTATTTCTGCAAGCAATTATCTTTCTTGAAAAAAAGGAATTGTTTGATTTTAAACCAATGGCAGAGTTCTGTCAAAATCTATTGGGCAGGTTTTATTTCATGTTTCACTACATAATACATGCAGTAGGACATCTGTGCTATCAGTCAAGGCTCTTAAATGTCAGGTGTTTAATAATAACATAAAAGGGCAAGAAGTTTTCAAGGTTTCAGATTGCCTGGTTAATCTTTGAACAGCTCAGCAGTTTATTTGTCTGAGTGCTGGATCTTAGAATTTATGAACCTTGGCAGTCTATATGCAAAATCATGCAAAAATATTTATTTAAGAAGTAGACGTAGTAGAAGGCAGATTGTATGGGAGAAGGTGATCCTTTAGGTAACCTGGACACAAACCATATAGAGCTTTAAAGGTCAAAACCAACATCTTGTATTTTGCCGGAAATGAATTGGCAGCCAGTGAAGTGACTTTAGGATAAGTGTAATATGGCTATTTCACCACCCTCGCAAACGCGATTGTTGGGGACGAGAGACAGGGCTTTTTCAGTGGTGGCCCCTCATCTGTGGAACTCCCTACCTAATGAAATCAGGGCAGCCCCCTCCCTCCTGTCCTTTGGGAAAAAGATTAAAACATGGTTGTGGGACCAAGCATTCGAGAAGCAGATGTAGCGATAATAATGAGAATGATTTATGTGACTGACAATGGTCAGACCTGGATTATGACTTGAATTTGTGTAATTTTAAATGATGCTTTTATAACTGATTTTTTTACTTATCTGTTTTAACTATCACTGTTTTATGTATAACTGTATTTGGCATCGAATGGTTGCCAGTTGTGAAGCCACCCTGAGTCCCCCTCCTAGGGGTGAGAAGGACGCAATATAAATGTATGAAATAAAATCAATATGTTCACTCCTAGATGTTCCTGTAACAAATCTGTCTGCCATATTTTGAACCAATTGGAGTTTCCAAACTTGGTACAAAGGTAGCCTAATGTAAAGCACATTGCAGAATTCCAACCTTGAGGTCACGAGTGCTTGCACTACCAAATTTAAGGACTCCAAATCTAGGAAGGAGTGCAGCTGGTGTATCAGTCAAAGCTGATAATAAGCACTCCTGACCGTGCTTACACAGTCTTTCAGGGGGAACCAGAATTGGTTGGCACACCTCCATCCCCAGATTAGGACCCTTGATGGCAAGTACTTCTGTTTTGTCTGGAATCAGTTTCAGCTTGATGTGTTGACGAAGGCTTTCATGGTCGGGATCACAGGGTTGTTGTGTGTTTTCCAGGCAGTATGGTCATGTTCCAGAAGTATTCCCTCCTGATGTTTCGCCCACATCTATGGCAGGCATCCTCAGAGGTTGTGAAGTATACCTCACAACCTCTGAGGATGCCTGCCATAAATGTGGGCGAAACGTCAGGAGAGAATATTTCTGGAACATGGCCAGACTGCCCAGAAAACACACAACAATCCCGTTTCAATTTGGGTTTCCTCGTCTATCCCATTACCTCTTCAGGCATTCATTAAGAAAAGACATACTATCCTTAGCTGAGGCTGTTTTTGAAGGCATGGAGAAATATATTTGGGTGTCATCAGCATATGATTACACTCCACCCCATGCCTACAGATGATCTCTCCCAGCAGTTTCATGTAAATATTAAAAAGCATTGTGGATAGAATGGCACCTTTTAAGATGCCACATAAACAGCTCCTTTTTTGAGGAGCAGCATAGCACCACCAAATGGAACCTGACTAAGAGGTACAACAGGAACCATTGTAACACAATGCTTCCTTTTACCAGCATCTCCAGACATTACAGAAAGATGGTATCAAAAGCCGCTTGAACAAGTGTGGGTAAACTAAGGTGAGGGGGCCGGATGTGGCCCCCTGGGTGCTTACCTAAGGCCCTTTTCATTTTCCCTGTCCTCTCAGCATAAGGACATGGTGACCCACCACATTCTTATACAGAAAGGATGAAGGAGGAAGACAAACAGCAGATGAGAGCCCTCTGGAGTGCTCTCAGCCACCATATGTCTCGCCTTCCTCCCAGCATATGCCAAGAGGACGGCCTGGGGAAGGCACGCAGTGGCTAAGAGCCCTCCGGAGTGCTCTCGGCCATCACCTATCTTGCCCTCCTCCCAGTATAATGCTGAGAGAACAACCCAAAGATTGGGGAAGGAGGATCAGGACAGTTGCTGCATGTCTCGTTTTCCTCCTAGCATAAGAATGGGAAAAGCAGCCCCGTCCTAATATGAGAACAACTTGAGGATGAACTGAGCCCTGCCCTTCCCTGCCCCTCCTGCCTCCACTCCCTCCCAGCTCTGCCCCCTCCCAGGCCCTCTTCCTCTCAGGCCTATCCCACCCAGAACGCACCTGGCCACCCACCCACCTGACCCAGCCCTCTAAGCCGGGCCCACAATGCAGCCCCAAGACAAAAAAAAATTGCCCATACCTGGTCTAGAAGCACTAACAGGGACATACTTTCCCCTATCGATGTTGAGAGAGAGATTATCCACTAAGGCAACTATAGCAGTCTCAATTCCCTATCCTGCTGTGAAGCCAATTTAAAATGGGTCAGAGAAGTGTGTGCCATCCTGGAGTTGAAGGGCAATGTTGTAAAGATTATAGTTAGAAACTACACAAATACAAACAGAACTGAAGTATCTCTCAGCTTCACTTGATATAGCAGCAGAGTAGAAAGCTAAACACTAGAGACAATTTCACACCACACCATTAGACTATTATGATTTCACTTTAACTACCATGGCTATATAGAGATTGTAGAGGTCTCTGCCTAATAATTATAAATATATCTCCTACACTAGAAAGTCCAGGATTCCTTAGGATTGAATCAAGTTTGTAAATACAGTAGAGTCTCACTTATCCAACACTCGCTTATCCAACGTTCTGGATTATCCAACGCATTTTTGTAGTCAATGCTTTCAATATATCATGATATTTTGGTGCTAAATTCATAAATCCAGTAATTTCTACATAGAATTACTGTGTATTGAACTACTTTTTCTTCCAAATTTGTTGTCTAACATGATGTTTTGGTCCTTAATTTGTGAAATCATAACTTAATTTGATGTTTAATAGACTTATCCTTAATCCCTCCTTATTATCCAACATATTCGCTTATCCAACATTCTGCCGGCCCGTTTATGTTGGATAAGTGAGACTCTACTGTAGCACTATAATTGTTTAATGTGAAAGGGCCCAGATGTACATACATACCAAGTAGCAGTAAATGCTTTCAAGTAAGCCTATACTGATTAATCTTGATTTATTTAGTTCCACTTAAAATATCTAATACGTAGTATCATCTAAAGCTTTGGTGTTGTTGTTGAAAGTGAGAAATGTTTCCTAACAAAAGTAAAAAAAAATGTTTCTCTAGTTCAGGGATGGGCACACATGTGTGACAGAAGGAAAATAATACATGTGACAAAAAGGGAAGGTTCAATCAGGATATTTCAGAAAAGACCTGAAATGTCTGGAATAAAATTTCTCCATTTTATTTGAGATCAAGGAAAACAAAAAATAAAATATTTTACCAGACCTGCCCTTGTTTCCTGCCCAGCTTGCTCTTCTGCTCTCTCTCTCTCTCTCTCTCTCTCTCTCTCTCTCTCTCTCTCTCTCTCTATATATATATATATATATATATATATATATATATATATATACCCCCAGATACATCTCAGAATCTTTGGTGTAAAGAATTGTTTTCACATTTGATTAAATCAGTCACTGGATGGTATTGCATAGAGAACAGCCTCATTTCATGATACAAAGGCTCAGTAAACACTTGACAAGATTGTAGTCACGTGTTTACAGTCTTTTCTACTATCTGTGTGAGCTAGAGTTCTAGGTCTAAAGATGCTTTTGACCATACTATTAGAGCAGCTTGTGTCTGTCTGTGTTTTAAATGGCCTACATCAAATGTCAAGCTGCCTGCTTAGTCATCAGTAGACATCACTCAAATGTCATGGTTCATTCTGTTTACTTAATTAACAAGTTGTAAAAAAATGAACTATTGAAAATACAATTGCAAATAGTTCAAGTGATGAAGAAAAATATGAGCTGGATGTCTACCGGACCTACAAATAGGCTAAGATTTAAAGGGGTCAAATACAAGAAATGGAACAAGTGAAAAATCACCAAAGAAGATTCAAATAAATAGGAGCATATTTGGAGACAATGTCAGAAAAGCTAAAATGCATAATTAACTCAGACTTGTTAGAGCTGTTAAAAACAATAAAAGGGCTTTTTATCATGTCCACAGAAAAGGAAAGAAAATGGTAGGACTACTGCATGGAGAAAATAGCTAAATGCTAAAGGAGAAGCAGAGCAAAGGAAATGCTAAACACCTTCTTTGCCTTGGTCTTCACCCAAAAGGAAAATATTGATCAACCAGATGATGCAGTAGTGGAAATGCAGCACAGAATACATATCTGACTACTTTAAATTGAAATATCCAGGGTCAGATGAATTACATCTATGAGTATTCAAAGAACAAGTAGTCCAGAAAACAAGGAAAGGAAACTTTTATCACTTATACACAAGCTAACAAAACATGCAATAAAAAATAAAGATAAAGAACTGTCAAATGTAATCTCAGAATGACTGGCAATAATATGTGAGAATTCTTGGAAAGAAGAAGTCTTGGGTGAACAGAAGGTTGTAATCAAATAATTGCCATGTTCATATTTTTAAAGTGATTCCACGCACAATATTTCTATTCTCCTTCACATTGACATGTTTCAATGTGAAGAAGATTGAGTGATTGTAGAAGAAACAGCTGGTAGAACTCTTTCTTCTTTATAGCTAAAGAAGCAATTTCACACTTTTGCACCCCAAATTATCTACCACCCACCCCCCAGCCTTTTCTTTAAAGTTTGGTCTTTCTCACTATTAGTCATCAGTATGAAACTGCATATTACATGAGGACCCATATACCATCAACCTAAAATCTTCTTTCCCTAGAAATCACCCTAGTAATATCTGGCTTAAAAAGTGACAAATTCCCTTTACTCATGATAATATGATAATATCCTTTCACACACCTTGTTGCTGATTGCGAAAATAAGTGACAACAGTTCATTCATCTGGAAGCATATAAACAAGATACTCCTTTTCATATTATTCATTCCACAAGAAGATCATTCTGTTTTCCATACTCCCCCATTTTCCTGTAAAATAGATTAAGCAGGAATAGAGTAACTGCCTCAATGAACTTCATAAATAGAGTTAACCTTGGTCTTCTGTGTTCTAATTCTAACTCAAAGCATAATGTCACATTGGTCCTTCACAAGAAAGAAGAAAAACCGTTGTCAGTCCTTGTGCCCTACCCATTGAAAATCAACCCTGTAATGTTTCTATCTATAGTGCCATTTCTTGTAATCTTCATGTACTCATACTGATTTTTCCCAAGGTCATATTCAAGTGTGACTGAAGTTTTGAAAGCAACCTTCACATAGGGATGGATAAACGTTCTGAATTCATTATCAGTTTTGTTTATGGCCAGTTTGAAGTTGGACCTACCCATCTGTCCTGTTTCCAAACAAATAACCCACATAAAATTTGAAAGGAAAAAGCTCACTTAGCATGATGTTCTGAAGGCTGTCTCATAATTAGCTTTTTCCTTTACCTTTAAAAAAAGTTACTAATTGATGGCTCTTGTAGGAAGTGCAGCCAGTGCTTTGTACATAGAAAATAGTGCCATAAGCACTCATGAGATTGAAAGGATGCAATGTTAAGTATGTTTCCCATTAACTTTGTACAGGAAGAAAAATGTAGTTATTGTCATATAGCAATGTTATTTGCCACCTTTGGAAGCAGAGAAGGATAAATCACTGCATAGACATACTGGTGGAAGGAAGCATACTAAAATGCATATTTATGTCCCAGCTTAATGAGAGGCCTGGGATGTGTGATCACACTCTATCTGAGCTAAAATGTAGAGCCAATTCACATCTCCCCTATTTCTAGTAGAGAGATTGGCATTCTACCTCCCACCCTTTATTTTTGTAATTACCAGTTCCTGTTCTTCTCAGATTTATCTCAGATTTCTATTTAGAAATGCACTTTAGAGAGGCAAGAACATAATTAATATTGATAGTCCATCAAGAGAGAATTTTACCAATTCAGAAATCTCACTTATTGTGTCCTGTAGCACAAGTAATGTTCTGTTCCTATCTTTAAACCTTATATTTTCAGACCTCAAAAACCAGCATAACATTCAGCTTGAGTTTGTTTCTTGGCTAGAAAAGTCAAATTCAATATCCCAAAATGTATTTGGAAGAGATAAAATTGTGATTCCAATCTGTCACAAGCATTCTGTATGTATGTATAAAGATTCCCTGAGTCCTTTAGCATTTGATGACATTTCAAGTGAAGGTTTTCTGTACAGAAAGTCCCTCGCCATTAAAATTCAATTATGGTGCGTTATTATGAATGAAAGTCCAGTTTAATATCTAATAAAGAACAGGTGACAGTTGAATCTTGATAGACAGACACCACTGCCATCTGGTGAAATCTGTCTGTAAGATTAAGCAGAAGAGTCATATAACTTGGCTCCATTTTGTCTTCTGTTATTCTTTGTTGAATGGCAACATAGGTTCTGAGTAAATAGTGTAGGAAATATTCCAAATATTTAGCTGTAAATTACAGATGCAGGATATAAAATTGCCCTGTTGTTGAGATGTAGACAGGCTGACTGACAATGAAGTCACAAACAATTGATCCAGTGGTACTACTTTTCCATGTCCACCAACAAAATAGTATTAAATACAGTTTACAGACTTGCACATTTTATAGAACTGCTGAATACAAGTCTAGATAATAAGTGCCCCAGAAGGCATGGACACCTCCCCAAAAGAGAGAAAACACTATTCCCCTCTTTCCCTTGTAAGAAAATGATTTGAGGTATCAGCCATTGTCCTATACTCCCATGTGTGGTCATCAGCACCAAAAGATTACATTTAAATGTTAAACCTTGAGAGAATATTTAACATCATTGTTTATTCTATGGCTAGTTGCCTATTACCAGACACACCCACACACCCACAAAGTAATCTATACTCAGTGCAGAGTTGAGGATGCAAATCTAATTCACTGAAAAATATATGCAAAGTTTAAAATGGGAGAAATTCATAATTTCTTAAGTGTAACCTTATAATGGGAACAGGAAACACGTGGTTCCCGATGTTGTTTGCTTGCAGTTCCAGACATTCCTCACCAGTGTCCAAACTGACAAGAGCTTATGGGACTGATGTATAGAGGACCACAAATTGTCCTATAAGAATTACTTATGTAAGAAATTTAAACAGTCCTGATATTTCCCAACTTCCAGATGCTTTGTAGCTTACGACCATATATCTTGCTATTCAGAAACTGCTGAACATCTCACTGATAGCGCATGATTATTATGTTTCTTGTCATGAAGGTGAAAGAACTATAACTCAGAAATCCCCAGACACAAGAGCTACCAAGGTTTTTCATGCAAGTGAAAGAAATATCATTATCACTCTTCACAGGTGAGACAAAATTTATTTTTGGTGATAGAAACAAAACTCAATGTCCTGAAACATACACACATATACATACACTCCTCTATATTTTAAAATGCCTCTAATCATTAATGAGAATGACACTTTGCTTTAAATAAATTTGGAATTAGTAAGAACTGTCACCATGGGAAACATACTGGATGAAGTTATTTTGTAAATAGAAGGCACATGTGAAAATGTGAGTCAAATATATTTCTCACATATGATGAAACCAGTATGCTTTAGGGCTGAAAGAGTGATGATGCAAAAAGTCCATTATCTGTAAGGGCAAAAGGAGAGCATTGCCCTCAAGTTAAGAAGTCTGCTCCTTCCGATGCAATTATCACTCACCCTTCAAATTTCTAGCATTGCAGAAAGTGAGACATTGAAAATTATTTCATACCTAGAACTTTTTACTGTGTTCTCATTCCCCTAGTAAGTTTTCTTGCCCCTTCACTTTGGATATGTAAATTGTATTACTAAATGCCCAACTAAATTTGCAAATATTGCAGTGAAATAAATTTGGGAACAGAAGAAAATAATTACAAGGGAGGCAGAATTCCTATGGGGGCAATGCCATCATTTAAAAAAAAAAAACCACCCAAATTGCTTAAACTTAGAGTACCTGGAAAAACATCTACAAATAAGCTTGCCCAGAACCTGTGATCTTTAATGGAAGTCCCATTTCCCAACCCCCTACCACCCGGAGAGACTAGTTTTGTGTTTATGGGCCAGGCTTTAACACAGCAGGATAAACCACCAGCTGCAGTAAATCTTGTCAATCAAAATTTGACAGTTCGAAGTTAGGGTCAGGGTGAGCTCCTGGCCTTTAGCCAAGCTTCTGCCTACCTAGCAGATCAAAAGCAAAATGTGAAGAGATAAAAAGGTACTGCTTAAAAGCTGGTAGGTATTTAGGCATCCATAAGAAAATGCCAGAAAAATGCCGGTGATTCGATCAAGAAGGAGGTTTATGACCAAAAAGCTCTTCGACAAGGAGTTGAAGTGACAGCAACCCCCCCCCCCTCCATGGTTGGAACTGAGCACAAACCTCCAAGATGTCAAAGATGGGAAACACCTATTTATCTCTATCTATGTACAATTGTCTGTCTTGTCAGTGTATAAACGGCATTGAATGTTTGCCATATATGTATGTTCTGTGATCCACCTTGAATCCCCTTCAGGTGAGAAGGGTGGAATATAAATACTGTAAATAAATAAGGGGGGAAAGCACATTGGAAAATATTTTCAAAATGATTGAAAATATATTTCTCAAATGTTAGGAAGTCCTGGCTAAGAGAATGCCAATTTATGAGAAAAAAATCCCAACCTGCATATGAGAATATGCAGGTTAGGATTTATTCTGTCCAGAAATTAACATCAGTGTTTGTGTGAACAGAAAATAGCCTTTTTATGTATGGAACAATAGCCCCTCTATATAAATTAACATTTCAGTTCAGATATCATTTTCTGTGCAGAAAGAAATGCTGTTTCACAGGAAAGTCTTCTTTCTGCACAAAACAATCACAGATTGTAAGCAGACTTTGAAAATTATGAAGGCTTTCTTACAGGGGAATTTCTTTAAGAATGAAATTAGCGAAGACTGCTTCAGTCCTACTGAGGTTCCAGCGAGCATTCAATAATATATTATTTCATGTAGCCTGTGGTCTTCATGACTAGATTTAGGAACTGTTAGGTTTCTTAAAAGATTAGTGTATTAAAATAGTAAGATTTCAAAGATTTATGTTTATCTGTTATGAATCACCTCATGGACATTGTGCAGATAATATATACAACCTGCAAACATAAATGGTGACTAAAACTAGTAGTATGAGATCATGAAAGCACATGAAAAATCATATTAAGCCTGGCAATTCAAAATTTTCTAATATTACTTTAAAACTAAGGCTCCAATCCCCTTCCCGTCCCCACAAATATTGTGGAACTCTGGGAGCTGTAATCAAAAAAGTAATATACCAACCTCTATTACAAATACAAGTATACTTATCAAAGCAGAAGATGTATTCAAATCTTTCATTACTAAACCATCATATTACATTTTTCTTAAACACTACTTTTAAAAACATAGCAGTTCTAATATTCAGACAACAGAATTATTCAATAAATTCCATTCTCTGGTTAGTAGATATAAAGCCATTTAGCCTTCAACTTAATATGAATAGATTCAACCATAACAATAAATTGGAAGCAGGATTTAATTATTGCTTTTCTCTGCATGGGTTGCTCCCTGGATCCTTTTAAAGCATCCTACCGCTTCTTTTCAATTTGTCCTTTATCCTCCATCAGTTGATGCTGTTTGTGTACTAGAATGTGATATGTTTACCAAACAATTAGAATAATTGTTTAATTAAATTAAATACCAACTCAGGAAACATCACTAGCAGCTGGATGTTTGCAATTATTAGAACAGGGAAAAAAAAGACTTCTGAATAGAAGATGTCTTTAAACAAAGATGACATATTTACTGTGACAAAAGGGTACTCACTTTTCATCCAAACCTCTTTTTTTAAAAAAAATCATTGAAAGATTAGTTGTCTTGCTTTGTTTGCCTCATTTCCCAGCACAGAGTGAAAAAGACAAGAAGCCAGTAACAGTTGTCTTCCATTTGTGCTTGATTTTCAAGATTATGCTTCATTCTGTATTTCATCACTCAGAGAAGCCTGTACCCTAGACAGAGACTTGGATTGTAGAAGCACAAAGACCGAGAATGGCTCTAGTGAAAACTATTTGTGTATTTAAAGTTCAGGCTGAATTTGGTGCAAGTTGTTTAAAAGTCATACTGGAGTGGATTCATTTGCCCATTGACAAGAAATCTACCCATCACCCTTCAAGCAGTTGGGGAAGAAAAAATTATTTTCTGCTTGCAATAAATTGACTCATTCAATTATCCCTTGATAAGTGTCCAATTTAAATGATTTGTTTTTTTGAATTACTTACTAGTATGTCCTACTGAACTCCATTTCATTTGTAGTGTCAAACAATACTTCTCAAATAATTAAACTTTTCCAAATTCTTACAATTTTAATGTATTGTTTTAAAGTTCATGAATTAATAATTTTCTTTAAAATGACCATAAGAATGGAATCAAAAGCACATTTTGATTTTGATAAAAGAGAGAATCAATAATATCCCATGTTGCATGTAGTGTTGGAAACATTGTTCTTGCCCTATGCCCTGTCTTTATCATAAGCTTTATGTACAGAAAATAATCAGGTAAATAGTCGCAAACTTGAAAATGGAGTTAGCCCCATACTAGGAAAAAGAATAAAGTTAATAAAACCTATTAAGTAATTAAAGAAATGAAATTATTATTATATTCTATATTCAACAGGGAAATCGGTCTGCAATTTTTTACATCCATGGGGTCTGAATTTTCATTGTATATCATGGTTATATTTGCTTTCTTCCAGGAATCTGGCATACTTTGTTGGTTCATAGTTTGATTCATTAGCTGTTTAAGGTACAGTGTTAGCTCTTCTTCAAAAGTCCTATAGTATATTGTTGTCAGACAATCTGGTAATGGTGCCTTACAAGTATCCAATTTTCTAATCACTCTTTGTAGTTCTTGTTCTGTGATTTCTCTGTTTAATCATTCTCTTTGTTCTTCTGTTATTTTTTGCAACTGTCATCCAAGAAACTGTGCTCTTTCTTTATCTGATCCTTTGAATAAAGCTTTTTATAAAATTTGTTAAACTGATTTAATATTTCTTGGTCTGTTGTATAATTTCTTCAATTTGATCTTATTATATTTACGTACTGTGTTTCTTTTTTTGTTCTTAATTTTCTTGCCAGCCACCTTCCTGGTTTATTTGCATTATGGAAATGATACTGTTTTATATATTTTATCCCAGTCATGCTGGCAGAAATGACATTCCTCTCCTTTTGCTTCTTTCCAATGCCTGAGGACATAAGGTAATTTTCTTTAGAAATCTCCAGTTGTCTACACTCTTTTGGGGAAGAACTGAGTTTTTAAAATATGTGGCTTGACCCCTGCTTTGAGACTGCAGTGGACAGGGACAGGTTGCTGGGTCATCTGATCCGTTGTTTTTATTGGTATCTGGAAACAGCAGTGTTGCTCAGTTTCTATCTTTCTTCCTTTTTTAGATTTTTTGTTTGTTTGTAGAAAGATGTCTCTCTATGCATTTTCTAGGTCACCCAATATAATTTTATAGTAACCTCTCAAAGAAGTTGTCTATTTCAATAGAGTTCACTATTGTCCATGGCTTCCTATTTGCATGGTACATTCAGGAACCTATCCCCCATGGATACGTTCCTTTTATCCTTTCAAGGGAGTCTGGTTTGAAGAATAGGGTTAAGAAAGCACCCCTCCTGGGACCCTTTCCTTTCTTTCTTTCAAGGGAGTCTAGGTTTGAAGAATGAGGTTAAGGAAACATCCTTCCTGGAACCCTTTTCTATCTTATCTTCCTTTCAAGGAAGCCAGGGTTTGAAGAACGGGATTAAAGGACCCCCCCCCCCTTTCCTGGGACCCTTTCCTATCTTCCTTTCAAGGGAGTCTTGGTTTGAAGAATGAGGTTAAGGAAGCATCCTTCCTGGAACCCTTTTCTATCTTATATTCCTTTCAAGGAAGCCAGGGTTTGAAGAACAGGATTAAAGGAAACCCCCCCCCCCCTCCTGGGACCCTTTCCTATCTTCCTTTCAAGGGAGTCTGGGTTTGAAGAATGAGGTTAAGGAAGCATCCTTCCTGGAACCCTTTTCTATCTTATATTCCTTTCAAGGAAGCCAGGGTTTGAAGAACGGGATTAAAGGAACCCCCCCCCCCTCCTGGGACCCTTCCCTATCTTCCTTTCAAGGGAGTCTTGGTTTGAAGAATGAGGTTAAGGAAGCATCCTTCCTGGAACCCTTTTCTATCTTATATTCCTTTCAAGGAAGCCAGGGTTTGAAGAACAGGATTAAAGGAACCCCCCCCCCCTCCTGGGACCCTTTCCTATCTTCCTTTCAAGGGAGTCTGGGTTTGAAGAATGAGGTTAAGGAAGCATCCTTCCTGGAACCCTTTTCTATCTTATATTCCTTTCAAGGGAACGGGATTAAAGGAACCCCCCCCCCCTCCTGGGACCATTTCCTATCTTCCTTTCAAGGGAGTCTTGGTTTGAAGAATGAGGTTAAGGAAGCATCCTTCCTGGAACCCTTTTCTATCTTATATTCCTTTCAAGGAAGCCAGGGTTTGAAGAACAGGATTAAAGGAAACCCCCCCCCCTCCTGGGACCCTTTCCTATCTTCCTTTCAAGGGAGTCTGGGTTTGAAGAATGAGGTTAAGGAAGCATCCTTCCTGGAACCCTTTTCTATCTTATATTCCTTTCAAGGAAGCCAGGGTTTGAAGAACAGGATTAAAGGAACCCCCCCCCCCCTCCTGGGACCCTTTCCTATCTTCCTTTCAAGGGAATCTGGGTTTGAAGAATGAGGTTAAGGAAGCATCCTTCCTGGAACCCTTTTCTATCTTATATTCCTTTCAAGGAAGCCAGGGTTTGAAGAACGGGATTAAAGGAACCCCCCCTCCTGGGACCCTTTCCTATCTTCCTTTCAAGGGAGTCTTGGTTTGAAGAATGAGGTTAAGGAAGTGTCCTTCCTGGGACCCTTTTCTTTCTTCCCTTCAAACAAGTCTGGGTTTGAGTAATGGGGTTAAGGAAGCAGTGCAAAAGACATATCATGACATTCTTCTATTCTGGTTGGTCCTACAGGCAGGGCTCACAGGAAAACTCCTTGTGAACCACATGGTGCTGAATAGAGGAGGAGGATCCATGATCAGCTACCATGTGGCCCCGTTACAAATGAAAATAACGTGATAGCTGAGCCCTTACCATTATGGCCATCTGACCAAGCCAAAAAAGCCAGATTGGCCAAAGGGAACTGACCAAACTGAATCCGTACACAAGCCTACTATACAAGCAACATTACTTTGAGGAGTAACCAGTCCAAACTAATGCTGTGAGTAAAAGCAAAATTACTTCGAGTTACTTTTAAATTATCTTTTCAAGGACATTTTATAGGTATTGTTATAGAATCTTTCAGAAAGTTTTAAACCATTCTCTTATCAGTCTTAAGATTTTGTTTCTTCAAGAAGTAACAGAAGGCAATGGTAAAATAAAGAACTGTGAAGGAAGTATTGCAATGAGCTATTTGTTTCCATCACTATGACAAATATACTTGTAAAGCACTGTAAAGATAAGCAAAACAAATTATATTTTAGAAGTAACTTTCTACACTGTGTCAGTAACTCCATTTCCTCTACTGTTCTACTTAGTTCCTCCAGTTTAGATACAACAAGTATTGTGGAAATACGCACCTTTTATTTAGCTTAACTTGAACATATCCTATCTTAGACCTTGTTGGACCCTACTTAATGTTACACAGACACACCCTTTTTCAATCCAAATGACTGGAGAGGCAGATAGACATTTAGGAAAAAAACATATTTTTGCAGCAGCAGTTCAATTACCCAGATTTTCACAGCAAATGTTAAGTGTCAAAACAAGAGTGCTAACCAAGGAAATGCTTTAAGGCCTCTTAGGGGGGAAACGGAGTCTGTGACAAAGACAGAGAATGATGCAAACTAAATGTGGAAATCACTTCTGTTATGATTGAGCCTCATGGCTCTGTTACTGACAGACGTGGGCGTAAGACTCCTCGGGAGTCAGATACTCTCGAGGAGCGAGAGAGAAAAAGACTGCGAGACATATTTGCAGCACCATCTGACGAAGAATCTTTCGAAGGGTTTACGGAGAGAATGGAGGAGGGGCTGGTTAGCTCAGAGGAGGATGAGATGGATTGGACTCGGGTAAGGGAGGAATTGGGTGCCACTGGCCATGATGGGACAGAAGATGGATGGGGACCTTCAGGATTAGACCCATGGCTTAGCTGGAGGGATGGGACGGGATCCACAGCTGGAGATGCTGTTGGGCGTAGTCAGAGGTGTTCCAGCTCTGACGAGGAAAGTGATGAGGAAACGCCCGGGTTAAGGAGGACAGCTGACAGTGATGAAGATTTGTAACTGGCATAAAATGGGGCTTGGGAGCAATTGCAAATTGCGTCGGGCAAGGTAATCTGGGCAAACGCTTGGGATCCGTGTGTGTGTGGGACGCTTCCCTGAAGACTTGTGTGCTTTCCTGTGCTGAGACGTAAGTTGATTGGAATCCAAGGTCAGACGGCGGGAGGGATTGTGTGGGCATTTGTTTGTGCAAACCTGTGCTTACTCTTATTAGCTTGACCTTCCGTCGTCTTTCTGACGGACGCCATCTCCTGCTTTGAGAACCCGGACTGAACTGACCACGGCTTGTCTTCCCCCCTTCTTGGACTTGGAAAAACTACAAACGTCTGCTTCTGGCTTTGATCTACGGAACGGAACTGGTCTACTCTACTTCTGCAATCCTTGGCTGAATTGCTCGTGTTGGAGATCCTGTCTACTGTGTGTGTGTGGGAGCGACGCAAGTTACTCTAAGCACAGTGCTGGCAGCAGAGAGGAATCTGCTGCCAATTAGTTGCATTCCTTGTATCTTTTGTTCCTTGGCTTTTGTTCTGTTAATACCTAGGCTGAAGCAAGCAGTTTGTTTTTACCCGGATTAAACTCCGGTTTAACCCGGTTTATCTTTTGAACATTTACTTTTGTCCCTTTTTGCTACTAAAGGCAAAAACTGCCTGGCCCTTGTGTTTTTACGGGCATTTTTGAGTTCTGTAATCTAATAAACTCTGTTACTTTGAATCTTGTGGCGTTCTGTCTTTGACAGATTGCCCGACGCCCATAAAAAGTTTATTGCAGCAATAAACCCGTCAGGAAGACGATGGATGAGTTAAGAGCCAAAGTAGACCAATTGCAAACGGCCTTTACCGTAAGCCAAACAGCTTTTGCTGTGAAAGGACATGTTTTGACTCCTGAACGCTTTGACGGAACCAGGTGCAAGTTGCCAACCTTTTTGGCACAAGTGGAGCTTTATTTTTCACAGCTCAGTGTTCATGCTTTTCCTACTGACACTAGTAAGGTGGCTTTTATTTTGAGTTTGTTGACCGGTCCCGCAGGACAATGGGCCACTAATTTAATTTTGGGAAATGACCCAGTCAAGGACAATTTGAATAATTTCAAAAAGTTGTTAACTGATACTTTTGGGGATCCTCTCCGCACGGAGAACGCTGGGTGGGCTCTGTATCGGTTGAAACAGGGAAAGGGGACTGTTTTGGATTACTTAAATAAGTTTAACCTGTATCGCCACCAGCTGGATTGGGGGGAAAATGCATTCATGCTTTTATTTACTGCCGGGTTAAGTGATATGCTCCAGGATGAATTAGCACGCTTGGAGCCGGCTGAAAGCTGGGACGCCTTAGTAGCTAAGGTGCTGCGTTTAGACGCAAGGTTCGAGGCTCGTAAACACTCAAAAGCAATGTGTGCGCCACCCATGCATGTAACCAGGGCACCTGTGGTGATGGGGGAAGAGCCCATGGAGCTTGGGGTCTTTAAAAAACTGTCTACAGAGGAAAAGAGCCGTAGGAGGCAGCTGGGCTTGTGTTTGTACTGTGGGAATGCTGGGCATTTTGCCAAAAATTGTAATGTGAAACCTTCCCAGCTTTCGGGAAAAGGCCAGCCCTAGTGCGACGTGAGTCCAACGCACTAGGGCTCCTCAAGCAGTCAACTGAGGGGAGGAAGCATGTTTTCGTACCCATTACATTATCTGTTGGGGGAAGGGAACTTGTTTCTACTCTGGCACTGCTGGACTCAGGAGCGACGGTCTCCTATATAGATATTGAGTTTGCTAAGAAGCATGGCATTCCTAGAGTGCGCAAGGCATGCGACGTGTGGGTGGAGGGAGCAGATGGGAGACTGCTGGAGACTGGGGTGGTTAACCAGGAAACCTCAGCAGTAACGTGGGAGGTGCAGGGAGTAACGGGAACGTTTGTGTGGGATATTACGAGCTTGCCTAGATATGATGTGATCCTGGGGATGGATTGGCTAGCTGTAGTAAACCCACAAGTGGATTGGGCAACACGTAAAGTGATCTTAAAGAGGCAGGATTGTTGCACTTTAAACGTTACTCATGCTGATATGGAGGGAGTGCCTGCTGAGTATGGGGAGTTCTCTGATGTATTTTGTAAAAGAGAAGCGGACAAATTACCACCGCACAGGCCATATGATTGCGCCATCAAGCTGGCAGAAGGTGCGAAACTGCCAGCAGGGAGGCTGTATGCCTTGACTGTACCGGAAAGGCAAGCTTTGCGGGAGTTTTTAGATGAAAATTTAGCCAAGGGGTTTATTCGCCCATCTAGTTCTCCAACTGCGGCACCAGTATTCTTTGTAGCCAAAAAGACTGGGGAACTTAGGTTGGTCTGCGACTATCGGATCCTAAACAAATACACCATTCGGGATAGGTACCCGCTCCCTTTAATCTCGGAACTGTTATCAAGGGTGCAAGGGGCTAAGGTCTTTACCAAGCTTGACCTGCGGGGGGCCTATAACTTAATCCGTATACGGGAAGGGGATGAATGGAAGACGGCATTTAACACGTGTTTCGGATGCCACGAGTTCCGAGTCATGCCTTTTGGGCTTTGTAATGCTCCTGCGGTCTTCCAGAGGTTCATGAACGATGTGTTCAGGGACCTAATTGACCAATTTTTAGTGATTTATTTGGATGATATCTTGATTTTTTCTAAGGACGAGAAAGAACATCGTCAACATGTCAAGCAGGTTCTGCACCGACTGCGGGCTAATGGGCTTTTCGCCAAGGCTTCCAAGTGCGTCTTTCATGTGCCTGAAGTGGAGTTCCTAGGTCATGTAGTGTCAGGTAGGGAACTTAAAATGGACCCACATAAGGTTGACGCCGTCAACTCATGGCAGGAGCTGAAGACTAAGAAGGATGTACAAAGGTTCTTAGGTTTCGCTAATTACTACCGGGAGTTTATTCCGAATTTTGCAAAGCTCACGGTACCTTTGACGCAGCTTCTGCGCAAGAAACAGCCATTTGTGTGGGGGCGGGAAGCTCACGAGGCGTTTCTACAACTTAAGTCTAGTTTTCAATCGGACAACATACTAACCCATCCTGATGTTGACAAACCGTTCGTGGTAGAAGCGGACGCTTCTAGCTACGCGTTGGGGGCTGTATTGTCTCAGAAGGACTCCTCAGGGACCTTGCGTCCCTGTGGATTTTACTCGCGGCAACTAACACCCTTCGAGCAGAACTATACCATATGGGAGAAGGAGTTGTTGGCGATTAAGGTGGCGTTTGAGGTGTGGCGGCACTGGCTTGAAGGGGCACGGCACCAGATCGTGGTCAGATCTGATCACAAGAACTTAGAGCACTTGCAAACAGCAAAGAAGTTAAACCAGCGTCAAATCCGATGGGCTTTGTTTTTCTCCAGGTTTAACTTCAAGGTGCAGTTCGTAGAGGGGAAGGCAAACTTGCGGGCCGATGCTTTATCCCGCAAGCCGGAGTTTAAGACTAATGAGCAGGTTGTATGTCAGACCATCTTGCCTACTGCCTCTCTGTGTGTTGTAGATAATGAGCTCGGGTTACATGACCAGATCCTTGCGGCTCAGAGGGATGATGTGTGGACACAGGAGCAACTGATGCTGCTCTCAGCAGGTAACCGTACCATACTGCCGCATCTACAAGATCAAGACGGAGTATTGGTACGCAGGGGGCAGGTCTACGTACCAGTGGGGGCCCTCAGGTTGGAGGTGATTAGAGCCCACCATGACGAACCCATGGCTGGGCACTTTGGCAGATTCAAGACCGTGCAGCTCATTACCAGGAGCTATTGGTGGCCAAAGATGCGGCAAGACATTCTGCGCTTTTGTGACAGCTGCGCCGTTTGCCAGCAGAGTAAGACGCCTGTTGGGCGCCCTAGAGGGTTGTTGTCGTCTTTACCTGTTCCGGACAGGCCATGGCAAATCATTTCCATGGATTTCATTTCAGATTTACCTAAGTCTGGGGGTTATACTTGTATTTGGGTGGTGGTGGATTTATTTAGTAAACTGGCTCATTTTATTCCTTGTTCAACCATTCCGGCGGCCCCTACGTTGGCCTTACTATTTACTAAGCACATCTATCGTTTGCACGGAGCACCCGAGGTGATTATTTCAGATAGGGCTCCGCAATTTGTGTCACGCTTTTGGAAACATTTCCATGAGTGTTTGGGGACTAAGTTAAACGTTTCTTCAGCTTTCCATCCGCAAACGGATGGACAGTCGGAACGGGTTAATGGGCTCTTAGAGCAATATCTGCGTTGTTTTTGTTTAGACCAACCCACGGCTTGGGTGAAGTGGCTACCGGTGGCGGAATTTGCTTACAACAATGCGGTGCACACATCTAGTCAGCATACGCCGTTTGAGCTAACTTATGGTTTTCACCCACGGGGAGGTGTGGCGCCGTCGACCAATGTGGTCTCTTCGGACCCTGTGTACCGCTCTACGGAAATGGCTGCATTGCATGATGTTGCCCGTCGCTTACTGCTGGAAGCTAAGGCAACGCAGAAGACTCAGGCTGACCGCCACAGGCAGGCAGGGGAGGAGTTGGAAGAAGGGGATTTGGTGTGGTTATCTTCCAAACATATTAAACAGGCTGGGGGAAAGTTTGCGCCTCGGTATTTGGGTCCCTTTCCTATCGTTAAAAAGATTTCTTCCGTTGCGTTTCGTTTGCGTTTACCGTCTAGTTTAAAGGTCCATCCAGTCTTTCATCGTTCACTGTTGAAACTTGATACCTCTAGTCGTCGTGGTGCTATAGCGGAGGGTATCACTGCCACTTCTCCGCCATCGGGGGAGGAGGCCTTTGTGAGAGGGGATAGTGTTATGATTGAGCCTCATGGCTCTGTTACTGACAGACGTGGGCGTAAGACTCCTCGGGAGTCAGATACTCTCGAGGAGCGAGAGAGAAAAAGACTGCGAGACATATTTGCAGCACCATCTGACGAAGAATCTTTCGAAGGGTTTACGGAGAGAATGGAGGAGGGGCTGGTTAGCTCAGAGGAGGATGAGATGGATTGGACTCGGGTAAGGGAGGAATTGGGTGCCACTGGCCATGATGGGACAGAAGATGGATGGGGACCTTCAGGATTAGACCCATGGCTTAGCTGGAGGGATGGGACGGGATCCACAGCTGGAGATGCTGTTGGGCGTAGTCAGAGGTGTTCCAGCTCTGACGAGGAAAGTGATGAGGAAACGCCCGGGTTAAGGAGGACAGCTGACAGTGATGAAGATTTGTAACTGGCATAAAATGGGGCTTGGGAGCAATTGCAAATTGCGTCGGGCAAGGTAATCTGGGCAAACGCTTGGGATCCGTGTGTGTGTGGGACGCTTCCCTGAAGACTTGTGTGCTTTCCTGTGCTGAGACGTAAGTTGATTGGAATCCAAGGTCAGACGGCGGGAGGGATTGTGTGGGCATTTGTTTGTGCAAACCTGTGCTTACTCTTATTAGCTTGACCTTCCGTCGTCTTTCTGACGGACGCCATCTCCTGCTTTGAGAACCCGGACTGAACTGACCACGGCTTGTCTTCCCCCCTTCTTGGACTTGGAAAAACTACAAACGTCTGCTTCTGGCTTTGATCTACGGAACGGAACTGGTCTACTCTACTTCTGCAATCCTTGGCTGAATTGCTCGTGTTGGAGATCCTGTCTACTGTGTGTGTGTGGGAGCGACGCAAGTTACTCTAAGCACAGTGCTGGCAGCAGAGAGGAATCTGCTGCCAATTAGTTGCATTCCTTGTATCTTTTGTTCCTTGGCTTTTGTTCTGTTAATACCTAGGCTGAAGCAAGCAGTTTGTTTTTACCCGGATTAAACTCCGGTTTAACCCGGTTTATCTTTTGAACATTTACTTTTGTCCCTTTTTGCTACTAAAGGCAAAAACTGCCTGGCCCTTGTGTTTTTACGGGCATTTTTGAGTTCTGTAATCTAATAAACTCTGTTACTTTGAATCTTGTGGCGTTCTGTCTTTGACAACTTCTGTCTGCTGGATGCCATTTAAATAGGCTATAACTTTATCCATCAAAATGAAGGTTTTGAAATACCAAAAATATTTCATGACAAAAATATATTAACCAATTTTCACTGTTTGGAACCTTCATAAATCAATAACAGATACTATTTACTCACCCTGGCCGTCGCTGCTTTTATGCTTTCAATAGAATACCCTGAACACCGTTGTCATAGCTACAGCAGAATTTCCGAATGAGTTTTGTTTTATCATAATTGCTGCATATTAGTTTATAAACAGCTGAGCTGTATCTTCCACTTGTGGCATTAATTTGAGCCTAGAGACAATGCTCTCCCCACAGGAAACACAACAACACCATCCGATGCACTGTAAGTTTCTTGCTCTCCCCAGAGAAAAAGTTTTTCCTATGCACATTGTTTGTTCTCTTTATGTTTTCCCCCTTTTTATTTTTTAAAGGATGGTTATGACAGCCAAGGGATTGGTGGGAGCAGAATATAGGAAAAGGAACAAAGGCGGCATTAGAAGTAACACAGAAAAACTAGAAATGTTTCAAGTTAATGCTGAACCCATTTCCATTTGTTTGTTTAAATATTTATATCCCACCCCATATCTGGAAATTGCGGGTGGAGTACAGACAGCACAAACAGCTTTAAACAATTGTAAAACTATTTAAAACAATCCAAGGGACTCAAATAAAACAGAGGACAGTTGTTTTTTGCCTGACATTCAGTGAACTTGGCAGCTACTCTCCAAAGCAATTTATTTAGACTACAATTAAGGATAATTGGAAGCCAGCATTATAGGGATTTGACTGTTGAATTGGGACACTTGTCTAAGCCATTAAAAGCCATTGGATAATTGTGGCAGGTTGCACTCTCTCAGCCTTAAACAAAGCCAAGGAAATGTCCTCTGAATAAATCTTGCCTATGATACAGTCACTTGAAGGCACAGAACAGCAATAATGGGCAAGTTTATACAAAAGGGTTATAGAGGCATTTGTTTTCAGTGTTTCTCTTAAGGTTGCCAGTTCAGGTTTTATTTCCAAATGCCACTCTTTTAAAGGAGAACCATGATATATGGACATCTGGCATTCAAAGGTATTCATCTCATTTTCTTCCTTGCTTTATTCAACTATTCTTTTCTCTTCACAAGTAGAAAAGTTACATACAGAGCCCTGATCCACCCCTTCAGTTTTTATCGCTCTGTGTTGCTGGTGGAAGTATGAAAAGGAGATGTTAACGGAATATAGCCCCATGCACAGCGTGGACATTTATTTCATTGGTGCTAAACATTAGAATTGACTAGATTGATTCATTGTTATTAAAGGCAATGCTTGAAATTGCTAAATTGTTGAATTATTTTGATTTATTTGTTCTTTAGACCCTTGAATTTTCAAATAAAACCCAAAGATTTACAGAGAAAGCAACAAAAAGGAGTGTGACTGTTGCCCTTTAAAGGCATATTTTCTTATCTGCTCATTGTAAAGTTACCTTCCTAGTGCTGTACCCAGGTGGACTCCTCTCATTAAATGATTGCTGGCTGGTTACAGCGGTAAACCAATACATCTAGAAACTGCCAGAATGTGAAATGCTCTTGTAATGAATGTATCTTCAATGAGTTTCTGAAGTCTCAAACATTGAATCAAATGGCTGTCTCCAAAGTCAATGTGTGATGAACTCAGCAAATCAGAGATGCCTCATTCAAGGGACTAAAGGACAAGTGCGGGCCCTTGCGCGCAGGACTGCTGACTTGAAGGTTGGCTTGCTGACCCGAAAGCTGCTGGTTTGAATCCAGGGAGAATATGAATGAGCTCCCTCTGACAGCTCCAGCTCCCCATGTGGGGACATGAGAGAAGTCTCCCACAAAGACGGTAAAACATCAGACATCCGGGCATCCCCTGAGCAACATCCTTGCAGACGGCCAATTCTCTCACACCAAAAGCAACACAACATAAAAAAAACACTTCACCACCTAGAAAACCTCCACTAAATGTCATTTTGAAGATACAACAACAAAAACAGACTCCTTATATTCACTGCAGTATGTCAGGTCATGGACTGTTAATGATCAATTGCATCAGTTCCAATATTCTAGCTTAAATAGCTTGCTGATCCAACCATAATGTCAAGCTGGTTTTTTATTAAGCTATGCCAATATAATTCTGTGGCTTCCATTATGCACCACTATTTAGAAAGCATTTACATATTATTTCGCTTCAATATTTTCAGTTTTCACACCAACCAAAAATAATGGTATGCTTTTGGATCTGTATCTGCCCTGTTATATTTTTGTTTTTACATTTCCATTTTAGTATTCCTCAGAAATATGAAATCTGGAGAGAAAGAGTTCTGAAAACATGCACTTTTATTAGACCTGGCGATAAGTTATTAAACCTGGAAAGTGTTCTGACTTGCTTTATATTTGCTATGCACCAACTGCTCTGTTACTCACTCATGTTCACAACCCACTTATTTGCTTGGGCACACACATTCATAAATATTTTCCCCGTTCTTGTTTGTGAGAACGTCTGGGCAATGGTTATTCTCCTCATGAATGCTTCTGTGGTAAGCTGCATGCTAACAAGGAGTTTGCATTGCTAATGTTGCTTCAGATATCAGAATACATGTCTCCCCACTTACTTTTCCAAGTAACCATTCTCTTCTCTAAATATTAGAATGCCAAGATGTTAAAAACAGAAGTCAAATGGCAGGGCTGTCCTCCTATCCACCCCCATTGCTTTACTTTTGTCCCATTCCTTTGTTATGTGGTTCTTTATCATGGCTGTGTATTACTGCTCCACAGGGGACAACACACACAGAAATCTAGCCATAGAAAAGGGATGCAGATTTCTAATGTTTTTCCAAGCCCTGGTTTCTGGGGAAAATTTTCTGCACCGACAACACCCTCTGAGATTACTTTAAATACCCAACTCTTTGAGGGCTGAATGAGACTTAACCAACCTTAATGACCAACCATGGAAATAACAAAGCATGCAACAAAGACTGGGTTGATAAGGGCCATTTTATTTTAACATTAACCTATTTAATATTTAACTCTTGAGAGAATGCAAAAAGCAATCTAGAGTGAGAGCAAGTAAGGGCAATGGTATCACCCAGAGCTTATTGCCAGTTCCCTTTTGGTGAAATACCTGAGCAAGTCAGCACCAAAGAGAACCTTAAAACTGGGTTGTAAAATCTGGGTTGTTCCCCAGCCAGCCCACAACAACCTGAATGCCAACCTGAATAAAGTAATAGTAAGATACTTATTGCATAGATTCTTAAGGTTTAATCCTCTCATACCCATTGTGGCTCTCTTCTGTATGAAGTCCCTGACTCTTTGGTTAATAATTTATACACTATCTAGAATCATAATGCCTGAGAAATGAATGCTGCACTACACATATTATAACAACAGTTGACACCCAACCTTCATGGTGTCAAACTCCATTAAGCATACAGAAAATGCACCTTCTGTCTATGAATACCTGTACTACCATTTTTCTTTGAGAGATCCATTTCCATATTATTTGGGAAAAGGCAGGAAATGACAATAATGATGGTGGTAGTGGTGTGATGACAATAACAGAAAACTTGGGAGTTAGAAAAAAAACTGGATTGAAGGCAAAGTTTACTTTAAAAAAAACATTTCCAAAATAGCAAATTGTAGGAACAGTGTCATTTCTATTTTGGCTGTTCACCCAAGGTCAAATCAGAGACTGTTGCCATGACTGCAAACAAATACCCCTGGAAATAGCTTTTTTCCATTGATGGATCATCCCTACTAACCCTAGAGTAGATAATGGACCAGATAAAAGCTGGGCAGCATTGAACTGGGCAAATGAATCATCTATTAATCATCTTGTCTAGAGCGAGTCCCCATTATTGACATTTATCCAATCTAATATTGAGTCGAGATACTAATTCAGGATAGCTACTGATTCACCTTAAAAAAAAGAAAGAAATAGACCTGAGTAGCAGCAGATATTGATAACATATCAGTCTGTTCCTTTGGGCAGTATCTCCGAGCAAGTAAAGAGCCTGAAAAAGCAAGCCCTGAAGGAATCAAAATGAGTCTCCATGAGGTTTGTAACAGTCTCCCGGCATAATTTCTAGAACCAACCATCCAAACAGGAGCAGAACCAATGCACTGGTTACCAATTGAGCACCGGATCACTTTCAAAGTGATGGTGCTTACCTACAAGGCCTTACATGGTCTAGGGCCGATGTACCTGAGGGACCGCCTCACTCCCTACAAACCCCAGAGATCCCTCCGTTCTGAGGACCAAGACCTGTTGGAAGTCCCCAGTTTTAAGACCTTGCATCTAACAACAACTAGACGCAGAGCCTTTTCAGTAGTGGCGCCATCTCTCTGGAACACCTTGCCACCTGAAGTTCGTGCCTTGCGGGACTTGTCGGTCTTCCGCAGGGCATATAAGACACATCTGTTTTGACTGGCTTTTGAGTTCTGTTGTTGATGTCTTAAAAGGTGCTTTTAGGATGTTTTTAAGATGTTTTTTAAAGATGTTTTTAAGATGTGTTTTTTTTAAAATTGTTGATTTTAGCCGGTTCTTGTAAGCCGCTCCGAGCCCTAGGGGAGTGGCGGCATATAAGTTTGAAAAATAAATAAATAAATAAATAAAATGAATAACCGACAGTGAAACACATTCTACAAAGTGACAAAGGGATTATCCACTCTGCAACCAGAACTGAAACTGTTCATATTGCAGTCATAACAACAATGCACCAAATATACAGGTTCTCTTGAAGCAGCCACCCATTGTCATTAGACCCATCTGAAGCTCAAATGGTTTCAGGATGAGCAATTGGGAGGAAATTGCACGGCAGCCCACTGAGCCACAAGTAGTTCAGCAGCCAGAAGTCTAGTAGAAGTTCCCCTCTCCTTTTTTTTGCAATCTCCAAGCAGCCAGAAGAAGAAAAAAATAGAAAACCACAAAACAGGAGATTTCTTATAGAACCAGTAGGCTGTCCCACTAGTGTTCCGCATGGTAAAGCATAAATCAGGCCTGCTTTCTCAAGATGGCACCATGTCTGTCCCTATGGCCAAAGTGTGTGAAGTGCCATGAAGTGTGCGAGGACGTGGGACTTGTGATAAACATATTGACTCTGCAAAGTAGCAGATGCGTCAGCTAAGGGACTGGAGCCCTGCGGAGAGCCAGGGGCTCACATGAGATTGTCAGTGCTAAGTATCTTTAG
Source organism: Anolis carolinensis (assembly GCF_035594765.1). Taxonomy (NCBI): domain Eukaryota; kingdom Metazoa; phylum Chordata; class Lepidosauria; order Squamata; family Anolidae; genus Anolis; species Anolis carolinensis. Next base: position 153,848,971 of record NC_085843.1, read on the forward strand.
CTCCCAAATGAACAGGGAATTGATGGTTCTCTGCATTTCAGCAGCATCTTGTAATTTCATACTCAGAGCATGTGTGACATTCACTGTTTTATTCCTTCATCAGAGTTATACCCTGACATTTCATGCCTTGTGTATTTTTATAAGCTGAGAACATCAATAGGATCTTTACTGCCTATCTTTTTCTGCCAGTTTTTCAAATGTGCCAAAGGAGTAGCATGCAACAAAGGAGCGGACATTGATAAGTAAAGAGGCACAAGCATGCCTTGCAGGCAATGTTAAAAGTGGGAGGGTTTTCTGGGCATTGAACTACTAACCTTCAATGTTTTATATTGCAGTCCAGTGCAGAGGTACTAAACCACTTCACCACAGGGAAGAAATGAGAATTTTGAGGGCTATTGAGCACTGTGAATTCTCACAGCAGAGCAGCAGAAAGTTACTTAGCACAGGTGTTTCCATAATTGTGATGCGTTGAGAAAGTTTATGGTGTTGAATGGCCCTTGAACTCACTAAATCCTTGGATTAGAATATTCTGTTTTCAGATAAAGCATACGGAAAGATTCTTTCACTTATGAAGCAGTCAAGATGTTTTTAATATTGTGTCCATTTAAAATTTATTTTATTTATTTATTTACAGCATTTATATGCATTCTCACCCCAAAGGGGACTCAGGGCGGATCACATTGCACACATAAAGGCAAACATTCAATGCCATGACATAGAACAGAGACAGAGACAAGACGCAGGCTGGCCTCGAACTCATGACCTCTTGGTCAGAGTGATTTGTTGATTTGTTGCCGCTGGCTTGCTTTCCAGCCTGCGCCACAGCCCGGTCCTATATTGTGTTATTAGTCTTAAGAAACTAATTATTTTGCTAATAAACTCAACATTCTTCTTCTTCATCTGATCTTGTCCTTCAAGTACTCCATGTGAAAATCATGAATAATTTCCATCCACAACATGAGGCAGTTACTGGATAAATATTTTCATTATTTATTGCAATGTTTAAAAAGTAATCCTTAGTTACTTTCGTTGCACTATTCATTTTGATGATCGTAATGGGTAGCTCATGACGTTTTTTTGTTACTGCTTACCTCTTGTACTGCTTACCTTTTCTTGAAGGGGGTTGTAAAGAGAATGACATAAATATGAAAACTTCTTCTTAAAATACCCCATAAAAACAAAGACAACAAAGGGAAACTTGTTTTGCTTTTTCAGGGCATCCAAAATCTGACACTTGAGGCAGCCACCCCAGTCTATCTAAAAATAGGGCTGACCCTGCCACTAGAGGTTGTCAACACTGATATTTGCCATAATAACTCTCATTGCCAATTGCTTCTTACCCTTCATGTGTCAACCAAGTCTTGATTTGAGCTATTGCCCAGATAGACAGATTCATATAAATTCCCAATTTTCTCTGTTTTGGCATTAAGAATCAAAACCGTATGCTATCCCTCTGTGTCTTGGAAATAATACTTCCTTGAGAAAAACAATCATCCTGTGGTGTTCTAATTTAAAAGATTTTTATCTCATTGCAAAGCCACTTATCCTACTTTGTAAATTAGTATAACAAATCTCAGCCCACATTCCCACAGCATAACAAAGCTTTAAAGTGGAGGGCTAAAATGATTGCTACTGTCACTATGTTTCTAACACTGGGTATGAGAAAAAGAATAAAAGACATATAGGATGATGAGAATGAAATATTTCTGGAAACATTTTTGTATGAAATCAAGTTTGTTACGACTAACATGTGGTAGTGCTTTTAATGTAACCCTCACCAGGTAGCTTCATGCATCTTTTATTTGTTTGTTTCTGTCCTGATACCTGGGGAGTCAAAGAAAGAGAGCAACAATACAATCAGGCAGGATGCAGACAAGCAAAGTGATTGACAGCTCAGTTTCATTAGGAGCTTCTTTCTCCTCCCTTCCTCTCTTCCTTCCTTGAAAAAATATGAATCATTGAATGGGATGTTACCATGAAAATGTTAATAGAAGCAAAACTGCATAAAATGTGTGCTTTATTTGTTTATTTTAAATGGCCTGTACAGGTTGAGTCAGGGGCAACCACTTGTGGCTGAGTATAATTGCCTTCACATTAAGGACATAATTTCCAGAGGCAAGATGGTCATGACATGTATTTCCTTGACATGCCTTCCTCTTGGCATGTTTCTTCCTTTTGCCCTGTATTCCTACCTCTTTTACATCCATAGCACCATGGGGAACAGCTGACTTCCATTTACAACATACAAGTGCCAGGTCTTTTGAATTCTTGGTGTTTGTATCACTTTTATATAGGATGACTTTAAACCCATCTTTACATTTATTTTTCTGTCCATTGACATTCTGTTTCCCATTCTTAAGGTGAAAATAAAGTAATTGCTTTGGGAGACTGTAATCGGACATTCAAACATGGCCAGTCCAGTAAAGTAGATGGCAGATAATCATCATTTTAATCCTGGTGGTTTTTGCTTCTTCCAAAATGCTGACATTTGTTGAGTATCTCTTTTCATAAATACTTAGGACCAGAAATGTTTTGGATTTGTTCTAGGATTTTGGAATTCTGGATAAGGATTGTTTATACTGTACCTGCATGGATCTCCTCCTAAGCATTTCCTCCCAAGCATTGTTTGGTAATAAAAAGGTAAATAGGAGATTTTATACCATTGTTTATTTACTTTTGATTTTCAAACATATTCAGATCAGAAATCACTGCATGCATGAAGCTTCCTTAGTTCATTAGCCCTGATCTCATGCTCAAAAGATGAATCAGGAGACTGTTAGTTTCAGAATCACTGTCCTAGCTCAACTTTATGAGTACCTTCCATGAGATTAGAATTGGTTGTCACTGGCAGTATTCATAGCATTCATAGATGTTTTGTGGCATCCACATTGTTAGGGTAAAATATGCAGTTCTCGCCAAAAATGCACATATGCAGGAAAACTGGATTTCCGACTGCTTATGCATGACAATCTGGATTCTCCACCATAGGGTATAATAAGAGACAACTATAATAATATGTTAAGTGCTCAATTGAAATCAATAGAGCTTTAAGTGGCTTAACTAATTGGAAAGTGCAATATTCTTATTTAACATTAATAGACTGTTATGAAATGTTTGTTGGAAAAGTTAAAAAGGCAATTGATCTTTCAAGTGAACCCATTCCTCCAACCAAGATTAGAAGACTCCGACAAGGCCCAAAACACTTAATGGCAGTCAGAGCTCAGCGAATAGCAGATGGCAAAGCAAAAGGGGAGGAGTATAAACAACTTTGCAACAAAATTTGAAAGAGCCTACAGGTGGACTATAATGAATAATTGATTACACGATTAAGAGAGGCTGAAGAGAACAAGAAAAGTATTTTAAAAGAGGAAAAGCAGCTGCAAATGAAGAAAAACTACCAGTTGCACTAAATGATGAAAACAGAATGCATGTAACAAATAGATTAGAAATGAAACAGATATGCGAAGACTTCTATAACAACTTATACAATTCCAAAGTGCAGATAGTCAAAGTCAAACCACATGCTGAGAAGGAGGAAATCCTGATAGTAATACTGAGTGAGGTAGATGTGGCCAAATGTAAAATGAAGGCAGATAAATGTCCAGAAAAGGATAAGAACAGAAGACCTAAAGGCAGGAGGTTATAATCTTCAAAAGGCAATTGTAGAACGTTTTGCACAATACTTACAAGGTGCCATCTTACCTAAAGATTGGACAGTATCGTAATGAAGAAAGGAGACACAGAAAACCTTAGCAGCTATCATCCTACTACACTCCTCTCTCAACTATATAAACTGTTCACAAAGATCCTGCTACAAAGAATATCTCAAGATGTGGAAATTAACAAACAAGGGGACTACAAAGGTGATGATGATGATTAATAATAATACAGGGTTTTGGAACACAATACTCCTGACCTCACAATTGTGTTAAAAAACAAAGTATGGATTGTCGATGTTGCAATCCCAGGTGACAGAAGGATTGAGGAGAAACAACTGGAAACGCTGACACGATATGAGGATTTAAAGATTGAATTACAAAGACTCTGGCACAAGCCAGTCAAGGTGGTCCCAGTGGTGATTGGCACACTGGGTGCAGTGCCTAAAGACCTTGGCCTGCACTTAAACACAATCGGCGCTAACAAAATTACCATCTGCCAGCTACAGAAGGCCACCGATCTGCACGTGTTATTCGCCGATACATCACACAGTCCTAGACACTTGGGAAGTGTCTGACGTATGATCCAATACAACAACCAGCAGAGTGTCTGCTGTGGACTCATCTTGTTGTGTTTCTAATAATAATAATAATAATAATAATAATAATAATAATAATAATAATAATAATAATAATAGCTTTAAGAGAAAAAGAGACCCTTGGGTCATTTAGCCCAACCCCCTTCTGCCGTGGGGGCCGGATAAATGGCTTCGATGGGCCGCATCCGGCCCCCGGGCCTTAGTTTGGGGACCCCTGATATAAAGCATCAATACAGGGTGCACAATGGCTATTAAACTGTTGACAGAATTGTGTCGTATCAGAATAAACAAAAGAGTGTGTCAAGAAGACACAATAATGCCAAAACTGTTTGCGGCAACTTTGGAAAGTCTCTTCCGAATAAGTAAATTTAAAGGCAGGATTTCAATTGACAATGAACAACTTTCTCATCTCTTCTTCACAGACAATTGCATCCTTTTTGCCAAAAATCCAGAAGATTTACAACATGATCTCCAACAACTAGTACAACTCTCAAAATCAGCAGTGATGAAAATGAACTTGATGAAAACAAAATGGATGAAAAATTAACAGTGTATCCAGGACCGCACCATTATAAACGGAGATTAAATTCAGGAAGTGACTAAATATGCATAGCTTGGTCAACAAGTACAGTTGAATAATTTGGCTAATGGTGAATGGGCAAGAAGATGCAAGGCTGCTTGGAAGGCTTTTAATCGAACCTGAACAGTGGTAACAGATGATAAGCTGCCAATTAAAGTCAAAGCAGATATCTTCAACACTACAGTCTTACCAGCAATGTTATACACATGGGCAATAACAAAGTTAGAGGAGGAAAAACTGGTGGTGACCCAGAGAACAATGGATTGAAGAATGTGTGACATGACTATAAGAGATAAAGTCAGCAATAAAGAACTGTACCAAAGAACTGGGATACGTGATGTGGTCAATGAAATCTATGAGGCAAAAAGAAGATGGGCAGAGCATATAGCATAAACAAAAGACAACCAATGGACATGTTGACTTACAAACTGAAAACCAAGAGACTACAAGCGGCCCTTGGGCAGACTTTGTACTTGATAAGATGAACCAATGGTTAAACTATTCAGCCAGAAATTAAAAAGAAAAGCAGAGGATTATATATTTTGGCAAAGGGTAGATTTGTGTGATGCCCAATGGAGTGGCTTGATGACAAATCGGATAGATTGTTATACTACTGCTGAACAATGGCTTTGATTTTACTCAGAGAGGAAACTGCTAGAATTTTCAAAGGGTGTCTGATATTTAGGTGTACTTTCTGATGTCTGATGTTTAAATATGTGTGCGCTTGTTACAGAGAAAAGCTAAATGAGTTGCTGATGCAAAGAACCTTGTGCTCCTGTCTTTGAAACTCAGCATGCAAGCCAGTTACAAGCAGTAGTTTCCCAGTCTTGGTAGGTGTGTAACAAAAGAAAGTCTCCAAGGAAAATATTTTCTTCCTCCCCTTACCCTATCGTTATAGAAACTTCACTTCTTCCCAGGAAAAGGGCAATATTTTGTATCTTTGAAGCTGAAAACATATCTGCCTTGAATATGGAAAAGTGAATCTTCTGGAATTCCTTCCCTTGCAGAAAAATGATGAAAGGAACTTCTCGAAAGGTACCTCCTCTGAATAAACAATAAGGGAGTAGTTTCAGAAAAGTACACAATGAGTTCACTGTGATGCAATTGTCAGACAATATAGCAACTGTCTGACACAGTTACCAAGACAGGGAGTATAGAAGGAAATGTGGTAAGTCTGACATTCACTAGATCAACAAAGACCTTTGAATGGTAGAGGAATAGGGCACACACTAAGGTGTCATGGAGCCAGGACTCATAGGATCGATGCCACGGGATTTATTGATTGTCGAGGAGCATAAACTGTGAAGTTTAACCTACATTTTCTAAGTATTAATGTTGGTCTTTGTTATGTGTATTTTAATATATGTATCTTAATAGTATTATATGTCTATTTTAACCATGTTGAACCCCACCTTGAGAGGCAAAAAAGTTGTTTTTGTTGTTGTTGTTGTTGTTGTTGTTGTTGTTGTTGTTGTTATGACCTCCATCCCTTGGATTCTCTTTCTTACATTGAATTTATCTACAATACCCATACTAGCTGAAAAAGAAACTGACTTTTGCAGAAATTGTCATATTGTTATCACAATCCCCCTTGAAATCCACTGCACTGGGGAGTGGCTTCATCTTTACTGAGCAAGATCATTAGCATTACAAAATAATTGTTCCTGGCAAGAAGATATTTGTAGAATCCCTGTTGTACATTTCATCCCTCTGATAAATTTGCTGTGTTTGTAACTAGGTATCTGTATGTATGCATCACATGAAGTTGTATGTGGGAAGAAAAGTGGTTCATTGAGTCTTCCATCTTGCAGAGAATCTCAGAAATATAATAAAGCTGTTTTTAAATTGACTGATTATAGATTACCAAAAACGAATATGCACAACGACTAACACAGATGACAAAGAAGAAAAGACAGAGGTAAGTTGAGATGAGACGATAGAGGGTGCACTAATAGTCAATATCCATTTCGATATGATTTCTATGAAGTGAAAAGGAATACACTGCATCATACATAATGATGTTGAGTCTTGTGAATTTACCTAACTGATGAGCAACGTCTCCTTCCTTAAGGTTCTTTTATATGTAAAGCATCCAAAAATAAGAGGATGCTTCCAAATAGATGCTTTTTCTCTGAAACATAGGGCACATGCCCAGTGTGTCCCCTTTGACCCTGATGTATTCTGAATCTGGCAGTGATTTGCCATTTGAAGCCATTTCTTCCTTTCTCAAGCCAAATGACTGCAACAAATACATGATTTTGTTCTGGTTATTTTCTGATGAGAAATACAACATATCAAAAATACATTATCAGCTGTCTATTTATATTGAAACTTTAACCCATAAATAAAATAACTGCTCTTCCATCATATCTACATTGTAGCAAACTATTGCCTTTTTATACTTTTCAATCTCAAGCTTAATTTGGAAAATCAATTCTGAAAGGTCTGCCTCATTCATTTCAGCTACCCGTGCAACCTTTGGCTTTCCTGAGACTTCCCCTCAAATATTAATGTTTTGGTGGGCAGAAAGGTCTTTGTTCATATGCCAACTGTTCTTCTGGTATTCTCACCGCTGTGAAACAGTTGATGCAATAAAAAAAAAAAACCTTGATTCCATAACAAGGAAGTTCTTCATTCAAATTATATTATTGTCTATTACTCTCAATAATCTACTAAACAGTAAACTGTATCTTAAGCAGTAAATAAGCGGATATCTGCCCAGGAGTCAATTTATTGACACCTCACCCATATGAGAAGCCAATTTTCCTTATCTGACTGTATGAGGAAACTTTCTAAATTAACTTTCCTCTATGGCAGTGATGTATGAAGTATTATGATTTACTAAACAATAGGGAAAGAAATATTTGGTGTTCTAGTATACAATATTTATCTATTTATATGCTGAATTATTTAAGATTATGTATATTCCACTCTTACTTCCTAAGGAGATTGAGATGGTCTATACTAAAGAAAAAAACTAGAAAATAATGCCAAAACATTTAAAGCCATAGAGAAGCATTTAAATGTGTGTTTAAAATGAAAGTTTTAATAACCTTGAATCCCACTTGCTAACAGGAAAGGTAGACAATACAATTGATACAAAAAAGGGAATGATTTAAGCTATAGATCCTATATACTGTATATACTCGAGTATAAGCCTAGTTTTTCAGCCCTTTTTTTAAGACTGAAAAAGCCCCCCTCGGTCTATACTCAGGTGAGGATCCTGGTTGGCTTATATTTAGGTCAGCTTATACTCGAGAATATATGGTACATTTATTCTTTTTCTCTATTATTATTGGTATTATTACATTTATTATTTTTCTCTATTATTGTTGCTACTATTACATTTATTTTACTCTATTTTTATTATTGTTAATAATACATTTATTATTTCTATGATATTATTATTATTATTGCATTTATTATTTTACTCTATTATTACTTCTATTATTTTCCTATATTTATTATTATGATTACATGTATTATTTTACTCTATTATTATTATTAAAAGGATACATAAGCACATTTACATTGAAGAAGATGAGAATAATGATTTGATCGGAGTTGGACAGTCTTATCTTAAATTTGAGCTTTATGTAAATATTCAAAAACATTTAACCTACTGATGCCTCAATTAATGTAATTTTATTGGTATCTATTTTTATTTCTGAAATTTACCACCCTCGGCTTATACTGGAGTCAATGTTTTCCCAGTTTTTTTGTGGTAAAATTAGGTGCCTCGGCTTATATTCGGTTCGGCTTATACTCAAGTATATACAGTACATTTTTTAAAAAAACCTTTTTACAGCATTACAGACTGATCAAGAATTGTTTCAAAGTCAGCCTCACATACAGTAGAGTCTCACTTATCCAACACTCGCTTATCCAACGTTCTGGATTATCCAACGCATTTTTGTAGTCAATGTTTTCAATATATCGTGATATTTTGGTGCTAAATTCATAAATACAGTAATTACTACATAGCATTACTACTTTTTCTGCCAAATTTGTTGTCTAACATGATGTTTTGGTGCTTCATTTGTAAAATCATAACCTAATTTGATGTTTAATAGGCTTCTCCTTAATCTCTCCTTATTATCCAACATATTCGCTTATTCAACGTTCTGCCGGCCCGTTTATGTTGGATAAGTGAGACTCTACTGTACCACTTCATCACATGTATTAAATTCCATTGGCTGCTACACTTAAAATCCAGGAAGCCACTGCTCCCACCACATTTGTTTGGCTTCAAGTGTAGAAGAGAGCATTCCTTGTGGGAAGAGAGAGGGAGGGGAGGGGGAGGGAGGAGAGGGAGGGAGGCATCCATCCATCACTGTCAGAGAGAGAAAGAGCAAACGAGAGAGAGGAGGGGGGAATAGCCCTGCTGCTTCAAAGCCTGGCTGCAATAATGCTATCATGCAAGTATCCAGATCTTTGGGATTCGGAAGCTGGATTTAATTTCACCCACATCTGTGGCAGGCATCCTCAGAGACAAGTGGGATTGTTGCAATTGTCACGTCAAGATAAAATTCCTTGGAAATAAGGCCCACTGAGTTCAGTTAAATTCTAAACTCTTTCAGGGCTATCTGACCTTGTTCCAGAAGCATTAGCTCATTATTATCAGAGGCAAGTGGGAATTTAGCAACTGGCTACCTTGTTTATCACTGAATAGCCTTGAAGCTTCAAAGCCTGGCTGCAATTCTGCAATGATCCAAGTATCCTGATCTTTGGGATTCAGAAGACTGATTATATGGCAGTGCTGATGGGGCTCTAGATAATGTCACTTCAAGATAAAATTCCTTGGAAATAAGGCCCACTGAGTTTAATTAAACTCTAGTGACTTTCAGAACTGTCTAGACAGTGTTCCAGAAGCATTATCTCATTATTATCAGAGGCGAGAGGGAATATTGCAACTGACTACCTTGATTGGCATTGAATATTTATTATTTATTTATTTGCAGTATTTATATTCCACCCTTCTCACCCTGAAGGGGACTCAGAGCGGCTCACATTACACATATAAGGCAAACATCCAATGCCTTAACATAGAACAAAGACAGAGACAAACGCAGGCTCCGAGCTGGCCTCGAACTCATGACCTCTTGGTCAGAGTGATTTGTTGCAGCTGGCTGCAGCTGGCTGCTCACCAGCCTGCGCCACAGCCCGGGCCCTTGCAGCTTGAATAGCCTTGCAGCTTCAAAGCCTGGCTGCAATTATGTTATGATGCAAGTATCCCCTGTATATGATTTTGAAAGTATTAAACAGTGTATAATACTTTGTTCCCAGAGCACATACAACTAAGTTGAAGAGCTCTTTCCCCTTCCCTCATGCCAGAAATAACAGTAAAACACCTAATTCCTCTTGTTCCTATCTTTCCTTCTTACTTCCTTCTCTCTTTTAGGCAGCATCCCAAAGGGACAAACTGAGTATGCACTGAAACTTCTCCGCTCCCATATTAATACAGAGCGAGACTGAGATTTCAAGGAGAGGAGGATTTTTTTCAACAAATAATGCTGGGGAGGGATGGTGGGCGGGGCCTCAGATCTGTAATGTGGTGAGAAATTTACTCAAAGAATGCAGAGAACATACTAAGTTGCATGGAAATGTGATGAAGGTAAGGAATTCATCCGTTTAATTAAAAAATGGAATTCTACTGAGCTCTACTGAGCAAAACATTTTCATCCATTTCATTGCCTTAATGTGATGAAGTCCTTCATCCATATTATAGTATTCAAGAGGCTACTAAGGCATTGAATGTTGTAGCCAATTGTTTTTTTAAAAAATATTCCAGAAATAGACAGATTTGGCACATACTTTGAGCTACACAATGAATTCCAAGCTTTCTCATTAGTAACAATGAAGTGCAGGAACAGGAACAATAGCCCTAAGTGAGTGCAGAGGTCACCTTGGCAATTTCTGTGAATGAAAGGATGCATATCAGTTTCCCATGAAAGAAAGCTCATTTGGTAGTAGTAGATGTTTCTCTGCTGAGAGAAATAGAGGTTGTGTGTCACCCTGACAAGATATCTCAAGACATATAAAATCTTCCCACCATGAAGAATTATAACAGAGAAAACTATAAAGCTCATTGTGAAAAGCTGAAAAACCTGAGGGCACTGGTTATTATTTCATCATTTTTATATGCAAGGACATGGCCCAAAGAAATAGAAAAGAATTGCAGATGTGAGCAACTTAGTTCACAATTGGGCTTTATATTTTTACCATGATCTGTATTTATGGAATACAGATCATGGTAAAAAAAAAAATAAAGCCCAATTTATTCTGACAAGATATGAATTGCATTTCAGAGCAGCTGGTAAGAAAATATTTATTCAGGATCTTTAGAACTCCACGTTTAAAATCAGGAGGATTTTGAGTATTGGAGATGGAGCCAGTACTCCAAGGACAGGGGCAACAGTGCTGATGATATGGGGAGAACTGGAACAATGTTATGAGAGCTCAGCAATGGGTTGGGGGACCCAGACAACTGGCTGGAGGAAATGAACAGAGTCTTACATGGCCCTATACCAGTGGTTCCTAAACTTATTTTTTCCAGAAAAAATATTACTCAGCACCCCTTGGAAAGGAGGGCGTGGCTTAGAGGGATGGGCGTGGCTCCTGCTCAAGAGGACGGGGCGGAGCCTCTCCTCTGGTCCAAGATGCAGGGCTGGGAGGGGGAGGGGAGGTGGGTGGAGCCACAAATAGGCGGCCAGGACTGGGATGGGTGGAGTTACGAGCTCTGAGGCAGGGCTGAGCTTCTATCCCTGTCCTGCAGCGCCTGCCAGGACACAGGGGGTGGGGCTAGAGCAGGGGGAGGGGCCTCTACACTCTACCCCCGTGTTCTAACAAGCGCCTCAGGGGAGGTATACAGAGGCTCTTGGGAAGAGGCCCCACCCCTGCCCCTAGTCCCACCCTTTAGTCCTAAAAGGCCTCTCAGGAGAGGTATACAGGCTCAGCCCTGTCTCGGGCTCTTGGGAAGAAGCCACGGCCACTCCTCTAGCTCCAACCAGTGTCCTAAGAGATGCCTCAGGGGCTCAGCCCGTCTCCAGCACTTGGGAAGAAGCCCCACCCCTCTCCTGGCCCCGCCCCCTTGACCTAATAGGTGCCATCACCTCCCCCTGGATCACTGCAGCACCCACCAGGGAGCGGTAGTGCCCACTTTGGGAATCACTGCCCTATACTAATGCACAGAATGTGGGAAATAAGTTGAAGTCAAATAGGAATTAATATACACTGAAACCTTGGTGGATAAATCTCAATTGCAATATAGTAACACAGGGGCAACACCTTTTCCAAAGAAAGAGACCAAACAGAAAAAAAAAGTGTTATATGTTATATATATCTACTCCAATAAACACATTCATAATTTAAAATTTGTGAATATTTGGATATCACGTTTGGATGTTCTTAACTAGAAGTTCCACTGTATCTGTAACTAAAAAACTGATTTCAGTAAATTTAAAGAAATACTGTGTGAGACCCTAGGTTCAGAAATGCTCAAAGGTACATGTGCATGAAATGGAAGTAGAGAAATCACCAAAGAGTAATACAAACAAATAGCTTCAATCTTCTTCTGAAAGGAAAGAAGTGTTTTGTCTTGTGAAAATAGAGCCAATGATGCAGTACAGGGACTTCAGTCCACAATCAATAAAGGGGTAGTACAGGAATACCTAGCTACTTTAAATGGATTCAAGCCTCCAGGGAAAGAGCAGTTGTGACCAAGAGTACTAAAAGAACTTGCAGACATAAATTCAGAACCATTTTTCCTGAGCTTTGAAGATTCATGGGAAACAGCACCTGGGTGCTGTGGTAACCATGAAGCCTTGAGCAGGGCCACATCAAGATGGCTTTAACGTGGTTACTCAAGTCTTCCAGAAATATAGTCCTGGGATTCTGTTGTTGTTACCCACCTCTCCTCATGGTTTGACGTATTTTCTGGGTGATGGTGGCCAGTTGAGTTCTGACTGGTTGGAGTAGCTGCCCTCCAGAGGACCTAATGCCATCTCCAAGGCCACCATGGTCAGTTTAAACAGGGAAACTGCTAAGCAGCAGGGCAGATAGTAAACTAGCAGCAGAGCCATTCTGTTTTTGCTCTCCCACCATTGAAATTATGAAACCAGACAATGGTATGGGAATAAATTTGGGCAACTTTATTAAGACTACCTATCTAAATGTGTTGTCGAAGGCAAGTCAAAAAAGAAGCACAATCAAAGCCCTGACAGACTGTGCACAAAGAATCTGCAAACCGAACCTCCTCCAAGGTGAACTAAACCACCTAAACTGGGCTCTACAGGCCAATGGATACTCCACCATGGATATCAGAAGAGCTGTAAGGCCAAGAGCAAGCCAGGAGAGTAAAGACAAAGATCCACCCAGAGGAAAGGTGTTCTTACCATACATAAAGGTAACCACTGACCGCATAGGCAAACTGATGAAGAAGCACAACCTACAGACCCACAAAGAAAATCCAACAATTGCTACGGTCAGCGAAGGACAAGAGGGATCCTCTCACCTCTGCAGGAGTCTACCGGATACCATGCAGCTGTGGACAAGTCTACATAGGAACCACCAAACACAGCGCCCAAACACGAGTCAAAGAACATGAAAGGCACTGCAGACTAACTCAACCAGAGAAATCAGCCATAGCAGAGCACTTGATGAACCAACCTGGACACAGTATACTATTTGAGAACACAGAAATGCTAGACCAACTCCAACAACTATCATGTCAGACTACACAGAGAAGCCATTGAAATTCACAAGCATGTGGACAACTTCAACAGAAAGTAAGAAACCATGAAAATGAACAAAATCTGGCTACCAGTATTAAAAAACTCAAAAATGAGAACAATAAATAAAGACATGGGAACCAAGGGCAGCTAACAATTCTAAACAAAGGATGCCCCCAGGCAGGAAGCAAGGAGATGAAGCTATTCAATGCTAATTGAGGTGATTAACTACAACATTCACACTGACCTCCAACTGACAAAGAGTTTTTCTCTCACCCTGGACTTTCCACAGATATATATATATATATATATATATATATATATATATATATATATATTGCTTAGTTTCCAATATACCTCACAATCTCTGAGGATGCCTGCCAAAGATGTGGGCGAAATGTCAGGAGAGAATACTTCTAGAACATGGCCATACAGCCTGTAAAACATACAACAACCCTACCTATCTAAACTTTCTTCATGAACTGCAATCAACTTGTTAAGGGGAATGAATTTGACGTAGGATAAGCTGAGGCAGTTGCCCTCCCAGACCTCCCCCTCAGATAATTTGTGTGAGACACTCGAATCCCCTGAACACAGCTCTGCTTGAGTTGTTCCCAAGATGGTCCCTTAGGAAGCTGTATAGAGTATTCCAACTCCAAGCCACAAGGCTTCAGTGGGGCTAGAATTCCCTCACAGCTCTAAGGCCATTCCTATTCACCCGAACACACAAGTGGGGGTTCCTGTTCCTAGCCTTCACCAAAACAGGGTGCCTTAGATGCACACCAAGATGTAAACTCCATCCCAGTTTCCCGCCACAAAGTAAGGACAAGCCTCCGCTTTGTCCCTATCCCCCACCAAGCCTGACAATGAAACAGTTAATTAGTTACCCTCATCAAACAGATGATACCATCTGCCTGAAAGAAATTCTTCCTATGATAGGTGATCTTCTTATGATGAATATATGATAGTAATAGGCAAAAGACAGATTTTACGTCACAAATTTGCCAGCTCAGCTGCCATCCCATGCCTCCTAGTGCAACGCTGCGTCAAAAAAAGTGTAGTGCACTGTGCAGCTTTCTTCAGGAATAACATCATTCACTGATCTTCCCCTGCGATATGACAGATAGTGTATCAAGCAAAATTCCCCCAGGGCGTTTTGGGAGACTATCCCTAATGGAAAGACTCTAAGATTAGTAAGGGGTGGAGATAGGACCCTACCCTCCCTAAGTTCCTTTGCACTCCTGGTCTGCACTATATCTTCATTCCCATGAACTGAATTTAGACTATGTGACATGTAAAGGGCTCACTCTCCTTGATAAGGAATGAGGAAACCATACGTGAACCCCTCACATAAGTAGCTGGCCACAACAGTATAAGGGTACTAATCTAACCAGCGGTCTAGCTCCTATAAATTAATTGGACTGGGCCCCTTTTTTACCATGAAGGCTAAAGGGCCCCTTTTGGGGGCTGTGGTCTCCCTCTGGCAATGTGTTCCATTGCAAACAGCAAAAGTACGTAAACTTGCACAGCTTGTGAGATCACACTTCCTATGCAGAGAATTCCCAACAGAGTAATTGTTGTTGCTGCTGCCGTTGTTTTTGTGGGGGTGCTTGCCAAAAGGACTGCCCCCCTTTGCACCATTTGACCACTACCTGCTCTTTCTCTATTCACTGAGAGGGATTTGGTCATTACTAGCATCCACAATTGATTGTCAATGAGATCCCACCAAAGTGTGGGGTACTTGGTTGCCTCTACATGGAAACGCTCATTATACATGAGCCAAGTGTTCGCCGTGAAATTTACTTAAGCCATATAAATAATATTCAGATACTGGAACAATGAGAAGGCTGCCATAGGATAGACTTTAATAATAACACTGGAATAAATCAAGAACCCTGTTTGCTAGTTAGACCAGTTTTGGTCTATCTTTCTCTTTTTTCCTTTTTCTCCAATTCTCTTAATAAAATAAAATATGTCTACATACTATGCCCATAAGATTTTATCTATGGTGATTTGTTCCAAGTGTTTACCCAATGCTATTGTGTTAATTTGAGGTTGATTTATTGCAATCCAAGTTGATGTCCCTTATTGTGGTTGTGGGGATCCTACTGTTCTAGGGCATGACTGCCAACCAGCTACTAATTAGCGGACAACTGACCAAAGCCCGGGCTTCTGCGGATTGTTGTTGTTGAGCTCCTCCCACCTATCGATTTGGCACCCCCAGGGCCATACCGTGATCTAATTGGTCCCAGTTGAGGTTGTACCTTCACCTGTTTTTGAAGGTTCTGTGTTATTGTCAGCGTCTCCTAAGGCATTGCTGTCTGCACCTCTTGCTCACTTGGGTGTTGAGCAGCAGGGACCCCACTCTCCTTATTCCATTTGGCTTCTAAAGCAGGGACATGAACAGAGGGTGTTTAAATAAATAATGCTGTATTTGATCACCAGAAGCGGGGCCCTGGACCCCTTATTCACTTTCCAAAGTGCTCACATGTGCTACAAGCATTGTGAACGCACACCCCCCCCCCCCCCGGTCTAATTGTCTGAAAGTGTACAATACACATTTAATGGTTTCTTTCCTTTCCTTTAACAGGATCATACCAAAGAAGAATAAGTGGGCCCATAAAGGCTAGGGCCCAACCTAGAAAGCATCAGCCAAACACCCACTTCCCCCAATAATCCCATCATAGGATGATTAAGTCTTGGAGAAACAGGCTTTAAGAAACCACATCTGCAGTTTAAAGAACAAAAGAGACTTAACAGGAGGTGTTAACAGATGTCAAAGCCAGATAAGGACACCAAAAAGAGGCTAGAAAAAGGGTCGCTTTGGAAGAGAAACCCAATTAAGTTCTGAGTTTCCTTTTTTTCCTTCAAGTAACCATTTGTTAGTCAGACCATGTGATGACCCATGGGCCTTGTAGTCCTGCTCAGGACATTGTAATTCCTGATGAGGAGGAAAACTTGGGTTTTTTACCTTCCCAGTCAGAACTGGATTCCTCTCAGCCAGATCTTTCCCAGGCAGATCTGGGAACCTTGCACCTGCAAGAAAGTTGTCTCCCAGAAGTATGTCAAACAACCCCAGAGCCTACTTCTCCCGTGTTCTTGCGCCGGGAGTTTTGTAAACAACAGAGAAGTTTGGAATCAGCTTCGCGCAGGAGTGCGAGGATTGCAGCTAAGAATGTGGCCAATTAAGACTGCTTCTCGTGAGAATCTTTGGGGAGTCTCACATCTGGTCTCAGACTTTAGCTTTCGGTTCTGATTCCCAGAGAACTGCTTCGGCGGGAAAGTTAGACTCTATTTAGGTGTTTTACCCGCGTAGTAACTTCGCGGAGTCAATTCGTCAGCCTACGGAGCGAGTTGTGTCTGGACAGCGCGCTCCGATTCAAGCCTCGCTCCTGCTCAAGCCTTGCCTTGCTTTCCAGCCTTCGTCTTGCTTCCCAGCCTTGTTTACCTACGGACTTTGCCTTGTTGCCCAGGACCAATCCTTGCCTTGTATCACGGATTTTACCAAGTTATTCCGCGGATCTTGTTCTTGTTCCTTGTTACCTTGTTCCACGTTTTAAACCTTGCTTCAAGTATCGAGTTATTTCCCAGCCTTGCTCAAGTTTATGGACTAAAGGACCTTGTCATCTCCCCTCACTTTGCCTGGCAAAGTGAGTGTTTCGGTTACTGGATTACAACTTCGGACCTTAATATTTCATATTGGACAACGTTTTTTTGGACTAATTTAGACCTTTCCTGAAAGGTCTGCTTTTGGACTATTTCATATATTTGCCTTTATTAACCTTATATATTCCTTCAATAAAGATATTAGTTAGATTCTGGCCTCTGTGTTTGGTTATTGGTGCCTTTGCAACCTGGGTCGTGACAGACCATGGGAGGAGTTAGGGTACTGATTTTCAATATAATTAAATTACATTTTTGTTTATTGTTACGCCTTTTGTTGTGAGTTTTCAACTCTGTTCTTGCAGAGAATAGGGCACCTGAGAGAGTTAGCTTGGGGGACAGAACAATTTGATGATGATGATGATGATGATGATTTAGTCTACTACATAGCCAAAATTGTTACCCTTGAATATGTCTTCTCAGAGAAGATTCCTCTTATCAGCTCGGATCACAATGTACACATACATGGCAAACATTCAATGCCATATGAACATAGAGACAGAGACAAAGACAGACACAGAGGCAATTTAACCTTCTCCAGCTTCCAGCTTCCTGAGGGTATGCTCAATTCCGGCCACAGGGGGAGTAGCTGCTCCATCATGCACTGTGACGCCAACTTCCTCATTCCAAAAGCTGCTAGACTATTTTTATGGTGTCGTAAATTAGTTAAATTAGCCTCCCCACATAGTGGTACCGAAATTTCCTACTTGATAGATCTTTAGGGTTGCTTAGGTCAACAACGAGCTGGGCTATTTTTATTTTAATGGTCAGGTGTTCACTCCGAGACGGGCTGGCCTCGAACTCAAGACCTCTTGGTCATAGTGATTTATTGCAGCTGGCTACTAACCAGCCTGCGCCATACCAGTCAGAGTAGTATCAAACTACATTACTCCTAAAATGTAGATGCAACTTTAGTCTTGATTTCATTGATATCTAAAAACAGATCCTAACTGTAATTGCCAGACTGAAAACTGGAGAAGACAGCTTGTACCTTCAACAGTAGTGTAGAAGAAGGAATTTCAACAGATGTTTCTTGTGAAACAGCAACAAGCAACACCTGCTAAAATTCTATTTTCAACACAACCATTAAAGACACAAAAGCCCTCTCAAGCTTTCTGTCTGTTAACCTGACAGTTCTCTGTTATGTCCTTCTCTTTCTGCTTTGTTTCATGGTTTCTGTGTGTAATTTTTTCAGCTTCTCAATCTCTGAGTGTTTATGGCCAATTCTTGCTGCTAGTTCTCAATCTGTCAAGGAATTTTACAATATCGTTGTTATATTTCCATTCATGAATCAGAGATAACAGCAGGAAAACATTGGAGACTGAATCAGCAGCCCATCCCTATTTTAAAGAAAATTCTGAATGGGAGTCTGTCCTTCTCTGTAAGTATAAAGTGAGAATATCACATACAGGAATGTAAGCATTAATACAGTTGAGTTGTGGCAGAATTACTATTGAGGGATACACACAAAGATTGTCTTGCAAGATGTCTCACCCTACAAGTTTTGAACTACAGGCTTATCGGTTTCATTGGTACCCATATCATTTTGTCTCTTTTTTTGTGATACATAGTCTAATTTATAGCAGTGTGTAAGTACTCATTCTACTCATCATTACATATTGCCATAGAGGTGAGTTTTTCACAGGTTGACTACAGACTTAGCATACTTTGCAAATTATGTCCATTTTCAGATGGAAACAAGTTGCCATCTTAAATCAACTTAGACATAATGAGGATCTTCTAGATTTATTTGTGTGCTTAGCCACTCTTTAGTTTGTAATAGGCTTGTGCAATTCGGCTGGAGGGCAATTTGTTTTTGGTATCCAAATTTTGTTGGGCAGCCAGATTCATTTTCGGGAGTCTCATGAAAAGCATCTAATGGAAACATCTGTTTTCAGCTAGGCAGCTGAAAGATCCGGGAAGATCCGGCCAACTGGAGGCAATTGGGAACTTACAAGGCTCCCCTTTCTGTTCCTGGGCTCTTTTCCATTCTTCCTTTAAAGGGAGTCTGGGTTTCAGCAATGGTATTAAGGAAGCACTTCTCCTGGTAACCTTTCATTTCTTTCCTTCAAGGGAATCTGGGTTTCAGCAATGCTGTAAAAGAAGCATGTCCTGCATAATCCAGAACAGAAGGGAAGAAGCTAGACTCGGCAGCCACATGGGCCATTTCTGGAGAAAAAAACATGGTAGCTGAACAAGCCAGATTGGTCAAAGGCAACCGACCAACCTGAATGTGTGCACAAGCCTAGTTTGTAAACAAAAAACCTTGATATTTCAGTGGAAGGAAGGGACAAAGATGTTTCACTGAGGACAAGATTTACAGCAAGGTTCAAAGTTCTTCTCTTAGACAGTTCCAAGATTAAATTATTAAAAGCAATACATTTTTAAAATAATAAGTTTCCCTATCCTTTTCATTCTTCACAACAAGGAGACATCTAATACTCTTGAGGTCTACTAAAAGAAGTAGGCAGTGCATCCTTGCCATCCTTTGGTGGTTCCCATCCATGGGCAGGATTTTCTTGTTTCATCTTTGTACAGTTATTACCAATGCTACATTCACCAAGGGACAGAGGAAGCAAACATGTGAAAGTGACTTCAGGACTGCAACTTATTTAGGGCTTCTCAGTTGTTTATAGCAAGATAACTACTTCATTTACTTTAATTCATTGTTAAGTTCTGAGGTGTCAAAGGTGACTGGTATCTAATTAAAAAGCTATAGGGTCTGTTGTAATTAGTCTTTTATTTCCCATTGAACATTTCACCTATGAGTATTTCTGTGCACAGGTTTCCTCTTCAGGGCATTTTAATCTCTCTGATTACATTGGGCCTGGAAAGTTTTCTTTAACTGAGATAACATTAAAACCCACAAAAGACTGCAGACTTTTACCTCCTTTCTGGATAGAAGCACATTATCATGATGACATGTATCTTTACACTCATAGCACATTTTGTTCTGTACTGTAAACTAATGAATAGTTTTCCTTTTCAAAAATACATTTAGAGTTCACAACACAATAGGTATGGAGGGACACATTGATGGTTGGTGACTTGCATGTAATGGGAACTGTGAATCCACTCCACAAAGTTTAATTCCTAAATAGATCCAGCACCTTGGATAATTTGATCATAATAAGGCAGTGAAAAACTTTGTTTATAATTCATTTGTTGTATCTATTTTGTAAGATTCATCCATACAAAGAGATATTAAGAAACGTTAGGGGTGGCCAGGCAAAAAACTTAAGATTCAAAACACTGACATATGACTTTCAGAAGAGTTATGCAAGTCTCATAAATGACTCCAGGTCTCCATCAAGGGCTCTGTTTCTCCCCCAAAAGGGCTGGGTTTGGTTCCCCCAAAGGGAGGAGGAGAGCGAGGCCGGAGTGAATAATAATAACTATTATTATACCCCACCTTCATCGCCCCAAAGGGACTCGGGGCGGCTTACATGGGGCCAAGGCCAAATAGTTTACAGACAGTGTAAATGATACAACAATGTAAAAACAAATCTATAAAACATATTAAAATCACAGTTACAATAAAACATAGTTAGATTTTTAAAAAAACTGAGAAAGCTCATAATAATGAACTGGGCCAGTAGAAAGTTCATATGGTAAGGAAAATAAGCTGGAGGAGAGGTAAGTACCCGGGGACTATTATCATAAAGAGGGGCTTGGGATGAGGTAAACATGAGAACTATTTCCAACTGAAGGAATGGAAGTGCGGAGTGGAGGGAGAAGCCCTGCTCTTTCCCTATTGAAGCCTGGTCTGAGGAGGAGGGGGGGGGGCTTTGGTGATGGGGCCTGATACTCTTGAAGTAGAGTCTGAATGAGAGCCCACAGTTTCTGTAGTGCCTCAGGGAGAAAATAATTCTTCTTAGGATGATGAGAATTGCTTCACAGACAGATCAGATTGTGGTGAGAATCTTTCACATGAAACGCAGCCAGAAGCTAAGCCTGACCCTAGGAATGATGTGGGAGAGAAGAGAGTCTGGGGTGTTGCTTATATCTCAGCGGCTTCAGTTAAGGTGGGATAACGCTAGGCAAAGGCAGTTAAGGTTCTCACAGTGTCTAAAAGATAAACAAAATGCCAGGTAGTATATCGTTAGTGTCCCCATGGAAACAAGTTGGTTTCTTAAGTCAGCTTTGTGAGGTGTTCTTTTTGAGAGCAACTTTGCATTTTCATGAGAAGGTTATCTTGTTTTGGGATAGAAGATTTTGGACATTGCTTTCAAGTCTTTTTTTCTGGTTTGGAATTGGAGAGTCACATTTTGGATATAGCTTTTAATCTAAGTTCTATGCATTTCTGGCTTTACTTTTTTATAGTGATCTGTGTGGTTTGCTACATCAAGAATATTATGACTGTAACTTGCATTTTGGAATATATCTTAAAACCAGTATTTGGAATGTATTCATACTTTTGCCTTTTATGTATACTTTGAAGAGTCTTTTCTAGTTTTTTCTTTGGAATATATTTTTGAATGAGCTTTTTCTATATCACACTTCTTTTTACAATAAACTTTAACTCAGTTCATGGCTGCCTTGTTGAACAAGCATTACTTTGGGTACAGAGGTGTCAGATTGATGGCTGAGCTGCAACATTCCCCAAATTAGGCAGCGAAGGGGGATGGAGGGATGCCTGACTGGATGGCCAGACAAGGAAGAAGCCCCTCTGGCACATAGCCAGCCAAACCAGAGAGAGAGAGAAAGGCAGAGACCACACTCACAATGAGACTTTAATGTGGGAAGCAAGAAGGATTTTGAGAAATCTAGTACC
This sequence comes from Anolis carolinensis, assembly GCF_035594765.1. Classification (NCBI taxonomy): domain Eukaryota; kingdom Metazoa; phylum Chordata; class Lepidosauria; order Squamata; family Anolidae; genus Anolis; species Anolis carolinensis. The sequence goes on from NC_085843.1 coordinate 153,870,972, forward strand.
AGAATGGGGTTGGTTTAGATGGCCCCTGGAGTCTTCCAGTGAAATAGTACTGTTATGTTTAAGTTGGTTAAAATTCCCTAAAAATCAGTGGATATGCAAATCTTTCTGAAATGTGGGGAGAATTATGCCCTGGTTATGTTGCATCATTGAAAATAAAAAATTAAAAGGGATAGCTTTTGTAGTTTTTTGTTATGTTGTTCATAAAAAAAAATTAAAACTCCCAAAAAACAGTGAATGAATGAAACCTTCTAAAATTTGGGGGGAGGGGGATTACAGTGGTAAATGTGTTCTGCCATTGTAGCAAGTTTCATCCTGATAGCTCTGAAAATGAGGGAGAAGGGAGCCCTGGAAGCTTCCCTCCCTTTATTCAAATACCTAATAAAAAGTAATGAAATTTTTGTTTTATCATTATAGTTATGATACTGACTCCTAACGATATTTTACAAACACGTTATTAATGATTCACTCCCCCTCCCAATTTAGTAATAAACATTGAAACATTTTTTCATTGATGGCACAGGCCTAATAACTAATGGAAACCTTGAATAAATGTTTCACCCTATTGACATGGGAGCCTTCAATAACAACCAGAGGACTAAAATCCAACATTTTTACTACAGGATAAGTATTAATGTTGGATTTTATTCTTCCCTTATTTAATAATTGTTCATGTAGAGTAGGTGTTTATCCTACCAAAGGTCTACTCAAATATCCTGCTGACAGAATGACCACAAGTTAATTAGATCCTCATTAATAGGCATTAATAACAGAGAAGCACTACTTAGGTCCACACAGGTAGCCCTCAAAGAGCTATAAAATCAGAATGTGAAGATATGTTAATAAGCATATGGGACAAGGAAGATGTAACTATACTAAATATATTCATTACATTCAACAATCTGAAGAATCAGAAGATGGCAGAAGCTGATGTAATGGGAACAACATCAGCTTAACATTATAAACTCAAGTAACTCAGTCCAAAGGTGCACCTGACACACATGTTTAAGGCCAGTTTAAGGAAGCAATTGAATTCTTGGCTGTACAAGTGAATAGTTCCATTTGCAGGTTGAATGCCCTTTTTTCATTATTTAGAACCTAAATGAGAGAAGCAAAGGTATCTGACACCTGTATACCAGAAGTGTGACACGATCACACAGGGGTATTAGGGGCAACATTTCAAAATAGTTAGATGCTTGCAAATGATGGGACACCAAAACATAATTTGAAATACATCTGCCAACTTGTTTGAGTGTTTCTTGATGTCTTGGCTGGGAACAAATATACTTGAACCAAACTTCAACACACATTCTTCTGTTTGGCACAGAGAGCAACCTTAGGTACAAGTGGTGGACCACGTCAGACAAGCACTATCCTCATTCAGGGTACAGCGTGACAGGGTAGATACTGTGATGCTGATCCAGAGTGGGCTACTCCAAATCAGTATTGCTGGAAGCTGGTTCAAGAGCTGCATGGAGGCCTAACTCCTCAACCTTCCCCGCCCCCTTTAGTGCCACAGAATACAAAAATATCAACACACTGCTTGGCACCTGGAATGGTGAGATCCAGTGAACCAAGGTTCTCTCCTCTAATCTCTTTGGCATGCTGCATATTGTCATTCCAGGGACAAGCAGGGTTTGCTTCCATTTTCATGCTTGATGAGCACCACTAAAGAAAGATTAGGGGGGGGGGTTCCAATAGCCTCTCCCTTGTTGTTAAACTGCTGTGGAGTCCACTCTGACTTGTGGCGAAGAGAGACCTCCATGCTCACCTGCCCCCAGCAGCCCTGCTCAAGTCCCGCAGCCCCATGGATTGCCTGATTGAGTTTATCCATCTCAAATATAGTCTTCCTCATTTTCTACTTTCAACTGTCTTCTGCTATTGCCTTTTTCTAATGAGTGGTGTCTTCTCATGATCTGGCCAAAGTCACACAGTCTCAGTTTAGGCACATTCGCTCCTCGAGAAAGGTGAGACTTGATTTGCTCTAGGACCCCATTTTTTACATATCAGTAAAACTCTTTTCCAGCACCATCTTTGAAATGAGCTCCCTTCTAATATCTATCCTCTAGACTGCACCACTATCTTATGACCCTGTTCTTTGTGGTTTTATTCTTATGTCTTTCTCACCCCGAGTTTTAACTTAATGTTCATGTGGCCCGCCCTTGTTTTTATTGTTTCCTTGATTTTGTATTGTAATGTATATTATTATCTATTGTATTGTTTACTGTGTTGTGATGTGTTGTTCTTTTATATGCTGTTATATTGTATTGTTCTGGGCATGGCCCCATGTAAGCCGCCCCGAGTCCCCGTTGGGGAGATGGTGGCGGGGTATAAATAAAGTATTATTATTATTATTATTATTATTATTATTATTATTATTATTATTATTAAAGATTGGAAGGGGCAAGGTAGGAGCCATCACCTTTTCCTGGTCTCCCTGAGTAAAGGGCAAGTGAAATGGCATGTGCTGCTTCCCACTGAGTTGATTATCTGTGCTCAAAGTAGCTAGATACTCCGGAGCTTTGGGATAGCTCCCAAGTATCCCACAACTTATTTCTAATTTGGGTCAAAGCTATGTTACACCTATTCAGCTCCATGTATCATTTGATGTTGTTATAGTTTTATACTTATTTATATTACACTTTTTCTCTATAAAATGAGACCCAAAGTGGCATTGGATCACAGGGGCACTGGATCATGAAGCACCCCTATGCCTTAAATAGCAAGTGAAAATGCGCCCTCACAGAACAATGATGACAGCAACAGAAGTTGGGTTAGCACAACTCTTTCTTGTATGTTTACTTCACCTGTCCATCCAAAAGCTGTGGAAGTCTGCTGGAACGTAGCAGACTCCTTCAATTTTTTCACTAGTAGAGTGAAGGAGTTGTTGGAGTAGTAGAAGTTGTTGTTGTTTATTCATTCAATCACTTTCGACTCTTCGTGACCTTATGGACCAGCTCACACCAGAGCTCCCTGTCAACTGTGGACACCTCCAGCTCCTTCAAAGTCAAGCCAGTCACTTCAAGGATACCATCCAGCCATCTTGCTCTTGGTTGGCCCCTTTTCATTTTACCTTCCATTTTTCCCAGCATCTTCTCCAAGCTTTCCTGTCTTCTCATTATATGGCCAAAGTACTTCATCTTTGCCTCTAATATCCTTCCCTTCTGTGAACAGTTGGGCTTTATTTCCTGGAGTATGAACTTGTTGGATCTTCTTGCGGGCCAAGGAATTCTCAGAATTTTCCTCCAACACAACAATTCAAAAGCATCTATATTCCTTTGCTCAACCTTCCTTATTGTCCAGCTCTTACATCCATAGGTTACTGCGTGGAATACCATTGCTTTAACTATGCAGACCTTCATTGCCAGTGTGATGTCTCTACTCTTCACTATTTTATCAAGATTGGTAATTGCTCTCCTCCCAAGAAATAATTATCTTCTGATTTCCTGCCTGTAGTCTGTGTCTGCAGTAATCTTTGTTCCTAAAAATATAAAATAAGTCACTGCTTCTACATTTCCTCCTTCAATTTGCAAGTTATCAATCAGTCTGGCTGCCATAATCTTGTTTTTCTTGATGTTTAATTGCAGCCCATCTTTTGCACTTTTTTCTTTCACCTTGGTTATAAGGCTCCTCAGCTCCTCCTCGCTTTCAGCCATCAAAGTGGTTGTTAATGTTTCTTCTAGCAAGTTTAACTCCAGCCTTGGATTCTTCAGGCTCTGCACGTCACATAATGTGTTCTGCATACAAGTTGAATAGGTAAGGTGAGAGGATACAGCCCAGCCATACTACTTTCCCAATCTTGAACCAGTCTGTTATTCTGTGTTCTTACAGTTGCTACTTGGTCATTATACAGATTTCTCAGGAGACAGACAAGATGACTTGGTATCCCCAACCACCAAGAACTTGCCACAGTTTTACTCCACAGTAGGAGTAATCTCTGTCTTTTAGGAACAGCAATGCCTGCAGAGTTCTTTTAGCCATTACCTGGGTCATTGTACCAATGCATTGCTCTCTTTCATTCATTCTTCTTGATCTCAAAACCTTTCATGTATATGTGTGTGTGTGTGTGTGTGTGTGTGTGTGTATAATTTTTAGCAATATAAGTATTGTTATATAATTTGTGAAGTCACTAATGTTTCAATTCATGACATATCTATATATATATATATATGCTTGTATATGTGAAAATTCTCCTTTCTTAAACCCTTGCATATAACTTTCTGAAACCCTTTTTTCTTTCTGAAGTTGGCATTGCTTATTATTTGTTAAGAAACTTCCCTTCACAAAAATCTCACTGCAGTCCATTCCTGGTTGCATTTGGTTTAATTGCTTTCTCATTTAAAGACTGAGGGGGAACAATACTGTATCTGTCTGACTTTGTGTTTCTTTTCTTCACCGTGTGTGTTGATTTTTCAAAAGATTATCCTTGTGGCCTTTTAAGAGAAAAATCCTTTTGTTAAAATAGGTCGATGCAACATCTTTGCAACACTTAAAGTTGTCACCGATCGACTGTTTTCCAGCTAGGTGGAATTGTAAGGAATTTTGCTACAGAACCAAAAACATATAAATATGAACCAGAATGTTTCGATTGTTTGATTCATTTGTATTTATAGCCACCTAGGACAGACATGGAGACCTGAATCCCACATAAATAAATAACTGATTTTGAAAAAGAAAGAATGTGAAATAAAATTTGTGTTTATTACTACTCCAAATGACTGAGATAAATCCAGGAAAGTACATTTGGCAAGCTTAGGTTGCCCACAGGGCACAATGTGTCCTCTGCTAGTGGTTGGTAGAGGTTTTCCTGTTTGTTTTGTATCATTTCAGTCCTTCAATATTTCAGTCGACGTCATCACTGACAACTTCCAAATGTCACATATCAAGATGTAATGACCACTGCTCAATGCTGATTAATCCTCGCTTCTACTGTGATATTTAAACCATTTGTATGGCCCAATACTTCAAAATACCAAGAACATGAAACTTCACATTGGTTTAGTAATGCCTTATCTGGAGGAAGGGGAAGGATGAAAATCCAAATTGTCTTTGAGGGTCTTGTATACATCTTTGAGGATCACACTGAGAAAATGTTACTTTTCTGAAATAAAACCCATGGAGTGCATTAGCCATGGCTTACTGCCTCAGATATTTTGGGAAATAGAATGCAAGCAAAGTAAGTTTTCCAAGCTCTGGGTTATATAATACAAGAACAGTGATGAATTTGGGCATCCGGTCTGACAGATAAATGAGAACTCTCGGTGGCCTTTCCATATCAGATACCTACATGTGTATATTTTTTCCTGCAAAGTGGCCGACAATGTAGGAAAATGGCTTTTACAAATGTGTATGTGTGTTTATTCAGCATTATGCAGAAGGGGTCTAATGACAGAAGAACAAGCTGCTGGCAGCCCATCCAACCATCTGGTGTTGGTGGGAATGTCCTGAGTAGGTTTCTCAGCTGGAACATTTGGACAATGAATGTGCCATCACAGGAATCTAGTGTCTTAGCCATCCTGTTAGTATAATGTAGCTGATTTGCCAGATGTCACAGAAGTTCCTGGCATGGTGATGAATTTCAATATTTCTACAGAAGGCTGAGCAACGTGTTGGTGATGCCCTGGTTGGTACATGGGTACAATCATTTCCTACTGTCTTAAAGGGAATTGCTGAGTACATATTACACAACATGACTTTCTTTCAGCCACTCTCCATTCATTTTTAGAAAAAGAGTAAATTAAAACATATTTTCTCTCTGTTGCTCCTTCAGTCTTGAAAAGCAATGCAGAGCTGCATGGAACCACCTGACCTCTCACATCATTTACCGCTTTTCTAAATAATTCATCATTCTCTAGTGACGGTGAACATTTTATCCTTGGATAAACATGCCTGTTACTTGTACAAAAGCTCCAGGTGGTAGACCGAAATGCTCTGCTCATCTGGCATGCTCAAGTGGCACATTCAGAGTCAAGATGGGATTGCCAAACTTACTTTCTTTATCATGATGCAAATGAATGTAATGCATGTAAAAGCTGTAACCAAAATCAAAATGCAGAAGCTCAAAAATGCCTTTTTCCTATCCTTGCCCATTTGTAACAGCTTGTAGGTAACTGTGCATATCATGTAACGTAACTTATTACATTGTATTACTCTAAGGACGCTATCCCATGTCCCCATCCCCCCCCCCCCATTTCACACACTTTTAAAACAGTAAAAAAAGATCTATGATGGAGTCCATCCCATGACACAGAGAGACTTCTTCCTTGTATCCATCATGCCTTGCCAAAAAAGTGTTTCAAAAGTGTCCGAAAATGGGAGAGAAAGAAGACAAGCAGAGATCGCCTTCTGAGGTCAGGAATTGCTATACAGCTGGAGAAAACAGGTGAAAACATGTGGGATGGCAACGTTCAAATTTGGCTAATTTGAATTGCTGCAGTGACATTAAGTAAGGGTTGCTCCTATGGGTGGTCTCGTACCAAACATTGACATTTCTCTCCAAAAATCTTGCTTTGTGAACCTGGCATGGTAATTTTTAAACATTAATTTAATCGTTAAAATACTGAAAATTTGAAATATTATCACTTTGTTTTTCTTTCATGTCTCCTTCATAGTAATATTGGCTTTTAAAATTGCACTACAGCTAGCTTGTAAGATTTGGAGGAAGGAGAAGAACCCAGAGAAGGAGGGGTGGAGATCAATGCCTCCTCTCTCCTTGGGAGTCAAATGATTGGAAAGGAAAATCTAAAGTGGTGTCTCTCTTCCCAGATCAATGCAGCCTGTCTACTCTGGAATCACAGAATTGTTAAGAGAAAATCTAGTATCCCCAATTAAAAAAAATAAGTGGGTGGGAACTGCACTCACTGATATGATAAATCTGAAAATGGATAATTTCAGGAAAAAAAGGCAAGAGAGAACAACTCATGATGGCATCTGTCTTGAGTGATTCACAAATATTTCATCTTGACATTGAATTAATGGCAAGAAGTTTTAAAGAGTGAGATAAATTAGTCACTTCTAGTGCTTTCATGTCATATGCTGATTCAATATGAAAACACTGGAGAAGCTTAACAAGTCAAAAAACCTCAGACGGTCACATATACAGCAAATATACCAGTTGAGTATCCCTTATCTGAAATGCTTGCCATTAGAATTGTTCAGTATTTCAGATTTTTCCAGACTTCAGAATACTTACATATGCATAATGAAATACCTTGGAAACAGGAACAAAGTCCATGCTTCATGTATGTTTCATATGCACCTTAAACTTATAGCTTGAAGGTAAATTTATTTACAGTATTTTAAAAATATTTTTATTAATAAAACAATTTTTTTTGTATACGGAATAATCTGAAAACAAAGATATCACTATGTCAATCATCTCTGATGACAGTCTTGGATTTTGGAATGCCGGAAAACAGATATTCACCCTGCATCAATCAGGCCACTTGCCATAATAGAAAAGCACAGAAGTGTCTCGCCCTACTTGGTCTTGCTGCTTTTTCTAGTCAGCCAAAAGAAGTGGTGGCTTTTGATTTGCTCTCATAGTACGTGTACTGGGAAGCCTGCCAGGCCAGAATGGATATTTGGGGGCTCAAGTGAGCAAACACACTACAATGAAGTGATTTGGGGGAAGAAGCCTTCATTAGAACTTCTTTTCCCCTCTATATTTAAGGAATACACATGTATTAAACATTCATCTAGGTGGCTATGACTTGGACTTACTGAAGGTCATCAAACAGTTGCCAGCCCACTTCTGGATGACTGAAGTAAATATAAAAGTATGGATTATATAGGAGAAGTAAGTATGGATTATACAGGAGAAGTATGGATTATACAGAAGGCCCTCTTGTGGGTAACCTGGAGCCAAACCATCTAGTAATATATAAAAGGCTTATAATTTTACTCAATTTTATTTATAAAAGTGTGCTGTATATTTATTTTGGACTTGGAAAGACATTTCTTAAAAGTAAGAGCTTTAAACTAAAATACACCAGTGTTTGGGGTCCCTCCTTTTGCCTTTGCTCATGCAGACACCTAGAGTGTCCCCAAGAACTTCACTGAAATTGAATGTATCTCTCAGGGTTAAAAAGCTCCCAAACTTGTCTAATAAAACAATAGTTTGAGCCAGGTCTTTCTAGCCCAAACATAAGCATCTCAACATGAGCTTTCTAGCTAAGCTGTTAGTCATCACATGAATGTTACCATTCTCAAGTATGACTGCAACTACTTGGGAAAGAGATTGCAAAAATCCCCTCATCCAGAACCATCAACACTGCAGCCACTAAAATCCCCCAAAACTCTTGAGGGTCAGGGGGAATGATGCTAAGGAGACGAAATTAAATTAAGGATTTCTACGAACGGAAGCGAACATTATTGGACCCCTCTTGGTCTCCCTGACAGAAGAAACGTGGGATATAAGTGAATTAATTAATGCAGTTGTTTCACTCAAAACATATTTCTCTGCTTTTGGCTTTATGACTACAAACAGGACCTAAATTCTACCCATAAAGAACATTTCCTTTCTGCTTCCTTTCTCTTTCATTCACTCTTTTTCTCACTACCTCTGTGAGGGGTTTGAGCCCTGATATTTGCTTTTGTCCCATTTTTACTTTCAGATTAGTCCTTGCTTTATTTCTCTTGCCTTTTGATCTTGATTCAAAAGTCATGAATTTTGTGCTTATTTCCCACAGGAAATATTTTCATTCCAGAAGCTGTATGTACAGCAAATGGGCCATAATACATTTATGGATGGCATCCTTAGTAGGAGTTGAGCTGGTAAAATATGATCAAGCTTTAAGTTTAATCATTCTGCATAATTGTAAGTTGTACATTACCCTTTGGGATTATGGACTTCAGGATACATCGTTCTCATTCATATATATTCTTTTCCCCCCACACACATGCCACTTGAGATGCAGTTCATTGCTTCCCATTTTTTCCTGTTAAGTGAGAGGGGCTGGATGGAGAATCTGCTATTGCACTTTGTAAATGGCTCATGTTCTCTCACCTGTTCTGCTTGACTACTGAACTGGGCTGTGTTGTGACAGGCTGTCTGTTCTCTCCCATTCAGATTAATGAATACAGCCCTAACTGTTAATCCAAAACCAGTCAAGCTTATATCCAACAATTAGAGCACAATTTTTACATTCAGATACTGCACAAACAATTTAGCATACTTTCTTAGCTCTTTCATTGGGGTAAAAGGGTAGCGGTGAGTTAGAAAATGGCATTGTAAACATTGCAGATCAGTTCTGATATGATTGTGTTACTAGGCTTCACTGAAACAACATGCACATTCTGAAAGGAGTGGGCAGCTTCAGTAAGGAGAGTTGTCACATAGGGAAAGGCAAGGTAGATTTGCCCATGACCATTTCACTCCAAGCCTTAGATCCCATTCCCTTGTTTATGTACTCTCACATTTCAAAACTGTTCCAGCTGCTTGTTTCATTGTCCTGCACGATAACCACAAGGCAGGCACCTTCTCCCTAGAAAGCCACACATGGTTCTGATCTGGAAACCAAGAAGTGGATATTAATTGTACTCCTGAGTAAGGAAAAAAAACAATCTGCAACAACCAGATCCTAAACAGGGATACAGAGCACTTAAAGGACTCAGACTTTCCAACCAATCTGGGTTGACCCGGAATACCATCCAGCCCCCCTCCAGCCCCCCATTTTCCCCAATCACTTTTTCTGCACAGAACTCCTGATGCAAGAAAATGACATCAGATGGATGCGGGAGGGAAATCCACAGGTAAAAAGGGGGTGCCAGGCTGTGGTGCAGGCTGTTGAGCAGCTGCAATAAATCACTCTGACCATGAAGTCATGAGTTCGAGGCCAGCCTGTGGTGGGGTGAGCACCCGTCAATTAAATTTTTTTTTAAAATAGCCCCTGCTCGTTGCTGACCTAGCAACCCAAAAGATAGTTGCATCTATCAAGTAGGAAATAAGGTACCACTTATAAAAAAATTGGGGAGGCAAGTTTAACTAATTTATGACCTGGAATGAGGAAGTGCCGTCAGAGTGGATGATGAAGCAGCTGCTCCCCCCTGTGGCCAGAATCGAACATCCTCTCAGGAGAAGGTTAAATTGCCTCTGCGTCTGTCTGTCTCGGTCTCTGTTTGATGTGTTTATGGGCATTTAATGTTTGCCCTATGTGTGTATAATGTGATCCGCCCTGAGTCCCCTTCGGGGTGAGAAGGGCGGAATATAAATACTGTAAATAAATAAATAAATAAATAAATAAATAAAAAGTGAGATAGGTCCTGTGTTTTGGGCCTGTTTGGAAGGACCCTTATTCGAAGTACTAAAAGACCTGACTTGCCATCAATGATAAACATTGGAGTGTATTGCTCAAAAAGACCAGATCGTAGTCCCTTTTTCTTTATGTACTCTCACTTGTTAAATGGGGCTTGCCACACTAACCAAGCCTGCTGTGAGATGTAAGTTGATTTCTGCTCATTGCTTATTTTGAAATATTTCTAGTATGATACTGAGGTAGTAATGGTAGTAAAAACACAGCTATTATTGTTCTAAATGTCCAAAATTTCAATACAAATTAATAATATGTACACAAGATGACAATTAGATACACAGATTTGAAGCACTAGAAGAGGGGATCGTATTCAAATGGTATGAAAACATGAGGTGGACCATGTAAACTGTCTTTTTCCAGATGCTCCCACAAATATCTGCTACCATACTGAGACAACCCTCAGCAATATGTTCAGTAAGGAGGGCCAGTCAGAAGGTTAAGTTCAGAGATTAGAAGCCATTTGTTCTACCTTCTAAGGAGCACAGTTCCAGGAAATCCTGCAATGGAGTAAAGGAAGATATACATGGGCATATATGTGAGAGTTCCAATATAGATCTTTAATTTTAAATTCTAAAGACTCAGTGCCAGCCATTCTGTAAGACCGCTCTTGACCTGCCATTTCTCTGCTTTTCCATTATTCTATTCTACTTCTATCTCAACTCAATGTTGCTTTTCCGCTGTTCTCTGGATTCAGTATGGCACAGAAATAAACCCATGAGAACTCTGTCAAACCTCTTGGCTACGTTTGAAAATGTTCTTCATATACCTTATAAGTAACTCACTTATAAGAAGTCAGTTATGTGTGCTGAAACATCTAGAAACAATTATGGCCAATTATACCAAGGCACATAAGGTATATAAATCCTGACAAATTGGTGTAAGGCTATGGTTAGGATGGGGACTCAGATGTGAGCCATCTAGGCTGAAGTTTTTTCTGCACCTTGAAACTCATAAAGTCTTCCAATCTCTCAGCCTGATATACTTTGTGGGGTTTCCATGAAAATAATGTGCATAAATAGAGCCATGTGTGGGGAGGATAGCAATATAATATATAAACAGAGCCGGCCCTAGGTATTTTTCAAGTGTAGGCGAACAGAATTTTGGCACCCCCTCAACAAAAACAATCACTGAAAAATAAAAGCGTTGGATAAGTGAAAATGTTGGATAATAAAGAGGGATTAAGGAAAAGCCTATTAAACATCAAATTACATTAAGATTTTACAAATTAAGCACCAAAACATCATGTTTTACAACAAATAAACAGAAAAAGCAGTCTCAACTGCGTCCCCATATGTTTGGCACCCGAACCGACCGCTTAATTCACCTCATTGTTGGACCGGCTCTGCATATAAACAAACAAAGTCTCAAAGTCAAAATCGGGTAGCCTATGGTAAACAAACCAATCAAAAGCAAGAGTGTTTCAGGAATGTCCCACAAAGCATGAAAAATCTTCTTAATGCAAAATTTCAGCTTGTTTTGTTAAAAGAAAAAACATGGAATTATAGCATCCATCACTACCCCCTCTTTACAAGTCGCTGACTTTTAGCTGATAATTTCAGACTGATTTTTCAAGTTGAATTATGGTTGATCTCTTTTCAGTAATAATGGGTCAATCACAATTGTCCAGGTCACACAGAATAAGGATAGATTTTCCCCTATTGATTTCTTCTATACAGTTCTTGGACATGGTTAAGCCAGTCACAGTGAGTATTAGCTTTGTACAAAAACCATCCCTGCCATTTAAAATCAATACTTTCACTTCTGTGGAAGCCTTACATCCCACATAGTGAAGGTGAAAAGGTGACTTTCATATATTCTAAAGGTAGGCGTAGATTTGGAACTCGACAACTTGACCTTGCCCATGCTCATACATTCATTTCCCAGCAATAGCTGTTTAATGTCACTTTCCTGTAGGTCTTCAAAGGAGCCTGAAGAAGGAAAATGAGTCTGTTAGAAATTAATAGTCCACTTCTACTACTACACAGGAGTTCAATGTAATCTCTTTCCTGTGTGACAGTTTTTTCTTTGTGCAAGAGATTGGAATGGACTGTCCAACACCATGCTGACAGAATTACTTTGTAAACAGAGTCCAAGATAGCGAGAGAACAGAGGCGTCCCCTGAATGAGGCCAGTACTTGTTTGAACAAAGGGACTGCCAAAGTTTAATCAGGTCAAGTCACCCTGAATTTCATCTTTGAACTGTGCAATAGATCCAAGTTAGGCAGCTGGGCATTTGCTTCAGGGATGCAGTACAAATAGCTTTCGTTATAGATCTTTTGAGGAAGCCACAAAGAGAGCTGGCCTCTTCTTTCTCTGTGTGTCTTTCTCGTCACTGAAGCAGTTGTAACACCACTACTCCATTTGCTGGCATGGCATGGCCTTTAATAAAGGCCTTTGAACTTTTTATTTCTTTCATGTCATGTAAGAAGCATATCTTCAGGAAGAAAGTCTGCTATAGCTCGGAGCAGGGGAAAAGGTCTTTATGATGTCACATTGGCCACAGGCAAATAAAGAGAGATAATGAAAGAAGCAAACATTTTCTGCAGATATGAGAGTTTTCCAATCATACAAGAAGAAAGGGAAGGTAGCTAATTCTACAGTGAGAAAAAGAGAAAATTGGAGAAAGAAGCAATACTATATGGAAACGTCTTCAGGGCATAATTCTGATGAGTTCTCATGTGTCAAGTGAGTTTCTTGAACAAGTCCTGTAAGACAATGACCTATAAACCTAATAATACAGTAATTATAATTATAATAAAATAATAAGTTTTATTTATATCCCGCCCCTTCTCCCCAAAGGGACTCGGGGCGGCTTACAACAAAACAAACAAATACAATAAACAACCAATTTCTGACAAATGTGAAGGGCCAGTTAAAGCAGCAATGAACCAAACTCTCCCATCATGTTTGGTATGATAAAAAATGTTGCTACTCCACTATCATAGCCCATGTCATTGTCAGCAGTTGCCTTGAAACTTCCCCAAACCCTCACATGCCTCCTCCCTTCTCTCTCTTATTCTCTCTAATGGATTGTCTACCTCTAAATTCAGTAGCATAAATACTGGGGAGGCAGTGACATTTTGTTAATTAATTAATCACTCCACTAATTAGGCAGCTATAGGGATTTCTACTATACCATTCAATATTTCTCTTGGGGAGTTTACCAGCTGTCAGAACACGACTAAATATATCAGAAATAATAAAATCACAACTACGCGACTAACAGGTACAATGAATTGGAATGTAGGCTTTTTAAAGAAAAGATATTTGCATACCACCCAAAATATCTTCAAGACATTAGCCATACACACCTATTTTATATGGAGATGCTCAGGAAAAGGAAGCATTGGACATCTCTACTTCCTGCTCATCCGCATCAAAGTTTGGGAACCACTAATTTAAAATTGATAGAAATTAAATGCTTCAAGCTCACATGAAATACTCCCATGATGAGGAAAACATCACATGGATCTCTAAAGTAAAATTGGTTTGGATAGATGCAAAAGCTGGGATTTTCAAATACCTTTTTTCATTTGGAGGTGGCCAAGATGGGGGGGATCCCTAGTGAATTTTAGCAATGATTTCTGGTAACTATTGTTAAGTGTTACAGAAACAGCTATGAAAAATTAATATTCTGGATAGGGTGTTTGCCATAACCTATTTTAGTTCTCACTCTTCCTCTCCAAACTCCGCAAATACTGTGTGTGTGTGTGTGTGTGTGTGTGTGTGTGTATATATATATATATATATATATATATATATATATATATATATATAAATAACAGTAAGTTTGCTTGGAAAGGCATAAGCTAAAGTGTAACCATTACCTGAATCTGGGTTTCCTGAACCTCCCAGGTATCGAGATTCTGTATTTTGTCATATAGATTCATATCATTGCAACCCCCTGAACAGACATTCTTATTATCCCAAATACACTAAAAATAATGATCTGAGTGTCCCTTTTTTACTCTTCCTTTCACCTTCCAGCAGTCAAATAAATAATATTGCACTATTTTCTGAATAGATTAAATGTGTTACTAGCTGCTATATAGGATGAAATCTGCTCTCTGGATCTTTCTTCCATTTGGGGGGCACGGGAGTGCTAAAATTATTCACACGTCTCTGCAGGGGAAAATGCTACATTTTGTAAATGCTTTTCTCTTAGGAAAATAATCAAAAGTGAGTGACTGCTAGTTTTTGAGTTTTCAGAAAGGGGACAATTGCTGCCTGTGCATCTTTCATCAAGAAGACAAAATACCCTGAGAGTATATACAGTAGCTCTCCTGAAGCAAGCAGAGAATGAGTTGCACTCCATCTTATTTGTTACAGTCTCTTTCTCACATATACCCAGACACTCCCTGAAATTAAACTAACAGAATAGTCTGCCAACAGTGAGCAGATAAAACAAAAATTAAGAAGGTGTCATTTCGACTGAAGGGTACAAATCCTTTGTAAACTGATTGATGTAATGGTGTCAACTGACAGCCAGCTTTGCACTGACTGCCTTGACGCATAAAAGGTAATGATTCCAAAGCTGTCACTTAAGGTGCGTCAGTTCTGAATGAACAGCGGTGTTCATCCACTTCCTATCAGAGCTGCTGTTCTGAAGAGTATAAACGCATACCAGATGAAGAAAATCAGAAGTGAACTTGTCATTCTAAGGAGAAACTGTGCTGATTTCTTTGGCAGTGGATATTTTAGTTCTAAGTGCCAAAATGTGCACAAGGAAGCAGTATGGGTATGAAGCAAAAAAAGACAAAAGTATTCTTGTACTTGGTAATAGCTACTGAGATTTGCATCAACTATGAAAACAAATGAAAAACAGGGGGGAAGCCATTTATCTTAGATTCTGTTTTCATTATTGTAGCCAGCAGGAGGCTTCTAGAACAGGATTGGTGAACTGTGGTTCTTCAAATGTTGTTGGACTACAACTCTCATCAGTCGTAGCAAATATAACCATTGATGAGGAATGCTGAACACTGCCATACAAACTCATGAGTTTTAATACCTAATACTCAAAGAAAGCTATTCAGATTAAAGGAGAATGTGAAATGTGAAACAAATAATACACTGGGAGAAAAATACTCTGGAGAAATGTATTGACTATATATTTCAATAAATGATTCTGAATTTCCTATTATTTGCAATTCTTGGTCATGTAAAACTCTTTGTACTATTTTTTTCTAGGTACTTGATAACATTTGAAAAGAGCTTTCAATATTTTACCACTAGACACCTTTTGTCATGTAGACACCCAAACATGCCACCTACTCGATCTGTCTTGTCAATCCGAAAGTGACCAAATAATCTAGGAATGTCAGGAGAGAATACTTCTAGAACATGGCCATACAGCCCAGAAAACATACAACAACCCTCAATCTAGGAAGGAGTATTCATATTGAATTTTAGACATGGTTTCTGGAATCTACATGGTTAAATGTTACAAAAACTATGTCAAATAAAAAAACCTACTTGAGCTTGCTTACCCAACTGTGGTTACCAAAGATTGAAAGGGAAGCCACCAAGATGGAACAGAAAATTTTGGAGGAAACAGACAAGTTCGTAGTAGTTACAGAAACATGGAAGCAGGAGAAAGAGAAAGGCACTGCCTAAACCGAACAAAGCCAATACATATGGTATATGTGTATGTATGTATATACACATATACCATGCATACACCAGCACATGACTTTCCCAGGCACATTTTCTCATCTGGATCAAGCACCTCATCTGACAGGTGCATTTGTTCTACTGAGCACTAGAAAAGGCTATGCTGAGCAAAGAACAGGACTATCTCCATTTTCTGACAGTCCATAATAACACTATGCCCATCTTATGTGATATAGGATGTCAAAGGAAAGGGGCAAGAAGAAGCTTCTGGGCTGCATGAGCTACTCCCTGCTTTTTAAAAGAAAGGTGGACCAATACAACCTTTCAGTTGAATAATTCAAACAGAACAAGAATGAATATTTGAATGAAAACACATGCTTTGTGTGTGTCTTAACAAAGAAAATCTATATTAATAAAAATAATGACCTGAATCCTGTTGCTAATCCTCTTTAAAGCTGTTAGTTTCCTGTGATCTAAATGTAGACAATCTTCTTTGCATCCATCTACTTTAAAAGTTGAGTGTTCACATAACTCCTAACTTTCCATTCTTCTGTAGGGTTGTTATGATAAGGATGTTCTTTGTACACACTGGAAAAAAAGTGAAAAAAGGAACAGTACAATGGTCTCTCGGATAGTTCTCAAACTATCAGTTGCAAGCACCAGCTCATAAAACACTCTTTTTAGAATCCTGGCAGGCAGTTTCAAAGTTCTGTTGTAAGTAATACTTCACTCTTGTACATATTTATTTAGAATGACACGAGTTTTTAAAATTGAGAGCATCTGAGTATCCTTTGGGAGTGATGTGTGGTAATAATAATAATAATAATAATAATAATAATAATAATAATAATAATACAGTGTTCCCTCACTACTTCGCGGTTCACTTTTTGCAGATTCGCTGTTTCACGGTTTTCCAATAAACTCTAAAAGACTATTATAAATCATAAACAATTACAATTTACAGCCTAAGGAAGGGAGGAAGGAGAAGCCAAAAGGAAAGAAAAGGCGCCCAAGCGGCAACAGGAGGAGGAGGAGGCGATTTATCAACACACAATTGGTTGATAAAGACTTAAAATAGTGTATAACTACTAAAATAATGTATAATTAAAATAAATATAGCAACCCTACTTCACGGATTTTCACTTATTGAGGATGGTCCTGGAACCTAACCCCAGCGATAAGTGAGAAAACACTGTATACATTTTGAAGCAAGATATATCTACACATAATTGATGCAGCTAACTATAATTAGTTTTCTGTTACATTTTTTGTCCTTTATGTGTTGTTCTTTTTCATTCTTTTTTTTTCATCTCCTAAAGAAGGTAATTAAATATTAAAAGGTAAAGGTTTTCCCCTGACATTAAGACTAGTAATGTCTGACTCTGGGGATTGCTGCTCATCTCCATTTCCAAGCTGAAGAGCCGGTGTTGTCCATAGACGCCTCCAAGGACATGTGGCTAGCATGACTGCATGGAGCACCATTACCTTCCCACCAGAGCAGTACCTATTGATCTACTCACATTTGCATGTTTTCGAACTGCTAAGTTGGCAGAAGCTGGGGCCAACAGTGGGAGCTCACCCCACTCTCCGGATTCGAACCATCAACCTTTCAGTCAGCAAGTTCAGCATTTCAGCAGTTTAATCTGCTGTGCCATCGGGGGGGGGGGGGTCCTTTTAAATATTAAATATTACTGGACCAAAATACATTGGCCCAATTGGGAAAAAAATCAACATCCTGAGTCTCTGGACTCATTTACATGTATAATCTGGGTCCAGTCCAGTTGTGTCCCACAACAGAGTCTAAATGATCAGATGTTCCAGCAGAGCATTAAAAATTGGCCACACAAGACCATCATCTTTCCTGTCCCCATTGCTGCCAGAGCTGCTTATCACTGCTGGGTGCCTTTGCTGACATCAGTCAAGGTTCCATACAACCAGAAAGAAGGAAAAGAGCAATCCCTCCTCTTTCTCCTTGATCACATGAGCATCTTTGTTGATATCAGTAAAGGCATCTGGTGACAGCTAGGACCTCTCTGGAGCTCTATCCTCATCTAACATGAGGACAATAGGGTTCACACAGACCCAATCTGTCACCTTTTCATCAGTTTCAAGAAAAAGGATATACATGCCATTGTGTGTGGACAGCAGACAGGCTTGAATTGGAGCCAATCATACTGTCCATACTCACCCCAAAGTACAGGGTTGCTATGGAATTTCAGAAAAATCCAAAATATTCCCTGATTTTCTTTAATGCAGTGTTAAACTAGTTTAACCCAATGTATGCCTACATTAAGGACCAGACATCCTTGGATGTCATCTGGACAGCCAGGTTTGACCTCTGGTCCAATTTGAGCTAAAGAAATGGTGTAGGCATCAAGGCTATAGGGGGATTACCAATTTTTGAGATTTAACTATGTGTTGATTTACCACTCAACAATTCATTGATTAGGTCTACTCTAGTTGGGACTAAATAACAAGATTCAAGTCAAAATCTTTCTACAGGGTACTATGTGCTTTAGAGGAAGCAGTGTATTGGTGTTATGGTTGATAGAATCCATAAATGGAAACCATAGATTATAAAGCTAGATTCTTGATCAGTGGTTCTCAACCTATGGGTCCTCAGATGTTTTGTCCTCCCAGAAATCCTAACAGCTGGTAAACTGGCTGGGATTTTTTGGCAGTTGTGGGTCAAAATATGTAAAACTCACAGGTTGAGAATCAGTGTTTCAGATGCTTAAAGCATCTTGCTCTAAAGCACCCTGCTTTAACAGCCAACGTGTCGTTGAAATAAGTTGATTAGGGGATTCATTTAGTTTTGGAATCCTATTGGACATCCTTATGGTATAACTATTTGGCTGTAACCTCTGAAAAAAAAACAGTTGGATTACAACTTCCAGAATTTCATAGCTAGCATTACTGATAGCCTTGGTGACTGAGAATTATGGGACCTGTAGTCCAAAAAGTAGCTTTTCCAAATGCTGCAACTTATTTATATTCTTGATATGAAAAATAACTTTTTAAAGAGTTAACGGTGGCTTCAGCTTGTAATGAATGTTCCTTCCAGTGTTCGGCTATGTTTTGGAACTTTCCTTCTTCAATTCTTAGAGTATTTGCTTCCATTGTTTTCAGTTTTATATCTTAGGTATTGTATTGAACCTTCTCCCAATTGTATCATATTTCCTTTGAGTAGTCATTAATAAGGGCACTTACACCATTCATATATCATTTTAAATTTTCAAAGTACTGATGCATACAGCAATTAAATTACATGCTGAGATGAACAAAGAACAAGAAACAAAAGCATTTAAACAGACAGATTATCAAGATTTGGCACATCAGAAATAAATTAATAAGCAATTTTGAGTATTATTCAAAAAGCTTTGCTCCTCTTTCAAATAATCGTATTTGGAATTCTTTAATTTCTATGTCTGTCCACCTCCTTGCCTTTGAAGGTATCTGCAGTATACAATTACAGCACTGATGCTTTTTTAACTGTCATAATTTTATCCTATAGAAAGCTGTTATTTGTAGTTTGATCAGGTGCTAATGAACTACAATACTAGAATAATCTAGCAGACGTTCTAAGTATTTCAATCACGTGTAAGTCCTACAATTCTGTAGGAACACTCTATGACTGTTAAAGTGGTGCTGAATTGCTACAATCGTCTTTCATAAATCCATAGAAATCCATTGATAATCTAGGCTTTTTGGTACTGTAAATATAAAAAATGGGTCACATCAGAATGTGCTTCGATATTCAATCATTAGTCCTAATCTTTTTTATACTGGTTTTAAACCACTTCATTGGATGTGTTGCAATAGCAGATTCCCAGATTAGCTTAGTGTTTACACCTTATTTTATTTTTTTGGTTATTTAATATTTAATGTTTATTTTACTTAAGTGATAATTGCCTTTACTGTTCTAATGTAGCACAAATACTATGTAAAATCATACTACGTATTTTTGACATTAATATTGAAATCTGAAATATATACAGAAAGTCTTTACTTTGCTATTGCTTTCAACCGTATATACATTTTCATTCTTCATTGTCATAACTAACTTATACAATAATGAATCCAACACACATTAAGCTTTCTTCTAATTGAAATAGTAGCCCATTTCATGGTTTCTGTCCATAGAGGCAGAAGAACAAAACAGATTCTGAAATAAAACCTGCTTGATTGCCACTATTTAACAATATGACAGATTAATTTACTTACTTATTAATGAAATTCAGAGATTTTTTAAAACAAGAGTGGATTTCCATGTCCGAAAAAATTACTAATTCAATTTCAAATTATATGTATGCTTATATTACTTTAATACTTGATCAACAATTTGCTTTAAATATCCAGGCATATTTTAGATTAATTTTCACTTTGAGGTGAAAATAAACAATTATTTAATACTCTGAAGTTTCTATATTTAAGTGGAACTGTTATTCATTGTTTGAGGAAGTATGCCTATAGTCTATAGTAGTTAGTACTTATATCTCTGAAAGAGTTTAGGTACAGTTATTTCCCACTTTTTAGCCACACCCTTTCTGATTCAACATCACATAATCTTTAATTATTATGCCTTTTGGATCTTCTGTTTTGAAATCTGCAATAGTCACACTCTCACTTTCTCCTCCATGTTTGAAGAGTGCTTGTTGTACAGTCTCTAAAACCTTGTCCTGAAACTTTCAGTATTTACAAGTAAATTAGTTCATATTTTTTACAAAAAAGACTAAGCCTGTTTTATTTCTTTGCTAGATCATGGGGGGTGAAGAATGCAATAGGTTGTTGACTACTGTAATGAAGTGTGAATTTTTTAGTTTACAGATGTTATGTTTAATTGTTTAATTCTGTTTTAAAAGGGTCAACATTTCAGTTATTGCATCTCTGCACCCAGGAGTTGGTTGCCATGGAGAAGTGGGCGGAGCCAACTGCCATTTTGGTGGAGAAGTGCAGGTTTGAAAAAGAAGCAGTTAGTCTGTGCCCTGATGAGGTACAGGGAAGACTGACCCTAAGTTGAAGGGATCAGGGAGACTCAATTGCTTATTTTTGAGTCAGTTTAAAATAAGTTTGGTGACTTATTTTAAGGTAGTCTGTCTCCTGATAAGGAACAGCTAATCTGTGAATGTAATTCACAGGGTGACTGCAGTTTAGAGCAGTAGAGAAAGAAGTGACATTTTAAGGAATTTGAAACACCTCATTCTAGATTTGCCACTGTTAACTAACTCTCTTAGCAACTCTAAAGAGAAAGTTACTGTAACCATTAAGCTTTGTGCCTGAATAAACATGTTATTGTTCTTTCAAACATCTCAGCTTCTCTCACATATATTACTATCAAAAGTAAACAAGAAGAAGGAAGAAAAACAAAATTTAAAAGGTCTCCTCTCTGAGTAGCTAGTGGCTGTATCTTCCCATAGTGGTGGCAAGTGTTGAAAATCCCCTTTACATTTGGTGGCCGCATTATAAACATCTTCATAATTTGGTGGCAGCGTAAATAAACATCTTTACATAGTGGTGGCAGCGGATATATATATATATATATATATATATATATATATATATATATCTCACATCTCCACAACCACCTTCTCCTTACATATAGCCCACACCCCCACAAGAGTGTGTGTGTGTGTGTGACATGGCTCTAAACTTGGAGGGCAGGATTGGAGGGGGGGGGGCAGCATGGTAGGTTGATCATCTTAGGCCCATCTACAGATGCTATAAAATCCAGAATGATGTGATTATAAAGGCAAGTGGCTAGAAAACACTCATCCCTATTTTATGCTGCAATGTACATCCACATGAAAAACATGTGTTTAAAAAGTCAGGACAACGTCTGATATAGGTGATAAAATGCACTGCAGCGGATCAGTGTATTAGGCACTGCAGAGCAGAAATTTGAGAGGAGCATGTGCAGCACCCATGTAAACATTGCCACTACTGGAAAATCCAAATAAAGGAACCAGACATGGGGCTCTCAAGAAACTAAACAAACACATTCCTCTTCATCCCCAAGAGGAAAATGATTTCCCCTTTTTGTTTTTGAGTTGGAAGATGAGTTCCATTGCTGATTCTCATCTGATGGACTGTTGCAGTTCAGCACATTACTCCCAATGAGATAAAAAAATACCCAAATATATTGTTCTGTTGGATTGATTTGGCATGGGAAGAGCTTTGTGGATTTTCCATGGTTCCCGAGGTGTGTGTGAAGACTTTCTGGAGTGGAACTGGATTTCTTTAAACCACATTATGATCTGGATTATGTGGCTTTGTGGATGTTTTTTGACTTTTGTTTGGCCCATTCAACTAAAATTTATTATTTTATTAGGCACATTACATTTTCTTCTCATAATACCAATTTTTTTCTTTCATCTTTGTAATTTATCACAATTTTTACTCTTATTTATGCTGATTGACAACACGTTCCTGTTCTGATACATATAAAAAAGGAAATCTTTTACTTTTTTTATTTAGAGCTCAAATTGGTAAAAACAATTAAAAATGTGGCACATGACCGAAAGCAATTGCTAGACAGACAATGTTTTTGAACTTTATCAGCACAGGCTTACACAGATGGACATAGCACACAATTAGACTGTGACTCAGTTGTCCATAGGGTTCTTTTGGGAACACATTTCATTGCAATGCTCAAATATATGGAATAGACCTATTCTGAAATACTTGGGTTGGTTTATTATGATGAGTTAGAGTTCAATAAAGTTTATGTTGGTTGTGTGTGTGTAACTTATGTAGAAACATGGTACTGCTAAGAAATTTATTAGATACTCTTATTACTCTAAGTTGTACAATATGACAACTTTATGAATTTCCAATGAATTGCAACTGTAAGTTAAAAGTTTAATCAACAAAAGATTTTTCAGCAGCCCTCAGGGTTTTTGATCATTTATCAATGAATACATGTAAAGAAGTAATCGTTTTTATTATGTAAATCCATATAGTATATTAAATAAATATAAATATTATCATCATTTAAACTAACTTACAAAGAATACAGCTCTAGGAATTTGCCAGATAATTTCCAGCGGGATGTAGAACATAGAATTGCCTAGAAGTCCAGGGAAATTCCTAGAGAAATCAGTTTTTCCCTGGGCTTGGGTAAGTGAAACAACAAATATGGTTCCGCAGTTACAGGGAATCTGGCTGTATATTTGTATCTATGGAGCTGCTTCCTACTCTAGATTTTAGATATGTGTATAGTATTTTATTTATGTTTATATTAACATTTATAAATCACTTTTCATCTCAAGGGAATTCTCCCTGATAATATATAGTAAGGTAAAGGTTTCTCCTGACGTTAAGTCCAGTCATGTCTGACTCTGGGGGTTGGTCTCATCTCCATTTCTAAGCCGAAGAGCCGGCGTTGTCCGTAGACACCTCCAAGGTCATGTGGCCGGCATGACTGCATGGAGCGCTGATAATATATAGTGTCTACAAAATAACATACAAAAATAAAATAATGGTCATAACAAACAAATCAACAGAATCAAAATGAAAAGAACTCTCAAAACTAAGCAGCTGCCTAACTGAATACTGGGGCACCATCCTATCATATTACAATCCTATATACTGACTTTCTGAAAGTTAACAAGCAAGGGATTGGCCAGGTTTCCCAGCGGGAGATGTTCCAAAATCTGTGTGGTGTGGTCCACTGCTTCTTAAACTGTGGATCTAAACTCCAAATGGGGTCCCCTTAGTTCAATGCTAACGGTGAGAGAAATAAGGTTGAACACTGTGAAAGCCACCCACTGCATGACTATCAGCCTCCTCCCACCAGACTCAAATCAAGGAAGGGCTTCATAAGAACCACCACTCCTCTTGATGTTCCTCCAGCAACAGCAAGGGTGTCCCTCTGGGCAGCTAAACCTGGCAATTCTAACTGGATGGCCCCCCATGGGGGTCTTCCTCCAGGGACAAACCAAGAATGGGCAACTTGGAAGTCCCTGAACAGACTCAGAAGTGGAGTGGGCAGATCAAAAGACAACTTGGCGAGGTGGCACTACCTGGAGGAATCCTCCACCTTGTGTGACTGTGGAGCAGAACAAACAACTCCGCATATGTATGCTTGCCCACAATGCCCTGCCTCATGCACAGAGGAGGAGCTGTTTAAAGCTACGGACAATGCGGTTGCTGTTGCCCGTTTTTGGTCTAAAACTATTTAGTTGCTTGTGATTTCCTTTTTACATTTTAAAATGTATTTGTTATGCAATGCTTTTGACACGAAATAAATAAATAGTTCAATGCTGGGGTCACAAAAATAGGCAACAGTAAAGTTTCTGAATGCCACCTACTTAGACATTTACATAAATCATATTTTATATACCCTTATATACCTGGAGCCATGTAAAAATTTCTTGGGTGGAAAAAGGACACAAGTAGCAAAAACTGTAAGAACCCCTGGTGTAGTCAGTAACAATCTCTATGTCATCTACAAGTCTTCCACAGTGAAATTAATTTTAGAAATGTAATTTAGATTGTATTGTGCATGACTTCACTTATTTCAAAGTATGATTATTTTAGCTCTGTTCTATGTATAAACCTCTATTCCCTCCCTGCTCATTCCACTGACTGAGGCCCTGGACCTCTGCACAATCATCACCACACCAGTATAAACCAGAACTCTGAAATGTTAGATTACAACTGGCAGAATCACTAGATCAGCATGGCCAAAACATTCTAGTAACTACGGGTCAAAAATGTAGCTAGTAGATTATTTATCGAAATTTACTTGTGATGGGGAGAAAGGCGTGTAATGTCAATTTCAGTGGGTGGCCAGCATCAAATAAAAGCAGATATTCCAAAGGCCTTGGCTGAAAATTGTTTAGGGATTTAAAGTTAATAATCTACACTTCATAATGTCTCAAAATTGAACAGTTTGAATATTATCAGGATAATGTGTTCCATATACAGTAGAGTCTCACTTATCCAACATAAACAGGCTGGCAGGTGTTGGATAAGTGAAAATGTTGGATAATAAGGAGGGATTAAGGAAAAGCCTATTAAACGTCAAATTACGTTATGATTTTACAAATTAAGCACCAAAAACATCAAGTTTTACAACAAAAAAAGCAGTCCAAAACATGGTAACGTTATGTAGTAATTACTGTATTTATGAATTTAGCACCAAATCATTGCAATGTATTGAAAACATTGACTACAAAAACATTGGTTACTAACAAATTGACTACAAATAAAGATAGAATTGCATAAAATGAATGTACAGTAGCAACGTTGTTGGAAATTAAATCCATAAAAAGTTGAATCCTTGCTGTCTAGAGAAACAGCTGTGGATCAGGGCGGGAGGCAAACTGCATTGGATAATCCAGAACATTGGATAAGCGGATGTTGGATAAGTGAGACTCTATTGTAACAGGCTTTCATTAACGTACTTTCTGTACTTAACTGCACTAACTTATCTCCCTTTTTTAAACCTTTGGCTTTGGCCTCAATAACACATAGTTAGTTAAGCCTTCCCAGTTATATCGAGATTATCAGTTGGCAATGTCACTTGTTATGAAGAATGTGCCAGGATTGCTGTCATTTTGAAATATATCATGGGCTCTGCAAAGATTCTACTGCTTTACTCATCCCAATTTATTTTGCCCCAGCACTTGGAAAATAAATGAAAACTTGACCAACCTGCAATGCCTGACACAACTGAAGATTGTTTAAATGCATGATCAAGAGCTCATCCTCCTATATCCCTATCCCCAACCACATCAGGATTAGAAATAAAATATACAAAAACTCTGGCTGCAAGTAAAAATGAAGCACATGACCATGTTGGTCATAACTTGAACTGATTTCAGGGATTTGCACCCATAAGGACTGCTGTCATTTTTGCATTGCTGGGGCTCCATGCAGCTGCAGGAATCAAGAATCAGAGACTGGAAACGTTACACACACACACAATAATTCAGATAACTTTTTCAAACCCAATAAAGAATCATGTCTTGATTTTTATTTTGTATACCTGCCTGCCCTCGGAAAGTTTTAAGCATGCTAAGAGATAGGAATGACCAAAAGATGCAATTCACTAAATTGACAATACTAGGATATGATTGCCAAAAGAGCAGGCCAAGCTACACCAATCTTAAAAGGACATATCCCTGGCATAACCTCACCATATTGACATCATTTTTCCTTATGTGTGTCTAATGAAGGGAGACATAAATCCTGTCTAAAATCCTCTCTAGAAGATCCAGGTTTGAAAGGTTTTAAGAGAAGGTTAATTGTATTCCCTGCATATGTCACCAGCCTTTTAAATTCTTTGTACTTGCTGATCATCAGAATTTTGTTAGAGACATGACCCCACTCTAAAATTTCTGACACAAGGAAGACCATATCTATTATTCACAGCCCAGTTCTTCCCAGTGACAATAGGGGGCGGGATGGCACAGTTTCATTGCTGTGAGAAGAATGCATACATATTTCTTTCTCTTCTCTTTCTACCTTTTTTCTGCCTTCATTTAACTTTCTTTATCTCTGTAAAAGCAAGCACCATCCTTGCTCAGGAAGCAGCTCAAGTCCGAACCACAAACCTTTGAAGATGAACTAATTAGTGGTTTGTGCTTGGAAATGGAAGAGAATGGAAGACAGGTGAGTATGGTCAATGACATTGGTTGGGCAGTCATCCCACAAAACCTCTGGGCAGCATGAAATCCGTTGAAGCTCTTTCTATTTGGTACTTGAATCAAGGATCAGGTCAGGTCAGGAGCTCAGAGGCTTCTTTCTTTCCTATTGTCTCAATACAACATGTGAGTCTCCAGACAGAGCTATTGCAGCTGAAAGAATTTCAATGCTCCCTGTATATTTCACTCAAAATTCACTTTCTGTTAACTTCTGTGGAGCTCCCAAATCCAGCAATGTTGACGTCAAAATACTGTTTATTAAAGAAACATTTATAGTATACTATGCAGAATCAGTGTTTGGAAAGGTTCTTTTCTGGACTCCCAGAATTCCAATTTTCTGATCAAGCTATCTGAGGAATTCTAGTTTTGCAGTTTTAAAAGCCTTTTCAGACTCCAGACAGAATAAAAATCTCTCTTGGATTTACAATTTCTTCAAGGGGATATACTGACTGATATCTTGCATCAAACCATACCTTAACTCACTCCTTCCTATTTTCCTAGAAGTATGCCAACCAAGTTGAGGAGGAAGGGAATTGTACTTGCAGTTGTACTCAAATACAGTAGTGTCTCGCTTATCCAACATTCTGTATTATCCAATGCAGTCTGCCCCTCACCCAGATCCACAGTTGTTTCTCTAGGCAGCAACGCGCAGTGGGCCAACAAGCCCAACAACAACTAAGTGCAGCCATGCTCTCAAACAAGTGGCAGACTTGTAAAACATGATGCTTTGGTGCTTAATTTGTAAAATCGTAATGTAATTTGATATTGAATAAGCTTTTCCTTAATCCCTCCTTATTATCCAACATTTTCACTTATCCAAAGTTCTGGCGGCCCTTTATGTTGGATAAGTGAGACTCTACTGTACATCTGAACAAGAGCAGGGTGGGAAAAATAAATCTATATTCTGCCTTCTCACAAGTGTCTTCAAGAAGACATAGAAAACCAACCCATGTTTTTTAAAGAACCTGCCAATCTGTAATTATTATTATTATTAGTAGTAGTAGTAGTAGTAGTAGCAGCAATTATTATATTTCTTACTCAACTCTCCTCATGTCTCAAAGAGGGTTACAGCATAATTAAAACACATGAACATGATAAAGATTCTATAAATACACATATTAACATGTATTTCTATAAAGGATACATGTTAAAACATATTTCTATCTATATATATAAAAGAGTGATGGCATCACAGCGACCAACAAAACAACAAAACTACAGGCCCCCCAACCTTGAAATTTGACAACACAACCCATCATCCACGCCTCAAGGTTGATACAACAAAAAGAAAAGAAAAATAAAGTCCTAATTAGAGGGAAAGGAATAATTGTTTTTATCCAATTGCTGCCAGTTAGAGGACTAATCTCTGCCCACTTGGTCTCCTAGCAACCAACTCAGCCGAGGGGACAGGCAGATTTAGCCCTCACTTAGGCTTCTTCCACAGATTATCTAATTTGCACTGGATTATATGGCAGTGTAGACTCAAGGCCCTTCCACACAGCTATATAACCCATTTATATTCTTATATTATCTGCTTGGCACTGGATTAACTTGACTCCACACTGCCATATAATCCAGTTCAGTGTGCAGTTGGACACAACTGGACTTAATGTCAGGAGAAAACCTTTACCCTTTACCTTCACTACCACCAATTCCTCAATACTTTATCTCCCATACCACCAGACTTTGCCACAGCAACACGTGGCCGGGCACAGCTAGTAATATATATATATATTAAAATACACAGAATAGAGATTAAAACACAGGATACAAGTTTAAAATTTATGATTAAAACTAGCTGGGCAGGCCTGGCAGAAGGAAAAGGTCTTTAGATACTTTTAAAATTCCGTCAGCTCATTTAGCTGTCAGAGAGCTCTTCAGGCAGGTCATTCCACAGTCTTGGGGCGGCTGATGAGAAGGTCCTCTAGTTGATAGTCACCAGATCAGTTCTGGCAGGATGGAGTAGACAGTGATGCCCCCCAGAGGACCTAAGTGTTTGGGGCAGATTGTACAGGAGAAGACTATTCTGTAGATTACTGGACCCAAACCATGTAAGGCTTTAAAGGTCAATCTTTTGAACATGGTGGGAAGGACTGAAGGAAGAGGAAGGGGTGGATCCCTGTGCTACAGGTTCCTTTTAAAGGCAAAAGCAAAATAAAAATAAGCCCCTACCTGGTCACCTAAAGGCTTCCCTAAAAGACTGTTCAAAATAGAAGGAATGAGCAAAACCTGCTACATCATTTCCAGAAAATAACATTACAGGTGGGTGACTGGCAATGTTTGGAAAGGAATTGTATGATTCATTAAAATCAAAGCTATCTCATTATTGCATTGCCTTGGAATGAGTTACTATCAAGCTGTGGATCATCACCTGTCATATTCATATTCCTCCTTTGTATCTTTTTTAAAAGGAAGGTTTATTTTGTATTTGCAAAAACATGGGGTAGATTACTATTAACTGCAACATTTGAGCTGAACTCCCCTGATCATGTCAGGATTGTATTCTCTTTACCACTCCCTCAAATTCCCAGGAACAGTAAGATGCATTACGACATTGCTGTTAACATCCATTTTGCCAGCTATCATATATAGTGGACGCTCTGTATCCATGGATTCCACATACACAGATTCAAACATTCAAAGCTTGAAAATATATATAATTTAAATCCAGAAAGAAAACTTTGATTTTACCATTATATAAAAGTGACATACAATTTTATTATGCCATTGTGTACCATCCACAGGTTTTGATAACCATGGGGGTTCTGAAAGCAACCCCCAGTAATATTGAGAGTCCACTTTGCTCACAGAATATCGTTTTGACAATTTATACCATGGGGTAGGAGGCAGTTTGCGCAAAGTCAGTATTATGACCCTTTGTTTTAAATCAATCAGGCTGCAGCTGTTTGTGCTAGCTGAAGTTTCCGAACATTCTTCAAAGTTAGCCCTTGTTGAGCTTATATATGGACCTAGAGCAGTTTCACTGCTTTACTGCCACCAATTACTATGGAGCACAAGTACGAGCCCAAATATTTGTCCTTTTGGTTTGTTTTAACACATTTTTACCAGTGGATGACTTCTTTGTAACTCTAAGGCTAAAAGCCTCTATACGTTGGATTTTAATCAATTGTCGTTCCTCACCTCGATCTATCGTGAGAGGCATGTAAGAAATAAATAAACTGGATTGCACCATCAGCCTTGCATTATGAACTCTGGGTTTCTGTACAAATGTTTTGACATTTTTTTTACTATTGCTTGAATGCAAATAGCTCAGATAAATATGTACTGTTTCCTCATGACATGAAAAATTGGAGCAATGTTTCTAGTTAAAAGTTGTTGCACTGCAGAGGGAGTATTGGATTAATTCCTCTGGAGTTCTGGAAGGGAAACTCGGAGTAGAGCTTAATCTAGCACGACGCCTTGGCTTGCATGCAGAAACCCTGCCTAAATACGTTTTGATGCATATGCATGTACTAACTGAAAAGAACAGTGTTATACAAGAGCTTGATGTTTACAGTAATGAGGAAAATACAGAATAATATATTATTATTTTATGCCCCTGTTTATTATTAATGAGTCAATTCCTGAGAAGAGTCAACATCAGTGCTGGTTGTAGCTCTTCTTTACTTCTAAGAGATGGCCCATGATTAATTAATTATTGCTGTTCTATCACACTAACTTTGCGTTCATTGCTGATAAAAGCTGAGAAATCGTGGTTCTGTTCAAACTGATGGGACATTTCCCATAGATTCAGTGTTCTTTTCTATTCACAGTGCAAACCACCTGATGCTCCCTGATGAATGGGCCTATATGAAACCTATGTTTGCAAATGCCTTTCTTATATTAACATAAAAACACATATGCACATAAAATGCATCGCTTGAGGAGTGACTCTCACAGGTGCGGGCATTCCTTCCCCATCATCTGCAGATTCCTTTGGTTATGGGTGCCTGTGCATTGTGAATCATTATGAAATCCTATAGAAATCTATCTCATCCAAGCATCTCAGAATTCTGTATCAATCAGAAAACACACATTCCTTCTGGGTTTTTTTATTTTATTTTTCCCATTTTGAAAGCATTTCTGAAGAATTTAAACATATCAAAGCACATGTTTAAATGCATGTTTTAAGCTATTACTTATTTCAATATGCAATTTGTATGAGGATTAAGTTACAATTGCATTTTGATATGGAAATGGAGTGGAGTAGAGCTATGATTAAAAACATTTTGTACATGAACTGTAAAGATCTACACATACACTTCTCCCTGTACCACAGTTCAAAAGCACTTTTAGCATATTTGTCTAATGAAGAAGCCAGTGGCATTATCAGTATGTATTTGGATGTATCCATATGAATTTACATCTAGAGATCTACAATACTACTATGTCTGAATCCCATAAAACCAGAGTAAATTTATTGGCTGGCTGGCACTAAAAATAATAATAATAATAATAATAATAATAATAATAATAATAATAATAATAATAAAAACTTTATTTATACCCTGCCAACATCTCGCCAATGGGGACTCGGGGCAGCTTACATGGGGCCATGCCCAGAACAATACAATATAAACAGCATATAAAAGAACAACACATCACAACACAGTGAACAATACAATAAATAATAATATCCATTACAATACAAATCAAGGAAACAATGAAAACAAGGGCGGACCACATGAACATTAAGTTAAAACTCGGGGTGAGAAAGACATAAGAATAAAAACCATAGCGAACAGGGTCATAAGGAAGTGGTGTAGTCTAGAAGATAGATATTAGAGGGAGCTAGGTTTACATCTAGGGGAAGTGACCTATTAGAGTTTCCCTTCTTCCACTTTATTTCTTTAAAAAATAGCAACTTGGTTCTTCTTTTTTTAAAAGAAAGAATCACAGCCACATCTCCTTGGCTATGTCTTGTAGGAACTTGGCTACACTATGATGATGTAAACGCTGCCAGACATTTTGATTATCCAGAATGCTAAATATTATTTCCTAGCAGACAAGATGGAAAGGGCCATCAAGAGAGACAGTTGTTTTGAAAAATGAAAAATGAAGCAAATTTTAAAAGTCAATCATTTATTGAAATGGCTGTGTATTGAACAGTGGTGGTCTGGTTTATGCTGCTGCATGTGAAACAGAGCAGGAAAGCTATCTTGGAGAAGTTACTTGTTTCATTTTAAATTCATGATTCCAATAACATTTTGGTAATTGAAAAACACAGAGTTTAAAAAATAAAGTAGGATTTTTTTTTCCATTTTAAAGGCAAGTACTTCATGGACATGTAATCATTTCTGAAAACAACAAACAAAAAAAATGCATCCAATCCATTGTCCTGAAGCAGAGGAGAAGGAGGACGACAACGAGAACAAGGATGAGGACAAGGAGGATTTGCAGTCATGGCATTGGTTAGGTGCCATGACAGCACTGTGTCACCAATACATACAGAGGCTGGGAATGAGAAATAAACAAAGATAGTGTTAAAATGAAGCAATATACTAGTGAATTCCTTTGGATACCAGAGTTAATACTTCAGTTTTGAAAAAAGAAATATGTCTCATGGTCATTTTATGTGTAAAGATCCTCTCTTTATACCAGGAGTAGGAATCATGTGGTTTCCAGATGTTTTTGGAAAGACGGAAAAGCCCCAGTATTCTTCAACTGTGCCGGCCTACTACTTTGACTTGCTGTCTCACAACATCTGGAAGGCTGCATGATTTCCATTTCTATATTATAGACATATAAACAGATTGCTTATGCAGATGTTTTTCAGAAATATAACTAATTGAGGTGATACGATGTGCTTATTTTGCACACAAAACGCCTAAATATAGCCAAACAGTTGGCATCAAGGAGCACATATTGCACTGAATGTATTATTTAAATAATATAACACTTTCCTTTGAATTCATAATAAGCAATGTTGTTTTTGAGGAGATGGAACATGTTTTGAAGCCAGATGTCCATTTGCTCAAAGGCTTAGTAAGGGCAGCTGGCAAGGCATTGTGGCACCATGTTCTATGCCCACAATGTCCCATTGCGAGTCAACATTCTGATTCCCTTCCCTTTCAACATACTGCTTTGAAGGAAAAATGAAAAATGTGATTCTTCATAATGAAAACTTGACATTTCAACAGTAATCTCTTAAAAGGTCCTTCTCCATAACCATGCTTAATTCAAGATTTTTTCCATTGACTTTCTATAGACTTCAGTACAGAAGTAAATCATGCTTTATATTTTTAGGTTTCTCTGCTGATGTTTTATTGTTGGGATATTTGTTGTATTTGTTTTATTGTTTTGCTGTTGTTATTATACTGTTATGTCGGGCAAGGCCCCTTGTAAGCCACTCCGAGTCCCTTCGGGGAGATGGGGCGGGGTATAAAAATAAAGTTGTTATAATAATAATTATTATTATTATTATTATTATTATTATTATGTAACATAAGTGGACTTCAAGCAGAATAAAAATGTACATGGATATTCTCAGGGTTGAACAAGATTGTGTTCACCATGATCCTGTGAGCTACCACCATCTCATCCCTCTTCTCCAAGATAAGGCAAAATAATGGAGTGGTTCCAAGGCTCAGCGGGGTCTTTTCCCTTAACATTGATACTCATCTCACACTACACAGTCATTTCTGCTAAACAGAAGGTACTAAATCCACTAGGTTTTCCCATTCAAGATCATCTCATGATGATCCTGAGAGCTAGGAATGGCCGTAACCATGTCAATAGGAGTTATACATTAAGTACCAACAAATAATGTTCACAGCTTGTCATTTAAATACACACACAGAGAGATTTGGAAAATTAACCAAGAAATGTTATCTAAGGAATTGTTCCCAGATATTGATGAAAAGAAGACATTTTTATTCTCCTTTACATAGATGAGACCAGAAACACTTAATATAACTTGCTTGCTTCTAGCCACAATGTACCCTGTTTCCCCTAAAATAAGACATCCCCCAAAAATAAGACCTAGTAGAAGTTTTGCTGAATTGCTAAATATAAGGCCTCCCCCAAAAGTAAGACCTAGCAAAGTTTTTGTTTGGAAGCATGCCTACCGAACAGAACACCAGAGCATGAAGTATTGATAAATGTACATACCGGTTGTATATGGAAATAATGATAGTACAGTAGAGTCTCACTTATCCAACATTCGCTTAACCAACATTCTGGATTATCCAACGCATTTTTGTAGTCAATGTTTTCAATAAATCGTGATATTTTGGTGCTAAATTCGTTATATAACATGATGTTTTGGTGCTTAATTTGTAAAATCATAACCTAATTTGATGTTTAATAGGCTTCTCCTTAATCTCTCCTTATTATGCAACATATTTGCTTATCCAACGTTCTGCCATCCCGTTTATGTTGGATAAGTGAGACTCTACTGTATCAAGAAATTCTTGACAGAAGTCACAGTTTGTCTGGTTTGGCTATGTTAGTTTGTGATGACAACTACTGTACAGTATAGAATAAATGTTCATTTTTTGTTCAACAATAAATGTAATTTTTTTTTTTTGCCTTTGTATTGTAGGTTCCTTATTTTCCTTATCCAGATCTCTCCAGACAAACAATTATGGCAAGGGACTCCCTTCGGGACATAACAAGAAGATTGGTCGCAGCTGGACAGAGATTCACTTGGGGCTTTCCTGCCACAATCATTGTGTTCAAGGACAATAGAAAATTTACAGCAACAACTCATGACGAAGGAGAAAAAATGATAAACGATTTAACCAATACTGCAGAGAAGAAGGACAACAGGCCAGTTCCAGAGGATGGGGAAATTCAAGATAACCCCCAAGATAATCCCCCAGAAGGAGATACTGAGAAAAGGAAGAGACAAAAAACAGGGAATAAGGAAAAACAAATAGACCCAAATAGAATTGGAACTAGAAGTAAAGATAAATAAGACAGTTAAGAGCACAACCATCTTACTCACTGTCCAAAACAGCATGTATAAACTGTTATCTATATAGACACTTATAAAGACTGGACTATTTTTACAAAGACAATTGTACAAAATACAGTCTAAATAATGATCTATAAACTGTGCAGATAATTTGATTAACTAGATGTACCTCAAATTATAAAGTCTGCCAGTTTATCTGAATAGAATATGAAAATCCTCCTATGAGATGGGAGGGATTTTGGACACTAATGCCAGTACGCCTGGCAAGGGAAAGCCTAATTGGGGGCCTATTGGACTTTATATTGGGATTATGGAATAACTGATGAACACTTAATGACAGAATGACTACTGATATAATTGTTATAATCTATTATTTTTGTGGGGGGTCTAAATGGAGGATAGGGAGGGGGGCAGGGAAGCTTATCCCCAGGAAGTCATCTGGATGAAGGCGAGGAGAATTTACTCAGCCATTCCTCCCTTAGTACAGGGGTGGGAAGCAGAAGCCAGATGGGGAAGGGGGGGAAGGGAGTCATGGGGGTTATGGGTTAAACGGGAGGGAAGGGTGGGATGGGAGGGGCAGGAGGGAACAGTTAAGAATAGAGAAGGAACATTGGTTAACAAAATCATGCTAAAAGAACAAACCAATTATGATGGATGAACTAAATGTTATGTCAGTAAACACAAATGGCCTTTCAACACCGGTTAAGAGACACAAACTATCAAAATTATTAAAAGAAAATCAAGTACATCTAGCATTACTACAGGAAACACACAAGAAAAAGGATAAATCCAAATTGATAAATGAGAGAAATTGGGAACTACAATTTGAATCGAGGGGTTCAAATAAATCTAGAGGGGTGGCCATACTTATAAAGGATAATCTAAATTTTGAGATAGAAAAGGTAATTAAAGATACTGAAGGCCGATTTATAATGATAATAGGCAAAATAAATAACAGCCAAGTAACTATTGCAAGTGTGTATGCCCCAAATCAGAGACAGGTCAAATTCATAAATAAAATCTGCACAAAAATAAAGAAACAAGCGTTAGGAGATATAATAGTAGGAGGAGACCTGAACTTACAATTATACGAAAAAAATAATAATAAAGGAACAGGGATAGAAGCAAAATGTAAAATAAATTTTAGAAAGTGGAACCTAATAGAGGCTAATAATAGAATAGGGGAAAGAATTGACAGTCCCACTTTCTTCTCACATAGACATTCAACATTCACCACCATAGATTACTTTTTAGTAGGGATTAATAATGTAATGCCAATAAAAGAAATAATGGTGGGCAAACAATGGCCAGGAGACCACGCACCTCTTTATTTAAAATTGGGAAATTATATTAAAAATACAGTGAAAAAATGGCGGTTTAATCCAAAAGTTGCCTAAAAAGAGACAGATAGAAAAGGGATAAAAGACCAAATTATTGAATATTTTAACCTAAATAGATCCCCTGGAATGAAAGAAAGTATAGTTTGGGATGCTTTTAAAGCAGTAATTAGAGGTAAATGTATAACAATTGAGAGGGGCATAAACAAAAGAGAAAATGAGAGATTTAGAAAATTAAGACTTGAAGAAGAAAAAGCATTCCAAGCATTTCAAAAAGATCAAACGGTGGGGAAAAAAGAAAAATGGTTAGAGATAAAAAAACAACTAGAAAACTTGGAGGAAATTGAAGTTACAAAAAAATATATCTGGGTCAAGAATGACTTTCAAATAAATTCAATAAACAACACAAAGAAGTTAGCAAATCTTTTAAAAAAGAAACAAGGGAAAGCAAAGATAATCAAATTGAAAGACAGGAATGGGCAAATAAAAACAAGAGAGGAAGACCTAAAGGAAATAATGGCAAATTATTACGAAAAGCTTTATATGAACAAGGATACAGTGAGTTCGGAAGGAATACTTAACAAAAAATTAGACACTTTCTCTCAAGCAGTATTGGACTCAAATATAACTAGCAATGAAATAGAGGAGGTAATCAAAAACCTAAAAATTAACTCATCACCAGGACCCGACGGGCTCACTACAAATTTCTATAAAATCTTTCAAAAGGAAGTTATTCCTAATTTACAAATCTTATATAATAAAATTATGGAAAATAAAATAATTCCAGAGACATGGAAAAAATCAGAAATTATAACAATTTTAAAACCAAATAAAGAGGAAACTGAGCCTAATTCATATAGGCCTATTACGTTAAGTAATGTGGACTATAAAATATTCACAAAAATTATAGCAAACAGACTGAGAGAGATAATGCCCACATTAATCGAGGAAGATCAGTACGGGTTTATTAAAAAAAGAATGATTGCCGACCCAATTAGAAATATCGTAAATGTAATCGACCATGCAACAAGAGAGAGAAGAAAAATACTTTTAATAAAACTAGATGTCTACAAAGCATTTGATACAATAAATCACAATTATTTGGCCAATTTGTGTGAGGAGTGTAATTTAGGGAAAAATATCTGTGGGGTAATTAGAGAATTATACAAAGAAAATCAAGCTGAAATAATAGTAAACGGATCAAATTCCAGAACTATCGAAATAAAAAGTGGAACCAAACAAGGTTGCCCTCTCTCTCCTCTACTTTTCGCCCTAGCAATAGAACCTCTAGCTAACTTAATTAGATCAGATAAAAGCATTAAAGGGTATAGGATAGATAGAGAAGAAATAAAAATTAATTTATATGCAGATGACGCGATGGTCCTGATAGGCACAATGGATGACTCCGTAAAGGCAGTAAAAAAAGTAATTAAAAAATTTGAATCGATCTCAGGCCTAGTTATTAATATTGAAAAATCAGAAATCTTGCATAAAAATCTGACCTGGAAGGAATTAAAAGAAGCCCAATCTACTTTAGGGGTGAAACTGGGGGGAAAGAAGTTAAAATACCTAGGCATTCACATATCTAAAAATTTAAATAATATAATCCAGATAAATTATAATCCACTATGGAAAAAAATAAGTAAACAAATTATTGATTGGAAAAAATGGAATTGGAACATTACAACAAGGTTGAAGGCTTACAAAATGATGATATTACCTAAATTTTTATACTTATTTCAGACCCTCCCTTTCAGCATTCCACCAAAAATAATTAAAAAATGGGACAATTCGATTAAAACATGGATAATAGGCGCCAGTAAGAATAGAATTGCTAACACAGTATTCTTTACGCAACAAGTAAACGGAGGCTGGGGAGCTCCCTGCCTACAAAACTACTTTGAAGCCTGCCAATTGGCCAGGTTACTTGAATTGGACATTGGTGAGCCCAAAAGATGGGTCAGATTAGAGAAACTAATGAATGGATGGGAATACGGATCATGTTTGATCGGGAAAATCGGCAATAAAGACCTAAAAAATATAAAAGGAGGCCCATTGACCTCAACAATGGAATGTTGGAGAAAATGGCAAAACAAACTTCCAATAAATAAAATAGACAAACTTCCAATAGGAGCCCTAGAAAATAGAAAACCCCAGCTATACCGCAATATGATAAAGAACTTAGAACAACATGGAATAACAAAGATTGAGGACTTACTTAAATCCGACGGAACAGTTATACAATGGGAGGAGATAAAAGACAAATGTGGACAGGGCAATTGGCTACAATGGGGAGGGTTGTCTAAAAAGATAACAGATTGGAAGAATAAGGAGACTCCAGAATCAGACTTGGATAAAATAATAAAATGGAAAGTAGAGAAGGAGAAAGGAATCATGGGATACATATATAAAATAATTATGGAAAAACAATATAACACAAAATACACCCTGATAGAAATCTGGAAGGAGGATTTGAATTGCAATGAGAGAGAAATAGAAAAATGGATAAAATCAATTAATAAAATAAAATATTTAAAGATTAAGGAAATGCAACTGAAGATACTTACAAAATGGTACAGAACTCCTATACAATTGGCTTATATAACCGAAACCCACCCAAAACAATGCTGGCATAATTGTGGGAAAATTGGAACCTATACCCATATGTGGTGGGAATGCGAAAAAATTCAAAGATGCTATAATATAATTAAGAAGGAAATGAAAGAGCTATTGGGGACGAAAATAGAATGGAATAAAACACAATTTTTTGTTCAAAAATTAG
This sequence comes from Anolis carolinensis, assembly GCF_035594765.1. Taxonomy (NCBI): domain Eukaryota; kingdom Metazoa; phylum Chordata; class Lepidosauria; order Squamata; family Anolidae; genus Anolis; species Anolis carolinensis. The sequence goes on from NC_085843.1 coordinate 153,909,578, forward strand.
AAGGCAATGGGGAACTTAAAGAATGGGAGGAAATAATAAAACATATGTTAGATGCAATCAAAGCTTCAGTTGCCCTAGGATGGAAGGACCAAAAAAAATGGGATATAAAAACGTGGTATAAATACTTAGCCGATTATCTACTTCAAGATTATATTAGCGAAAGGAAAAGCTACTATAAGTTTGGCCAAACCAAGATGACCTGGGAGGCAAAATGGAAGGGCCTTATCTCCAGGATAAAGGGGAAAGACAAATACAAGGAATTAAATAAGATTATCCTTATGATTGAACAACTATAATTAGTACGGTAAAGAGTAGTAAACTGTTCTCAGGGGGGAGGGGGGGGAGGGAGAGAGGGGATATAAATATATATAGTATTTCTGTACCCTTACATTATGTAAGAATAAGTTTATGGGCGAGAACGGGGAGGTGGCGGGATCGGGGAGAACTACAGGTAATGTAAATGTGGAATATCAAGATTGTATGTCTCTATTTGTATGTATGTATATATATATATATATATATATATATATATATATATATATTTCACCAAAAAAAAACAAAAAAAACAATAAATGTAAATTCTTCTTCATGGAAAAATAAGACATCCCCTGAAAATAAGACCTAGCACATCTTTGGGAGTAAAAAATAATATAAGACACTGTCTTATTTTCGGGGAAACACGGTAGATGTAAAGCAGAACAGAAGGCAAATAGTGGCACAAAAACTGGAAGGGAAGAAGAAAGCTAACTTAGTACATACATAGGTATAGGTAAAGGTTTTCCCCTGACGTTAAGTCCAGTCGTGACCGACTCTGGGGTTTGGTGCTCATCTCCATTTCTAAGCCAAAGAGCCAGCGTTGTCCGTAGACACCTTCACGGTCATGTGGCCAGCATGACTGCATGGAGTGTCGTTACCTTCCCGCCAGAGCAGTACCTATTGATCTACTCACATTGGCATGTTTTCGAACTGCTAGGTTGGCAGGAGCTGGGACAAACAGCGGGAGCTCATTCCGCTCCCGGGATTTGAACCTGGGACCTTTTGGTCCACAAGTTCAGCAGCTCAGCACTTTAACACACTGTGCCCCCCCCAAAAAAAAAACCCACGGCAACAAATTGTTCAACCTCTGCACATTCTACCAACTTGCAGCTGTACAAACTGAGCAGAAGATTTGCATGTAGACCTTTTCTTGCTTGGAGCTGAGCCCAACAAAACCAGAGATGTCCTGTGAAAACTGGAAACCTGGAACCAGGCAGCTTTCAGAGTGGTGGTCCCATTTCCATTTCTTGGCATGAAACTTTGGATCTCCAGAACTGAGATGCACCCACTGGCTTCTTCATTATGCAAGTGTCTGGTCTTAAAGCCAGAGGCTATATAAATACGTGGGTTCATGTCCTTGGAACATCTTTCATACCACATAGTTATAGCTCTATGATTCCACTTTGATTGTCATGCTTCCCTTCTATTTAATCCAGAAGTTGGCATTTTAGGGAGAGAGATTGAGAATTCTCAGGGATTTCCATAGGATACAGCCATAGCAGTCAATGAGGAACCATAGTACTATATTGGTGAACTGTGAAAGGGACTTTACAAAGGCTCAGCTCCTTTCAAGGCAAATAGTAACATAACTGTGCATTCTCCTTGTAAATAATATGTAATGATTAGATATAGAAAAGGCAATTCACCTATTTATTTATTTAGTGAGGCAGTCAGTAACTTAGTTTATACCCTTCCCTCCTGCTCTCACTCAAGACTCGCAAGCAATTACTAGTAATAAAATTCAAATAAAACAAGCATAAATGAAATATACAGACAAATTAAATCAGAATTAAACAGGTTAGTTTTAAAATGGTAGCAAAACTCCTTTAGCATCAACTCTGCCAGCCATAGAAAAGGAGGGGGCAGGACTACCTTCCGCTTGCAGGGTGTTTCAGAGCCTGGAGGTATAGTCACACTCCCAGGTTGGTCAACCAGTTTGGTAGTAACAGATAGAGAAAGGACTTTCCTCAAAATCTATATATATAAAAGGGTAATGAAATTTCGGCCTAGGACAAAACAACAAAACTACAACAAAACTAAACTTGGCAGCACAACCCCTCATCCATGCCTCTATGTTCATACAACAAAAAGAAAAGAAAAATAAAGTCCTAATTAGAGGGAGAGTAATAATTGTTTTTATCCAATTGCTGCCAGTTAGAAGGCTAAACTCTGCCCACTTGGTCTCCTAGCAACCACTCAGCCCAGGGGTTAGGCAGAGTTAGGCCTCACTTAGGCCTCTTCCACATTGCCTATAAAATACAGATTATCTGATTTTAACTGGATTATATGGCAGTGTAGACTCAAGGCCCTTCCACACAGCTATATTACCCTTTTATAATGGACTTAATGTAAGGTAAAACCTTTACCCTTTACCTTAACTACCACCAGTTCCTCAATACTTTATTTCCCATACCACCATACTTTGCCACAGCAACGCGTAGCCAGGCACAGCTAGTGCATAATAAAAGAGCTTAACAAAAATAGGAAGCCTGATCCAAGTGTCCAAGAGATGCTTTTGTCATCAGTGGGAAAACTGAGCTGATAGTAGTTTGAGTTGGGATCTGGTGCTTGATATGATTACGACTATATTTTCTGCCTAGTATTGATACTGCTGTGAGCTTGTATAATTTTGCTGTATTGCTTGGCAAATTGAAGCCGTAATTGGGCCCACTAGGCTTGCGAAGTGGATGTTTTGTGTCTTCTCCAATTGGTTCTGACCTTACAGAGATGCAGCTCAGGACCTTTAGGCTGGCTATAACCTTTGATGCATGCATGCACGCACATTATACAATGCTGACAAGAAACTATGTTTGCAGACACTGACACTATAGTTGCCATGGGGAGAACTGTAATGAAATTTTCTTTTGAAACATTGAGAATAATTAGGAAAGGGAATGTTTTATTCCATTACCATTGTCTACAGAAGAAGAAAAAATGTCTGACATGAGTACATGAACTGCATAATTGAATGTGTGATAGCAAACACCTCCATCAGTGTTGAAACTGCACTCTTCAGCATGTAACTATCAGAGATGGGGAAACTACTGCTTAAAATGTAAGCCATTGTTTGTTGATGTTTTCTAAATTGTAAGATTATTTGGTATCTCTATTAGGCAAAGTACAGTAGAGCTAGTGCAACATGAGCTTGTGATAGAAACAGGAGAAATGTCTGGACGCTCTTGTAAGGTTTAAAAAAAGCATAGGGAATTTATGATTACTGTCATAAGAAATCCATCTTAGGGTAAGAAAAAGAAGAGTTGATATAAACTTGCTTAGAAGAGCCCCCCAAAGCTGGCTCTCATGTGTTGGGAAAAGCTTGTTGTTGATGTGTGCCTTCAAGTCATTTTTGACTCAAGGCAACCCTAAGGCAAACCTATTGCACAGATTTCTTGGTAAGATTTGTTCAGAGGGGGGTTGCTTTTTTCCTTTTTCTGAGGCTGAAAGCGTGCAACTTGCCCAAGGTCATCCAGTGGGATTTGAACCCTGTCCTCCAGAGTTGTAGTCCAACATTCAACCCTGTGTATACTCTCCACGGGGTAAGCTAGCATCTATTATTGAAGTAGGAGCCTCATGGATGCTCCTTCCAGAACAAAGGAAACAGAGAGATTGCTTGACTTCTGGGGATGTGGGAAGTGACATCTTTGCAGGCAAGAAAGAAGTGAAAAGTTTGAGTACATAGACCAAAGAAAGAAACAGAGGGGGAAAACAAAAGGGCAGACATCATCCTAACTCCCTTCTTTCACTCATCTTTTTATTCAAGCATTGATGTCTCTTTGCTTTCAACATAATTGGATGAGTGACAGTGAACACCTAAGTCAGTGTTAAAGCTGCTCTATTCTACTATTTAATACATAAGCTTCTACCAAACATAAAAAACAGCAAACTGTTTTAATTACCTCATCGGATGGGTTACTTGGCCCATCATACGCCTCTTGTTCTCTGCTTTCAGGATGAAGCCCTTTACACAATGCACATGTACAGTAGAGTCTCACTTATCCAACACTCGCTTATCCAACGTTCTGGATTATCCAACGCATTTTTGTAGTCAATGTTTTCAATGCATCGTGATAATATGGTGCTAAATTCGTAAAAACAGTAATTACTACATAGCATTACTGCGTATTGAACTAATTTTTCTGTCAAATCTGTTGTATAACATGATGTTTTGGTGCTTAATTTGTAAAATCATAACCTAATTTGATGTTTAATAGGCTTTTCCTTAATCCCTCCTTATTATCCAACATATTTGCTTATCCAACATTCTGCTGGCCTGGTTATGTTGGATAAGTGAGACTCTACTGTACTTCCATCCAGGCTTCATCCAGAAGGGAAGTGTTAGATCCCAGCCAGCCATGGCACCAGGGCCTGCAGTGTTTCAGGACTTGCACTTTGACACAGATAATGCTGAGGATTATAGTGACATTTCACCCTCCACGGAGAGGCCTTTGCAGCTGCAGGTATTGCAGATATCGGCTCTGGAGACTTGCTAATTGGGGAAGATTCTTCTATTCCTCCCTCGCACATAGAGCCAGATGTTGCAGAGACGCCTGGGAAAGGGGTTTTTAATCATAGAGATTTTGTAACCAGAGAGAGAAGTGCAAAACAAGGGGTCCGTCGGAGCCAGAGACTGGCAAATAGATGGGATAATGGTTAGTGTTCCCATGGGAAAGTTTTGGGAGTTTGTACTCCCTAAAATTGTGAACAGTTTGGAATCTGTTAAAAGTGTTTCGCTGAGTAGATTTTCTTGCGGTGTCAACGTAGCTCTTCCTTGAGAGAGGTTCTCCATCTCCAGCTCTTGTTTGTTTCCAAGACAAGTTTATCCAGTTCCAGTTGGGCCATGCCGTGACTCTCGAGTAGACCTTGACTTTACTTCAGTTGTTTCCTTGTTCCTGATTCAAGTTTCAGCTTTGACAACCTTGCTGCTTTGATTGCTATGAAGTATTTCCAGTGGATTGAACTCTGTTTCTGCCAGCCTTGTTTCTCTGTTTCAACTCATGGACCCTTTGATTTCTTTGGAGAGCTATTGAGTTCTCATTGTGGATTATAATATTGGACCTTTTCCTTTACCCATTTGGAACTACCATTGACTTTCTAAAAAGAACTATTCCTTACTCAGACTCTGTACCTAATTTCCTTTGGATATATAATTGCTTTAATAAAGATATAGTGTGTTATGTTAGCTCTTGTCTGTTTTTCGAGTGCTCATGCTGCCTTGGGGTGCAACAGGAAGAGCAAGCAGCATACAGTATGCCACCACTACTGCAACATGGGAGCCTTCCCATGTTGCCTTATCAGCAATGGGGGAAGCTGTGTGGTGACACTTTCCCCCATGGGATGGGGACAAAGGTAACTTGTGTGATGTGGGGCATGGAGCGATGGGCTCACCACGCCTCCTGCTGGGATCCCAAGGGTTTGCCACAATTCATGGCAAATCCTTTGTATGGTTAAAATTGGCTTCCCTGATAGTGGTGGTTTTTTTATAGTTAAGTGGGACTTTCTTGGGGTGCTGGCCACTGGCCTCCCATGAGAAGAAGACCAATCCTGACATTGCAGGCAAGATAAATTTATTTTATTACAATATTTATATCCCGCCCTTCTCACCCAACAGGGGACTCAGGGCGGCTTACAATAAAACAGACATATAAAAACAGTACAATACACTATAAATCAGTTAAAAAATTAACTTACATATAACATTCATAAAATGCATTTATAAAATATAGATAGGCGTATACAAGTTTAAAAGACTGGGTCTGTCAATTGAGTTCCAGTATACATAATAGTAATTAATGCTGCTGATTCTTGTCAACACTAGTAGGCTCTTCCAGAGAGTGTGTCAGGCAGTTTTCTGTCACCTGCAATTTTAATAGCCAAAGCCTCCAAACAATCAGGTTGTATTAAAAGCAGAATCATTGTAGTTTAATTTCTGTATTAGATTTTTAATTGCAAAAAAGTTTTGTTTCCTGTGAACATACAGGAAAAAAAAACTCAGAAAACTTAGTTGTTGGCTACAAGGCTGTGGGTGTTTGAGACCAAAATAGTAATTTTTCTAAACAGTGGTCTGTGCTGATTGATTGATGAGTATCCTTGTAACAAGAAAAAGACAAGACTCCCCCATGACAAGTCCCAAAGTTGTTATCAACATCTGTTTTTAAAGGGTTTTTTTAATATATAAAAATGCCTTGAATATTCTTTCCAATCATCAGTTATCTGTTTTGAATTCTGTTTAGAGATCTCAATAGACTTTTTAATCATGAGTAATTGCAGAGAAACCCTAGGGCAATGTGTGTTCATTCTGTCTTTTATCGTGTGCTTTATTACATAGTATGTACTGGTGTGTGTGTGTGTGTGTGTGTGTATCTAAAGTGTAGTTTCTGTTTTTTTTGTCTAGACCCAGAGGAAGGCCCTAGGTATAGAGTAGGCCAAAACATATTGAGTAATATAATTAAATATAAATTGCTTTGACATTCTGAGATTCATTCTCTGCCCCCCCCCCCCCCCGCACTTTTCTCCTTCCTCTCTTTTTTTCTTATTCAAAAATTAGCAGCCTTAATTGCACTCTTGAAGCCTAGTACTTAAAATGAGTCCCTGTCTTTGGCCAGTATTCCTGGCTTCTGATATTTTCTCCTAACCTTTCCCCCTACAGGTTGCTAAATTGGGAAATTTGATAAATTGGCACTGATTGGCAGGGTGAGACTCCCAGCAGGTACTGGCAACAACTCAGGCACTTCTCTAGCCGGCGTATTTTTGAATTTATGAGGATTAATGGGAAACAGGAACTTTTTTGGAGAGTTCAACAAAAAGAGAGAGCCAACTCTAAATCAAAGTGGAGAAAATTTTACCCAACACTGATGGCATCCTGTTATGGGTTTATGACATTGAGAGCCCTTACTATATCATAAATATTGGAATTTGCTTTTACAGTAGTGGTTCTATTCCAGTCACTACAAATGTACTTCTCTATGATTGCCCAGACCCAATTAACTGTCAGATTGAACTCAGCACTTTACTCCCAACCCTGGCCCTACAATCTATCTTTGCACAAGCCCATGCCCAGCTCCATCCCTTCTAATTTTTATATGTCTGCAATAGTCCTGGTTCTGGTTTCTAAGATTGGTTTTGATATATTTTAATGACGTTTTATACTTTATTATTTTAATTGTTTAATTAGGTTTCTTCTCCATTCACGCAGTCATTTCCGACTCTTCGTGACCTCATGGACCAGTCTATGCCAGAACTTCCTGTCAGCCATCGCCACCATCAGTTCCTTCAAGGTCAAGCCAGCCACTTCACTGATACCATCCATCCATCTAGCCCTTGGTCGGTCTCTCTTCCTTTTTCCTTCCATTTTCCCCAGCATCGTGATCTTTTCCAAGCTTTCCTGTCTTCTCATGATGTGGCCAAAATACTTCAGCTTTGCCTCTAATATCCTTCCCTCCAGTGAGCAGTCGGGCATTATTTCCTGTAGGATGGACTGGTTGGATCTTCTTGTGGTCCAAGGCACTCTCAGGATTTTCCTCCAGCACCAAAGTTCAAAAGCATCTATCTTTCTTTGCTCAGCCTTCCTTATGGTCCAGCTCTCGCAATCAATGCAGACCTTCATTGCCAGTGTGATGTGTAATTCGTTTGTTATATGCTTATTTGCATTTAAAAGGCTTTTTATTTGGTTAACTCTGTTATTATTGGATTTGGTGCTGTTTGTAAGCTGTCCCAGGTCCCTTTGGGGAGATGGTGGCGGGATATAAAAATGAAGTAGCAGTAGTAGTAGTAGTTGTTGTTATTATTATTATTATTATTATTATTATTATTATTACTACTACTACTACTACTAGGTAGGTTTTGGGGTAATAATAATGTCAGGCAGCTATATCAACCAAAGAAGTTCTGATATGCTGGAGATCATAGCTCTGAAAGTTGACACATCAAGCCCCTCCCATGCACGAAGTCTGGTGAAATAATGACAGGACCCCTCCTGTTGCTTTTCACGTTGTGCCTCAATATAATCCTTCAGCACCAATCACTACAGAACTCCTTAGCGTTTTTGGAGCTGTCCAGTACTAAAGATCTTCTATCATGCAGGATCTCAGCCACTGCATACAACAAAAATAGTTGTTGCAGCCAGACTACAGTATATCAGATTTTATTTGAGATGCTGAAATTGTTAACTTTGATACGCTGAGATAATTTGATGATATGAAGTGTATACAAAAATTCATGTCAAGTGTCTCCTCCTCTAACCCTCCCCACCACCCACCACACAGTGTTGAAAAATAGTATATGTTCATGTAGAGACACCCTGTGACCTATCTCAGTAGGTGGGAGAGCATTTCCATCATCTGATGTTATCTAGGAATGGCCCACCAGCCCTAACGGAGGTAGTGGGGAGGTTGGTACATATAACCTTCCCATGTATTTGTAATAGAAAATTACAAATGAAACATATGGAACAAAACTGTCAGATTGGCTAGCATGAGAAGTATTCAGTAAAATAAGACAAAAAGCCCATCTATTCCAACATTTTGTTCCCACAGTGGTCAATCAAATATTCCAGTAAAACATGAACAAAACACCAATGCAACAGTATGCTTCCACTGATGTTTCTTGGAGCCATACAATTTTCAATACTGGAAACACAATGTAACCATCTGGAGTATCATGAGTTTCTATAATACCCTTTAAGTGCTATTTGAGTCATCACACCATATGTAGTTCCATAGCTTAAATAGGTATTGTGTGAAGAAGGGCTTTCCTTCTCTTCCCCCCCCCCCCCCCCGTCAAGAATGGGCCACATTGAGTTCCTATATTGGGAGAAAAACAAAGTAAAAATAAAGTAAATTTTAAAAGAAAATGAATGGTTGCGATCCAACTTCTGTGTTGGTAGAGGAATTTTTCAGTTTGGTTGTGTGAAGATCTCAATACTCTAAGGATAGAAATAAAACATGTAACATAGAGAATCTTGAATTTTATCTGTTGATCCAGTCTGGTCTAATCTGACCTGATTTGTAGCTTCAGACAGATTTGTGTGTGTGTGTGTGTGTCAGGAGCAACTTGAAAAACTGAAAGTCGCTTCTTGTGTGAGAGAATTGGCCGTCTGTAAGGATGTTGCCCAGGGGATGCCTGGATGTTTTGACATTTTTACCATCCTTGTGGGAGGCTTCTCTCATGTCCTCGCATGGAGAGGGAGCTGATCTAGGGAGCTCTTCTGTGCTCTCCCCGGGTTGTATTCGAACAGGCAACCTTCAGGTCAGCAGTCCTGCCGGCACAAGGGTTTAACCCACTACACCACTGGGGGCTCCTAGTTCTGACAGATGAGAAGGGACAGAAAGAGTTTCGGAATTTTTTTTCTATATTGAATAATCTGGAATTATAATTCTCTTCTCCCACTCTCTATCTTCTTCCATCTTTAATGATGGTAATGATGAAGAATGTGCAATATTCATGCATATAGTTGACATATGGTAGCATGACTTTAGAGAGCAGGGTCTGAATCCCTGATCAGTCATGGAAATCGACTGGGTGACCTTAACCAAGTCACATTCTCTCAGCCTTAGAGAAAAGCAAATCCCCTCTGAACAAATGTTCTCAAGAAACTCAGTGAGAGGTCTACCTTAGATCTTCAGAAGCTGGAAATGACTTGAAGGCATATAATAGTACACATATTGTTGACCTCAATTTATTTAAGATCTGGCGTTCTGTACATATATAGCATTGCTGCCATTATTTCATCCTATCTGGTTCTTTCTTGGACAAAATAAACCCACCCACTAATTCCTGAAATGTCTTCCTGGCTGCATGTGGATGATAGAAACATATTTTTTAAATGCATGTGTTTCTTTCCCCCTCTGCCTCGTTGGAATTTGCTATTTTTTATTGCACACAGAATGGAATAATAAGGCACAGTGACACAACCTGTTATGAACTTCAAACTTGTACCTTTTCTGTGTTACTTTTTTAGTAGCAAATTCCCTGGCTCCACTGCCCAGCCTTGCTCTATATTTTGAGTGCAGTCATTCAGTTTTATGACATAACAGCAGTGATAAATCTTATGTTTTTAAGTGAGTCTTCATGGAGAACTTGTATAACCTTATCAAAATGGCCTTAAAGCTAGTTAACACAATTCTGGTCATAGCATTGTCATTCTATTGGCATTTCTCTGTTACTTGCACAATATTCTGGAACCCTGTGTCACACTAAACTGTCACATGTTTTGTTATAAATCCTTGATTGTGTTGTATAAGCCTACAAAGGCAGAACCATGATGTTTTTTTTTATTTTTCTGCTTCTGATAGGTTTCTTGACTCTTGCTTGAATAACTTATCCAAATGTATTGCCTTTTTTGTCTGGATATTGATGTAGGAATATTTATCTTCAGCTCATCGGTATCATAAGAATTAAATGTGCTTTCCTTAATATAACATTTCTGCAGCCGTGAATCCTCAACAGAAACTGAAAGACAGAGAAAAGCATTTTCATTTAATTCAACTATGACATGACTTGAAGCTTTACTGGGGATGAGATTAGAATGACATCATGTGGTAGTAAGTGTTTTTATTCATGTCTACGAAGCCTCCAATGTGGTTTACAGACTGGTGTTACAATCTCCTCGGAGCCCCAAGAAATTTCTGTGCTCTCCAAGACAAATCTCAGAGTGAGAAGCTGTGGAGGAGGAAAATCTTTGATTTTTATTGTTTGATATGTGCAGTGTTTTTGCAACCTAGGGACTTTTTACATCAGTCCACAGATGGCACCATGTTTCTCTGGTTCATCACAAAAGTTTTACACCTATGAAAAGCTAATGCACCAAAAAGCAAGGAATGAGGGAAGACAGCTTCCCTCCAGGAAGTGAGTGGTAATCTGGACTTCTGCAAACTGTTTCAGTTGGGAAAAAAGATACAGGATTTCTTATCTTCAGTCTTATTCTATAACCCTTGAGAGATGATGTGTATGACATCAAAAATGCCAAAGTCTGTCCATAAACTTTCCACAATCCTAGCAGCAATGTATAGCTTGGTAAATTCCTCAGTGTGTGTACTATGCTAGTACAAAATGCCTCCTAGGAATGGCAGAAACTGCTGTAGCTACTGAGTGAATTTTGATTAGCTATATATGTTCCCAAAGATGCTCTGGATTCTCCCTGTTTCTGTATTGCCATATGTAGTGAACCTTACCTATTAGGCCGGGAATGAAGCCTGGGTAACAGTGAGTGAGGCAGGCCTCCATTTTGTAAAGGAATGCCAGGCAGCCATCTTGAGTGTGGTTAGAAAGAGGGAGGAGCTTAGAGAGAGAATCCTAGGATTGGCCAGAGCAGATGGGAGGAACCAAGTCTTAGAGTGCAGAGAGGGGGGGAAAAAGCTCCAAGGCAGTTCGGTTTTGGGTTTTGGAGAGGAAAGAGCAGTTTGGAGTTTTGGTTGTGTGTGAGAGAACTGGGAGCTGTGAAACTGACAGGATATGTCAGGCAGTTTGGATCTCTTGGGGGAGATAATTCCAGAGATTGACTCTCACTAGTGGGCTGGTTAATAAAAGGACTCTAGGTTAGAGTTAATTAACAACCCAGTGGGTAATCTAGATTAGGTTAGTTGAACTCGTGACTATTCTCAACAAATAGAGCGAGGGTTTATGTGACCAATAGATAGTTTGGTTTGATTGGAACTGTTTGAAACTAAGCGAAGTAATCTGAAACATACAACTAAGTTAAGCTGAAGAACTTCTGTAACCGTTTACGCTTATGTACCTCTTACGCTTATGTACCTTGCACATAAGGGTGCTTGCGTGTGTGTGAATGTAGAGTAGCGTGGTGTCCGTTATAATTGGAGGCAGCGGTGGGATAAAAAGATTCTTCCCTGCCTGAAGGAGCCTCCACGCTCCGTTATACCATATCAACTAGAAATCTGCTCAAATTCCTGACCTATGCAACTGGATTGTTCTGATGGCCATTTCCATGCTTAACTGGTCCACAGCAGTTCCTGTCTGCTTGTGGGCTCTTTCCTGCCTTGTGACATCAAAAGGTCCAATCCCTGGTACCAAGTTCTGGCCCTGGCCTATTCCTAGATCTCCATCAGATAGTTTTGAGAGAAGAAAAGGATTGGGGGGAGTGGGGCATGGGTAGGGAAAGTGGAGTCTGTGGACATATGACTCCTGAGACCACTTTAGCCATAATACCCCTCCTCTCCTGTTCTCTCACATAAAAATAAACTGTCCAATTTTATGTCCTCAACTCTGTTCAAAACTACTGTAAAACATGATTGTTTTGCTCTGCCACTCCAAAACCGGGGAGGATGCTAAAAACCACCAGAAATGAAACCAGAGGGAATATCATGATTGGATGTTATGTTGCCTACCATTGGGGAACGGGAAGAGGGATAAAAATGTTTCCTACTCTTAGCGGACTTTAGTCTTGAGATTTATGAGAAATAGAAATGGGATTGTCTGAATTGTTTGCTTTTTGTGATCTTCAAAAGACTTGAGTGTGTTGCTGTTTTTCAGGTTCGCAAAAATGATGGATACAAGAGCAAGCCTGGGGAATGCATGTCTCACTCATTCAAATACCACCTTAGCCATGAACTCTCCAGATGGCCTTAGGCAAGGTACAATCTCAGTGTCTCCATCTGAAATGGCACTGACCCGCCTTACAGCACTGAGGGAAAGATTGTAATGAATGTAAAGTTATTGTTTTGAACATCTGGAAGCAATATATAAATACTAAAAGATGATAGAGGAGGAATATGAATCCCAATATGATGGTGCGGGAACAGAATATGAGGGAAAGGAATTAATCCTAAGAAAGATTGCTCTATTCATTTAATATAAGGAAGGCATGACCATAGTTCAAATCTTGAGTAATGGTAAAGGGCACATTTGTTTGGATTGATGTGTTTAGTTATTGCATTATAACTTTTTTCGTGTCAGGAGCAACTTGAGTCACTTCTGGAGTGAGAGAATTGGCCGTCTGCAAGGACGTTGCCTAAGGGATGCCCGGATGTTTTGATGTTTTACCATCCTTGTGGGAGGCTTCTCTCATGTCCCCACATGGAGCTGGAGCTGATAGAGGGAGCTCATCCGCACTCTCCTTTGGTGGGATTTGAACCTAGCAGCCTTCAGGTCAATGCTACAACTCCAGAAGGATGAGTACCACATTGAATATCCCACTCCACCTGTGGTCATGCACACCAGAGCAATGGTGGGGATGCTGGTTGGGATATGCACATGAAAACAACTTAATATGAATACTGAACATCTGTATTTAGATTTGCATATTCTATTTATGCTAATACCTCCTAATGACACAAATAATTTATGTAGAAGTCTACTTTTATACATGGGCCTTTTTGTCTTGATAGGAGTGACTAGATGGAATTTATATGCAACATAAAAGAAAGTCAATGCAAGACCTCCCCATAAAGAATATAAGGAAAGAACAAGATATTGGCAACCTTGCAGACTGCAAGCTACCCAAGGGGCATTAATGACCATTTTGCCAGGAAGTAAATAAACTTTTGACAGGAAGATAATGAAGATGCAAAAAGAATAACAGCAAAATGCTAGTTGGTTCATACAATGTCGGCTCCAAAATATTAAACTATACTTTAAAAAAGTTCCCTAATAAACCAAATAGAGAGTGATAAATAATTATGGCAGAGAAAAAGAAGTTGCTACCAAGGGAAACATATTTTAAGGCCCTGTAGTTTCTGAGAATAACAAAAAGGAGAAAGGAAAAGAAAAATTGTGAAGGTGGTTGAGAGCAAAGAATTGTTCTGAGACTATTGACTTCCTTAGGGTTTTCAGCACAGTAGCATGGAAAAATATAAAAGTTCTAAAGTTTCCTAAAACTTCTGATGCCAAATAAATTAAACCACCTTCACGTTATTTTTTTATGATGAACATTGTTTTCTAAAATTTTGAACGCCAACAAATTAAGATTCTTTCTCTGTGTTTGATATAAACCTATTTCATGCTTGCATGCTCATAAAATCACTGATAAGGTTTCTTTACTTTGAGAATTCCTGGGAGGAAAAAGGGTCCAAGAAGAAAAAGATTCCTAACTAATTTCTGTTTTCATTGTGGTTTACTCTGGCACTATCATTTTACTTCCCTGGAACATTTTTTACCATCTTTGCCTGATGAAGATGTTAGTGGGCTTCAACAGCTAACAAGATAATTTTGTGTAGTTTTGTTTGATCTAGCAAAAGGGTCACTACAACATGAACTTTGGATGTGATCAACACCGCTACTTGTGTACTATCTTTTCAAAGAAGTCTATGCAGGAATCAGCCAAAGTGGGGAAACAGGGTAATTCAGTAACAAAGGTCAGACTTTCTGTACCTTAGGTTCCTGTATAGCAAAAGTCAGGAACCTCTTTGATCTTCAGTTTTAGAGAAAATATCAGAGTTTGTCTTCCAAGAGCCAAAATCAAAAGCAAAATAGTGGGACCTAAAATCCCAGAATATTTAATTTAAGGTTTTTACCTCCAAGAACAAAGCTTAGGAGAGATATTTAACATTTTGAGAAGAGGTGAGAAAGCATGCAAAGTTAGGGAAACTAACTTTGTGGCCTTCCGGAGATTTCAGAAGATTATTACTGTAGCTTGGGACTCTGCAGTCACAGATTCAACTACAGTGCTTCAAGTTCCCCACCACCGACAAGTTAGAAATGCTACTTCCAACAAATTGAAGAGACATATTTTTTAGCAATCATAGCATGGGAATTTGTAGAACCAATGACAAATGGTTGCCATGCAAAGTGCTCCTGATACTTCTCCATCCATCTTACCCCATTGTTTAATAGTCGGCATGAGGTTCTCACAGAGCATGCTTCATCCTTGTTGTGGTGTTGGACAGCAAAGGTCCACCTTGGGTTCTCCAATTATTCCCCTCTCTTCTAAGTTAAACATCTCAATTGTAATTTTCCTCATAGCAAAGTTGCTCCATCCCTATCATGAGTTTGGTTGCTAGTTTCATCTGTTTTTCTATCTCTGAAGTATCTTATTGGAGGTAATTTTAAAATAATTGCTTTTTAAAATCAAAAGGCTATTTTGCTAATGCAAAACAGTTCTCTGGGCATTCACACTGCACACAGAAGTCCCTACTACTTCATAGACACCTGTGGCTGCACAAAATATGTTCCCACTGAATTCAACCATTAAAGACAGAAAAAGCATTGCTGCAAATTGCTGAGATACGAACCTATTGGACTCATTCTACACTAGAATGTGCTATAGAGTACATTAATAAAACAGTGACACCGTGTTCCTTTTAAGACAAATCAAATCTGAAAGAAATTCTTTCTTTCCAGCATCACATTTTGTTCTTTTGTCCCTGCTTCTGAAATAAGAAGTAGGTTGAGCACATAGTGAAATTTCCGATAGTAATAGCAAATGGAAATCTAAAAGATGAGAAGCTTCAAAACAAGTTTTCTTCCTTGGTGTGAGCTATAAGAAACTTGCTCCTCTATGTTAGCATGCTTTTTAAATCTGCTTTAGTAATGAAGTAAACCTATACTCTTTCCCCAACTGAAGCTCCATGACATCATGAGTAACACTGTAAATGCGGTTAGATACTTTCTCTTCAAGTAGTGATCCTTAATAGACCTATGGTGTGTTCAGAAGTAGCAGTGAACATCTCTTGCTATCTAATCTCCAATGTAATTAGCACCACTGATTATTTTCATGAGGGACTCTCTGTTCTTGTCAAAATCTTTACCATAACAACTTCTGAATTATAATACAGCTGTAACTGCCTGTACTCACCATGTTCAGTGAAGGAAGAAATGCAGAAGGAATATCTCAAAACTGAAATTAATTAAACTGGCTAATGTTCTCAAGACTCTCTGAAGATGAAAAGCTCCACAGTAGCTTGAAATTATGATAATTAAATCACCAAAACTTTATATGGGATTTTATTCAGTGAACCTTACAACAACTGTATCAGGTAGGGCAGCATCAGATAGGGATGCAAAATGTGAGAAATGTTACCTTGTGTGGGACAGCTGCCTCCTGATTTTTCACTCCCAATCTATGATGCTTTTATATTCGCTTTTATATTGTTATGTCTGGGCATGGCCCCATGTAAGTTGCCCCGAGTCCCTTCAGGGAGATGGGGCGGGGTATAAGAATAAAGTTGTTGTTGTTGTTGATGCAAAGTCCTTCTGCTACAGCAATCACATGCAAAAATAAGTGAGCTCATCTATTGAGCTTTCTAGAAGTTGTAAAAAAAGGGTCAATTCGTTTCAGTGTCTGTCCGAAAACTGAGAGGCTGTGGATTATTTATAAAGTTTCCTCTAAAGTATGATAATATATAAGAAAATCAATTGAAGCATCAGTCCATAGAATAAGGAAAAGTATAACAGGTGAAATACGCTCTTCAGTGCCACAAGTGCAGGTAAAAGCAGGTTGAGCCCTTTCATTAAGCAGATTTTGCAGATGGCAGTTGCTGCTACCCCAAACCTAGCTCCGGGGCATTCCTCATCCCTTTAGCAATCCTGGTCCTTCTCATTAAACAAAATCAACTTCTCTTCTCTATGAGAAATGTGGTCCTCTTCATATAGGCAGCAGAATGCCTCAAGCCAACTCTGGCTAAAGGTGAATTTCGTTTCTTTACTTATCCCTTTCTTACTACCTCATCAGATGGGTTGCTTTCCTCATCGTATGTCGCTTACTCTCCCCTTTCAGGACAGAATTCATTGCATGACCAACATGCAATTCTGGCTGGGCTCCATCCAGAAAGGGAAGATCAAGCTAAGTGTGCCACTGCCACAGCAACACGGGAGGCTTACTGTGTTGCCTTCAGGACAATGGGGTGAAGCCGAGTGGTGATGCTTCCTCCTGTAGGATGGGGGTCAGGGTAAATCATGCAATGTGGAGGGACAGGTTTTCCACACACCCTGCCGAGACCCCATGGATTCACCATGATGCATGGCGAATCCATGGGCCTTTGTAATGAGATCTTTAAAAGGTAAAGGTTTTCCCCTGACGTTAAGTCCAGTCGTGACCGACTCTGGGGGTTGGTGCTCATCTCCATTTCTAAGCCAAAGAGCTGGCATTGTCCATAGACACCTCTAAGGTCATGTGGCTGGCATGACTGCATGGAGCACCGTTACCTTCCCGCCAGAGAGGTACCTATTGATCTACTCACATTTGTATGTTATCGAACTGCTAGGTTGGCAGGAGCTGGGGCTGACAGCGGGCGCTCATTCCGCCCCTGGGATTTGAACCTGGGACCTTTTGGTCTGCAAGTTCAGCAGCTCAGTGCTTTAACACACTGTGCCACAGCAAATATAACAGAATTTATAGTGATTGCACATTTACACCATATGCAGCACACTGACTGAAAGGCAACTCCTGCTAAAGGTATAGTTCATTTCTTCATTGTTCAGCTGAGTTTTAAGCCAGCTGCTTGAGAGTTCAGGGCTCACATTCTTAGCTCTGACAACTACACCATATCTCGAATTATGATGGCCCTAGGAAAAGTATGTTTTTTCATGTAATCCCCCTTATTTCTTCTCTTCCTCTAGATCAATGGTTTCCAACCTCTGATCCTCCGGGTATTTTGGACTCTCACAATTGCTAACAGGTGGTAAGCTAGCTGGGATTTCTGAGAGTTAAAATCCAAAACACCTGGAAGACTAAAGGTTGGAAATCACTACTCCAGATGTATTGCCCTCTTTCTGTCAAGGGATGCTTTAGCAATCTGCGCCACTGTGTCCCATATGTGTCAGCAGCATTTCATTTCTCATTTGATTTGTTCATAGATTTTAGTAGGCCAGCAATGAATATACTGAGCCAGGTTGACTACTCCCATTCCAGTTAACAATTCACATTACTAATCCCAAGCTTAGTTGCTCTTTTCCATCAAACAAGATGAAAGCAGCTTTCAAATCTGATGGAGTCTGTTCCCCCTGCACTAGAAAGGCGGTAATTATTGCTATAGCAATAATACATACACGCAAAACCACATACTTTACTTCTTTTCCATATCTGTATCAAGATATACCCCAGCAGGGAAAACACATCAAGTACAGAGCTATAGTAATGTCCAATCTATTTAGGGTTTATTTCTCCGATAGCCTAGCAATTCATCTATTCCCCCAGGACATTGTACAGTTGTAAACAGAGGATACAACTATCCAGAATGCTGTAAGAAGAAAACATAAATTTAAAATAAAACCTCCTTCGGTTTGCTTAGAGATGGGTTGTCACAAGAAGAACCGTGTGAAGTGGAAATATCTCTGTGTGAGGGAAAACAATGCTGGCTTCATGTGGAGAATTTAGAATATTTGCTAGCAGTGCTCAAATGTTTCTGTTGGATTGAATCATAATGCAGTAGTCCAAAGAGTGCATGGCACTTAGGGAATGGAATATTCAAAGCAGAACTGAATGTTTGCTATAGACCTTCAAATTCAGTCATCTTCACAAGGTTGTAGAATATAACATTCCCTTTAAATTTGAAAACAGCATGCCTGAGATCTATTTAAGTAAAGGCAATTAGACAAATAGATAGAGAGTAATTCTGGCAATGGGAGACAGCTGGACTGAACCTTCAGGTAATGATTTTTCTGCCTCTTTGCACACTCATTCAGGACCATCCCATTACATCTAGCCATGTTTGTTCCTTCTGTTGAGTGTGTTGGTGGCTTAACCCATGAAGATACCTTAGGTAATGTGAAGAAATGGGTCAGGAAAGAAAATGGATGCTGCTTTTATAAAGGAAAGAAAGGCAGTAGTGCCTTTGGTTTTTCTGGACCAAGGAAAACTGCTATTTACATATATAATTACAGTAAAACCCCGCTCATCCGAGCCCTGCTCATCCAAGCCTCCGTGCAATCCGAGCGGGTGAATGGGGAGGGCCACAAAGGCCCTCCCCGTTCACCTGCTCGCTGGCTGGTTAGGTGTGCGTGTTGCTAGGTAGATAGCAAGCTACCTAGCAACATGCACAGGGCGCTCACCCCTTGGGAAGTGCCTCCTGTGTGTTGCTAGGTAGAAAGCAAACTACCTAGTAACATGCAGGGGGCACCTCCCAAGGGGCGAGCGCCCCGTGCATGTTGCTAGGTAGCTTGCTATCTACCTAGCAACACGCACAGCTGGCTCCTTCGCCACACCAAGCACCAGTGCTGCCAGCCCCTGGCGTGACGAAGGAGCCGAGGCACGGGCAGGCAGGTGAACGGGGAGGGCTTTTGCGGCCCTCCCCCTTCACCAGCTCAATGGCTGGCCCAAATGCCTGCCGAAGGGAGAAGTTTCCTCTCAGTTCGGTGGGTGCTTGGACCCAGAGAAGCGGCAAGCTCCCCTGGATACAAGCCCTGGCCGAACAGAGAGGAAGCCTCTCCGTTTGTGTCAGAACCCTGGCAGCAGGGCACCAATAACCTTACACAGAGGCCAGTCTCTATCTAATATCTTTATTACAAATATATATAAAATCAATAAAAACAAGTGAAGAATATAGTTCAGAAGCAGACCTTTCAAATGAGGTCAAATATAGTCCAAAAATGTATTGTCCAACAAATGATATTAGAGTTCAAAGTTTTAATCCACTTGACCGAAACACACACTTTGCCAAGCAATAGTGTGGGGAAATAGCAGAGTCCTAGAGTCCAATGAAGCTTGACAACAAGGCTGGAAATAAACTTGATTCTTGACTAGATCCGTGACTGGAGACAAGGCAAAACATGAAGCATGAAGCACGGTTCGTGGTAAAACCTTGAGGCAGGGCAAGGCTTGAAGCTTGATCCGGGAAGCAAGGGACTGGGATTACGAAGTCCACACACGATCTCTCTCCTGAAGCTGATCAATTGACTCCGCAAAGAATCCCTCGCGCCAAACACCTATGTTGGGTCTCGTTTTCCCGCCAACAGAACTCTTTCCCTAGAGAACGAGAAGCGAAACCCAACTCTGTCCAGATGTGTGACTCCTTAGAATTTCCCAAGGGAAGCAGGCCTAATCAGCCATTTGTTTGGCAGCGATGCGTAAACTCCTCCGTTGAGCTTCTCTGACTCCCCTTTCTCTGGAATAAGATTCTTTCCTGGGAAACGGAGGGGAGTTCTGCCCAAGGCCTGTTTGGCTGAATTCTTGAGGGCAAACATCAACATCCTGCAGGTGAAGGGACTCCGGCTCTTGCTGAACCGGCAAAAACCCCATGTTTTCCTCTTCGTCTGCCACAATAGTACTAGGAACAGGACTACAAGGCCCATGAGTCCTCACAGTTTGGTGGGGGCTTGAACCCAGGGGAGCGGCAAGCTCCCCTGGATCCAAGCCCCAGCCGAACGGAGAAGAAGCCTCTCCGTTTGGCGGGCGCTTAAACCCAGGGAAGCGCGAAGTGTGCCGCTTCCCTGGCTCCAAGCACCCGCTGAAAGGAGAGGCTTCCTCTCCCTTTGGCGGCCTCTTTGACCCAGGAAAGCGGCACACTTCATACTTCCCTAGGTCCAAGCAGCTGCCAAAGGGAGCGGAAACCTGGTAATCCGAGTGATCCGGGTTGACTGAGCTGAGGTCCGTCCATTCAACTCAGACTACCGGGGTTCTAATGTTCTAAGAATAATTTAGTATTATGTGAAGGTTTCTACAACCCTGAATTTTATTAGTTGTAATATCTGTACTTTCAAACAGTGGCACTTATTTCTCATGCCAAGTAGCATCAGACCACGGAACAACAGGCTGGTTCAAGATTGGGAAACGAGTACAGCAGCGCTGTATACTCTCCCCCTACCTATTCAACTTGTATACAGAACTTATCATGCAATGTGTGGGGCTTAATTAATCCAAGGCTGGAGTTAAAATTTCTGGAAGAAACATTAACAACCTTAGATATGCATATGATACCACTTTGATGGCTAAAAGTGAGGAGGAGCTGAGGAGCCTTATAATCAAGGTGAAAGAAGAAAGTGCAAACGCTGGGTTGCAGTTAAACATAAAAAAAACCAAGATTCGAGCAACCAGACTGATAACTGGCAAATAGAGGGAGAAAAGGTGGAGGCAGTGACAGACTTTGTATTTCTATGCACAAAGATCACTGCAGATGCAGTCTGCAGCCAGGAAAACAGAAGATATTTACTTCTTGGGAGGAGAACAATGACCAATCTCAATAAAATAGTGAAGAGCAGAAACATCACATTTGCAATGAAGGTCCGCATAATTAAGGCAATGGTATTCCCCATAGTAAGCTATGGATGCGAGAGCTGAACCATAAGGAAGGCCGAGTGAAGGAAGATAGATACTTTTGAACTATGGTGTTGGAGGAAAATTCTGAGAGTGACTTGGACCGCAAGAAGATCAAACCAGTCCATACACCAGGAAATAAAGTCTGACTGCTCACTGGAGGGAAGGGTATTAAAGGCAAAGATGAAGTATTTTGGCCACATGAGAAGACAGGAAAGCTTGGAGAAAACGATGCTGGGGAAAATGAAAGGAAAAAGAAAGACCAAGGGCAAGGTGGATGGATGTTATCCTTGAAGTGACTGACTCCACCTTGAAGGAGCTGGGGGTGGCCTCAGCCAACAGGGCATTCTGGCGTGGGCTTGTCACATGAGGTCACAAAGAGTCAGAAGCAACTGAACGAATGAACAACAACAACAAAATACCTGCCTTACAAAGCAGTTCAGGAGGAGAATCAGGGGTAGTCCAAGATGTTTTACTATCTGAGAAAAATCAGTAAACTGCGTCTCCTATTTCTATTGATGTCAAAATGCATAGTGTCCCAAAGCAGAGCAAGCGTGTTTACAATGAGCAACCTAGCCCTTACACACAGCAAAAATACAATTATAACAAAATAATAATTTTCACCTTCATGTACAAAAGTAACATTCCAGACCTGATGCTTGCAACAACCAAATTATCTGTAATGGTAAAGCCATTTCTGAAAGCAGGACATACAGAAAGACCTACAGAAATGTGGAGGGGAATCTTACAGCTTTATCCTTGACACCTGTAATGGAGTAATAGCATATGTCTTTAAAAAATGAATGGAATTAAAAATATAAGATGTCCCATTTTGGACAGGAATGTATTATATAAATAATAGTAACAACAATAAAATACATAAAATAATTTGGGTGGATTTAGTCTCAGTTACAGTACTTACGTGACATTACTCCAGACTAAATAGTGTAGCAATGGGTGAAATGAGAACTAGAATGTGTGGAAGTTTCTAGAAACCATTCAAAATTATTTCTCTTCATTTCTGAAAAGTTTTTATTTTTACCAGTTTAAAGTGAGGAAAGGCACTGAAAAGACACATATATTCATCTTAAATAATGTAGTAGAAACAAAGGGAGAAATGAAATGAACTGTCAAGCATAAGAATTCTTTTAGCATTTTCTTTTCATGTTCCAAATCTTTATTGTCTCAGAATGTCTGTAATGATTTCTTAGGAGCTGATGCAATTCTGTCAGTTAATGTTTCTGATGAAAGAAGCACATTTTACCACTCAAAATAAAGTCTGGACTAAAAATTTCCATCCAGATCTAGCATAAAGTAAAACTGGCTGGCTAGCCATGATATGTCAGATGTCCACTGCAGTGAAGAATGTGGCACAATTCCAGGAATAATGTGTTTGAACAAATACATTTGATTTAGTACAGAAAAGAAAGATACAATAACATTATATTTCAAGATATTAAGCTAAAAATCATGACAATAACATTATGTTATAGAATTGACTTTCCCATTCTACATGATCCATTTTTAAGAACTAAGGCTCTTGAACATGATCAGTATGAAGGATCAAGATGAGCATATTTTCTGAAATTAACCTCATTTAATACAGAAATTAGTCTTTTAGACTCGGAACATGCCCATCTGTATTTTATAAGTGTTTTTATGAATGTCTGATGTAATTTAATAACTTTTAATCGATTCACAATGTATTGTACAATTTTATATATGTGTTTTATTGTAAGCTGCCCTGAGTCCCCTATTGGGTGAGAAGGGCGGGATATAAATATTGTAATAAATAAATAAATAAATAAATAAATTGAGATCTTCCCCAAAATGGCAGTTTAAGAAGTTCAGAAACGCTACTTACACATTTCCCGTTAGTGGTCGGTGGTAGCTGTGGATTTTGTGGGGCTATTCAAGGTGCTCAATCCTTTTTTACCAAAACAGTTTTAGTACATTGGAGGAAACTTGGAACAGATTCACCCCCACACTGAAATGAAAGCTGTTAGCTATGACTGCCTTCACAACTCCTCTTTTTGATCTACAAAAGTCACAGTCCTCCCAGTACACTGCAGCCCTTTAGCACTATTTGCGTGTTCAGAAGGTAGTTAAATTAAATGCCTAGAGAGGGGGAGGAAGTTGGTCTCACCTATCAATTGTCATTCTCCACCTGTGAAACACAACAGTCTAAGGAGGAGAGTTTCCTTTGTGCATCGAAGCTGTCCATGCCCTTGGGAATCCTGAGTATTCAGGGTTCTGGATGGCTTATAGTAGGGATTCACTCCTTCAGATTGCTGTTTTCCAATAAAGCAAATGATATAAGGAGTGGAGCTAGCATACTTCTTGTCTTCACATATTCAGATTATGGACTTTATCACATAAACCTACTTTTCCACTACAGTCACATTATCGTTGATAGTTACTCTCAATTTCACCACACTCTTAAAAATATAAGAAAAGCATATATAAATCTATATATATATAAGGGTAATGAAATTTTGGCCTAGGACAAAACAACAAAATTACACATACCAGAAACTTGGCAGCACAACTTCTCATCCATGCCTCTACGTTCATACAACAAAAAGCTCCAGCTACTCCAGAAAACAGCCAGGCTTTGAGACTGCAAGACTATTTACTGCTATTCCACCTGGCCAACAAAGGATTCCCATAAGCCACAGCAACGCGTGGCCGGGCAAAGCTAGTGTAAAATATGAAATTAAAAAATGAGTTTGAGAACAGCAAAGGGGAGTGGGAAGGATGAGAATCCCACTCCCTGATGTCAATTTATTGTCAGCATGCTGACACAAAAGCAGAAGGGACCCACCACAATAGGGTAGGTAATGGGAATGTTTTGGGATTGGGAGCAATTGATGGGGTTTTGCCATCAATAGCTAGGGATGGGAGAAGAGATTTGGGAAGCAACAAGATACATGTGGTCTCATGCAATAGAGAAACTAGTTGCAATGCTAGTTTGCTTTCTCTATACAATAATGTTCTGGAGTGAAAGCAGCAGCAAGAGAAGAAACTCCTCCTTCTTTCTAGCAATATAGCATCTTGACCGATGGTGTTTTGTGATACATTCACCATGAGATAGGGCCCAAAACGTGCCCTTAACAAAACTGTAGCTTCCGCAGTGCACTGTTAACCAAGAATCTGCTTTCCATCTCTGTCACACACTAGAAGGCTCCCATGGGATCTCTCTTATATACAGGCTATCCTTCCCCCATGCCCCGCACCTATAGCTCATCATTTTCTTATCTCTATTATAAGAGGTAACTAAGCCATCTTGAAAGTTAATAAAAAGTACGGGAGGTATTTGAGAAACATCATGAATAAACGTTTGTTTGCTCATGAGCCTCTAAAGAATGTTGGATTAGATGCTTAAAAGGAATAGTATCCGATAGGTTTCTGACAGATACTCATGGATGCAATTTAATTTTGAATCTAGATGCCTCTTTCAGAAGAATGGCTTTTTATTTCTTAAAAACTTCACAAGGCCTTGGAGGAAAACACACACACTTACATTCTTTATAGGTACCTGAAGAGGTATTGATGACCACGGCATGATGAGATGTCAGGGTCTGCTGCACTTGAAGGCAAGCTCTTAATGGAAGGAAATCTATATCCTATTTCCACATAGGTTTTCTGTATGGATGCTTTTTAAGGGCACTTACTGTGGTTGAGGAGTTATGAAATAAGGATCCTAGTGAAGCACAGAAGATACCAGGTTTTTTTTTTAGTAAATAACATTTTAGCCAAATTTGTTAATGAAGAACAAAGCAAATATCTAGAAGAAGTTGATTCTACATCAAGGACCCATCAAATCAAAGATATTAGTGTGCTCACTTAACAAGTTGGTGTCAAGTTGTCCCTTTTACATTTGACTAACATGGGAATTAACCCGTTCATTCTTAATGTATTACACACAAGCACACCCAGCTTGACTAAAGGTGCATCTATACTGTAGAATTAATGCAGTTTGACACACTATTTTAACTGCTATGGTTCATTTCTATGGAATCATGGGAACTGCAGTTTTACAAAAACTTTATCCTTCACTGCCAAAAACTGATAGTACATCACCAAGGTCTTCATCCCACACAGTCTTATCTCCATTTCTCTGCACTGCCAAAATTGAGTCCCAAGGAGTCCATCACATGACACAAGGCCACTTCCAGTGATTTTCCATGCGACTCTGTTGTGGCAGCACAGGGAACAGAGGGAAGACTCATTTTTAAGAAGTTGGGGAGAAGCCAGAAAATAGCGAGGAAAGGATTTTGGATGGCGGCCATCCCTGAAAACGGAAAGACACAGGAACGAAAGAAAATTGTTCACTTTGCTTTTCCCACTTTTCTCCACTTTCATGTGTTTTGAGGTTCCAAATTACAAATCCCAGGATTCCATAGCTTTGAGACACAGCAGTTGAAGTGGTGTCGAGCTGCATTAATTCTTCATTGTAGATGTAGAATGAGCTTCAATGTTATTTAAACCCACGTCCTTCTGTTCTGAGAGCCATCTCTGTAATACAAGGCAGGAGCAATATAGCCAAATGGATGCATGCTGAACAATCTATAGTAATAGCGTTCATTGCTGGAAGCCTTCACCTTTACAGACATCATAGAATAGATCTCTTGTAGAAAATTTACCTAAGGCTATTGTTTCCTGCCAACCTAGCAGTTTGAAAACATGCCAATGTGAGTAGATCAATAGGTACCGCTCTGGCGGGAAGGTAACAGCGCTCCATGCAGTCATGCCGGCCACATGACCTTGGAAGTGTCTACAGACAACGCCGGCTCTTCGGCTCAGAATTGGAGATGAGCACCAACCCCCAGAGTTGGTCACGACTGCACTTAACGTCAGGGGAAAACCTTTACCTTTTTTATTGTTTCCATTGCTTAAAGCAGTACTTAACTACATCCACATACATGGAGTATGGTTGAAGAGATTTTGTGTATATATCTATAAATATAATAATTAAAGTTATCCTTTATCACACATACTGTTTTATATAGTACTATTCAAGTTAAAATGTTCTATTTGATTACTTATTCCAGAAAATATTTATTTTCTAAGGTAAATAGGTTGAGGTGAAATTGACTAGAAAAATGTCTATTCCGTTTTATCAAAGGCATAACATAAAATAGACATGGTGATATTCCTTGAAATGAGGATATCGTTTTCTCTAAGTTCAGGGCTTAAAGAATAAAATGACAGGGCAAAGCCTTGCCTATTTGTTCAAGTAGGTAGCAAAGCAGCTTCTGTCTACATACAACATGACATAAAAGAGCATAGCATAGAGCACCTTGAGAGGAAAAGAATGATGCAGGGTTAACATGCTGGCCTCCTTAATGTGAATGATCCCCATTAATTTTATTTTAATTATCATTGAAACAAGCCTGTAACCACTGAAACAAATCAGAGGTCCTCTTTTAAAAGCCTCCAAGGAAGGAGTCTTCACTGCATTCCAAGGCAGAGAGTTGAACAGTGCTCACATTCAGGAAGTTCTTCCTAATGTTCAAGGAAATCTCCTTCCCTGTAATTGCTCTGAGTCCTAGTCTCCAGGACAGAAAAAAACAAGTCTGCTCCCTCTTCCTTATGACATCTTTTCAAATATTTAAACATGTCTATCATGTCTTCTTTCATCCTTCTCTTCTGCAGGCTAAACATCCCCAACTCTTTAAGACGCTCCTCATAGAGCATGGTCTCCAGACCTTTGATCATTTTAGTCGTCCTCCTCTGGACACCTTCCAGCTTGACAATATGGCTCTTGAATTGTGGTGCCCAGAACTGGACACAGTATTCCAGGTGAGGTCTGACCAAAGCAGAGTAAAGGAGCACCATTTGATGCAGCCCAAAATCCCATTGGCTTTTATAGCTGCTGCTGTTGGTTCATGCTCAACTCATTGTCCATGAAGACGCCAAGATCTTCTTCACATGTACTGTTGTCGAGCCGGGTGTTACCCATTCTGTATCTATGTGTTTCATTTTTTTCTGCCTAAGTAAAGCATCCTATGCTTCTCCTTCTTGAAATTCATTTTATTAGTTTGGGCCCAGCTCTCTAACCTGTTGAGATCCTTTTGAATTCTGATCCTGTCTTCTGGAGTATCAGCTATTCCTTCCAATTTGGTGTCATCTGTAAACTATATAAGCACACTATCTAAACCTTCATATAAGTCATTAATAAAGTTGTTGAACATTACAGGGCCTAGGACAGAACCCTGCAGCACTCCAGTAGTCACTTCTTTCCAGGATAAAGAGGAGCCATTGGTGAGCACTCTTTTGGTTTGGTTGGTAAAAGGTAAAGGTTTCCCCTGACGTTAAGTCCAGTCATGTCTGACTCTGGGGGTTGGTGCTCATCTCCATTTCTAAGCCGAAGAGCTGGCGTTGTCCATAGACACCTCCAAGGTCATGTGGCCGGCATGACTGCATGGAGCACCGTTACCTTCCCACAGGAGCGATACCTATTGATCTACTCACATTGGCATGTTTTAGAACTGCTAGGTTGGCAGGAGCTGGAGCTAACAGCGGCCGCTCACGCTACTCCTGGGGTTTGAACCTGGGACCTTTAGGTCTGCAAGTTCAGCAGCTCAGCGCTTTAACACACTTCACCACTTAACCAATAACAAATCCATCTAACAGTTGTATTATACAGGTCCTGAAGTTGCTAGACTTCCCATGAAATGAATAAGCTTGTTTGCATGTACACACACACACATTCATATATTTACTTTTTAACAATCCATACACAAGTTGATTTTGTGTGCTTTATTTTACTATCACAGTGATAATAGTACATTTAAATAATCATCTTAATAGCATAACAATCAAGCGAGCTTCTTGTATAAGATGTAACTGTCAGCTGTCATATATCTCATGAAGATTTTTGTCTACTTGACATATACCACTCCTGCTAATAGCAAACTCGAAAGCTAAGTGCTAGTGGTTATGTGGTCAAAACTAAGGCACTGAGAAACAAGAGTGATACTTGGGAGAGCCCTTGAGGCTAGTAATTATGCAAAGAAAATATTTGAGAAGGGGAGGGCTAATGGGGCAAGTTTCCAAGCAATTCAATGAAGAGTACACAAGCTCAATAGCATGGATTAATAAATAACAACTGGAAAAACAGAAAGTTATTTGGAGGGAATGGATTATCCTGAAGCAAGTAATGTTTATATATAGTAGTTATGCAAGAACTTGTATGTTAAGAGCTTTAATATTATTGTATTTAAATATACCAGGGGGTGGGGAAATTGGATTCCTCCAGACCACATTGGATTATACCTCTCACAAGCCCTAAGTAGAATAGATTGTGGTGGAGGATGATAGGTGTTGCAGTTCATCAACAGTTAAGACACACCCTTCAGATTCTGATAAGAAGGGTGTGAAATCACACAGATAACTGAATCTTGAAAATTCCAAATGCACGAAGGGTTCTCTTAGTTGTGTGTGAGAACAAACCTTCACCGAATACTGTATTATCCTCTCCAGCAGCCTTTCCCTATTTGTACAACTCATAACATTGCCTAATGTGGTAACAGAAAGATAGGTTACAGGTTATAAAGTCAAAACTTGTATAGAACATATATAGAAATTTTATTCAGTTACTGGGGCATTTGAAAATAATAGCTGTTTTATCACTTAAAAACTAGATGGTGATATCTGGAATTCTCTGTATTCTAATAGTTTTTTTTCTATCCACATATAGCTGGTTACACTCACATTGCCCTATCATCTGAAAACTACATAGCAATTTTATAAAAGCTATATTTATCCCTGTCTTTCCATTCATATGGATAACTGAAGATGCAAAGAAGGGCAAACTATTCAATCACTACTTCCCACTCACTCTTATTTTCCAATCCCTGTTAGCCTCCACATCTGAAAACACAGCTCTTTCAGAGCATACCGCTATTCCCTATTTTCAAATCAAAAGCAAAAGAGTAAAGGGAAATGGAATCTAGAAACTTCTGCTTTTGCCCATCTATTTTGTGTGTTTTGGCAAACTCTGATGTGGTAAACAGCTTGTGGAGGAAGGGAAGAAGCCGAACAGAAGCATAAGAAGAGAGAAGTGGTGATATTTATCTACTTCTTGAATTATTCTAAATGGCTGCCACTGTCAGGTAAAGAGATATAAGGAATAGAGCCAGACCACCCATTAGCCACTTAAAGCAGCAGGTGGCAAGGAGTAGTGATGGTAGTTTCTGCAAAAGCCTTCCAGCTGTTCTTCCCTTTTAAAGGACAGAGTAGTTACCTAATTTCTATTGTGAGAGATTCAGGTGCCATTCTTTCAGCTACTGGTCTTGTCAGCTTCTCTCTATGCATTGGAGAGGAGAAACCTTCTTAACTTTCATCTCAGATAGCAATATAACCTGATCCAGTTTTGCTAAGGGAGCATTCACAAGGTTTCAGATATGGATTTTTGCATGCATTAAAACCACTGCGGACTTTATCACACTGACCTGCTATTCTGTAACAATCTTTTTACTGTAGATAATGGATACATACCCATATTGAGCACCTTCAATATCATACCTCTCTTCAGTAGCACACATGCTGATTCATCAGTCTGTGGCTCTGGTATCAGATTGTCGCACACCCTCATAATCCCACCTTCATACCCACTGTTCTTTGCAATTTATTATTATTATTATTATTATTATTATTATTATTATTATTATTATTATTATTATTTTATTATGTCACAGCAAACAAGATAGATCTGTTGGATTTCGTATCATAAAATCACAAGTCGAACACTTCCCAAGTGTCTAGGACTATGTGATGTATTTTCGGATGATGCGTGCAGATCCCAGTAGGGTGGCCTTTTGCAGTTGGCAGATTGTAATTTTGTCAATGTCTATTGTTTCCAAATGCCGGCTGAGGTTCTGTTCAACATCTTTATTAACGACTTAGACGAAGGGTTAGAAGGCACGATCATCAAGTTTGCAGATGACACCAAACTCGGAGGGATAGCTAACACTCCAGAAGACAGGAGCAGAATTCAAAACGATCTTGACAGACTAGAGAGATGGGCCGAAACTAACAAAATGAAGTTCAACAGGGACAAATGCAAGATACTTCACTTCGGCAGAAAAAATGGAAATCAAAGATACTGAATGGGGGACGCCTGGCTTGACAGCAGTGTGTGTGAAAAAGATCTTGGAGTCCTCGTGGACAACAAGTTAAACATGAGCCTACAATGTGATGCGGCAGCTAAAAAAGCCAATGGGATTTTGGCCTGCATCAATAGGGGAATAACGTCTAGATCCAGGGAAGTCATGCTCCCCCTCTATTCTGCCTTGGTCAGACCACACCTGGAATACTGTGTCCAGTTTTGGGCACCGCAGATGAAGGGAGATGCTGACAAGCTGGAAAGCGTCCAGAGGAGGGCAACTAAAATGATTAAGGGTCTGGAGAACAAGCCCTATGAGGAGAGGCTTAAAGAGCTGGGCATGTTTAGCCTGCAGAAGAGAAGGCTGAGAGGAGACATGATAGCCATGTACAAATATGTGAGGGGAAGTCATAGGGAGGAGGGAGCAAGCTTATTTTCTGCTGCCCTGCAGACTAGGACACGGAACAATGGCTTCAAACTACAGGAAAGGAGATTCCACCTGAACATCAGGAAGAACTTCCTCACTGTGAGGGCTGTTCGGCAGTGGAACTCTCTCCCCCGGAATGTGGTGGAGGCTCCTTCTTTGGAAGCTTTTAAGCAGAGGCTGGATGGCCATCTGTCGGGGGTGCTTTGAATGCGATTTCCTGCTTCTTAGCGGGGGGTTGGACTGGATGGCCCTTGAGGTCTCTTCCAACTCTACTATTCTATGATTCTATGATTCTATGATTCTATGATTCTATGATTCTATGAGATCTCTTGGCACGGCACCGTATGTGCCCATCACCACCGGGACCACCTGCACTAGTTTCTGCCAGTCTTTGAAGTTCAATCTTGAGGTCCTGATAGCGGCTGAGTTTTTCCTGTTGTTTTTCATCAATGTGACTGTCACCTGGGATGGCAACATCAATGATCCAAACCTTTTTCTTCTCCACAACTGTGATGTCTGGTGTGTTGTGTTCCAGAACTTTGTCAGTCTGGATTCGGAAGTCCCACAGTATCTTTGCGTGCTCATTTTCCAATACTTTTGCAGGTTTGTGATCCCACCAGTTCTTTACTGCTGGCAGATGGTACTTGAGGCATAAGTTCCAATTATTATTATTATTATTATTATTATTATTATTATTATTATTATTATTATTATTAATTGCAATTTCACCATTTCAGCATTAAAACAAAATGTCAAATATATGTAGGTTGGATTGAGATAGAACCTGGAAATGATGCCCTAAGAGGAACGCCTTAAAGAGCTGAATATGTTTAGTCTGCAGAAGTGAAGATTGAGAGGAGACATGATAACAATGTGAAAATATTTGAAATAATGTCATAAGGAAGAGGGAGTTTGTTTTCTGCAGCCCTGGAAACTGGAAGCCCTTCTACACATGCATTAAAACCTGAGAGAAAGCAGGTTAAAGGGGGGGGGGGTTAAATGACATTTAACCAAAGTACAGGAGAAATCAGGTGAAATTGGGTTAAGGGCTGGAAAACATGTGTTTAAAAGATGCACTTTATAATCGATTCTTCCTGAGAAACACACACCTTTCCATGCCTGTTTGTCCCAGCAGGCATGGAAAACACTTGCTGTCCTTCCCTCCCCCTGTGTGGACTCCTCCAGACCATGGGCATTTCTGAAAAGCCCAAAACATCAAATGGAGACACGGGTGACTCAGGGAAGCACAAGTGGAAAGCAAATATAACTCTCTCATGTTCTGTCTTTTACACTTTTTAATGCTAAACAGAACTTTAATTAACAATTGGGAGAAATCAGACATCTGAGGGGAAAAATTATTTTTTTAAAATGGCTGTTATATGTTGTACCTAATATGCGCATATGCACATCTCTGGAGTGAATTTTTAAAAAACCTTCTGCAGGATGTCCCCTGTCCGCTCTCCATTTTAGTCCATTTCAAAAAAACAGCCATGAGGACACTGGGGGACTATACAGTGGGACTGACAGGTATGTGTTTGGACTCCCTTTGAGGTCCACATTTTAAAACCGCACTTCTTTGTCCCACATTTTGCCGCTGTCTGGAAGTGCCCTAGGACTCAGAGCAGTGGGTTCAAATTACAGGAAAGGAGATTTCAGCTGAACATTAGGAAGAACTCCCTAACTATAAGAGCTGTTCAACAATGGAACTCGTTGCCTCAGAGTGTGTTGGCGGCTCCTTCTTTATAGGTTGTTAAGTGAAAACTGGATGGCCATCTGTGTTTTGATTGTGTTTTCCTGCATAGGAGGGGGGTTGGACTGGATAGTCTCTTCCAACTCTATGGTTCTATGATTCTGTGACATTATTTTACTGTCGGCATACCAGCATAGAAGTGGAATGCACCCATTGTACTAAGATGGGAGCAAAGCGGGATGGAGAGCTATTTCACCTATCAATAATTAGAGATGAGAGAATCGTGGACAGAAGGCAAACTGGTAGCAGGATGAACACACCATTGTACAATGGAGACTGTCACCAAAGGTGATTGTCCAGTTGTAATGCTGTTTTGCCTTCCTTGTGTGATAAAGTCCAAAATCTCCTACCTATCTTGTTTGGCTCTTCTGTACTTTACAAGAGCATTCAGAAAGTGTCCCTGTTTATAAATCCCCATTTACAATTATATCCCCCTTCAGTAAGTACATTCTATTGTGTCTGGACTTTTTAAGGGTGTGGTGGTACACAACTCCCTCTCTTTTTATCCTGAGTTCATCATGCAGGGAATGTCTCTTGGGCTCTGCCAGTGACACTTAGCTGAACTCTCCTTCTGGCAATCAGATTTACTTCCATCACTTGCAAGGTTTGCTGCCATCCTTGCTTCTTTTGTCACAGACACAATTTGTTTCTTTGTTTTATGTAGAAGTCAGGGTTAAGTTGTGCAGCTTGGTATATTCTTCACAGCATACAGAGTGTGTGAAAGCACTGAAGGTCAGAGATGTCATAACAAAACAAAGCAATGAAATATGAGAATGTCCAACACATTCTGGAGTGGGTGAGGACATTTCAAACTGAAGAAATAAAGAAGAAAATGTGACTAGGGAAGAAAGCTTCTTAATCCAGTAGCTGCTTCTATTTTTTGTTGCTGTTGTGGTTCAACTTTTACTGAAGCTGAAGAAGTAGGCATACTACCTTGCTTTCCACTGCAGATTGCTCTGTTTAGTGTATTGATCTATTGCAATGGCTTGTATAAGACATCACACCATGGAAAATGACATGGGAGGAAAGGTTTAGAAAGAGAAAAGGCAATGAGACATGAACCAGCCATCCTTTATTCTGGCTTATCTTTCTGCATCTCAGTGCCAACGCATAGGCAACAGAGCTACAGTTCTTGCTTAACTATTTCAGGCTACAGCTGGAAATATGAAATTATGTAGTTGAAGATCTTCCATCATAAGCACACACACACACAGCAGACATGTCAGAGAGCATGGTGTGAACCCAGGCATATCTTCAAAATTCTTGCTTTCATCTAGGAAGTCTCTTCCATGGAAAAATAATCATGCAACTGTCCTTTGCTATTGCTGTATCTCTTTAAGTCATGGCTGACCTAGGAGACCTTACAGTGAACATCTCATAGGACTTTCAGTGCAAGATTTCTTCAGAGAGGGTTTCCCATTGCCCTTTTCTGACATTGGGAGAATGTGATTTTTCTCAGTGGGTTTCCATGGCTGAGTAAGGATTTGAATTCTGATTTCCCAGAGTTTTATTCCAATACTGAAATTACTATATCATGCTGTCTCTGAGCTATCCTATACAATGTATATCCACAGTATATAACTATTATATGCACTAGAGCAGGGTTTCCTAAACCTTTTCCAATCAAGAAATTTTTTCGTGACCCCTTTCCACCTGAGAAGTTTTCACACAACTCTGGTTATATAGGTATATAAAACTGGTATACAAATTAATCATTTACTGTTTTATAATATATAAGCATTTCAAGGCTTGCTAAATAGGCTAAACCTGAAGGGTTGTGTGGTTGCAAGGCACAGGATAGTAAAACCTGATGAATCTTAATTCAAAAGAAACAAAGTTGGTACATACTGACTACAGAATACTGGCATGAGATGACATGGAGGAGGGTGGAAAAGTCAGCAGATCACTGAGGCTTCAGCATAACATTTTCCCCTGGATAAACAAGCTAAAGACTTCCTCTTTGATTCCATGTGAAAGGTTCTTCCTACAGCCAGCCAAAGAGAGCATTTTGATTTGATGATGAGAGCAGGACCCTCAAGATAGATAACATAGGGCACACTCAATTGTCTTTTTTATGCTATCCCGAAGGGGAAAACAGCTTCTCCTCTTTTCCCAGTCCATCCCCATGAAAACATGGGTGCAAATAGGGAGTTCTCTTTAACTAGGAACATGTCCTTTATTTGTTTTTAGACTCTATTGTTCTAAATTATTCTAATATTTTGCTGAAGGCATTAGGCTGATGGTGAGTTTTGAACTTCAAGTCAGTTTAGAGGAAACAAATTATTTAGATCCATTCCAATATGACTTATGGTCTGATTGGAGGACAGAAACCACCTAAATGTCTATGGTGAATGATTTACATTCTCTAGCCCCAAATTTCAATAATGTGTACATTAGACAAGTTTCTCTGAGTAGAATATTACAGCAATGAAGAGTTACCACATAACACATTCTTTCTGCAAGATCCACCCTCTATATTTCTGAAGATGAGAACACTTTGAAAAAGCGTTGTTGTATGTCTTTCGGGCTGTGTGGCCATGTTCCAGAAGTATTCTCTCCTGACGTTTCGCCCACATCTATGGCAGGCATCCTCAGAGGTTGTGAGGTATGGAACCTCACAACCTCTGAGGATGCCTGCCATAGATGTGGGCGAAACATCAGGAGAGAATACTTCTGGAACATGGCCACACAGCCCGAAAGACATACAACAACCCTGTGATCCCGGCCATGAAAGCCTTCGACAACACTTTGAAAAAGGCTTCAGATGAAGATTCCAATAAATTGACAGATGGATTTTGGAAATGGTGGTCCTAAGCCATGTCCTGCCTTAATTGTTGCTCAAACTGAGCTGAGAAATATACATTTGAAATGTCTTAGTCTGGTTCATACTGCTCCTACCTCTAGTCTAGGTGCAATATTATATGCTTGCTAGTAGTTTTTGAGAAGTCTTCATATTTTGAGGTGCCCATGCAGAATACATGTGGTGGCTCCCCGGCTGTGGAACACCCTCCCCAGAGATATTGGACAAGCTCCAATACTTTTGGGCTAAAAACATGGTTATGTGCTCAGGCTTATAATGAATAATGGCAAAGATGACACGGACTGTCTTATGGCTAAAGCAAAAGGTTTTTGTGGACGAATGGATCTGACTATTTGTTTTTAAATTGTTTTAAAATTTTTATATTTAATAGTTTTAATTGATTTTATGTACTGTGTAATTTTGATCTTGCGTCAAATTACTGCCATTGTTGTAAGTCGCCCAGAGTCCCTTTGGGTGAGAAGGGCAGGATATAAAAGTTGGAAATAAATAAATAAATAAACAAATATATTAGCCAGGCAGGAAGGACTGAAGTTTAATGGTATCAAAGCCTTTGAAAAGTCCAGTTGAACCAAGAGAGTTGCCTTCAACATCCTCCGTATTGCCTTGAGCAAAAAGATAATATTGAAGACTGTGTGGTAACTATCCAAAGTAATCTTTGCTTTCTATATTGAGGTTTTCCCTGATTTTTTTTTTAAAAAAAGAATGCAGAATGGGTGGAGACTGCACTCGCTGGTGTGATGGTTTAGAACATGACACACAGTGGGAGAAGGCAGGAGAACATACAGTGTCTGATGGGGTTTATAAAGTGAAACAATGTCTTGTTAAATGGAAGGGGGTGAAAAGCTTTGCTAAGAAGATGACATCCCCCCATCTTCTGCAATATGTTTAATGAAGTCTTTAGATTCTTTTGATACTCCTACTTCTTACAGCAGTGGTTCTCAACCTGTGGGTCCCCAGGTGTTTTGGCCTACAGTTTAACAGCTGTTAGGATTTCTGATAGTTGAAGGCGAAAACATCTGGGGACCCATATGTTGAGAACCACTGTCTTAGAGGTACCAGATATCAACACAATCTCCCCCAAGACACTCTTACAATTACAAAAGTCTAGCTCTTTAGTTCCCCCATCTCCAATTGCTTTTAATAACTGATGGACAACAAGGATCTAGAGATGGCCTACATAATGCTGAATGCACGTTTTCTCAAAATACCTCTTGCCTTTTAAAGGAAGGACAAAGCTAGTCCTACTTATAGGTACCCTCCTCAAAGAGCAATTTTGGTTATCATGAAAGAGCAGTACATTTGTGTAATTTGTAATTATTTTTTACTGTCAAAGAGATGAAGAGGGGTCTTAGGGTATTCTGCTTCATGTCCCAAAATAATTTGGCTGACTTTGACTACTGTGCACTTATTTGGAGAGGAAGGATTTGCAACAAAATGTCTCAGGCTGGCCCAGGAGAAGGGAATCCTTGTAAACTGTCCAGTTAAACCTTTTTTCCCTGCCCTTGTTCTGAATCTCTGCTTTGTACTCATCATATGTGCCTTCTTAATCTACACACTGAAACTGAGACAACTATGCCACCTACATCTTGTTATCAGGAGTTACACTCTGTGATTTTGTCTGCTTCAATAATTGACCACCTTATTTGTTAGGGAAACTTTTTTATCCCCTGAGCTGTTTATTGTCATTACTTCACTAATCTAGCCTCACTACTGTTTAACCCCACTGCCATTATAGTAGGAAATGAGCAATTGCGAACAATAGGTTCCACTGGAGTTGAGTTTAAAGCAGTGATAATTTCCCCCAAAGGACTGTTTTTCAAAGTTAATCAACTAATCCAATAAAAGCAAATCCCACTACATTTCGTGACTGAATTGGAGGTCCTCTTCCCAGTGATTCCATGAATCCTTTCTGCCTTTCAAACTAGAAATTGAGGAATGTGAAGATTAAATCAATTTTAAGGATTTTAAAGCTTGTTTGGTAAGAAGTAAGTGCCATTAAACCCAAACTGTATCTACACTACAGATTTATAGCAGTTTGACACTACTTTAACTGCATGCCTCCATCCTATCGAATCCTGGGATTTGTAGTTTGGTGAGATATTTACTTTTCTCCTTCCAGAGAGCTCTCAGGCAGTAGTTGCCATACTGTTGTTATAGCATAAGAACGAACTGTGAGCTAAGTCAAAACTGCCCACAGCATTACACCCCTTTAATTTGTGAATGTAATTACAGTAGAGTCTCACTTATCCAAGCTAAACGGGCTGGCAGAAGCTTGGATAAGCGAATACCTTGGATAATAAGGAGGGATTAAGGAAAAGCCTATTAAACATCAAATTAGGTTATGGTTTTACTAATTAAACACCAAAACATCATGTTATACAACAAATTTTATAGAAAAAGTAGTTCAATATGCAGTAATGTTATGTTGTAATTACTGTATTTATGAATTTAGCACCAAAATATCACGAAATATTGAAAACTTTGACTACAAAAATGGCTTGGATTATCCAGAAGCTTGGATAAGTGAGGCTTGGATAAGTGAGACTCTACTGTATTTTATTTCTCTTTCATTTCATTTCAAGCATTTATATCCCAACTTTCATTCATAAATACAGCAGAGTCTCATTTATTCAAGCTAAAGGGGCCGGCAGAAGCTTGGATAAGCGAATATCTTGGATAATAAGGAGGGATTAAAGAAAAGACTATTAAACATCAAATTAAGTTATGATTTTACAAATTAAGCACCAAAACTTCATGTTATACAACAAATTTGACCAAAAAAAGTAGTTCAATTCGCAGTAATGCTATGTAGTAATTACTGTATTTACAAATTTAGCACCAAAATATCATGATATATTGAAAACGTTGACTACAAAAATGGCTTGGATTATCCAGAGGCTTGGATAAGCGAGGCTTGGATAAGTGAGACTCTACTGTACTTTTAAAAAGGATTACGAATAATACATTAGGTGGTCCCCTGCCCTTGGTCTTATAATCTAAAAAAAAATACCAGAATTCTTGGAGCTGACATAATTTCTTGTTGTTCTATTCTGTGTGCTTTTTACAAGATTAGATAAGGAGATATGCAGTTCCCACTTGCACAAGCAATTATATGTTCACCCAACATACAATAGGCTGGCTTACAACCTGGTAGTAGTTAAGCATACTTATGACCTCCTCATTCAAAGACCAGAAGACTGGCTAAGGCAGTGGTTCTCAACCTGTGGGTCCCCAGGTGTTTTTGCCTACAACTCCCAGAAATCTCAGCCAGTTTACCAGTTGTTAGGATTTCTGGAAATTGAAGGCCAAAACATCTAGGGACCACAGGTTGAGAACCACTGAGCTAAGGGGTGCAGTGGAATGTCACCAGCCAAACTGCCTCCTACCACTGTTTCAGGCAGGTTAGCTGGCTGCCCCTATCTGTATGAATATACTGGTTGAGTTTATACTCCACCAAATTGTTAACTTTAACACTACTAAATTAGAAATACAAGGAAACTGTCAAGGAAGTTGACAGATTTGTCAATCACTACAGCCAGGGAAACAGATAGGTGTTTTGTAAAGGGTGATATTTATATAATCTGTCAACTAGGGTGCATTTTTATCCCACTAAAATTACTGACTTCTTTCTGAAATCTGAAACTGGAAAATATTTGTCAGGCACTCATACATCCATGTGGCTTTATGTTGCATGTTGGATTGTGCAGCAATTGTTCCTCCACTGGTGGGCTGAAACAACTGTATCACACAATCTGCTTGTCTCATCTTAAAGCACTTTAAATTCTCTTCAAATTCAGCAGAAACTCCCTCTATCATAATCACACCAGATTCAGAACCTCTCTGTAATCTGTTTTCTCTATCCATAGAAATATGTTAATAATTCCTGGTTGTTATTGTTGTTTTCTGAAGAAGAAGAAAACCTAAATAGAATGCTTGCTGAGCATTTATCTGCCTAACTGCTTAACGAGGGAATTAATTAATGTTCATGAAGAGATCTGAAGAAAGCACTGTAGGATACTTAGTATTATTAATTTATTACCTCTTCATTATTAAATGTCACATCCGCTATGATAATTCTCAGAGTATACTTAGTAGCAAATCAGTTTACAGCTCTCTACCAGCATGGTGTGATCATTATATTCCTAACTTCCGTCCTTTAGTTTACTTCCCATAATCACATTTTCATGGTTCATAGTGTTAATACCTGTGGCTTCTTTCTAATTCTTAAATTGCTGCACAAGCCGAACATCTAATCTTGAATCTGCCGTCATAAACAGACGTTGTTGTTGTCTTATTTTTCTTACAAGCAACAGTGTCATCCAATGACCTTCATACAGCTGGAATGAATCCATATTTCCCTAAGCAACCTCTTCAAAGCACTGGGTGTAAAATCAGCTCTACCAGAAAGGGCAGCAAGGATAACTAAAATGGTGTGTATCGAGTATTTTAATGAAAGCTTTCTCCTAACCTATTCTTCATCATTGAAACTTCATCCTCTTCAAAAACTGTAAGAGAAAACTCCAAAGGCACACATTTGTGACACTGTTAGAAGGTCTTACTTATCATACTAGACTAGGTTCTATTTTGTGTTTCTTATTTCATTTTATTTCATTTTTAATCTGACTTTAAGCAGAGGGATTTTGGCTGAACACAACAGCATGACAACTAGGTACTTTGAAAATCTAGCAAGGGATACAATCATATGTAATAATACTCCATCATTCCCAAGGGAGGTCTTAGGAATACATGTGCTCCCGAGGGCAACTTTATTATTCTCAAGTATGATTCTAGGAATTATGCTGTGCTATCATACAGCATCATTATAGTGGACAAGCTGCTAGCCACACCTAAGCCTCATTTAGACTATGTTTTCAACTTTAAAAATGAAAACAAGTACCACTACTAAGAACCCCTACTCACTTCCATACCATTGTATTTCTGATTTCTATGTATGATTGTGAAAATGTGATAGTGGATAAAAGCTGACAGGAATGGAATCAACATTTGAAATGTGATGCTGGAGAAGAGCTCTGTATATACTGTGAACTGCCAAAAAGAGCAATACAAGAAGACAAAACTTCTGTCATAGGCCCCTTCCACACAGCTGAATAAAATCCCACATTATCTGCTTTGAATTGGAATATATGGCAATGTGGACTCAGATAACCCAGTTCAAAGCAGATATTGTGGGATTTTCTGCCTTGAGATTTTGGGTTATATGGTTGTGTGGAAGAGCCCATAGTTTGTCCACATCATGATGACTCATTACAAAAATTGATAATGCTTGTTAAAATTGCATGAAGTAGAAGAAAATGAACACTGCATTACAAGTGTATTGGTTCAGTAAAAGAGGCCAAGTTCCTGAGTTTACAAGATCTGAGCAGGACTGTTGAAAAGAAGATGTCTTGAGGCGAGTGTACACGGGCATGAAAGGCTGGGTTCACCTTGAATTGACTCCTATCCTCATAGTTTTCCAGTACTTCTGGTGAGTCTTGTAGATTATCTGGGTTAGCCAGCTTTGACCTTTTTCAGGCAAAGTCATGGGATGCTCTAGTACAGTGCTTTCCGACCTTTGGTCTTCCAAATGCCTGAGATTTTTACTCACAGAAACCCCAGCCAGCTTAGCCAACAGTCAGGAATTTGGAGGGAGAAAACGTGGAGGCAGTGACAGACTTTATATTTCTAGGCACGAAGATCACTGCAGATGCAGACTGCAGCCAAGAAATCAGAAGACGTTTACTTCTTGGGAGGAACCTTGACAAAATAGTGAAGAGCAGAGACATCA
Organism: Anolis carolinensis; assembly: GCF_035594765.1. NCBI lineage: Eukaryota > Metazoa > Chordata > Lepidosauria > Squamata > Anolidae > Anolis > Anolis carolinensis. Next base: position 153,950,645 of record NC_085843.1, read on the forward strand.
CACTGGCAATGAAGGTCCGCATAGTCAAAGCAATGGTATTCCCCATAGTAACCTATGGATGCGAGAACTGGACCATGAGGAAGACTGAGCGAAGGAAGGTAGACGCTTTTGAACTCTGGTGCTGGAGGAAAATCCTGAGAGTGCCTTGGAACGCAAGAAGATCCAACCAGTCCATCCTCCAGGAAATAATGCCTGGCTGCTCACTGGAGGGAATGATATTAGAGGCAAAGCTGAAGTATTTTGGCCACATCATGAGGAGACAGGAAAGCTTGGAAAAGATCACGATGCTGGGGAAAATGGAAGGAAAAAGGAAGAGAGGCCGACCAAGGGCAAGATGGATGGACGGTATCCTTGAAGTGACTGGCTTGACAGTGAAGGAACTGGGAGCGGTGACGGCCAACAGGGAGCTCTGGCATGGACTGGTCCATGAGAGTCGGAGATGACTAAATGACTGAGCAGCAGCAGCAGAAGTCAAAGCTATCTAGAGGACCAAAGATTGGGAACCACTGTTCTAGTGTTTGCTGGAAACTCTTGAGTATATTTTGGCTTTGGTACATTGTCGACTATTAGACCAGTCCACTGTCCAGATGGGATACTGCCAGCATTATCCTTTTTCTGCCCCCTTCAGTGTGTGGAAAAGGAGATGAATCATGCCCATGTTGCTGCCATCACTGCTCCCAACCAACTAGAGAACTCTGTACAAGCTCCTGTCCATCACAAGTACCTCATTCTGCATAATTAGGAAGAAGGCAGGGAGTTGGCCAAAAGCTTGCACAGTTGAAATTGACTTGATGAGAATTAAGAATTCAGCCCCTACATATTCACTGTTCTTTCATTTTCTACTCATCTTTGGGACTACTTTGGCCTTAGGTCCTCATCACAAAGAGCTAAAATTGGTGGCATGCACCATTTTTAGCCCAGGTCACCCATGGAGCCGGCCGGCTCTCATCACATGATTCCGTGCCAGTTCCATGGGTGAAGGAGGGTGGAGCTGGTGCATATTGCCCGCAGGGTAACACAGGAGAACTCCCGTGTTGCCATACAAGCTATGGTGGGAAGCCACATGCACCATGTGAGCTCATACTTCCCTCATATGATCACCCTCCCATGGATCCGGCTGATGAGGGGTACCAGGTTCCCCACGCCTCTATACGAACCGGAGTGTTGACGGTAGTGGCCACCAGCCATCTCATGAAGTCTTTGGCCACTTAAAATGTGTTTTCCCAAAAGGTCTGTTATAGAACTTCACCACGGCTGTAAGGTAAAAGGTAAAGGTTTCCATTGACGTTAAGTCATGTCTGACTCTGGGGGTTGGTGCTCATCTCCATTTCTAAGACAAAAAGCCAGCGTTGTCCGTAGACACCTCCAAGGTCATGTAGCCGGCATGACTGCATGGAGCACCGTTACCTTCCCGCCGGAGTGGTACCTATTGATCTACTCACATTGGCATGTTTTCGAACTGCTGGGTTGGCAGGAGCTGGAGCTAACAGCGGCCGTTCACGCCGCTCCCGGGGTTTGAATCTGGGACCTTTCAGTCTCCAGCTCAGTGCTTTAATGCACTTCACCACCGGGGTTCCTATTACAGCTCCACAGCTGTAAATCTAACCCATAATTCAGCACACTTGGTGTTCCCCATGTGCTTAACAAAGTGTATTTGTCCACCATCAGTTCAAATCCACTGATGGTTCAGAAACCTTAATTGTTTCTTCATGCACATATTCCTCGCCATTTCTAAAGACTGAATGTGTGGGTGTGAGCCAGTTTGGATGCTATGGATTCAACAAATAGGGCAGGGCAAAGAAACAGCTCCATTATTCCTCAAGCAACAGTAAACAATGAGCAGCTAAGTAGTGTATGGTATTAACCTGAGCATAGTGAGCAGGAGGCAGGCAGGCAGCAAGAAGAACAACAGCACTTAAGTCCTAGTGTTTTTACTGGCATTTTTGTCCTGTAGCAGAGCATTCCTACACTACTCTATTCAGAAGCCCTATTATGTAAAGAAGTGGAGCTTTAAACTAAAAACATGAGAAATGTTTTCATTCCAGTTAGTGGTCTAGTGACCTCTCATTTTTTGCCAAAAGATGTGTTTTCTTTGCTTTTCTGGATTAAGAATGAGTAACAAAGAAAGTTCTACTCTCCATCAGATTATTTTCATTTTTTTAATTCAAGGCCAAATCTAAAGACTAAGTCCTGTCCTTGGAAAAGTGCATTGTATCAATTTGCTGAAATATTTTATTTATGTGAGGCAAGTATCAATGTGCTTCAGCAATCTTTGCCCCATCGGATTCAGAGGAGGAAGAACAACAGGAGAACAAAGAGCATGTGTTGTCAAAGATGCTGTCATTGCAACATAATTTCTTGGCTGCCATCTGAAAGGGGAAATAAAACAAAAGATAGTAACATATTTTATGTGAGCTTCAGAGGCAAGGAACTGGCATTCAGTTACTTCTTTGCTAAAACACATCACTGGATAAAGAAACAGAGCTCAAAATGGCATCTTTGAAAATCCTTATATAAACACTGGTTATGAGGTTCTTTTCTGAAATAAGCTTTGCTGCAGCTTGTCAAACTCACAAACTCTCTCTTTCTTTCCTTCCATTTTTTTCTTTTTGTAGAATCTCTTTATGGCCCTCAGCTGCTTACTTTTGTACAGCTGTCATTGTGTGATCCTGTTCTCTTTCTTCATTTGTATCATAAAAAGGAACAAGTTTGCATTATATGAGCTGAAACATCCAGCCACCTACAACTTTCTCCCAACCTACATAGTCCCTGTGTGGTGATTCAACAACAAGCCAGATATTCTATCAAAAATGTGGGGATAAACATGATTGAGGTTCTGTCGGATACCTACAGCCAGCTGTCTGTGTTCACAAATTCTGCACCTACAGATTCAACCACAGATTGCTTGCAAATATCACCCCTCCCCCAAATAATATTCCAGAAGCAAGCATTGGTTTTGCCATTTTATATAAGGGAAGCAATCTTACTACCCTATCATATATAATGGGACTGGAACATCCACATATTTTGGAACCACCCGTGAATAATATTCCATTGTTGTGCTATTGTTGTATCAGTATTCTTATATGTTCTATTTTATATGAGTTTTCTCTTTTCTCCAGATAATTTTTAAATAAGTATTTCTATCAGCTGGGAAATAATATGCTTGAAACAGAATTGCTGAAATTATAAAATCAACTATAAAGAGGATTTGATATGTTTATTTGTTTGTTTAGAATATTCTTCATCCAAAGGGCTCCCAAAGCATCTTACAAATTATTATTTTGACAATGCCCTGCCCTTTGGTTTACAGTCTCAAAATGACTCAAGGAAAAGTGAGTGAAAATTGGGAGAGGGGACTATGTCCAGTAAATGTTGGCTGCTCTTCTCTCCTTCAGAACAAAGGCAGTTGGTGTAGGGAGCTGCACAGATTTTTTTTATGATACTTCCTATAGCTAGTAAAAGGGAAAGCTTTCCCCTGACATTAAGTCCAGTCATGTCTGACTCCGGGGGTTGGTGCTCATCTCCATTTCTAAGCCGAAGAGCCGGCGTTGTCCGTAGACACCTCCAAGGTCATGTGGCTGGCATGACTGCATGGAGCGCCGTTACCTTCCCGCCGGAACAGTGCCTATTGATCTACTCACATTGGCATGTTTTCGAACTGCTAGGTTGGCAGAAGCTGGAGCTATAAGCGGGCGCTCACTCCGCTCCCGGGATTTGAACCTGGGACCTTTCGGTCTGCAAGTTCAGCAGCTCAGTGCTTTAACACACTTCGCCACCGGGGTTCCTCTTCCTATAGCTAGCTAACTACAAAAACTTATGTGAGAATGATTAAGGGTGCACCTGGGCAGGACAGAAAAGGTGGTGCTGACCCAGAGTGGGGTATTCTGTATCATTATTGCTGGAAGCTACACTCCACACCTCCTGGCTGATTTGGAAGCTGGGTGGAAGCTACACTCCAGGCCCTCAAACTGCAGTGGTTGCATGGCTGAGTAGTGCCAGTACTTGTTCAGCATTCACCAGCCATGATCCTTACCCCTTGAGCTGCCATTTGTGGTGTCCACCAGTGATAAAAATTGCACTGGACACAGCTCAGCAGTTGGAATGACAATATCCAGAGCAATGAAGTAATGGTAGAAAGAGGAACAGAGAAATTGCTCCCTCCTCCCTTCCCCACCCTGCCTGCACTGATCTCCTTTGTGTCAGGGAACTTGCATCCTGACTGAGTCAGGTCTCACCTTAGCTCATCCGTGAGACCACTCAGCAACGGCAAAGCGGCACCGACCAAGAACGACAGCTCAGTCGATCTTTATCTGCTGATCCCAGCGGCACTAAAGACTTTATTTTACAAGATATTTACAATGCTAATAACCAAAACTATCAGGATGCATCTTGCCTCCGCAAGAACAGATCATGGAGTTTCTCCGTGTCTCTCTGAGTCTGTTATAAGTGCAATGAAGCACCTCCACACATTCCACAATCCATGACATATCTTCCTATCATGTAGCACAAACGGAAGTCTTGATCCATTTGCCCTTCTGGCCATCAATCAGGGCTTGTTGTAATTAATTCCTTGACTGCTGGAATGCTTGCCGGAATGAATACACACACTTCAACAACAACAACAATAGATTAAACATTTCACTACAATATCACAAAAACCTGTAACACTCTGCACTCTGGACATCATCACTGCAAGTGTCCAGCATCATTTACCTTCCCAGTGGATGCCACAAATGGGAGATCAAGGGGGGAAAGTAGATGCCATTCCCTGTCCCCAGGATGCCCATGCCCAGGGAAAGTGGGATAGTGTGTAAACAACCACAATTGCTTTCTACATATCAAGCAGCACAGTTTATTACAAATACCTAAAGTTATTGTTTAGTTACTCCAGAGTTTTGGGAAAGTTCTGGAGTATCTGGTGACTTCTGTTAACATGGTTTGAGGTCATATTAAGTAGCCTTGACCCACATTATGGCAAATCAGTTTGATGTGTCATGTAACTGAGCTGATTCCCCGCACTCCTTGGCTTAAAAAGCAAAGAAGATACACCCCAGATGTTTTAATTGCAATGAAATAAACACTACGGTCACAATTCCTTTGGAGCTTTATAGTGTCATAGCTTGGAGTTATTCTAGCTATAAGGAAGCAGTTGATAGTTGGTTACCTAACGTTGAAGAAACATGCTCATCCAGCTTGTTTCAATGTCAGATAAGAAATTATCCACCATCTCCTTACATAACAGTTATGCTCAATTGTATAATTGCTGCCTAATGGCCATATTTCAATTTCCATCACACCACTGCTACTTTGAATTTCTAAACTGCTACTTTGAGTTTCCTGCTGGTTTGAATGGAACATTTCATCATTTTAAAGTAATGGAATTAGTATGATTTCAACCAGTGAATGTGAAATCTTAAAAAATGTCTAATTGTCTCAATAAATATTCAAATTCTGAAATTTTGCTCAAGAAAAAAATGAAAAGAATATTTTGTTTTAAATAAATAATGCATTTTCACAGCAAAATTATTTTTCCTTTTCCATCCATCTAAAACAATACCAATTTTCAACCTTGCTGGTTTGTTTGGTTGGTTTTTTTTTGCTTGCTTGAGAGGAGGGTTTTTTTTTTCCTTATCAGCTTATGTGCATTGAGACTTTCCAATTTCCATATCACAGGGGCATATTTTCAAGAAAAGGATATCAACCAGCTTTTGGAAACTAAATTATTGCTTGCAACTCATAGATACCATGATGCTGCTTACAAGGATTTTTCCTATTAAGGTTTAAGCAAGCGTAAGTGCCACGGAAAATAACCTTTCATATGTGCCAGCTTAGGAAAGAGCAGATAGGAAGGGGAAGAATGCAAGCAATTCTATCAAAAGTTTAAAGATATCGCTTCTGGCTTTTAATAATAGAATAAAACATAGGTAGTGGAACTACATAGAATACTTGGTGGGATACCTTAATTTATTTGTGTGTATGTGTGTGTTCCTAGGCTTTCTTTTAGTAAAGTAGTCCTGCTTGTTTAATTATAATTATCTTCTGAGATATACATATCTTATGATAACCTGTGCAGTGTTTTCCTCTATTTCATGTATCATGAATCCCCCAATTGAATAAGTAAAAACCACTTTAGCTCAATTCTATGAAATCCTGGAAGTTGTAATTTGCTGAGACAGCAGCTCTCTTTCAAAGGAAGGCTAAAGACCTTGTAAAACTATAGCTCCCATAATTCTCTAGCATTGAGCTATGGCAGTTAGAGTGGTGTCAAAGTAGTGGAGATGCACCCTTTGTTTTCAGTATGTGTGTCAGACATATATGTGACATAAGGACTTTGAAGAGGCATGTTCAAATAGTTTAAAAAGTTGTCTTCTAAGCTAAAATGTTAAAAAAGGAGTTCTTTTGTAGAAAACCCAACCTCCTCCACCACCACCATCCTTAAAGTATCAAATCCCACACAAAGTATGCTATAAATAGCTTTTTTCCCCTTTCTAGCTGTTCATGTCTAAAAACAAAGCAACATTGAGTTTTGTTTTTATTGGAATCAGTGTCATAGGATCTACATCTCAAAGGGGGTTTTGCATAATAAAACTTGAATTACACTGTCCTGACGATAGCCTTGGGAAGTAGAAGCACAGGAACCATAGAACAACCACAAAAACTGCATATAAATTAGTACAGACAAGGGAGGTTTGGCTGCATTAAAAACTCAATCTCTTCCATCATGCTATAGAGATATTGCTTACTTGGAAAATTATGGATTTTTATTAAAATATTGCCAATATCTAAAATTACAAGTGGTACCAGTATGTCACCCATGTCACATTAATTTGGAGGAGAAGTCAATCTAGAGAGCAGTTGCTATCAGCAAAGACATATGGCACATATGTCTTTCCGTCGGACCATCCACACAGTACCTTTATCCCAGGAGCTCCTGGTTCAAAATGGAGGGTTGCTAGACAACATCTCCTGAAAATACGAGAGGAATTGCTACAAAGTCCTAAAAATGCAAGATTTTCAGGGTTGTTGTATGTCTTTCGGGCTGTGTGGCCATGTTCCAGAAGTATTCTCTCCTGACGTTTCACCCACATCAATGGCAGGCATCCTCAGAGGCTGTGAGGCATAGATAAACTAGGCACAGCCTCTGAGGATGCCTGCCATAGATGTGGGCGAAACGTCAGGAGAGAATACTTCTGGAACATGGCCACACAGCCCGAAAGACATACAACAACCCTGTGATCCCGGCCATGAAAGCCTTCGACAAAGCAAGATTTTCAGTTATGGGTATACAGTAGAGTCTCACTTATCCAAGCCTCGCTTATCTAAGCCTCTGGATTATCCAAGCCATTTTTGTAGTCAATGTTTTCAATATATCGTGATATTTTGGTGCTAAATTCGTAAATACAGTAATTACAACATAACATTACTGCGTATTGAACTACGTTTTCTGTCATATTTGTTGTATAACATGATGTTTTGGAGCTTAATTTGTAAAATCATAACCTAATTTGATGTTTAATGGGCTTTTCCTTAATCCCTCCTTATTATCCAAGATGTTCGCTTATCCAAGCTTCTGCCAGCCCATTTAGCTTGGATAAGTGAGACTATACTGTATTCCTGTTCTGGCCAGAAAATGTGAATATTCTAATTTCTGTATGTCTCTACACTCAGAAAATACAGGATTTTTGTGTTGGTTTGTTCCCGGGTTATACATGTCGGTTCCTGATTGATTGTATCCAAGAGGGTGAAAACTTTATCCTGGCATGAGAAACTTCGTCCTCCACATGTTTAATGAAGTGTGTGATACACAAACAAAGGTTTTCCCATATTATCAACTTTCCCCATGTATTTATGATAAAAGCAATGAGGAATAGACATATATAACCCAGGAACAGCATCCCTTTGTTCCCAGGCACAAGTACATGAACAAACCTGTCTGAACAGATAATGACAAAGTTCTGTTCCTGGTTTGAAAATGTCAGTTCCTGTTTAATAGTGTAGTCCTGACTTTGCAAGTAGTTGTCCTATTCCACAAACTTTGTTTGTGTTCCACAAACTTCATTAAACATGTGGAGGACAAAGTTTCTCTTGCCAGGACAAAATTTTTGCCCTCTAGTCAACTTTTGCCATCTTTTCAGGATAAAAGCAGTGAGGAGCAGATATGTATGAACCAGGAACAAAACTCATATGAACGATGCACATATTCGCATCTGCGCATCTGCGCATTTAAATGTTGTTTTTTTAAAAGCCAACATTTCTGGCGGATGTCTTGAGGTGGCCATCTTGCGGACTTTGAAGTCCCATAATGAAGCAGCAAGTCTGGACGTTGAAGGCAGGTCCTGGGTTGGTTTTGTTTTTGTTTTGTTTTGTTTTTTTTGCCTCTCATGGAAAACCCATGATTTGGTGCTGTTTGGAAGCACCCTGTATCAGCTCTATTTAGGTACTTTTGCTTTTAATACTTAATTCCACTTCTTTCTTTTTCTCTTGTTTCACACTCTCCTTCCACCCATCCTTGAAGCTCTGTCTGAATATTTTCTCCTTTTTGCATTTTTCTCATTCTCTATCTCTTATCAAATCTCCTGGTTTCATTCATCCTTTTCCTCCATCGCCAGTTTCCCTCTTTCCTCTTCTTTTTCTCTTTTTACTCACACTACTATACTCAATACATTCATCTTCCTCCTCATGCCTTTTTTCCTTCCCTCCTTGTTTGCAGCTCTTTCTCCCTGGCCCAAGAATACCATGAATTATATCTGGGATATCTTAAATTCTCTGCATATTAAATCTGTAAGACCAATTTAACTCAGGAAGATGCGTTATTGAAGGTACAAGCAGAGATACTATCACTCTGTTGATATTTTTCCCCCATGAGCTGCACTTCTTAGAGACTACAAATGGTGTACCGCCACAGGATTTACATTTCTACAGCTGAAGTTACTTCTTTGAAGAGGTTTCATTATATCTGGATCACCCAACAGTAGTCAGCTGTATTCCTGACACATAATGCAAAAACCAGCAGGAAGTAGTGCAGCTATTTCCTGCTTCATAACAAACTATGCTAAAGAAGTTTCCTTTGGTTTCTTTTTGCTTTCCTGTTGGTCTTTGCATCAAACTACAGTATATGTTCCTTTGAATTTACTTGATTCTCTTGCCTCTGCAAAGGATTGCGGGATTAATATGTATTAATCCTTTAACGTTGGACATGTATATGAGCAATATAATATAAAAGGGTCAGCGTAGTGCAAAATCAAATTGTAAGCATAATACAGTAAGCTCAAAACTGATTTATTCAAAAAGTAATATAAATTGCAATTCATATGTTTAAAGGCTTTCAAAACAAAATAAATAATGCTCCCATGTAAAAACCCATTCTTGGTTGTAAATTATGGCTACATAATATGAAGAAATAAAATGATTTGGAGAATTCTTTTAACTCAACATCAACCCTGCAACATTACTTTTAATATTATCTTTAGTCATAAACAACAAAAACTCAGGGAGAGGGGGGAGATATTACCAATGGAAAATTGGAATAGATCTGGTACAGAAGGACGTATTAGATAAACCACAAGTCAGGTTTAAACAAAATGATAGATAGTGCGGAAAGGAAAGCAGAAAGCAAGAATAGTAATGAGATAGTTCTGAAGAGCATAGAAAATGTCTCTATATTGGAGCTAAAAGAATGCGATGAATGCACTACAGTATGTATAATGTAACTCTTTTTTGGGAACTGCATTCAGAAAAGCCTTAAAGACACGGTTGTGCATGCAACCATTTAATGAATGAGAACATTGATTTCACATGATCTGGACTAAGATTTACATATGAGGATTTTGGACAAATGGATTTTAACTTGGATATATTTTAAATTTTGTATAATGTGTTTTAATTCTGTAATGTCACATTGTTTTTATATGAACTGTTTAGTGTATTGTTTGCAGGCACTGAATTTTTGCCTATTTATTGTAAGCCGCCTTGAGTCCCCTCGGGTGAGAAAGGCGGGGTAAAAGTGCTGTAAATAAATAAATGGCAATCCGGAGAGGAGATCAGACCAAATGGGGCCTGATCCAGTGATCTGACTGCCTCAAAGCCCTGGGCTCTGCCGCAATTTCAAACAAACTCCAAAGTTGGGTTGTTGTGTGGGTTTCTGGGCTGTATGGCCATGTTCCAGAAGTATTCTCTCCTGACATTTTGCCCGCATCTATGGCAGGCATCCTCAGAGGTTGTGAGGATGCCTGCCATAGATGTAGGTGAAACATCAGGAGAGAATACTTCTGGAACATGGCCATACATCCTGGAAAACACACAACAACCCTGTGATTTCGGCCATGAAATCCTTTGACAACAAACTCCAAAGTCTCCCTTGACTTTGCATAAAGCAAGACAAAATTTCTTTGAATACAAAAAAACCCATAGTCACTAGCAGCCACTGTGGATTATGAAAGCTGGCCATGATGGAGTGATTCCAGCATTTTGGTCTCTGTAAAAAAGCCCTTAAAGGCCACTCATTCATAGGGTCACCCCTAACTTGAATTTGACTTAACAGCAATTGATAATGCATTTTCCATTTCCTTTTTAAGACATATTAGCAGCTTATCAGACCTGATGGTTTGTTATCATGTACTGTCTAGTTTAAGGAATGGGATTTTAGACTCTTAAATGAAGAGTGTATCTGAACAACACAAATATTACAGTATGATATTAGTTCACCTCCCATGGTTTTATTCCTATAAAATGAACCATGAGGGGTTTCAATTGATGAAGCCCTTCGATGTCTCTGCTAGACAGAGGAGTACAAATCGAAGTACAGATCAAATATTCCACAGGATCCAAGATTTTATAGTGGCATCAAATTGCTATGCTTATGGATTGTGAATGCATTCTTGGCTTGCTTTAATAAGAAGATTACCTCCCTCTGAACATTTCCCCGAGCCATTCTCGATTGTAACATGACAGCCTTGGCTTGTATTCCTTTCCTTTTATCCATATCATTTTTTAATATAGCAATCTGCTGCCACCTTCTCTTTTTTCATCTTCTGTAGTTAAGAATTTTATATCCCAAGTTTATTAGCCACTGTTCAAATTTTGTTAAAAATAAAGTTGAAGACTTGATTTATGTGAAAGTGTGGATTGGATGTGACTTTAGCTGAGTGTTGAGACCAGAACAACTATCTATACATCAGAGATTGCACTGAAAAGACATTTTATTTAGCTTATTAAAAACTGTCATTGGTTCTGAGGATGAGATTCTTCTTCAATTTCAGAGAAACCTGTGATAAAATCTGTCAACAGCTCTCTTCAGACGTAGAAACTTTTACACCTTTTCTTCAACAGGCAGAAGATTCACGTCATTTAACTGGCCACTTGTCATGTGGTCATTCACATTCATATTTTCAATGTGTGAGTGTATTATTTCATACAATGTACCTGACAAAAGAATATTAATACCAAAGGCAGATAATATATGTCAGTCATGCAAAAAAAGAGGTTATTTTTTTAAAAAGAATACACGCTCATATTAAACTGTCAACCTTCACTCATGAGAGAAAAGTTTGGATTCATTGTACCTGTCATTGTGGCACTTTTGCTATTCCTTATGCTAGCTAGGAGATTTCTGAGAGCAGCCGCCCTCAAAAGGTAACTTTTCCAAGCTTAGTTAGTAAAGTGCTTATATTTATCTCAGTGTTCCATTTCTCCTTCTAATCTGCACAATCTTATGTCCTTTGAAAAGACAAATAAAAACATGGGTTTGAAGGTCCTTGGGCAAAATGATCTTTAATAGGGCTTTTCTGGTAGCAGTATCTTTTCTGGTAGCCTCAAGTATCATACAAGAAAGAAAATGCATTGCATTTACTGCAGGAACTTTGTGAGAAATTCATACCACAACTAGACCCAAGCATCCAACATTGCACTGGTCAGAAATTCGGACTACAATTTATTGGGGGGAAAAAGTGGTTTCAAGCCCAAAACCTGCATCACAAAGTTGACTACCAGTGATTATAGTGGGAAGCAGACCCAAAGGTGCATCCATTAATGGTGGCTATCAAATCTCCATTGACACTAGAAAATTTAAAACAAAGGCTAAAAGATAATTTAACAGGATATTGGCCTAAATGGCCAGCCCTAATTTGGATTGAATGTCCAATTGTCCAAGGAATTGGACTACATGGCCATATGTTCATAGATATTATCTACCATCTCTATGAATCTGTGATTCTCGGTTACAAGACTGATACTTAGGGCTCCCATGCTGATTAAAGAGCAGGACTTAGAGATTTGCAGTGACTACTTTAACTCACAAATATATATGATATTTTCAAGCTCAAATATAATCTCACTCATTCTGGGCATTATTATTATTATTTTATTATGACACAGCAAACAAGATAGATATGCTGGATTTTGTATCACAAAATCACAAGTCAAACACTTCCCAAGTGTCTAGAACTGTGTGATGTATTTTCCGATGATGTGTGGCAGATCCCAGTTGGGTGGCCTTTTGCAGTTGGCAGATTGTGATTTTGTCAATGTCTATTGTTTCCAAATGCCGGCTGAGATCTTTTGGTATGGCACCCAATGTGCCGATCACCACTGGGACCACCATCTTGGCCTTAATTGCATTTGTTCTGATGGCTTGCTCCTGGGCTGCAAGGATCAGGACTTCTGTCTCCTTCTTCAGAGTCCCATTTGTGAGCCATAGCCAGGTCTTCTCCCTATCAGCTTTTCCTTCAATTTTGTCAAGGAACTTTCCATGCAATGTTTTGTTGTGCCAGCTGTCAGCTCTAGTTTGTAGTGCGGTTTTCTTGTACTGATTCTTTGTCTGCTGTGGTTTGAGGAGTTTCTGATTTTTGACTTCAATCAAAGCAGGTTATTAATTGTTGTTGTTATTATTATTATTATTAAATTTATATCCTGCTTTTCTTCCCCATCGGGGATTCAAGGCGGCTAACAACAAGATATAAAACATACATGGTACATTGGGATAAAAGAAGTGGAGATAAACAAAAAATAACAATTGAAACATAATAAAGCAGGTAGACTATAACAGAACATGTTACAGATTAAAATACATTCAACACTTTAGGTATAATTAAAGTTAAAACTAAATAAACATAAACCAAAGCAATTATCCACTCAATTGCCACTTGTCCATAAAGGATGAAGCATGATGATCTTGGACAAATGGAATTAATTATATATATGTTTTTAGGTTTTTATGGAACCACGGTGGCGAAGTGCGTTAAAGCGCTGAGCTACTGAACTTGCAGACCGAAAGATCCCAGGTTCAAATCCTGGGAGCGGCTTGAACGCCCGCTGTTAGCCCCAGCTCCTGCCAACCTAGCAGTTCAAAAACATGCCAATGTGAGTAGATCAATAGGTACCGATCCGGCGGGAAGGTAACGACGCTCCATGCAGTCATGCCGGCCACATGACCTTAGAGGTGTCTACGGACAACGCCGGCTCTTCGGCTTAGAAATGGAGATGAGCACCAACCCGCAGAGTCAGGGGAAACCTAAGGTTTTTATAATGTATTTTAACAATGTTATTAATGGATCTCTATGTATTGTTTTGCTTTTATGATTGTATTCTTTGGGCATTAAATTTTGCCAATTTTTGTAAGCCGCCCTGAGTCCCCTCCGGTGAGAAGGGCGGGGTATAAATGTTGTAAATAAATAAATAAGTAATGGTATTACACAAAAAAGGTTCAGCCCAAATGAGTAGTTTCTCATTTTCACATATTCCATGTATCCTAAGACCAACCATAAATGGAAACATCTGCCCCCTTTTATAGAACTTGCACACAGAGGTTGCTTAGAATTTCTAGCCAATGGGAGTACCGTCAGGATATTAAGACATATGGCATCTCCACCAATCAGAAAAGATTTTGGCTGATCTCTTTTCCTCAAGCAATTAGTCAAGATAGTAACACATCCAGGTGTCCCCTGGGCAATATCTCTGTAGATGGCCAATTCTCTCACACCAGAAGTGACTTGCAGTATGTTTTCAATTTGCTTCTGACACAATAAAAAACAGTCATATTTATTTCCTTTTTTCCTTTTAATTTGCAAGCTACAGAGCCTTACCTTTTGCAAAATATATCCAAAATATAGTGTGTAGCCCATGACACCAGTTTCCACCTTTGAAATATTGAGGGTATGTCATCTCAATGAACACCAGGACTGTGTGTGTGAAATGCTGGCAGAGCTACTGGGCCTTATTATTGAAAACAGAAGTGCACCCATGAATATATAGAATGCTCACATGCAGTTACAGTAGAAAAGATGAATTAGCAAATTCTTTAGGAACCCTTGGCCACTCACTGATTTTGGCAGCAAAGTGCCCTGATAATTTATCATAAAACAAGGTATCAAACTCATTTTCACCAAGGGGCACATCAGTCTTAAAGGTTTCCCCTGACGTTAAGTCAAGTCGTGACTGACTCTGGGGGTTCGTGCTCATCTCCATTTCTAAGCCAAAGAGCCGGCGTTGTCCGTAGACACCTCCAGGTCATGTGTCCGGCATGACTGCATGGAGCGCTGTTACCTTTCCGCCGGAGCGGTACCTATTGATCTACCCACATTGGCATGTTTTCGAACTGCTAGGTTGGCAGAGGCTGGGGCTAACAGCGGGTGCTCATTCTGCTCCCGGGATTTGAACCTGGGACCTTTTGGTCCACAAGTTCAGCAGCTCAGCACTTTAACATACTGTGCCACCAGGCGCCCATATATCAGCCTTATAGTTGCCTTCAAAGAGCTGTTTGTAATTGTAAGATTATATAAATGTAACTATGTTGTCCTGCTGTTGAATGCCTTGTTAAAGTAACATGGTGGGCTGGATTTGTGGCCTGCTGGCCTTGCATTTGACATGTGTGCCATAGAACCTTAAAACTGTCTAGAATACAGCTGAAAATCTCTACAATGCACAAAGGTTCTTCTTAATTCCTATTTAAATTAAGTCTCAGTGGGAATCAGGGTGTTTTATACTTTTGTATACATTTATATTTTTCTGTGCCATCCACCCTATGGATGTTCATCTGTGTGAAGGAGCTGGGAAACTTCATAGAATCACAGAGCTGGAAGAGACCACAAGGGCCATCCAGTCAAACCCCCCGCCATGCAGGAATACACAATCAAAGCAGTCATTTAATAGAAGTTGCTCTAAAGATTGATGTTTCAAACCCTTGCTAGACAAATTACACAAACCTCTGCCAATAAATGTGGCTTATGATTGCTTGAAAATAACTCAGAGAAAGGAAGAAAAAAGGCCTTGCAAAATCGAATCCAATAAAACAGCAGGGGAAAAAAAAATCTATTATGCCAGCCTGAAATGCAAAGTATAATAAAATGGGAAATATGCACGCAACCTTAAACTAAAAGAGTAAAAAGTAATGCACAGCGCTTACAATAAAACATATAAACATAGAATAAGAGATGGGAGAACAAAAGCAAACTAGGGGCCTAATGCTTCAACAATTAACAGATTACCTCATTTTAAAAAATCAATGTAAAACTAGAAAGATGTCAGGAAGAAATAATTATTTGTGGCTAATTACTTTTCTAGCGAATTATGTCAGTAGGTAAGTTTTCTCTGATATCGATGAAGAACAACCCTCCAGGGAAATCATTTGCAAAGGTTACCGAGGATATGAATTATTATCTGATATGTGGGAAGTACATGAGTAAAATAGAATGAATAAGGTATTACTAGTACAGTTAGGTTCATCAAAACAACCCAGTCAATGGCATGAATCGTCATTTATAGAAACAGAAGCATATTATTAATGTTTCACACTGAAATATCTCTGGGAAGAAACAGTGGTATAACAAAATAATTTTCTATGGGGGATAATGACAAAAATTGCGGTAGCATAAGGGCTTGGAACATGAGTCATAAAAGAGGCTTCTGTAAGAAACCTCTTTTTATAGCAAATGAGAAAAATAATTTCTAATTGCTCCATTTTAATTAGAAAGTATGTTGTGAAGCTTCAGAAAAGCAATTCAATTGAAAAAACAAAATGTTCTAGATGTAAAATAGTTATGCAAACTGAGCAACAGTGACTAGGAGGTAAATGAATATTGTGTAAGCTTGAATTGTTAAAAAAATCTAATGTGACGTAGAATCATAAAGTTGGAAGAAGCAAGGCGTTTTCTGTAGACCTGTTGAGAAACTGTCCACCTGAAATTCCTTTGCTTTTCAGTGGCGCAGCATTGGAAAGATCTGTATGTCATCAGCAAAGATTTTTATTTTTTTTTCGTGTCAGGAGCAACCGGAGTTGCTTCTGGAGTGAGAGAATTGGCCGTCTGCAAGGACGTTGCCCAGGGGACGCCCGGATGTTTTGATGTTTTACCATCCTTGTGGGAGGCTTCTCTCATGTCCCCGCATGGAGCTGGAGCTGATAGAGGGAGCTCATCCATGCTCTCCCCGGGTGGGATTCGAACCTGGCAGCCTTCAGGTCAGCAACCCAACCTTCAAGTCACAAGGCTTTTATCCCCTAGGCCACCGGAGGCGAGAATGAATGTTCCTTTGATTTGGGTGCCAGAACTGATTTCAGAATGTTCATGTGCAGTGCTAGAAATCTGTTCTACATATATTTATTTATTTATATGTGGCAATATAAGGGAACATATGACTATAGCTCTGAACACATGTTTCCTCCAAAGAATGTAATGCAGAGTCCAAAGGATATTTCCATGAGACGTCATACCACCATTTTGTATTCCAATTGTCTAATATTGGTCAGAATTCAGTAAAATACATAGCACTTCATAAGAAGAGTTCTCTCTATGGGTAGTAGAACAGATCAGTTTAATAGCATCCATATTCATCAAGGGACTGCTCCAATGTTACTACATATGAGGAAGTGGGGATGACTTGACTGATGCACAATGAAACCAATGTGTATTAGAATACTCTTAATGGTGTCCCACTGTGCATCTTCAAAAATCAACACCTCTACTATGTATCTAAGTATACATAAAGTTATGCAATGTAGGACATAATAGAGGATCTCGCACTATTGTTTTTATTGTGAAATTTTAAAAATAGATTATGCTATTAGCCTTTTCTCTTTTAATGCTATCTACCAAGACCAATAAATAAATCTGCATAAATATTTCTCATTCTTCACTTTCAGTTAATGCTGCACACATTCAATATGATAGTTTATTTGCTCATGGTCACACACTATCATGTGTTTGTTAGTTCTGAGAGTAATTTTGTTAGAATTCAATTGATTTGACTTCTTTCTTCAACAAAATACAAAAGAGATGCAAATCTATAGTTGAATTTAGGTACATGACAGTAAATAATACTTTGTTATATTAAGGAGCTAAAATATCTTGAGAATGTGAGTAATTTGTCGCCTTGCCAAGAAGACATCACAAGTATGACGCTTTGGAATTTCCAATAAGACAAACATTGTAGAAACCTCCACAATTATGACATGTGTGTACATTTTAGCATGAATACTAGATTTTTCAGAATGTAGTTCAACAACAATGGCAATACTACACATGTCATTCATCCTAGACTCTATTCTCCCCTATTTTTAGTGGCATCTACAGGCAAATGTTACATTTTAGATAATGTTCTTCAAGGTTTTAAACTTTTAATAAAAAGAAGTACTTGGGAGAGTTTTGTGTACCTTGCGAATGGAAAGAGGCGAGAACAAATAGTTTGTGGAGGAAGCTGCATTTGACTTTCCATCACAATCTTTATAAAACACAGAATCGCAATACCTGTTGAAATTCTTTTTCCTAGGGAGCTGGAATTAATCCAATTACACATGCTCTTGCAAAACTGCAAGGGTCCTCCACCAGCTTTCTTTATTTAACAGGAATAAACCTTGTTCTTAGAGTTTTTCCATATTTCAGAACCTAACTCCTGAGACTGGATTCTCTTCTCTGGTCCTCACAGTGGACAAGAGAAGATTTTTTCTTTTATTTATTTATTTATTTATTTATTGGCATTTTTTATTTCAATTTTGTATTCTGCGCAGCTATGAATTCATCATGATATCACAATGGGGGCTGCACCTTGTAATACGATCCTGGTAATGTCGCTAAGGCCTGTTCCCTATGGTCTCACAAAGAGTCTGAGATTTTGACTGTACTTAAATTGGAGAAGGCTATCCTTGAAGGTTCTGCTACCTCCCCAAGATGTGTGACTGATGAACCTTTTGCATATACTACACAACCATTTCACATATTGGTGCAGCTTTACTCTTAGAAAAAGACAATTGAGCAATTCTATTAACCATACTTGCCTTTAATCTAAAGGCCAAGCACCTTCTTGGGTGTTACACCCCAAGGCTATGGGAACACCCTGAAAACCAGACAGGAGCCAGTATCACATGCAAGCTGTTTATTACGGTATATATATATATATATATATATATATATATATATGCAGTTAGCATAAAAAGTCAGTACAGCAGAGTCTCACTTATCCAAGCTAAACAGGCCAGCAGAAGTTTGGATAAGCAAATATCTTGGATAATAAGGAGGAATTAAGGGAAAGCCTACTAAACATCAAATTAGGTTATGATTTTACAAATGAAGTACCAAAACTTCATGTTATACAACAAATTTGACAGAAAAGGTAGTTCAATACGCAGTAATGTTATGTTGTAATTACTGTATTTACAAATTTAGCACCAAAATATCACGATATATTGAAAACATTGACTACAAAAATGGCTTGGATAATCCAGAAACTTGGATAAGCGAAGCTTGGATAAGTGAGACCCTACTGTATAAGAAATAGTCCTTAAGGTAGAGTCTTTGTCAGTTCAAAACAAGATCAGCAATGTCCCAATTGTAATCCACCAGTGAAACTCGCAAATTCCACCAAGAAACCAATGTTAGTCCAATAACCAGGAACACGAACAAAACGCTGCAAATCTGCAACTGTAATCCACTCAGAGAGTCCCGTTCCAAGAGCAGGAATAACACGATAAAAGAGGCAAGGTCCACACAAGAGTCACTGGCGCAGCACGGCTCGGCTGGAAAAGTCTTTACTCAGGAACAAGGGAAGCAAGGTAAAGACGGCAAGGTCTACTTGGAAGTCACGGGTGCGGTGCAATTTGCCTGGAACTGGAAACCCATCACGGATACAAGGCTGGAAACACAAGGCTAGGAGCTGGATACTGGAACCTCTTCCGAGGAAAGTAAAGTTGACACCGCAAAGAGGAACACCTTTAAGGAGATCCCACGGTTGCACGATTAAGGGAGTACAGGACCCACAAAACTTCTCATGGGAAAGTTAGCCATTATCAAGTCTGAGAGATAACTTTTTACTTCTTCTCACACCCTCTCTCCTGCTCCAATCTCTTGTAAAAGCCTCCCTCCAATTAAAAGCCCATCATAGAATCATAGAATCATAGAAACCATCTTCACCCAAATCAACACCATCTGGTGTAGGCAAGATTGACGAGGCCTCGGAATGCTCTCCAATTAGCGGATCCTCTTGTGCAACAACATCTGGCGGCTGCAAGGCCAAGAGACCTCATTCCGGGTCTGGAATGTCTCCTAGATCCGTAGTACAATCTGTTTCCAAATCCGTCTCCTGATGAAATATAGGCCATGATAGCTGAGCTATAACATTGGGTTTTGAAAGAAATGAACCCAAATAAATAAATTAAAAGATAAGAAGAATTGTAAACAGTGGGTTATAGGAGTGAGAAATAAATCAATCATTTTGGAATAAAAAGTAAAGACATTGCTATTCAAAGGAAAGAACCCCATCACATGGAGAAATTTCCCTGTCGTGGGACACTTTTCAAGCACAGAGAGGCACAGAAAGTGTTCATTATATGACATTTAAGCACTTCCGGCCATCATGCATAGCCCCTCATCCTTGAAATGCAGCTGAAGTGTCCTACGAGGAGGGAGCTCTGAACATGGGCGAGCAATCATGTTTTGAGCTCCTAAAATACATCAGATCCATAGTTCCAGCTGGAAAATATGTCCCTTAAGAATGGGGCTTAGGAAGGAAAGCAACCCATAGAAGCTGTGTCTTTAAGAATGATACCTTGTGTCTCCTCTAAGAAGATGTTTGAGTTAGAGGTGGGAGGCAGTCCTGTGTGATGGGGTAAGTAAATTCTCCATCTTCTTTAAAGAGAAGATTCTCCCTTTCTTAAAAAAAGAAGTAAGGCAGAGAGGGTGGAGAAAATGCTTCCCATGTGATGATTCAAAACCCAGGCAACAATGGAGAAAAAAACGAAGAGGCAAGCACGTGTGATGGGAAGACAGAATTTGAAATGGGATGAATGGCGATTGAAAGGGGCAATTGCTTTTGCTATACATAGAGACCCCCATGCTTCTCAACATCCATGTGATGAGGTCCTATGAGAAGGGATGGGATTTAATTCCTACAGATAAGAGTACTCCTTAACCACTTCACATAGCAAGAAGGGGTAATGAGATTTATTGCAATCAAGATAGGCTCACACACCCTAAATTGTAATGATGCTTAGATTGTGTAAGGATTTGCACCTAATCCAAACTGGATATTTGAGAGTAAACTCTATATATCTCATATTACTTTCTAACTCATTTGTTTCCAGCAGTCTTATAGTTCTCATATTTTATGGGAAATAGTTCCAGGTTGAGTATCCCTTGTTTAAAATGATTGGGATTGAAAGTATGGATATTTCAGATTTTGAATGCCTGTATTTGCATACACACACACACACACACACACACACACACACACACACACACACACAAAGATATTTAGGAGATTGGAACCAAGTCAAATTTTACACGCATTATTTTAAATAATTTTGTGCATGAGACAAAGTTTGTGTACATTGAACCAGCAGAAAGCAAAAGTATCATTATCTCAGACACCAATTTTTGATTTTGGAGTATTTTGGAATCCTGGATAGGAGATGTTCAACCTGTAATGTATTATTCATACAAGAGCTTTCCATGCATAACCAAAGAAAAGACTGTGAAAGTCAGCCCATGTCTTCAGAATATAACATATGAACATTCCCTGAATAGAGTTATTATTTCACTTCCATGGTAAGCAAAGGTTTGGAGACCAGGGGGTTAAAATGAATTTGATAAACTTCAATGTGGAAGTGTGATAGAAGCAGGAGATGGTAACATATCTATACCATCTATTAATATAGTATCAAGAGTTATAAATTCTTAAGCATAATGTTTGACAGTGCACTGTCAAAAAAGCAATAGATTCATTATAAAAATGCTAGAGGTGCATACATCCCATTGACTGTTTATCATTAACTGCATGGAGAGCTGATAGGAAATGTCTGGCTATAATTTATATTTCTGATGACTCTCAAATCTATTACTCACTTTTCTCCAATTTTATAGCTGCTCTAGACAGAATAGAAATTGAACACTAAGCACAGATTCTGGACTTCTTTTTTATTCTATATTATCTAAAGCCTCCATATTGAGCTAGCCTTCACCTTTAAGCAGGCCTTCACTGACAAAGTCTCTCTCAAAATGAAGGGCTTTTTTCTCCATGAAGAGGGCAGAGCAGTAGGAAGCATCATTCTGATTTAAATAAAGAACTTTTTAAAAAGCTAACACTTAACAGGTAAATTAAAATTGAGTTTAAAGGGTGAAATCCTCACTTGGCTGCCAAGCTGTCCACATATAGTCTAACATTACAGACTTCAGAAATATTTAAAAACCTGGAATATCATGACTTGCAGCCCTGTCCACAGACCATCTCAATGAGAGAAATTGAAATTAAGCTTAGCAGACTGACATTCCACACATACTGGTCAGGCTCCAAAGATCTAGTTCTATTTGCCCAAAAGGTTTTTTCAGACTGTGTTTTTCTTTTCTTCTTTGCAAACCGCTTTTGGAAATTGAAAAAAATTTAAGAGCAATTTGTGACACAGAAATTGGGGTCTACAGTTCAAAGGAAAGTGTTTTAAACATAACAGTGCCTACAATAGGATTTTTTTTCCAGTTCTGGCTATTACCTGGAATTAATTCTCATTGATTTCAGAGGGGTATACATCCAATTACATTGTGTCAAGAATGTTAGCATTAAACTAGCTTAACTTTCTCTGGATTGTTCTGTTGGAACCAGCATGTAAACCAAAGTTAGGTTTGCTTTGCTTATTTTCAGAAATAATGATAAAGTTTCATTGTGTGTTTTCTTTCTCTGAAAATCTGGGAAGGAAGACTAGATTGACATTTAATCCTATTTGTGTCAGGTTGATTTCAGTGTGATTGATTTTCAGCAAGTACTTAGAATTCTCTCATTGAAAACAGTAGGATTCTAAGGACTTGCCTACACGTACAAAACAAAAACAAATACCCTGGACCATGTCTCCATGAAGCAGAGTAAAGTTGAATCAGTATCCTAGGGTTGTTTGTTTTGATTTTGGTTTGCTTTAAACTGACTTTGCCCTGTTATGGACAAATGCAAGGTTTATTATGGACATTGGGATCAGGTCGAGTTCAGATTGATTCACAGTCCAGATTGTGATCATGTTGTCACTGCTGCTCTTGGGTGTTGTGGTCATCTCTGCTGACATCAAAACTAGGCACTTGCGTGACCAGCAAGAAGGAGGGAGTGATTTGCCTCTTTCCTTGTCATGTAGACACTCCATTCTGTTATTGCACATGTGCCCCCACAACCAGGAAAAAAGAGAAAATTGCTGGGTTGCATGGCTACCTCAGCAAATGCCAGGACATGATGCCAGCACCATCAGCAAGGAGGGGTATAATGTAGGAAGAATGGTTTGTGACATGAAGGATGAGAGGTGTGGATCACTCCAGTGGAGTAGATGCACTTTTGAGCCATCTAAACAACAGCCCTGAATTCATCACACCTGTGCCAGATTCAGGCATATTTACTCTGGGCTAACCTGCCAGATGTGAATGAGCCTTAAGGTGCAATCCTACACCCACTTTCTATTAAACATAGGACCTTGTCACATGAAAGCAGGAAAAGTGAAGAAAAGCAGAGGGAACCGTCTTTACTGTCAGGTCCCATACCTTTCCATGATCAGGGATAGCAGCCCTCCCACAACCATTTCTTGCTTCTACCTGGCTCTCCTTTTAGGAGTTGGGTAGCACAAACTCCTGACAGTGCAGTCTTCCCTCGGTTTCTCTGTGGTGCCACAATGGAGTCCCATGAGCAAACACCAGAAGTGGCCTTGGGTCATGTGATAGTCTCTGTGGGATTCTGTTTCAGCAGCACAGAGAAACTGAGGATCTGATGAGATCCTTAGTAGGATGACTTCTAAGCCATCCTAGAATGATAGAGTCATACAGCCTTATCACACAAGGTAAATGTAAGCATACTAGGATGTTTTCAGAACACTTTATCCTCGTTGCTCATCAGACACCATCACATGATGTACAGTGACTTCCAGTGAAGGAGGCATCCTGGCTGCATTGCAGGAGTTTTCCCTCAGAACATGGGAGGCATCTTGTGTTCCATAAAAAACCGTGGGGCCAAGACAATTGCAGGGCAAGGTGGGGTGCGGGGCACCTGGATTGCCCTGCTGATTCACACCATGGGTGGTGGCAAATCGCCCCACAAGACATCATCCATGTGATGAGATCCATAAAACTGGAAAAGACCATAAGGATCATCTAGTCAATCTGCTGCCATATAGGAAATCATGTACAGAACTACATTCATTCAAATCTTGTGATATATTTTTTGCTCAAAATCAGTGTACAATTGAGGTAAATTGTGTACAAAAATAAAAATAACAGTTTGGGTTTTTTAAAAAACAAATTGACCAATTCAGAAATGAATTTATGAAGATGTGTGAAATTAAAATAGGCCAGAAATAGACTTCCTTCATCCTTAGGCAAAGATCAGAATAGGATATCCTCCAGCTATCTCAGTTTGGCAGGAAACATATCAATTATTCCTCTGCTGTTCCACTTTTTTCAGCTGTTCTAAACCTCTGTGTTTATCTCTCATCTTCTCACTTTCCACCTTTGTACTCAGCTTTTTGATACATTATTAGCTATTCCTGTGGGTTTCAGCAAGATAAATCATAATTTGCCTCTGGAGAACATAATTATCCGGATCATACTTTCTCCAAAGAATTTAGGTTCTTCAGATCTGTGATTTAGAAAATCTTTGTATATTTGTTGAATATGGGGCACAAATGAACATTCCCAACTCTCTTGGGGAAGTAACTGGGGGTGGGGTTTTAGCTTCATGGTTGAATCAGAACTAACAGCAAAACTCATATTGTTGTAAAATGTAGTTAGTGAGGATCTCTCAAGTCATTTATTTTCTTTTGTATCGAACCTATTGCTATCATAAAAATACACTTTACAGTAAGAGGCAGGGTAATCTTGCATCTTTTGATTAAAAAATCATTGAGCGAGCCTTCGTTGGTATAGTGACTTGACTGTGGCTTGGGTTCACATGGGAATGTTGCCAGAACAGTGAAGCACATGAAGCTACTGAAAGCTTGAAGAGATGAAGAGGCAAAGAGGAAATTACAGTGGAGTTATCCTACTGCAGGCTATTTTTCTTACAATAATAAAAAGGTTTAAGTGAATTTCAGATCTGATAATGGAAGAACAGGAGAATTGGTGCTGAAAAATGGGAAGAAATAACCCTTGCATTAGAACTGGAGAACATGTGGGACTATTGAAGTTTAGTATAGATCTGATCACTCATGTGTAAAAAATTAAAATCTGAGGTCTGAAAGCTGCTTTATGCAACTTGGTTGAATTCTGTACTGACCATCTTATTAGTTTGATGCCTTTATTAATTGATGACATCTAAGAAATATTGCTATTTTATGCAGCTCCTAAGATGAATATGATACTGTAGTTAAAGCAGACATCACAGCCTTTGTGGATAGGATGTTATCTATGCTGTAATTTAGTGACTGGAAGCAAGTAGTCCTCTTGAGAATGCTGTGACATCCAGAAACTTTAACCAGCCTAGATTTTTGCCCAACAACATCTTGAGAATCACCGTTGTCCACACCTGCTTTGCCCCATCTACACTGTCCTATAATGCAATCTCAGAATGCAGTTGAATTGCATTCAACAGGATTATATGAATTTATACTGCTGTATAATGCAGTTCAATATCCTTAAACTGTATTTTGAAACTGAATTATGTTATCAAAAAATCAACCCCTCGGAAGAAAAAGTTTATCGTGGAGCTCCAAGAAATTTTTGTATATTATATTATATATAATATATAATGTATCTATTTCAGGCATGGGCAAACCTTTTGATAGCTTGCGTTTTAAAATTTGACAGATTGATCAGAACAGTGGCAGATAGATGGAGAGTGTTTGTGTGAACTAATTGAAAAAAACATGAACAAATTCCTATGCACACTGCAAATATCTCGTTTACAGTCCAAAAAAAAAGAAAAGAAAGAACAATACAATATTTAAAATAAAGAACAATTTAAACTAAAATAAACATAACAGTATTACAACAGAAGACGCCAGGGACCATCCAGTCCAACCTCATTCTACCATGCAAGAAAAGCACAAAGCACCCCTGTTAGATGGCAATCCAGCCTCTCTAGTAATAGTAGTATTACCCCAGGGGCCATCCAGTCCAACCCTCTTCTGTCATGCAGTAGAAGCACAATCAAAGCAACCCCAACAGATGACTATCCAGCCCTTGTAATAATAATAATAATAATAATAATAATAATAATAATAATAATAATAATAATAATAATAGGAAGAAGAGTCTATGCCTCAGGAGGACAATGTTGCTGCCACTGTGGCTACTAGTGGGAGTGGGAAAGAGGCCCAGCAATGGAGACCGAGACCAAGCGAAGCCTTTCTTTCTCCATCAGGAGCGCCTCCCTCCCTTCCTTTCTTGGCCCCCGTTCATTCCTTCCTTTGCTTGCTCTCTTCCTGGTGGTGAGAAAGCCACCACAGTGTGCACTTGGAGAAGGAGGAGCAAGAAAGAGGAGGCAAAACCACTGCTATGCATGTACTTGGAGGGAGAGGAGGAACAAAGAGGATGAAAAGCCCCCATAGTGTGCGCTTAGAGGGGGGAATATGAGGAAAACACGGAGGCCCTCGGTATGCTTTGCAGAGCCCAAAGGGCTCCACGGAGCACACTTTAAGGACCGCTGCTCTATACAGTAGAGTCTCACTTATCCAACATAAACGGGCCAGCAGAACGTTAGATAAGTGAAAATGTTGGATAATAAAGAGGGATTAAGGAAAAGCCTATTAAACATCAAATTACATTATGATTTTACAAATTAAGCACCAAAACATCATGTTTTAGAACAAATCGACAGAAAAAGTAGTTCAATACACAGTAGCATTATGCAGTAATTCCCCCTCAATGCATTGTCACCTTGACGTGGTGAGGGGGCTTGCATGTTCCAATGAACCTGCGCACACAACCATGGGAGTCACACACTCCCAGGAGTGGCCACAGACCAAGAACAATCCGAAGACCCAAAGACCTCAACAGCGGAGTAGGCAGAGGATACCATGGTACATGTTACAATGGCTGTGAAGGCGGAAGATGGATGCAACAGACTGAGAAGCCATTCTCGTTGTGTTAATCACACCACTGCTGGGACCTCAATCTGTGAAGACTGTGTGTAGACCGGCCGTGCACTGATCTCCACACATTAAAAAAAAAATCATGCACAGGCAACTTCCAAGAAATGGAGGACCATCATCCTCGAACTACGAGGGATCGCCTAAGTAAGTAAGTAAGTATGCAGTATTTGCTGTATTTACAAATTTAGCACCAAAACATCACAACATATTGAAAACATTGACTACAAAAACATTGGCTACTAACAAATTGACTACAAAGATAGACTTGCATAAAATATATGTTACAGTAACAGCATTGTTGGAAGTTAAATCTGTAAAAAGTTCAGTCCTTGCTGCCTAGAGAAACAGCTGTGGATCTGAGCAGGAGAAAGGCTGCGTTGGATAATCCAGAACATTGGATAAGTGAAGGTTGGATAAGCGAGACTCTACTTTACTAACTCATGCTATGGTATTTTCCCTCCAAATGAAAAGGTAAACTTTAAGAAAAAGATTTTTTCTGAATTGCTGGAGGTTAAATTATTTCTGCCTTCCAGAGGTAGTGCTGTTAATTTCCAACATATCCAGCTTAGCCATTGCTCTTTGCATTTTTAAAATATATGAACTTTAAATGCAAATGATGAGCGATATCATATTTTGTTTGCCCCTCATATAAAAAGGAAGATTTTCCAAGAAATCTCATAATTACTTATGCAATGTTTGGATTTGATCTTGCTCATAACCAGATCTCCATGATGTCTTCCCCATTTTGCTATTATTTAAGAACCTAGCATTTGGCCAGGTCAAACAGAAAATGAATTAATATGTCTCCTAGAAGAATAGCTCACAGTCAAAAGCCTGTTTCAGGGCGAAGAGGCCGAATGCATTCTCAGGCTATTAAATGATCCACCATAGGAAGCTGGGACAAACATGTGCATGCAAATGAACAAGTCAGAGAGAAGTACAGCCTGGTCTTTCTCTCAGATATGTAGAATCTGCTTTCAGCTGGATAGGTGATGCATACACTGAAGGCTGTCTGATATACCTGATCACATCATTTGTTTGTTTGCTGGATTTATCGCCCAGGTTTTTTTTCCCCCTTGACTGGAATGCAAAGTGGTTTCCAACACAATTTAAAAACATCCACCACCCAAACACAATATGTTATGAATATTCAACATATTAAAATAGTATGTCTATCACTATTAAAGTTTTAAATTCCTCAACATAACAAATGTAGTTAAAATATTTAAAGATCCAGCACATCTATTTAAAAATCTTGCTTATTTCAGATAATCATTTATTCAAGGCCTGCTTAAACAGAACTGTCTTTGCCCACCAGCGGAAAGTCAACAAAGCAGGGCTAGTGTACTATCCCTTGGGAGCGAGTCCCATTGCTTCAAGAGGCCAATCAGATGGCCATCTCTCATGTCCTCACCAAATTTGATGTTACATTTTGGACATATAATGGACTGGGCATAAACCTGTGACTGACAGATAACCTGGTATAATCCATAGAGCATACATATCTATCTATACACATAATAAAAGTGAAAACCTGTATGTGTGTATGTGGCACGGGTGTCCACTCACACAGCCAGCCTCCGGCCTCCACAAACAGGCTATAATTCCCAGTGCTGAGGAGCCACCAAGTCACTCCCTCAACTGACATTACAGGTTACAGCGAGCACCATGAACATGTAGCCCCAACCCCTGCCAATGTACTCCCCAAACACTATGGCCCACCACCAAGGAATGCTTTCATTTGGGAACCATTTCATCCTAGATTTTGCATTTTCCTCCACCACAGGCAGGCATCCCAGGGTTCTCCATTGGTGTGGAATTTGCATGACCCCGCCTACTGCCCTTCCCTTTCAAATCTGTCTGCATAACAAGCAGAGGAGAACTGAGCAGCAACTAAACTTACTGGAGGAGTTTGGGAGATTGACTCCACATGGTGGAAGTTGTAGCTCACCCTGCATCAAGTCATAGCACCGTGACTCCTACTGGGGAATTTAGAGGAGCTGTAGTTCACCTACACCCAGAACACTATGAACCCAAACAATGATGGATCTGGACCAAACTAGCCATGCATACCCAATATGCCCAGATTTAAATGCTGGTGGGTTTTGAGGGGAATTGGCCTGGACATTTGGGAGTAGTAGGTACTGGGATTTATAGTTCACCTGCAATGAATGAGCACTCCGAGCCAGACGGATGATGGACCAGGACCAAACTTGGCACACAGAGCCCCCATAACCAACAGAACATATTGGACAAGTTTGAGGAAAAGGGAGTTATAGTTCACCTGCATCCTGAGAAACAGAGGCCCCCACTGACAATGGCCCGGGACCAAACTTCGCACAGAGAAGCCTCATGGCCAACTGTACATACTGCAGGGGTTTGTGGGAATGGGCCTTGATTTTGGGAGTTGTAGTGCATCCAAAGAGCACTGAACTCAGCCAATGATGGATCTGGACCAAACTTAGCTGTGGATACTGACAGACGTTTTGGTACAATTGGGAATCTGGGAGTAGTAGTTCACCCCCATCCAGAGTGCACTGCAGCCAGGCGATGACTAGCCAACGATAGATCTGGACCACACTTGGTACACAGACCCAAAATGGCCAACTTTGAATACTGACAGAGTTTGGGGAGGATTGACCCACGATTCTGGGAATCGTAGTTCACCCACTCCAAACTGAGAATACATAACATTCAAAGACAAATAATGCCTTTTGCAAATAACCCGGGCATCGCCGGGTCCCCAAGCTAGTCTATATC
Source organism: Anolis carolinensis (assembly GCF_035594765.1). NCBI lineage: Eukaryota > Metazoa > Chordata > Lepidosauria > Squamata > Anolidae > Anolis > Anolis carolinensis. The sequence continues at coordinate 153,979,932 of NC_085843.1, forward strand.
TATATATCTATATCTATATCCATCTATTCCAGTGATTCCCAAAGTGGGTGCTACTGCCCCCTGGTGGGCGCTGCAGCAATCCAGGGGAGCAGTGATGGCCACAGGTACATATATCTTTCTGTTTAATTGCTATTAAAAAATTTAAAAAATAATTTCCAGGGCGCTGAGTAATATTTTTTTCTGGAAAGGGGGCAGTAGGCCAAATAATTTTGGGAACCACTGATCTATTCTATTCTATATTCTATATTCTATATTCTATTCTATATTCTTTCTATATCTATAAACATAATAAAAGTGAAAAATGTGTATGTGTGTATGTGGTGGAGGTGTCCACTTACACAGACAGGCTCCCGCCTCCAAAAACAGTTATAGTTCCCACTAAGCAGGAGACACCAATGGCCGTCCCTCCACTGACATGTAGGTTATAGTAAGCACCATGAACATGTAGCTGAAACCCTGCCCGTGTCCTCCACAAACACCATTCTGCCCCCCACTCAAGTGAAGGCTTTCATGTGGGGACAATTTCATTCTAGATGTTCTGTTTTGCCTCGAGAACAGACATCCAAGGGTTCCTTAATTTGCATGAACCAGTCCACTGCCTCTACCATAACCCTTAACCCTTTCCTACGTTTTCCTATGGCACAAAGTTAACAGATGAATTAATCAGCAACTGAACAAGAGGTTTGGGGAGAATTCACCATGATTTACAAGAATTGTACTTGACCTACATCCAGAGAGCACTGTTAACCCAACCAACAATAGATCTGGACCAAACTTGCCATGGATGATGGGACTTGCAGTACCTTCAATGATACTGTGATCCTCACCAACAGTGGACTGGAGAACAGAGAAGCCACATGACCAACTGAACATACTGCAGGAGTTAGTGGGAAGGGACCTTCATTTTGGGAGTTATAGTTCACCTACATCCAGAGAGGACTGAACTCAGCTGTTGTCAGATCTGGACCAAACTTGGCACACAGACCCAACACGGCCAACTGCAAATACTGGCAGGGTTTGGGAGTGATTACCCTGGGAATCTAGGAGTTGTAGTTCACCCTTATTCAGACAGCACTGAACCCAGCCAACAATGGATCAGTGATATGACCTAACATCGCAAAATAAACAATGCCTTCTTCTAATAACCCGGGCACCGCCGGGTTCCCAAGCTAGTATTATATAAAATATAAAAATAAAGGCTAGATTATTAGAAGATGTGTGTATGCATTGCTGTGAACCTCACAGTTCCTTCAGATTGGGTAAACTTCCTACTAAAATGTACATAAGGTAAGGGATGAGAATGCCTGTTAAGTTCTAGTTAAGACTTACATAATAGTGTAAAATTCTAAATTAATTTAGAACTAACCACAGAACCTAAAAAAAAAAAAATCGTTCATGCATCAGCTGTGCAGAAATGCACATACGCAAAGTTGGGTGCAATGAATTTCTACTCACTTTTATCCCTATGCCTCTCTGTGCAATGCCTTTTGAATTTGTTCTCTGTTCCCTTGGATATGATGGAGGAGGGAGGGAGTACTTACCTGCGGGGAAATAACAGACTGGCCAGAAAATCAAAAGCTAAGTTTTTGAAAAGGTCACAAGATTCCAGTCAAAGTGCTATATTTCATGTAGTGTATACAGAATAAAAAATGTTGATATTTCATTACTGGGGAAGGACTGAAACAGAAGCAGTAGCTGACATAACATTTCTTCCTACTTGCGCCATTGATTGTGTCAAAAATGAAAGCAGACAGCAGCATACTGCACTCAGATTATTGTTTTCACTTTTCAAGCCCTTTGTCATTTGTGGAAGGATCTTTAGTTTTCTGACATATTGTGCCACACACCAATATCAACTCCAATTCACAGAGGCTGCAAAAGAAGCAAATGCAATTTTTTCCCTCTTGGTTTCATGCAAAGGAAGGACTGCGAAAATTTAAATACCTTGTTTAGGTTGATATGTTTATTTTGAAGACAAATGAATGTTGTTCTAACTCACATGTGTCAAACTCAAGTCCCATGGGCCGAATCCAGTGCTTCGTGTTATTTTATGTGGTCCTCCAGATGCTGGATTCCAACATCTGTATTCCTCATAATTAGAAATAATAATAATAATAATAATAATAATAACAACAACAACAACAACAACAACAACAACAACAACAACAACAACTTTATTTATACCTCGCCACCATCTCCCCACGGGGACTCGGGGCGGCTTATATGGGGCAGAGGCCCAAACAGCATAAGAACAAAATAAACAATGACATAATACAAATCACAATATAAAAGGATAAAATCAGTGATACAATATGAAACCATAATATTATAACAGTTAAAACCAGTCGATTAAAAACAAAGATAAAAGGATAAAAAATTGCATTTAAAACACATAAATGGTAAGGACATAATAAATACAGGATAAATTATTAAAACCATCTGGGGCTGATTAATTAATGACTGTCTCATGTTAATGACATCATGACTAGAGTTGATGGGAGTTGTGATACAGTAACATCTGGGAGTCTGCAGTTCATTCTATTTAGTCAGGATAGCGGGGTTTGAATTTAAGATACAAGGCTTTTAAATATGATGTCTGACTTTAAAAAATCCTTTAACCTTTCTCCAACTTCAGAGCCACAAGTGTGTGGGGTTGCAATTCCCATTATCCCAGTCCACACGGTGAATAAGAAAAAGTGACAGGAGTTGCTCAATAACACTTGAAGACCCAAACTGGGTTAAAAGTAAATAACACCAGCCACTATGTAAAAAAATTATAGTTGTGGCCAGAGATTTTGCGTCCATGGATTTAATGGCCTGTTGAAGGCAACCATAAGGCTGATGTGACCCTCAATGAAAATGACACCGCTGTCCTAACTGAAACCAAAAGAGAACTTGTGGTAATCTTGTGAAACAGCAGAAGCATGTGTTTTTTCTTAAATGACTGAATTGGTGGGAACTAGGAAACATTACTTTTTAAAACCATGACTAAGGTTGGCATTCTAGAAACTATCGTCCAATAACATACACTTTCGAAGCTTTACCACCCCATGACTTCAGTGGCAATGGGAAAGCCATCCAGGCTCCTCTCACTGCTTGGAGGAATGTGGAATTCTAGGAACTTCCATCCCACCCATTCACTTTCCAAGAAAAATACCATTCCAGATCAGCCTCAACACAGATTTTAAATCCGACTTCTTTGTATATAATAATAATAATAATAATAATAATAATAATAATAATAATAATAATAATTTTATTCTTGTATCCTGCCCCATCTCCCCGGGGGACTTGGGGCGGCTCACATGAGGACCAAGCCCAACAATATACAATAAAATACAACAATATAAAATGCATATCAATCACAAGTTAATACATCAAAAATTATAAAACACAACATCATAAAATAAAAGTGTAGCCAGTGGCCATGGGCGAACTAATGGCAATTCAATCTTCAGACCTGGAGGAGAGGAGTAACATTATAATTGTGCAATATATTAGAAGTACTAATCACATAGACCAGTGGTAAAGTGCAGAAGACTAGGAAATAGGTCAAAATAGGGACTCAATCAACTGTTCTTTTAATCAAAGGTGGCCTGAAAAAACCGAGTTTTCAATTCTTTTTGGAATGTCATCAGTGTGGGGGCTAATGTTGCACCCCAAGGCAGCGTGAGCACTGGAAACCAAACAGAGACCAATAATCATATAATATCTTTATTAAAACAATAATAAATTTGGGAAAGAATAAGTGGAAAAGATGAGTGAGCAATAGTCCTTTAAGAAATGGTATGAATTAGCCCCAAGAATTGAAGAGATATGTCCAATATTATTGTCCAAAGTCCAGGGACCGAAACACGCTCAAAACTGCTGGGAAGTTCTTGAGCGGGGAAACAACAAGAAAGCAGGAGTGAATAACAAGGTCCAAAGTCACTAGGAAGTATTGGATATCAAGGCAGGCAGAAGACGAAGCTAAAAGCAATCTGGATTCAGGAACAAGGCAAGGACGTGAATTTACTCTGGATTAAATTGGGAGTCGCGTCTCAGCTTGGCCGCCAGGAACAGGAGACTTGGCTTGGTGAAATCAGGGAACTGGAAATGGTGAAGTGTTCTCAGAAGTCGCTACGTTGACACCACGAATTGTTCACAATGCAAGACACTTTTATGGAACTTAGATCTAATCACAGTGAAGGGAAACCAACTCCCCAAAGGTTCCCAAGGAAATCTCCTATCCATTATCCCCTCTAGATGCCAAACGTTGACTCCTTCGAAGCTCCTGTTTCTCTGATCTCTGGTGATACAAAAACTCCCTTCTGTTAAAGGATACATTCCCTGGGGAACGCGGGACATCTGGTTCTATCATGGGAGTAATGTTTTCAGTATCTCTCCCAATTAAGGAAGCATCAGAGCTATCCACAGCTGGGGTCTGTAATTGGAAGGAGCTCGGAGAACTGGGCAAAAGGTCAGAATAAGCTTCATTCTGGTCAAAGTTCATTTCTGAACCAGGTTCAGAACCCAAAGGTGGCTGGGGTATAACAGCTAATCTGATTTCTCTCGGGAGAGAGTTCTAGAGCCGGGGGGCCATGACTGAGAAGGCCCTCTCTCTCGTCCCCAGAAATTCTCCTGTTATTTCCTTACTGCTGACACTATCAGTTAGCCCTATTTTAAATGCACTGATTGTATAAATTTGATATTTTATTGGTTTATTGCTCTAAGTCATTGGTTTATTATATCTGGAATCATAGAGTCAGAAGAGACCACAAGGACCACCCAGTCCAACCCTCTGCCATGTAGGTAAACACAATCTGCATCCTGAACATGTAGGTAAACACAATCTGCATCCATCCCACCTCTGCTTAGGAACCTCCAGAGAAGGAGATTCCATCATTCTCCAAGGCAGCATAACCCACTGCCAGAAAATCTGCTTTTCTCATAAACTTCTTGGGAAAAGATGTGATATGAAAAAAGGAAGAATTTGTGGAGACCCGAGTTCACTACTTTTCTGTCAGCAAAACTACAGCACCAATATTAGTACTATTATACTAGTACTATCTCAGCCAAGGAAATTCTGAAGGGCATGACAAAATGCATCCTACATAATCTAAAGGAAAGACTTTTCAATTTCCTGCCTGGAAATAAAAAGAGAATTAACAATATCAATAGCGTAATACTCATATAAAAACTAAATGCAAACTCTGTCTATTTTAGTCTCCTCAAGCTGCAGAGTAAAGAATATGTGTAGCAAGTACTGCACTTTACTAGTATCAAATCTCATTTAATTCCCATCATTTGGATTGGCACCCACTGTGTTGCTGGAGACAGATAATGTTCTAAGCATGTCTGCTTTTGAGATATATCCTTCTGCCAATACCATGACATAGAATTGGAATGAATAGGAAAGACACTGTTTGTTTCTCTCAGCTAACCATCAAGAGCAGATCACTAACACTCAAGAGGATGTGCAAGTCAATCAAAGGCTGATGATGTCATGCCAGGCACCAAAAGTCATTGTTCCTCTCTGCACAAGTGTTGAAAAGGAAATTGTTAAAAAAATAAATTAACAGAAGCTCCTCAGGTGCCCATGTAGATGTAGATGATGATGATTTACATATACTTAAGGTGTCACACATCTCAATTTCTCCCCACTTTATTCTCATAAGAGCATTCCATGTTAATTCAAGCAGAGAATGTTCAGGAATGTAGGGCATTCACTCTACAAAAATCCTAACTCCCCACAACTATTTTCCTTTCAGTACCCACATTTCTAAGGGCCCATCCAAGCAGGGCCCAATATGCGAGAGCTCTCGAGTTTTTACCAGAGGCATCCAAACTATGCCTCCAGTAAAAGTTAATGGATTTGAGACAAAGCAGAAAACCTTACTTTGTCCCGAATTAATTAGATACCTGATAAGACACAGATCTTTGATAAGGTCCAGCTCTTTCCAAGTGTGGGCCCAGAGTGGATTGGGCCCAAGGAATGTGTCATGCAATCCCCGGGCCCAATCCACACAGCCCTCTTGGGTTTTTCAGGCTCCATGAGACCCCCTCCCAAAAAAAACCCAAAACAAGCCCTTTAAAATTAATACAACTTAATCAGCCACTATTAAAGTACTTCTGGAGTCCTTTTGGTGCCTAGAAATGACATGCCAGAAGAAAATCGCTCCCCACCCCCCCCACCCCGCCCCCCGGCATGTCATTTCTACATGCCATGAGGACTCCAGAAAGACTTTAATGGTGACTGGGCAAGTTGTTTAAAATATTACGGGTTTATTTTGGGGGGCTTCAGGGTATCTGGGAAGGTACTGGGAGGGCATCTAAACACCTCCCTCCCAGGAAAGCATGGGTTTTAGGGAGGGGTGTGGGGACTTAGATATGCACCTATGTGGGTTTTTGAAACCCACTTCAGTACACATTTAAGTGAAGTCTGGAAGTGGTCTAAGATTCCAGAAATTAAAATATTGAAAATCATTTGTACCAAGAACTGTTCTATTTGCTGTATTCATTCCCTGGGCTGCCTCTTTCCTTTGGATGCAAAAATTCTATTTCTAAATTATCAACAGAAGTACAAGAAATTTAGGAAGTGAAGGAGATAATTTTTTACAGAAGCAAAATTCTTATTTAGGAGGCAAGGTCTTCATTGTGTTGTCGAAGGCTTTCATGGCCAGGATCACAGAGTTGTTGTATGTTTTCTGGGCTGTATGGCCATGTTCCAGAAGTATTTTCTCCTGACGTTTCACCCACATCTATGGTAGGCATCCTCAGAGGATGTGGGCGAAACGTCAGGAGAGAATACTTCTGGAACATGGCCAAACAGTCCGGAAAACATACAACAACCCAAGGTCTTCATTTTTCCCTCTCCCTAGTAACTACACTTATGGGTGACCCTCTCAAAGTCAACCAGTAAATGCCAAGGCCTAATGGGGCTATGGGAATTGGTAAAATTCCACTCACGAGTTGCATCCAATGCCCAAAACCAGTTTTGTGGCTCCCCAAGGCATTCAAGGAATTTGGAAAATAGGAAAGCTTTCCTCCAAAACTGGTCCCCCAAGTACCACTAAATAAGCTCTGGGATATTGGGGTAGGGGGCAGATGTTTTGGCCTCCCAAACATTTCTATGCCCAAGGGAATGCAATTTTGGGAAACAGGAAATGAACCGGTTCTATAAAAATGAACAGTGAAACTATAGCAAAATACTCCACAAGAAGAGTTGGAGGGATTTGGAGGGGAAAATGCATTTTTATTTAATGTAATGTAGTATATTTATTTGTTTGTTTGTTTATATCTGTAGAGGGTGTTTTACAGGGGTGCCCCTCTCCAAGGCCTGGTCACAGACCTGGAGCTCTTACCCAGTCCCAGCACTTCCACCACTATGGCCCTATCTTCATTGAACATTTCATGCAGCTTCAAACCAATATTGAAGAAAATGGTTTTTCCTGTGAATGTGATTGCATAGAAAATCCTAGAACCAGTTGGAGGCCCAGGGGGTGATTACACAAACCACAGAGTATTAATACTGCATGCATTAAGGGCTTTCTTTTGCACTGTTGGGTGGGATTTTGTTGTCTGGCCACTACAGTTTGAATCCAGCTTCGAACTGTGTAAAATGATTTTTGTTCGTGGATTATAAATGTCATTTCCTAATTGGTTCTATCATAAAAACATAAGAAAAAGCATTTTTCAGGACATTCTGCAGCACATTTTGCTATAGGTTTTCAATTAATATATCATTAGTCTCAACCAATTCAACATAGTTTGTGGCAGGCACAAAAACGACGTTTCTGGAGTATAACAATGACTTCCAAAGTAAGCACTAATCAATTAAACAGGAAAAAAGCACTTCCAAGCCAGGAACAGAAAAATTTCCAAATTTTGTTATATAGTGTAGTCTAGGCATTGCAGGTGGGACTTTAACCACATCTTGCATATAAATACCAATGCATTTGTCATCTCCTTTAAGTACTGCGTTGTAACTTCAGAAAAGCATGCAAAGCAAATGAAATGTCCTTTTCCTAGCATATATACATACACTAAAAATTCTTTTGTACATATTTGATATAGGCAAGCTGTGTACAATTTGCAGAGGTTTACTGAACTGTGAAGATTGGCATTTGTGCTATCAAACGCGTAGCTTTATTTGATGAAACTATTGAATGTTGCATTTAGCTCGTCTCAAGTTTTAAAGCAATCATACACATTTTGACTGTCCTCTCAGGAAGGAAGCTTGAATATGAAGCTAATCAAGACAGCTACTTCAGTGGATTTCAAAAGGATTTAGGAGAGAACCAAGAAGGGTTTCTGCTGCATTTAATGAAAAACTCTGCACAGTGCAAGGGTAATTCTGAAAGCTTGGAGAAAATATTTCTTAAAGCCTGGAGGAAAAAGAAATATGAGCCTAAATCTCCATCATGCACCCATGAGAGAATTCTACTCACTGGTTTATAGCTGGGATTTAATCTGCAACACAGGACACATTACGTGAAAAGCCTATATGTGTGTTTCTGGTATGTTCAAACATGTAGGGCTTTTCAAATTTAAGTTTCAAGAGACCACAGTCTCTTTTGACAAAAAGAGGGTGAGATTTCAATTCAAAGGGATGTAGGTGATATTGTTTTCAAAAATCCACTTTGAAACCTTCATGTAACATTCTTGGTTGGGTAGCATTATCTTAACTACAGTGCCTCTTTTAACCATTATGAGTAAGTGCCAGAAGGAAGCCACGACCCAGTCTCTTGACATTAGCCGTTTCTGAGGGGGGGGGGGAATGGGACAAACTATCCTGAAGAGATGACCGGAGAAAAGCTGGTTCAAAAAGCAATGGTGATGAAGCAGGTCCAGGACAAGTCTGAGAATGAACTTGTTCCTAACTTCAGTGATATCGCAGGTCATGTCAATTCCAATTTAATAATCAGCAGGACCTTTGATTTTGCCCCCATGATTATTTATTCTGCATGATGACATAAACAGAAAGGGAGTTTCTAATTTTAACACCAAAAGAAACTCATTAGTGAAGACAGATGGATTTGTTTTCCCAGCATTTCAGGTACTTTTGTTCCATTTACTTCTCTTTTGCAAATTGTATTGCAGAGAAAGGCACGTGAAACTTTAGACTAGTAGTTCAATCACATGGAGGTTTTTCTCTGTTTTTCTCACTGTTTTAGCATGCTGGCAAAACTGAGTTCCTCGGAGGCCATCCCATAACACACAACCATTGCGGATTCGCGGGGGGGGGGGGGGGGGGAGAAGAAGAAGATGGAGAAAGGATGTGGAATTGCTGGCCATCCCCAAAGACGGATGTTGCCAGGAGAAAATTGGGTAAGAAAAATCCTTACTTTTTCCAACGCTTTCCCCCACTTCCCTCCCACCGGTCTGATGAAGTCTATAGGAAAGGCAAGTTGAAGATGAGCTCTTCTCCATGATGACCCCTTTTGGTCCTTAGAATCTAATGGCACTGCTTTAAGGAATAAGTATATACAGTAGAGTCTCACTTATCCAACATTCTGGATTATCCAATGCATTTTTGCAGTCAATGTTTTCAATACATCATGATATTTTGGTGCTAAGTTCGTAAATACAGTAATTACTACTACTATTACTGTGTATTGAACTACTTTTTCTATCAAATTTGTTTTATAATATGATGTTTTGGTGCTTAATTTGTAAAATCATAACCTAATTTAATGTTTAATAGGCTTTTCTTTAATCTCTCCTATTATCCAACATATTCACTTATCCAACGTTCTGCTGGTCCATTTATGTTGGATAAGTGAGACTCTACTGTATGTCCAAAATTCACATCCTACCCTTTCCATTAATTGCCAAAAGAATTTATATTGCTATATATAGGAACAGTTGAGAGACATGAATATAGAATTGTAGCTAATTTGGCCTTGGTCTTATTTAATTCTTGCAGGGGGTTTTTCTGAGTGAACCAATTTTTTTAACATCAGCTACAAGCATATTTTTACCAGCCAGGTACAAATGCCATGTTCTGTTATTTTCATCCAGTCCTGGAAGGCTTAGTCCAAATAACATTAAGTAAACAAGCAAGATAAGATTCCCCCTCTCCTTAAATAAGACCCAAACAGCAAAAGAAGCAACAAACTACAGATGGAATTAAGTTCTTCCCATCTAGTGCTCAGGTAGCTAACCACAAATAAACCCGGGGCCAATTTTCACCCCTGAATGTTCAGTGGGTCTCTTACACACTCACACAGTGTTTTATTTAAAATGGCTACTGGAGTGAGATTTTGTCATTTCCTGCCTTTATTTCACAGGAGAAACAGATGGGAAATCAGGTATTTGAGAGGAGGTTGGGTAGGGAACAAGATTGCATGTTTGCATGCATTTGGGGGGGATTTGGTGCGATGGTAAGATGACTTTCACCCAAACATTGCACCATTTTTTTTTTAAAAAAAATGGGATGGTTCTTAGAGCATTGGGAAAGTGCTGGAGACTTTCAGAGGCCACAAAAATGGGATCTATAGTTTGTACATGGCCTACAAGCAAACTTTCATCACCTTTGAAATAATGATGAAGGTACATAATGTCACTATACTCTATTTAATTTTTCCCAGGGCCAATTTGATAAACAATGCTCTGTTGTTTATTGCCCCATCATGAAATCAAAGGGCACAGATAATGTAAGTCTTGATTAGCAAATTGTTCAGCTGCATTGGTTCATGTTCTTTCTATCCTAGCCTTGCACTCATTGAATGTGCTTGAGTATTCATAAACACATGATAGCAATCTTGTTAACACTGTGAAGGGTAATGGCTTCCTCATTATGAGCAGCTTGAAAATGCTCCTGATTCTTTCACCAGAATGAGATTAGTGCAATTATGAGCCAATTGTGCCACACAGGTGCACAATAAACGAGGCAATAAAAAATAAAACAAGGTGAGGGGCAAGCTAGGAGTCCTATGTCAATGGCAAGGTGCATCCATGGGATGAGCAAGCAGAAGAGTTTATGTTCTGTCCTCTCTGATTCTATCCCATTAGTCTAAAGCAGATCTACACAACCTGTGGTTCTCCAGGTATTTTTGGACTTTAGCTCCCAGAATTTCTAACTATTAAACAATCTGGCTAGGGCTTCTGAGAGATAGAAGCATAAACACCTGGAGGGCCACTAGTTGTGCAAGCATGATCTGAAGGAATGGTGCCTTTGTAAAGAGTGAAGTAAAGATTATCGTCTTGATTGTCCCCATATCCACAGTCCCAAAGAGAGTCTAGAAATGCAGGTAGCTTTGTTGGTTAATGTCAACAAAACACTTTACTAGCATCAGGTATTTCATACAGTTAATCAAACTTAGCACCTCATCAAACAGAGTGAGGAAAAACAGGGGAAACCATCTCAACCCATTCCCTCCCACCTTTCCCTCTCTTCCGCGATAGTCAGCCATTCAATGTATTTACCGCACCTTTTCCCCCATTTCTCCACTTTCTCCTGTTTTCTGAAGCTTGGAGTCAAGTTACAGCTGAGTCCTGAAGATAGCTGCTTGACTCCTTTTCTATGTACTTAGGAAATGGAGCCCCATGGAGTCCCACCAGAAGTGCCCTTACATTGTCTGATGGCCTCCGTAAGATTGTCATTTGGCTTCATTTTCTAAGCGTATGAAAACAGAGCCTAGCAGCTGTTTGATGAGGTCCTTACAGATCATTTATATTAGAAAACTATAGCAGGTTAATTGATATGGCTCCATATGTAAATTGAAGTGACACCAGAATCATAGAATCATAGAATAGTAGAGTTGGAAGAGACTTCATGGGCCATCCAGTCCAACCCCCTGCCAAGAAGCAGGAAATCGCATTCAAAGCACCCCCAACAGATGGCCATCCAGCCTCTGTTTAAAAACTTCCAAAGAAGGAGCCTCCACCACAGTCTGGGGGAGAGAGTTCCACTGCCGAACAGCCCTCACAGTGAAGAAGTTCTTCCTGATGTTCAGGTGGAATCTCCTTTCCTGTAGTTTGAAGCCATTGTTCCGCGTCATTGTTCTCTGCCAGAGCTCTCTGGCAGAGAAAAGTACGTATCTCAAAAAAACTGTAAATCCTTAGAATCCCGTTGTATCAAGACATAGCAGTTAATGTGGTATAAAACTGACATAATTCTGCAATATGGATAGAGTTTTAGTTGGCCATCAATAGCTCCACTTTCTATAATAGAAGAGAGCTCACAATGGTATGTTGTTGTTCAGCAAGATTAGCACCACTCCAGAGTACTGCAAAGAATGCAGCTGAGATCAAATGGAAAAGGGAAGCCGGAATGAAATGGCTGATGTTATCATCACCCCAAAGTCCTGGTATTAGGGCCCACTAAATTCTGGCTGTACGACAACACTGATCTCAGGACCAAGGAAATATTTTTAGATACCAGACTGCACATACACAGTGACTGAAGACAGGAAAATGAGTGGGAAGTGTATCACTACAGTATGTTTGCACTGAAACACTTTCTTAAAACATACTGATTATTTTAATTATGTTGATTCTAAATAGGCATCTAAATTCATGTTATATGACTATGCTAAAAACCTTATCAGAATGCAGAAGAAGAAGAAAAAAATCCCTCCATGATTTTACTCCTCTCTCCTGTTTTGATCTTTTTTTAAAAGGACCAGGGGCTGCATAACATTTGGAAAAACCCATATAAAAACATTTTAAATTTAGATCTGTAACCCTCTCCCATTCCATTCTCAGAGATAAGTTATCAGCCCAGGTGACCAAGCCTACTTCTTTCCCAAAGCCAAGCTAACAGCTAAAATCAATATTTACACTAACTACTTAAGTGAGAAGGGGGAGCATGGAGCTGATCTGGGGTAACATGTAGCAAGGTTACCTTCATGCCGCTTTTCTCCATATTGATCGAAGTCAGAGAATAGTCTGAATTCTGAGCCAGAATTTGAAGTATCCCCTGAATTTGGGGCCATCTGACCAGTTGGACCCATTCCAAAACAGGCCTAATAGGACCAAGCTACAACTCTCATGATTGCACAGCAGTGAGTCATGGTAGTTAAACTGGTGTGAAACTGGTGTGACACTACAGATGACTACCAGTTTCCTGCAGTGACTTTAGCAGAGTCCAAGCTGCACCTGAGCTGTCAAGTGAGCCTGGGGTTGGGACTGTTCAACCTGTGATTGTACCTGCACCTGACCTGTCATATGAATCTTGGTTGGGGCATAGGATTCTCATGCAGCCAAATGTAAATGATTCTGTACAGCCAGAGTTAGAGGAGGCTGCTGTTCCCGGAATTCCAGGGTTAGATGAGGCTGCTGTTCCTGAGGATTCTGGGAGCAGGCATACTATGGTTTCAAACAGGCAGCTTGAACCACATTCCTTGGGAGAGTCAAGGTTGAGTTATCCCTTGGCAGATGGGTATTCCAGTAGTGATAAGAGTAATGAGGTTGACAGAAAGAAAGCAATATGTCAACAGAGACAAGAAAGGCAGGTTTTCAGAAGGAGCAGATGGTTGCTAATGAGAAAGGGTTTTGAGCAAACTTCCCATGGAAAGAGGCCTTGATTCTAGCTTTAAGAGGAGCCACTTCTGAGAGAGATTTCAGAGGTGGTAACTTATCAAGTGGTTTGTTCCTCCTTCACGGACTCTTGTTTCATGCTTCATGGACTCTTGTTTATGTTACCTTTGGACTTCCATGCCAAGTTCCTGTAAGCCTTGCATCTTGAGTTTTGTTCCAGTTCTCGTCCTTGCTCCTGGTGATTTTGGATTATCAAGTCATGTCCCTGAAGGCCTTACAATTTGAAACTCTTGTTCCAGTTAAAGATCCTGTTCTTTGTTCCAGTTTTTGATCCTGTTCCTTGGACTAATTTTGCTTACCTTGCTTGAAGTTTATTCTTGTGTTTGGTTTTCATGGATCCTTGCTTCAAGATTCTCAAGATTCTCATACCTTGTGGACTAAAACCTTGTTTTATTGACTTTGGACTTTGATTTGCAATTGCTTACATATTATCTTCAATAAACAGCTTGTGTTGCTTATGGTCTGGGGCTCCAGTGTAGTTTTGAGGTGTCTCTGCAGTCTAGGGGTGCAACAGTGATCAAAGAAGGGAGGGGGGAAGAGGAACGGGTGGTAGTGGGTCAGTGTAGGTCCACCCTAAGAATTGATGCACTTTGATAGTACTTTAATCGCCATGGTTCAATGATATGGAATCATGGGAGTTGTAGTTTTTACAAGATCTTTAGCTTTCTCTGCCAAAGAGTGCAGGTGTCTCACCAAGCTACAAATCTCATGATTACATAGCATTGAGTCATGGCATTAAAGTGGTTTTTACCTGCACTAATTCTAAAGTGAAATGCACCCTAAAAAAATTAAATGAGATTCTGCGTGAAATACTACATTCAGTGCTCTAGATCAAGGTGATATGTTTGATTATCCAAACATAACAGCTTGTCCTCTCAGTAACTAAATGCTCAACAAATCTGTCTCAAATCATCCTTATATTATGACCTTTAAAAATGCACATAAATACAGAAACACTTAGAGAGATACTACGAAGAAGAAGGCAGCAATAAAAAAAGTGGCAGTTTCAGACTAATGTATAGATTTGATACATTAGAGTGAGAATTTAAGAACTAAATATTAGGCATCATACTGGCCTTTAAGAACATGGTAGAATCACAGATTTCATATGCTCCCAATAGCAATAAATAATTTATACCCATTCCCATCAGCAGGGTAATGTGTATGTGGATGAAAATGGGTGGGGAACATCTCAAAAACCTTTCTTAGTTCAAAGTAGAGAAACTGGAATGAGATGTTGCTTAATAATTCAGCGAGCAGTTTTTAAAGTAACAAACAGATACAGGCCCCATCTACACTGCCATATAATCTAGTTTCTGAATCCAGATTATCTGTTTTGAACTGGATAATATAACAATGTAGACTCATATAATCCAGTTCAAAGCAGATAATCTGGATTCAGCAACTGGATTATATAGCAGTATATATCCAGCCACAATCGCCCCTCCACTTTTGTAAGCTCTTCCACAAAAGTGGGGAAAAAACATGGACATCTCTGTGGGAATGGGTGCCTTTTCCCCTTCCTGCATTGTGATAAGTCTCTCTTTCTCCTGAGCAAAGCAAGGAAGATACTGCAATTATTCAAGTTTAGGAACAATGTTCTCTAATGGAACCAGTGAATGAAAAGGAGTCTCCCAGTCCATTCATCCATTTTCATTTAAAGCTGTTCTGCTTCCCCCCTCAATCCACCAGATTCCCCAGGGCAGTTCAGAAGGGCTAAAATATTTAAAACAATGTATTCATTACCTAAAGCAACCTGTGTTTGGGAGGGACTGGTGGTCGGAATGTACAGGATTCACATCAAAACGTGGACCTCTGTTAGAATGTG
Organism: Anolis carolinensis; assembly: GCF_035594765.1. Taxonomy (NCBI): domain Eukaryota; kingdom Metazoa; phylum Chordata; class Lepidosauria; order Squamata; family Anolidae; genus Anolis; species Anolis carolinensis. Next base: position 153,995,284 of record NC_085843.1, read on the forward strand.
GTATTTCCAAACAATTGCCCCATCTTTTCCCAAAGCACTGAACTTCCAGGTGTATTCAGATTGATTGACTGAATTATACTATATGACATAGCCAGATGTTGCCTGATTTATCTTTACAATAAAGGCACAACAGTTTGGCTGGGGTTACAGCACTCCCTGCCACACATTTCATGTGACATGTAATCCAGGTCTAATGATCAAGGGGTTTAATTAGCTCAATGTGATCTCTCATTATAGCCATCGCTGTGGAGGCCCCATCTCATTCATTACACAAATGTTACTGGTAATTTGTGAATTTATGCTGCGGTTAGCCAAATGTTAATGAGTCAGGATGGTGAGGCAGCATTCCTCTCTTTGTCCCTTGCATCCGATAGTAGAGTTGGGTGCGGAATTTGTTTCTCCCATTTCCTTAGTTTCTTTTGGTAATTCAGGAGCATGTAATGGGATCCCCTCTCCCCATATGAAAATCAGCTCACCACAGAAGCAAACAGGAGCCAATCCAGGGTCCAAGCCTGCTTTTGGACATCAGTGTTTAATCTTGTTTATTCATCCCCCAGCAAACAAAAAGTAAGCCCTAATTCCCTGAAAACTACTCTTCTCTTCCAGGACGTAATCACTCTTCCTTACCTGTAAATGGGAAGCCAAGCGCCTCCCAGAACTTTCATCCTTGACTTCGAAAGAGTGTGTGTGTGTGTGTGTGTGTGGCATGTGTGCAGGCCCAGAAAGCACCCTCCTACCAGTACCTGCAGCCGAAGGCCTCCTCTAGAGGCACTCGGATGCAAGCTTTACACCACACACACTCTCTCTCCTTGGAAAGATGATGTGTGTGTGGTGTGCATGTAGGCCCAGAAAGCACGCTCCTGCCAGTGCCTGAAGCTAAGCTCCTCTTCTAGAGTAGAAAGAACCAGCGGATAAAAAGAAGTCTCCTTAAAGCGTACAAGAAGGGTAGACTGGGAAGCTCTCCCTAAAACTGGGCTGATAGAAAACCAATCTTTTGGCACCCAGAGCAAAAACAGATATCTGCCCTCCCGATTTCTGGAGGATTCCAAAAAACAGATTTGGGCCCACACCGAAACCCAGGACAATAAATGGGTCAAGGTTTACCCAAAATGCACAACCCTATCTGAGAGTCCATTTTTCTATTAATTATAATATGCTCCACTTCTATGTTCTTTATTTTTAAAATTGCATATGCATTGTGCACAGATTATAAATAAGATTCTGTTTGATAGGCACAATCCTTCCAAGTGCTTTTCAATTCCATTCCAATAGGAAATTAATATAGAGCTATCATCATGTTTTAATGGGAAGTAGATATGTTGAACCATGACTACATCACACTTACAGATGAGTTCTATTAATACTTTATCTTTTATGAATTTAGCTTGGTTATTTGTTTGTTTGTTTGATGTATCCATAATCCAGTTTCCTTCAAAAGATACAGGGTGCCCTTATCTTTTCTCATATGAGTGTGTAAGTATGGGAGAGGGGAGTGTTGAGCAGATATTATATTTCTTGCTCTCCATCAGAACCTTCAAGATTGTTTTGTATTTTTAAAATACATAAATGAATCAGGAGATATGGATGAATTCTATAGCAGCTTTGAACTGTTTGTAACTAACAATGTCTAATGGATGTTTTTAGAGACTTTAGTATACTTGCACCTGTTGAATGGTTGAACGCCTGTGAAAACTTACACTGCATAGTTCTTTTTCTCAGTCTCAAAGGTGCTACATAATTCCTTTTTATCACTTTATTCTTAAACCAGCTAAGACAGCTTCTATGCAAGAATCACACAACCGATGTGCAGGTGCCGTTGAGCCCTGTGTTCTAACATTTGGAGACAATGTGAATCATCCCATTCTATTTATTTTCTGTACTTATCACCTCTCTGGTCTTTCTGCCTCTGCCTGATTTAAAATACTCCCACCTGTTTCAGTCTTTTGTATGTTAAGAAACTAGAAATGTTAGCTGCCTGACGTTTTACTGTGGCATCCTATAAATCACATTGTGGCATTGTATCATGTTGCAATAAAATTTAAATATTTTGATATTTTTTATTTTATGGTGGAAAGGTATTGTACGTCCATCCAGAGTGTTGAGAGGTTTAGCAAGAAGTTGATTAATGGAGACACAAGGAGTATTGTAAGACTTACTTAACCTACAGTTGCAGAGTTGCTAGGTGCCAATTTTCTGTTCTGGCAGGTCATACCATCATAAGTTGGAAGAGACCTCATAGGCCATCCAGTCCAACCCCCTGCCTAGAAGTAGGAAATCGCATTCAAAGCACCCCTGATAGATGGCCATCCAGCCTCTGCTTAAAAGCCTCCAAAGAAGGTGCCTCCACCCAGGGCCGTAACCAGAAAAAATTTTCGGGAGGGGTTTTGAAAATTTGGGGGGGGGGGGGTTGAACCCCTAGCACACACCTCTCCCCGTTACAAACCTGTCAATATCTGCTTGAGATAGTGCCTGGAGGGACTCTTAATGTTTTGCGTCTCATAGACTTAGCAAGGGGATTTGGTTAACCAGTTAAAATTCATGAGTAAACCAGGGTTTTTTTATAACCTGAAAAATTTTGGGGGGGGGGTTGAACCCCTAAAACCGCCCCCTCGCTACAGGCCTGCCTCCACCACACTCCGGGGCAGAGAGCTCCAATGCCAAACAACTCTCATGGTTAGGAAGTTCTCCTTTCCTGGAGTTTCATCCATTGATTTAAAGCAGTTGTGTGAATCCATTGATTTACAGCAGGCATGGGTAAACTTCGGGCCCCCAGGTGTTTTGGACTTCAACTCCCACAACTCCCACAACTCCCACATCCCGGTAGGCTGTTAGGAATTGTGGGAATTGTAGTCCAAAACATCTGGAGAATTGAAGTTTACAGGCTTAAGCTGGATCCCTTTTAATCTTGACTAAAGTGTTTGCACCTGGAGACCAGTGGGGAGAAGAATCCCTGCTGTTGTCACCCATTAGCATTCAGAAATGGTGCAAAGTTGCCCTTTAGCATGCTAAATCTCTCAGTTTGCTCTACTTCGCCTAGCAAGTGTGTGAATCCATTGATTTACAGCAGGCATGGGTAAACTTCGCCCCCCCCCCCCAGGTGTTTTGGACTTTAACTCCCACAACTTCCACATCCCGGTAGGCTGTTAGGAATTGTGGGAGTTGAAGTCCAAAACATTTGGAGGGCTGAAGTTTACAGGCTTAAGCTGGTCCACAGAGGATCCCTCTCAATTTGTCTACAACTCAGTCTTCTGCAGTGGGTAAAACATGGGATGAACAAGTCTGACTTGACCAAGGAACCAACTGGAAGTTTCCAGTACCCTTCCTACAACCCACAAGCTGTCCAAAACGACACCCACCATCACCAAACCCCCACATCTGTGCTATTTCTTGTTCTTACCGTGTTTCCCCGAAAATAAGACAGTGTCTTATATTAATTTTTGCTCCCAAAGTTGCGCTAGGTCTTATTTTCAGGGGATGTCTTATTTTTCCATGAAGAAGAATTCACATTTATTTTTGAACAAAAAATATGAACATTTCTTATATACTGTAAAGTAGTTGTCATCACAAACCACGCAAACCACACAAACTGTGAGTCCTATCAAGAATTCTTGTTACTGCCATTATTTCCATGTACAACAATCTATAGTACAGTAGAGTCTCACTTATTCAACATAAACAGGCCGGCAGAATGTTGGATAAGCGAATATGTTGGATAATAAGGAGGCATTAAGGAAAAGCCTATTAAACATCAAATTAGGTTATGATTTTACAAATGAAGCACCAAAACATCATGTTAGACAACAAATTTGGCAGAAAAAGTAGTTCAATACACAGTAATGCTATGTAGTAATTACTTTATTTATGAATTTAGCACCAAAATATCACGATATATTGAAAACATTGACTATAAAAATGTGTTGGATAATCCAGAACGTTCGATAAGTGAGACTCTACTGAACGTACATTTACCAATCCTGCATGCTCTGGTGTTTTATTCGGTGGGCATGCTTCCAAACAAAAACTTTGTTAGGTCTTACTTTTGGGGGAGGCCTTATATTTAGTAATTCAGCAAAACCGCTACTAGGTCTTATTTTCTGGGGATGTCTTATTTTAGGGGAAACAGGGTAGTACCACATTTTGCTTCTAAATTGTCTCAAAACCTCAAACGAACATCATAGTTCACCTTTATTTCACCCGCACTACCATAACCCCCTCCCAAAAGAGCCCAAAATCAGTCAAAACAGAAACGAGAAGTGACATGGCATGTTTCCGACATCCTTCTTTTGAGGGAAGGCAGACCTGACTGAGGCTGCATCCTTAAAGCTAGTTGTCATATGGAGAAATGGGGATGAGACTAACATTATCTTCAAACGACAGGAAAAAAGATTTCTTTTCATTGTAAAGGTGCTTCAAACTTTTGAATGCCGACTTGATATTCAGCATTGCAAAACCCAAGGCATTGTTTATATTTTGCCGCACAATTCTGTCCTGACCTACTTGAAAGGGTAATCCGGTGTAGTGCTGAGCAGTGCTGAGTCTGCCCTGTGTGATCTCTGGATGCACACTCGTTCCCAAGGGGCACGCACTATCTTGAAAAAGAGAGCACCATAGATCCATTCAGGCTGCGGCAGCTGGCTGTCATCTTGGGATTGCAGTCGGGTTGCTTGGCATGATTCATCTGTTGGGTCTGAAAAAAATGTACAGTGACTTTTGTCTCTTTCTCTTTAAATCAAGTACCTTCCCTTTAGTGTTTCAGGGAAGATGCATATCAGATGTGATGAAGCCAGCGGGAGACTCTTCTCAAGGAGTTTCTCAGGTGAAGAAACTAAATCTAGTTATTATTTTTTCCGAATCGTATCCTCCAGCACTGAAGTAATGTATTCTCCCTGCGCTGACCATTATGAATTCCATTTTCTACCAGCTTTTTTAAACCAAAGCAGAACTTGGCGAATTGCAAATATGAAGAGAGAGGAAAAAAAAAATTAAATGTTGGAAAGGCCAACTTGCTCATCTGTAATTTTTGTCAAAGTGACAGTTGGAAAATTACAAAGATAAATACTTTGCTAAATAGGGTTATAAAGGTGTGATTTATCTCAACAGAGCATTTTATACTTTTTCAAACTACTCTTTTATTTTAAAAGGTGAGGGCAGAAGCTGGTGTCTGCATCCTTCATTCTTCTGCCTCCAATATGGGAAAAGAGAGCAATAAAGCCGCAGGCAGCCTTAGGAATAATTCAGATTATGTGGGCATGTTTAAACCTTGCCTATCCCTTCAGTTTTCTGGGTGATGGATTGCCTGCACAATGTCAGGCATTGCATTGTGGCATATGACTATGTGCCAAATTTAATTTGTATAACTGTGTTTTCTGCTCAGTGATGAAAAGCCAGGTACTGGGATTTTGTTGCTGTTGGTAAGAAAGAAAGCTGTACCATCTTAACATGCAAATAAAGGGACTATTTTATGAAAGCAAGATTTTTCAATCAGGAATTAAGCATGAAGCTTATTTGATAAATGTGCAGTCTGCAAACATAACTGCTAACAGGTTGCCGTGAGGAATTCTGCTTCTCTCAGTCTGAGGCTGGTTTTTGTTTGCTGTGAGTTTTTTTAGACAATATATTTGTAAGCTACTGCAAGAGCCTCAAACATTTCATATAGACATTAGACAGACAAACAGAGACTCCTTCAGCAAGCATCACAAACCGCTGAGTCTACTTTTAGTTCTCACAGAGCCATTCTATCCCGAAAATGTTTTGGTTTTAGTCAACTTCAGTTAAAAAGTCCCTGCACTCTGGTTTTGTAATTTAAACTGGGGACTCCGTAGTCACATGCTCATGCACTCTCTCTCTCTCTCTCTCTCTCTCTCTAGTCTCATCTGCACTGCCATATAACACAGTTTCAGAATGCAGTTTAATGCAGGCTGGATCTACACTGCCCTATAATCAAGTTTCAGAATGTGGATTAACTGCATTGAAGTGGATTAAATCATTCTACACTGCCCTATAATCCAGATCAATGCGGTTAATCCACATTCTGAAACTGGATTATAGAGCAGTGTAGATCAGTGGTTCTCAACCTGTGGGTCCCCAGATGTTTTGTCCTTCAACTCTCAGAAATCCTAACAGCTGGGATTTCTGGGAGTTGTAGGCCAAAACACCTGGGGACTCACAGGTTAAGAACCACTGGTGTAGATCCAGCCTGTTTTTTAAGATGCGTTATATGGCAGTGTAAACTCATATTATCCAGTTCAATGCAGTTAAACTGCATTCTGAAACTGTATTCTGTTATATGGCAGTGTAGTTTTTTTTTCGTGTCAGGAGTGACTTGAGAAACTGCAAGTCACTTCTGGTGTGAGAGAATTGGCCGTCTGCAAGGACATTGCCCAGGGGATGCCCAGATGCTTTTGATGTTTTTATCATCCTTGTGAGAGGCTTCTCTTATGTCCTCACATGGATCTGGAGCTGACAGAGGGAGCTCATCCACACTCTCCCTGGGTTGGATTCGAACCGGCAGCCTTCAGGTCAGCAACTCAACTTTCAAGTCAGCAGTCCTGCCGGCACAAGGGTTTAATCCGGTGGCTCGGTGCAGTGTAGATACGGCCTCTCTCTCTCTCTCTCTCTCTCTCTCTTTCTCTCTCTCCATCTAATTCACTCTCACCGTAAAAACAAACAGAGATTCTGAGACATTTAGAACCATCAGGCTTGCTTTATTAGGTTTTTAATTACCTATTAGTTGCTAGATAAACACAACCAGGGGGAATGACCCATTCCTAATAACCAGCATAACCAAAGCCTTGGAAATAATACCCAGGAGAAGCTACTCCCACACTCATCCTGTCATCTCTGCTCTCTGACATACAAGCCAGAAGAAACTGGTTGTTTTTTAGTCACAACTTTTCTCTTCGGCTCCTATCCTTCAGCTTATTTTCACTCAGTAATTCTAGGAAGAGGAGGAAAGACTCAAATAATATCCCAAGCAAATCCTTTCCCAAGTCCCATCACTCACATATATCACCTGGTCCCTTGCCTACGTACAGGCACAGACCAGTACGCACACACTTACAACATATGTTCCATCCAATAACTTCTATGTCTGTGATGCCTTGAATCAACTCTAGGATCCCATCTACACTGCCATAGAATCCAGTTACTTATTGGGTTGTTTTTTTTTTTGGGGGGGGGGGGGGGTTCAGTAATGTGTACAGCGAAAGTGTGAGAACAAAATTTTTAAAGGGTAGAGATTAGGGGGAAAAGAGAGGGTTGAAAAGAGGAAAAAAGAGAGAGAAACAAAAAAAGGGTTTTGATGACTTCCCATCTTCCTTTCAGGGGTTTCTTTCTCATCAAATGTCCTTCTATAGTCTTTCAGCTTTCCTTCGTTTTCTTTTCAAAATTAGGTACACAACAGATCTATTGTCATTGGCGTTCCATTTTTTTTTTAATAAAGTCTATAAATCTGGACCAATCTGTTTTCCTTTTTTAGTCTCTTATTTTTTGTGTCAAACAATCCAATTGTATTAAGTCCATCATTTTAAAAATCCATTCATCTATCGTTGGTATTTTCATTTCCCTCCAAACCTTTGCCAGGATCAGTATTGCCACACTACACATAGGAAAAAACATTGTATCCCGCTTTTCATTAAATTTAACATTTGTTAGGCCTAATAGATATATTTCTGGTTCTATTCTGAATTTAATTTTTAGTACTTCTTGTATTTTATTATGTATGTTAGTCCAGTACAGTAGAGTCTCGCTTATCCAACGTAAACAGGCTGGCAGAACGTTGGATAAGCGAATATGTTGGATAATAAGGAGAGATTAAGGAGAAGCCTAGTAAACATCAAATTAGGTTATGATTTTACAAATTAAGCACCAAAACATCATGTTATACAAGGAATTTGACAGAAAAAGTAGTTCAATACACAGTAATGTTATGTAGTAATTACTGTATTTACGAATTTAGCACCAAAATATGATGATATATTGAAAACATTGACTACAAAAATGTGTTGGATAATCCAGAACATTGGATAAGCGAGTGTTGGATAAGTGAGACTCTACTGTATTTTTAAACTTTTTTACAGAACCACCATTGGTGATAGAAAGTTCCCACTTTTGTTCTACATTTCCAACATGAGTTTGATACACTTTTATGGAATTTTGACATTACTTCTGGTGTGTAATACCATTGAAATTTCATTTTATACCAATTCTCTCGGATATCTGTTGAGGTGCTAAATTTCAGTTTTCTTTTCCATATTTCTTCCCATTGTTCTAGTCTGATGTTATGACCAAAATCCTTGGCCCACTTCACTCCTCTTCCATTGTCTACTCTAATAATTGTTGGTATAACATTTTTATTAGTTTCTTTTCTTTTGGCATGATCAATTCCCATAATCCTTGTTCTTATTTAAAACCTGGTTTCATGTCTTCCTTATAGCATTGTTTTATTTGATAGTATTGAATCCAGGTTATCTGTTTATGATTTGTGAGTTTTCCAGGCTGTATGGCCATGTTCCAGAAGCATTCTCTTCTGACATTTTGCCCACATTTATGGTGGGCATCCAATCATACATAAATAATGATGAATATGTTCAAAGTGTAACTGTTCACTCACATTAAATCCGTTGCCAGGCTAAGTATTTTAAATTGTGGTAGTTGTATATACACTTCTTCCAACAGTCAAGTAATTGAATCATACAGTAAATGAATATCTTCTCAAACAAGTTAAAGCACACTCCAGCTGTTTGAGCTGAAAGAAAAATAGTTCAGATAAGTGGCACTTGACAGAAGGAAGAACCACTTACAAGTATAGAGAAGCTCTTTCTTCACTGTTTTCTTTGTGTGTGTGTCAGGAGTGACTTGAGAAACTGCAAGTCTCTTTTGGTGTGAGAGAATTGGCTATCTACAAGGACGTTGCCCAGGGGAAGCCTGGATGTTTTGATGTTTTGTGGGTGGCGTCTCTCATGTCCCTGCATGGAGCTGGAGCTGATAGAGGTAGCTCATCTGCACTCTCACCAGATTGGATTCAAACCGGCAACCTTCAGGTCAGCAACCCATCCTTCAAGTCATCAGTCCTGCCAGCACAAGGCTTTAACCCACTGCGCCACCGAGGGCTCACTGGTGATATACTGGAGGTGGGATATATGCTGCACCTGTAAAATTTCCTTTGATCAGAATTAGGGATGGATGTATCCTTCAGTTTCACTTTCCTCCATGTCACATTTTTTCCATCCTATTTGTGTAGGAAATTTGCAAAGTTTTGTTAAAATACCAGAAATGAATTAAATGAAACTTTCAACTGTTTGCACTCTATAAATCTGTTACAGGCGGGTATGGAAAGGTATATTAAAAGCCTATCAGATAAAGTGGTTGGGAATCCCTGACACATGAGCACTAACATTCAAGGGGTGGAATCCAGGCTTTGAAGAAGTACATACTTAAAATGTCGTATGGGTGAATCTGCTAGTGAAATCTCAAGTTTTTTCTCTCCATTAATGAACAAGTTTACATATTTTTGCAAAATTTACTATAAACAAATGTACTGAATAAAATGCTCATTTATCTTTAGTCAATATGCTTTTAAATACCAAAAGCGCAAAGCTAACAAAAAGATTCCAGATGGTGAAACTATGCTATTGAAAGGATTGGGAATCTACAGTCTTCCTGGGATTATTGAGACTTGGATCTATCTAGCATGATCAATGGCTACAGATGGTGGAGAGGACAGTTTAATAACATCTGAAGGTGCCAGGCTTCCTACCACTGTCCTGTTGGGGGAAAATATGAGGCTGAGTGCGCTACAGTGAGTGTAACTGGGATCAAATGTAAAACAATCCAAAATTGCTTGAAAAGAAAAATTGCTGTTATCTACATAATATGTTAATATTGGTTTCTTCCTCTTGTACTGTATTGAATTCCTTTTTCTTTTTTTAATTTCTCTATTTGCTAAATACTTTTAAATGTAAATTACTTGGCTTATGTTTTAAGTTATGAAAAAAACCCTGTCTAAATCAAAAACTAATTGCCTTCCTAATTATATGTATACAGTGTTCCCTCACTACTTTGCGGTTCACTTTTCGCGGATTTGCTGTTTCACGATTTTTCAATAAACTCTAAAAGACTATTATAAATCATTAAAATTACAATTTACAGCCTAAGGAAGGGAGGAAGGAGAAGCCAAAGGGAGAGAAAAGGAGCCCAAGCGGCAACAGGAGGAGAAGGAGGCAGTTTATCAACACACGATTGGCTGATACAGACTTAAAATAGTGTATAACTACTAAAATAATGTATAAATATTAAAATAAATATAGTGTCCCTACTTTGCGGATTTTCACTTATTGCGGGTGGTCCTAACCCCCGCAATAAGTGAGGGAACACTGTATATGTCATTTGCAGATATCGATTAAAAATAGTGATAATAAAAAATCAGAAAATACTTTTTTTACTTTGATAATAAAAGTGCTGACACTATACAATTTACCTTTTCCAGAGAAATTCATATTGCTTGAACAATGAAACAATCTACTAAGAAAAAATAAGCACCTTGTCAAGATGCATGAGTATCTGGGTTGCTGTGAGTTTTCCGGGCTGTGAGGCCATGTTCCAGAAGCATTCTCTCCTGACGTTTCACCCACATCTATGGCAGGCATCCTCAGAGGTTGTGAGGTATATTGGAAACTAGGCAAGTGGGGTTTATATATCTGTGGAAGGCCCAGGGTGGGAGAAAGAACTCTTGTCTATTTGAGGAAAGTGGAAATGTTGCAATTGATCACCTTGAATAGCCTTGCAACTTCAAAGCTTGGTTGCTTCCTGCCTGAGGGGAATCCTTTGTTGGGAGGTGATTACATGAGTACCCCTTATCTGTGTTTTGAATTTCAGATTTTTTTCAGATTTTAGAATATTTGCATATACATAATGAGATATCTAGGAGGTGGAACTCTAGTCTGAATGCAAAATTCGTGTACAGTAGAGTCTCACTTATCCAAGCTAAACAGGCCGGCAGAAGCTTGGATAAGCAAATAACTTAGATAATAAGGAGGGATTAAGGAAAGGCCTATTAAACATCAAATTAGGTTATGATTTTACAAATTAAGCACCAAAACTTCATGTTATACAACAAATTTGACAGAACAAGTAGTTCAATACGCAGTAATGTTATGTTGTAATTACTGTATTTACAAATTTAGCACCAAAATATCACAATATATTGAAAACATTGACTATAAAAATGGCTTGGATTATCCAGAGGCTTGGATAAGTGAGGCTTAGATAAGTGAGACTCTACTGTATGTATACATTATGTATATAGTCTGAAGATAATTTCATACAATATTTTAACACTTTTTGTGCCTAAAGCAAGATTGATATACATTGAATCATCAGAAAGCAAATGTGTTTCAGCCACCCATGTAAACAGTTTTTGAATATTTCAGATTTCAGAATTCCAGATAGGGGATGCTAGGCCTATCTAGATAATGTGTTGAGAGAGCAAGACAGGACGTAAATTGCAGATGCTAGAATGGGGAAAATCTTTTCACAAGTCTGACATAAATTCCCATTAGGGCCAATTATAAACAGTCATCAAAGCACTCAGTGCATTGGATTGGACTTAGTCATGTTTAAAGTAGACAAATTGAAATCGATGCATTTAAATTGTTCATGAATACGCCCCATCCATTTCAGTGAATCTGCTTGAAGTATGACTATGTTTGGATCCATCTTGGTGATTTTTGGGGAGTAAGACTTTGAGGAATAAGACAGATGTATTAATTTGTGTGGTCCTCTCCCACATAGAGTGGCATTAGTAAAAAAAGGAAATCTATTACTGAAAAGAAATGTGATATGCTACCCTCAGACATGGTTTTTCAAAATATCTCAGTGAAGATGCCCAGGGTCAGAGTTATTTAAAATGCAGCTTTCTGCAACTGAAAAACTGAGAAAAATAATGCTTTATTTGGAAAACAATCTCAAACCTTTCCCCTTGAATCAAAAGATAGGCATAAATTAAATACGAAGTAGTGACAATAACACTGTTTTAAATTGTGAATAATGCATTTACTAATTAAACTATATGGAATTAAATACAATCTTGGGGTTTTTTAAAAAAATTGGTTCATTTTCTTCTTTTAAAGAATTTTTCTGCCTAAATCTCTAGAAGGAGACTGAAAAAAACAAGAATTCAAGAACTGACATTATGTGTTATAAATAGACCAAGGCTGCCACCTTCTGCCCTCTTTTTTGTCTGACCAAATTTTAGTTTTTAGAAACATGAGCTTTTGTCATGTATGCAAGCCGACTGCCACCCAGTGGACATTTCAAGCAATATAAAGGAATATGTTCAAGCATTTCTTTTTGAAAAAATTAAAGGATTTACAAAATAATCTGCAACCCCAGCTTTACTGAGTTACGCAAGAAGAAATGTTTTCGCTTTCCTGATGTTGCATTTACATTGAGTAGTTCAAATGGGAATGAAAATAAATGTGCATTGCATCAGGCTTTTAAATGAATATATTCCTCATATAATGTGTGGGACTATTAACAAAAACACATATATTTTTTGTTTTCCTGTCATCCAAACGACACCACATGTATCAAATTCATTATTTTAGAATTATATGGAATAGAATCCATGCTACTAAAATATCTATATTGCAAAAAAAAAAAATGCCTGTAGACACAATTTAGTTGTCGGGGGGAATGGGTAAATGTGTTTGCTAAGAACAAATGGAGTAGAAAACTGCATACATAAGGAAATACGCATGCCAGAATATGCATGATTTTAGACAAGGAAAACAAGTTCTCACAACTAAGTACAGACGTTTGACAGGATGAGCATGCGAGTGGGATTCTGAGGCATTTAACAAAATTAAACTCACCTAATGAGAAATATCTAATAGGGTTTCCAGAATGAAAACTGGAAAGAGATTATGTCCCAGAAATGGGTTTACAGAAGAGGGAATTTCAAAACAGGGTCACAAGCAACATCTGCTGAAATTCCCTCTTCTACACAACCATTAAATGTACAAAAACCCAGTTTTCTACAATTTTTACTAGAAGGAGCAAAAGATTGTATGTTGGCAGTATTGCAAGGCATGCATGATGAGATGATGTGGAGATAACTACACCCTTGGTCCTAGGATCCTTTCTCGTGCCTTTCTTTTGCAGCCCAGGTTTGTCTCCTTCATCCAGCTGAAGCTTATTTGTTACTAACTTTCAATATTCTAACTCGAGGTCAGCTGTTACCAGCAGTGCTATGGATTTTGAGGAGGCACGAATAGAGGACAAACTGGAAAAATGTGCCAAGAGGGAGGCAGGTCAAGCAAACCCTTGTCGGGACAACCTTCCACATGGAAATCTATGTTCTCATTGTGATAGACCATGCGGATCCAGAATAGGTTTTTACAATCACTTACAGACCCACCACCAAGACTCTGCCCTTGGAAAACAATCACACAAGTTTGATGATGATTTGCTGTTAAGGAGTTTTCTGCCTTTTCTGGAGCTGCTTGGCTTTCCTTGCCATAAGGTAAGACTGAAATTTCAGACTTACAGCTTAACTAAGGATAATTTATCTCCTCTGAATAGGCTGGATGAAGAAAAACAAATGGAAACTCAATCCAAATAAGAGTGGGAGTGCTCCTGGGTCTGTCCCTCCAAACATCAGCCCAGGTAGATGTTAGGTCTGGAGTGCAGGTAACCTCAAGTTTGGACATCTGCAATGTGCTACACACTGGGCTACTGTTGTACTAAATTTGGAAAATCCTTTTAGTTCAAAACAGATTGTTTATGGAAGCATCTTAGAATGAGCATATTACACCTATATTAGTCACTCTACAGGTGCCAATTAATTTCCGGGCAAAGTACAAAGTGTTGGTTTTGACCCTATATGGTTTGGATCTAGGTTACTTATAAGATCACCTTCTTGCATAACGAGAAGACAGGAAAGCTTGGAGAAGATAATGATGCTGGGAGGAAAGGAAGGGAAAGGGAAGAGGAGCCGACCAAGGACAAGATGGATGGATGGTATCCTTGAAGTGAGTGGCTTGACCTTGAAGGAGCTGGGGATGGCCATGGAGCTCTGACATGGGCTGTTCCATGAGGTCACAAAGAGCCAGAAGCAACTGAACGAATAAACAACAACAACCTTGCATATAATCCACCCCAGGCACTTGGGTCTGCCAGAACCCAACTGGCAACAATCACTCAGGCCCCTTCTACACAACTGAAGACCTATCTCTTTCAGCAGGCCTACCCAGTCAGTTTCAAACTGTAAATTTAACCTACATTTTATTATTTGTTATGTGTATGCATTTTAATAGCACTATATTTCATCTGTCTAACTATGTTGTACCCTGCTTCGAGTAATGTGGAGAGAAGGGTAACAAATAAAATCACTGTTGTTGTTGTTGTTGGATCCTCCCAGGTAAGACATGTATCCTGAAACTGAGCAGGCAGATAAACAGAAAACAAAAAAACTTTGTCCAAGGGGAGTTCCAAGCAGAGTACTACCTTCACTCCCTGACTTACTCACTGCTTACATTGCAATTCGAAGCTTCCAGAGTTAGGCAGCTTCTGCTTAGCACTGTATCCTTCTCTCCACTGTCACATACATCATTTTCCTCCTCACCACTCTAGAAGAGGGAGAAAGTATAATGGAGATAACCCAGGGATCAGTCATAGGCATATTTTGACACTTCTAAATTACTATAGGTGAGATTAATAGGGAGTCTTATGCTGGGCTTTAGTTTGACTAATTTAATGTGAGCCAACTTGAAAGATATTATCCTTACTAAGGAATGAGTATTTGAATCACGATCAGTTCATTATTCAAATTTCATATTAGACCAGAGGAGTTTCATTCCTGTCTGCTTCTAAATTGCATCCTAAATAGCACTTACATGCTGATATTTAAAACCCCTGATATTAGTTTAAAATGAGAGATGACCTGTTCATTTTCTGGCTATATAATATTCCACATTCATAAATGTATATAGCTGTCCCCAGAAAAAAAAACACACACAAAATGGAAAGTTAGAGGTCCTATGAGTAGATGAGAGGTCACACAACCTGTGTCGCAGTAGTCCTGCGAAAGACTTCCTCCACCTCCTTGTATTTCATTTTTCAGTGCAATTTTAATATTCATAACCTTCCAAGCAATTTCCCCAATATAACACATTTTTTTACATTTGGTTCCACTAATATAGGCTTTTTGTACACATGTTCCCCTCATCTATATATTTTGTGCACATTTAATTTAATGTCAGAACTCTACTGTGAAATTTGCAAGCGCTCAATTGTATACAGTAGAGTCTCACTTATCCAACATAAACTGGCCGGCATAATGTTGGATGAGCAAATATGTTGGATAATAAGGAGGCATTAAGGAAAAGCCTATTAAACATCAAATTAGGTTATGATTTTACAACTTAAGCACCAAAACATCATGTTATACAACAAATTTGACAGAAAAAGTAGTTCAAAACGCAGTAATGCTATGTAGTAATTACTGTATTTACGAATTTAGCACCAAAATATCACAATGTATTGAAAACCTTGACTACAAAAATGCATTGGATAATCCAGAACATTGGATAAGTGAGTGTTGGATAAGCGAGACGCTACTGTACTTCATTTTTAGTATGGATCCAGACACTTTTCTTTCTCCTGAAGGAAGAAGATATCACATATGGTCCATTTTTACATGAACACAACTGTTCTAATCACATTTGATATGGAAGTAGGAAATAATTTTTCCAGTTTGTTCAGTTTCGTGCACTCTAGTGTATTTGTTGAATAGGTAGGGCAGTGATATCAAAGTTGTGGCAGTCCAGGTGTTTTGGGCTTCAGCTCCCAGAATTCCTGGACAAGCCGACTGGGGCTTCTGGGAGGCCCAAACATCTGGAGGTCTGCAAGTGTGACACCTCTGGTGTAGTGAATGCAGTATATACTAGGCTTGCTCAAATCATTCGATTTCCCCGTTACCCGTTATTAATTCGTTACTTTCGTTTGTTTTGAAGCAATATACGGCCTTGATTGTCCACACGTCTGGATATTGCGGTTTCGAACCGCGAGAGGCCGTTTTTTGTTATGTCGTCGTTTTTTTCGTTAGGAAAAAAAGCTTTTGCAAATCACCCAAACTCCCACCATTCAGGCCCTTTCCTTTTGCCCCTCAGCAAAAGGGGCGGGCTCAGCCAATGGGAGGGGGCGAGGGGGAAGGAGGCCGAGGAGGAGGAGGAAGACGGAGGGGGGAAATGGCCGCCGCCGCCGCCTCGCCTCAGCTCAGGCCTGGTGTCTCTCTGTGAGGCGAGAAGGCGGCGGATGGAGCCGGGAATGGAGAGACCGAGAGAGACAGAGAGGGGCCCGGCGGTGAGGAGGAAGAGGCCCGGGATGCGAGGGGGTGTGGGCCAGGCCCGTCCTCGGCTGCTCCCGGGAAGGGAGGGAGGGAGGACTACGACTCCCAGGGGCCCAGATTCGCACCCTCCCTCCCCCCAATACAGGTCTCCATACGACGCTACATGAACTTGAATGGATACTGTGGTTGTGTTGTCGAAAGCTTTCATGGCCGGGATCACACTGTTGTGGTATGTATTCCGGGCTCTATGGCCATGTGCCAGAAGCATTCTCTCCTGACGTTTCACCCACATCTGTGGCAGACATACTCAGAGGTTTTCACGTCTGTGCCAAGCTAGGCAAGTGGGGTTTATATATCTGTGGAAGGTCCAGGGTGGGAGAAAGAACTCTTGTCTGTGGGAGGCAAGTGTGAATGTTGCAATTGGTCACCTTGATTAGCATTGAATAGCCTTGCAGCTTCAAAGCCTGGCTGCTTCCTACCTGGGGGAATCCTTTGTTGGGAGGTATTAGCTGGCCCTGATTGTTTCCTGTCTGGAATTCCCATTTTCTGGGTGTTGTTCTTTTACTGTCCTGATTTTAGCTTTTCTGTAGCTAAAAATGCATATAAAATTGATTCTATAGGGAGGATAAATGATTGGATTTCAACTCCTACAGCTTAGCTTTCTCTGCCAATAATGGTACCATACCAAACTAAACCTCCCAAGATTCTGTAGCAGTGAGCCATCTTGGATATTGTAAGGGATTTTTATTATTATTATTATTATTATTATTATTATTATTATTATTATTAGACCTTGCTCCCAGGAAGGTGCCTTCGCTGTGGCTCCCAACTTATCTATCTCTACCTTTCCACATATTCTCCACATTGTGTGTATGTGTATGTATATTATATATACATGAGCCCCGATGGCGAAGTGTGTTAAAGCACTGAGCTGCTGAACTTGCAGACCGAAAGGTCCCAGGTTCAAATCCCGGGAGCAGAGTGAGTGCCCGCTGTTAGCTCCAGCTTCTGCCAACCTAGCAGCTTGAAAACATGCCAATGTGAGTAGATCAATAGGTACCGCTCTGGCGGGAAGGTAATGGCACTCCATGTAGTCATGCCGGCCACATGACCTTGGAGGTGTCTATGGACAACACTGGCTCTTGGGCTTAAAAATGGAGATGAGCACCAACCCCCAGAGTCAGACATGACTGAACTTAACGTCAAGGGATACCTTTACCTTTACCTATATATATATATATACACACACACACACACACACATATGCAGGGACTCTCTCTCTCTCTCTCTCTCTCTCTCTATATATATATATATATATATATATATATATATATATATATATATATATACACACACACACACACACACACACACAGTATATATTAGGCTTGATCGATCCATGAAAAATTTGATTCTAAACTCGTTTCAATACTAGAGGGGGCAGTTTTTTCGTTTTTGTTGCTAATAACGAATTTGGCCCCCAAAATTTTTCGAAATTAATGAAAATTCGTTATTTTCTAAATTAATTCGTTAATGGCGGACGCGCATGCGCGGTGGCCCAAAAACAGCCCGAAGGGGGGGGGGACTTAGGGGGCTCTCCCGCCCTCATTTTTTGAGTGATCTTCTTCAAACTTGGTACAGTGGTAGAACACATTTAACACTGATAGCTCACCAAAATGTGGAACGTTTCCCTTATCCTCTGATTTTTGGCAAATTTTCATAGCTTTTATAATAAACCTTTTTTTAATAATTGCAGTAATCTGTTCCTGGTTTGAAAGTCTTATTTCCTGTTAAATTGGGTTGTCTTTACTGTGAAAGTCATTGTTCTACTTCAGAAACTTTGTTTTTGTGGCTGAAACTTTGTTAAATTGGTGTGTGTGTGATATATATTGTGTATATATATATATATAGTCCCTGCTTGTGTATGTGTGTGTGTGTGTGTGTGTGTGTGTGTGTAGGTAAAGGTAAAGGTATCCCTTGACGTTAAGTTCAGTCATGTCTGACTCTGGGGGTTGGTGCTCATCTCCATTTCTAAGCCCAAGAGCCAGTGTTGTCCATAGACACCTCCAAGGTCATGTGGCCGGCATGACTACATGGAGTGCCATTACCTTCCCAGAAACACCCAGAAAATGGGAATTCCAGACAGGAAACAATCAGGGCCAGCTAATACCTCCCAACAAAGGATTCCCCCAGGTAGGAAGCAGCCAGGCTTTGAAGCTGCAAGGCTATTCAATGCTAATCAAGGTGACCAATTGCAACATTCACACTTGCCTCCCACAGACAAGAGTTCTTTCTCCCACCCTGGACCTTCCACAGATATATAAACCCCACTTGCCTAGCTTCGCACAGACGTCAAAACCTCTATGTCTGCCACAGATGTGGGTGAAACGTCAGGAGAGAATGCTTCTGGCACATGGCCATAGAGCCCGGAATACATACCACAACAGTGTGATCCCGGCCATGAAAGCTTTCGACAACACAACCACAGTATCCATTCAAGTTCATGTAGCGTAGTATGGAATGGAGACCTGTATTGGGGGGAGGGAGGGTGCGAATCTGGGCCCCTGGGAGCAGCCGAGGACGGGCCTGGCCCACACCCCCTCGCATCCCGGGCCTCTTCCTTCCTCTTCCTTTTGTTATTTAAACTATATATTGTGAAATTATGGTGTGTTTTTTTTCATGCGTGTTCTGTGTTCAAGATAGGGAGACCAAAGAGGAAAAGCAAGGGAGGGACGGAGGCCCCAACACTTCCGGCTCCCATGCGAACTCCCCCTTGTGTGCCTTGGAGGGTGGAGCATGCGCACTGGCTCTCCCTTTCTCTATGGCTCTTTTCAGGTCGCTTGGGAACCCGAAGTGCCTCCTCCCTTTGCCTTTGTGTCCAAGAAGGAGAGAAGGACGTTGCAAGGTTTGCATTGAGGGTGTTTCTCTGGTGGGTTTGGCTTGGAAGGGGGCTCATTAAGGCCCAATTAATTAATGCACTGAGCTGAGGCGAGGCGGTGGCGGCGGCCATTTCCCCCCTCCGTCTTCCTCCTCCTCCTCGGCCTCCTTCCCCCTCGCCCCCTCCCATTGGCTGAGCCTCCCATTGGCTGAGGGGCAAAAGGAAAGGAGTTTGGGTGCTTTGCAAAAGCTTTTTTTTCTTTTCGAAAAAAACGAAGAAATAAGAAAAAACGGCCTCTCGCGATTCGAAACTGCGATATCCAGACGTGTGGACAACCAAGGTTCGATATTGCTTCAAAACAATCGAAAAAAACGAATCAATAACGGTAAACGGGGAAAACGAATTATTTGAGCAAGCCTAGTATATATCACACACACACCAATTTAACAATGTTTCAGCCACAAAAACAAAGTTTCTAAAGTAGAACAATGACTTTCACAGTAAAGACAACCCAATTTAACAGGAAATAAGACTTTCAAACCAGGAACAGATTTCTGCAATTATTAAAAAATTGTTTATTATAAAAGCTATGAAAATTCGCCAAAAATCAGAGGATAAGGGAAATGTTCCAAATTTTGGTGAGCTATCAGTGTTAAATGTGTTCTACCACTGTACCAAGTTTGAAGAAGATCACTCAAAAAATGAGGGCGGGAGAGTCCTGTAAAATCTCCCCTCGTGCTGTTTTTTTTGGCCACTGCGCATGCGCGTCCGCCATTAACGAATTAATTTCGAAAATAACGAATTTTCGTTAATTTCGAATTTTTGGGGGGGCAAAATTCGGAAATGACATCAGAAACGAAACGCTGGCGCCCCCAGCTTTTGAAACGAGTTTAGAATCAATTTTTTCATGGATCGCTCAAGCCTAGTATATACTGAAGTCTGAAACCCATTCATCCTAAAGATACAAACTCTTTCTAAAACTAAAGATGAACAAATGAAGCTGTTGTATTTGACACATATAATGAGGGGATGAAACTTATTGGAAAAAATATGAAAATGCTTAGTAAAGTGGAAAGAAATGTACACATTAAGAAAAGAAAAACGAAACACACTCTAAGTGGATTGTCTAATGTCCCTTACAGCCACAAAATGTGGCTTGAACCAACATAAAAAAATGCAGAAGTGGGGGACCGGCCACAAAGCTCAGCCATGTCAATGTCGGTTCAGCACTGCCAGGCATGGAGTGGAGTTCTTACCCTCCCAGATCCCCCTCCATTCCTGCACGAAAAGATAGAAAAGCATGCCTTACCATTCTTCCGAGGTCCATTCTTTCTCATTTTGGCATCATTAAGAAGTGACAGACCTTTGGAGGAGTAAGCACCCTCTCTTGCTCCAAAGGTCCATCACTTCCTAACGATGCTAGAATGAGGAAGAACGAACCCTGGAGAAATGGCAATGCATGCTTTTCTGTCTTTTTCCCTAGGCTGTCTGAGTCCAGGGAGTGGGGCTGACTATGGCCCACTCAGATTGCCATCTGAGATGGCAATCTCCAATGCCAGAGCATTAGCAAATCTTCCTAGAAGATTTGGATCTTTGCTGGGTCTGAGATCTTTGAATCTTTTTTTAACCTGGGGTAAAACTGGATTAAAAGTCTTATCCCAGGTTAAAATGCAGTAGCCTGGTTTCATCGGTTGGATGCCCTAGGTTAATCAATTGCTACACTGAATTAAATACCAGTGTTGATTCAGCCTAAGGCAACACTGACACAGTCCTGAGTTTCCAAGACTTGAATTGATTACAGTGTTCCCTTGCTACTTCGTAATTCACTTTTCGCTCCCTCGCTGTTTCGCGGGTTTTTAATAAACACTAAAATAATAGTAAAAATCATAAAATAATATTATAAATCCCTTATAAATCCCTCTTTCTACTTCCTTCCTAAGGAGAAGCCTAAGGAAGGGAGAGAAAAGGAGGCTGAAGCAGCTTTGTTTTCGCTTGAGAGGCGAGGAGGGGACAGAAACGCTACTTGCAAACAACACAAATCTAGCATCCCTGCTTCACGGATTTTCACTTTTTGCGGGTGGTCCTAGAACGTAATCCCCGCGATAAGTGCAGGAACACTGTACTTGGTCTTTTAAAGGTATCTCATTCATGGCATCACCACAAGTCAACCAGATGGCAATACGAGTAACAATAGTGACAATTAGAGCTCTTCTCATAGTGTTAGGAATACAGACTAAAAAACCATGGAAGTGTACCACAGTGCCTATGTAATTAATTAAAAAGCCAATCAGCTAGATTCTCTTATCAGATCAGGAGGAGAATTCTATTAGTCTCTTACTTCACAGGTACAGAACTGTGATAAGGTTCTAATTGAAACATTTGACAGGGTGGTGCAAAGAAGCAGCTTACCGAGTTTCTTCATGCCTCTTGCCATGTTTTTTCTTTCTTTAGTAAATGTCATGTTCACACAATCTGCCCATGATGACCATATTAAAGGACAGGGTAAGGAAACAAATTCATTGGGCAATTCTTTCTCAGTTTAACATTCCACAATATGATAGCTACAGCATAGTAAATTAACATATAGTATAGCTGTCACTGCATAAAGTTATGTCCCTTCAAAAAGAGAGTTGTGCATCAGTTTTCATTTTTAAAAGTCGTGAAAGTGCAACCTCGCAACACAATGCTATGTGTATGTATCAGATGTCTTCAAATATTTCCTTTCTTGAGCAAGAGGCTGCCCAATGCAGGTGAACCAACCAACACTGGCTTCCCTATCAGAGACTACGGGCTTGTCTATTCAGATATTAAAACCTGGACACATCCTGAATTGACTCCTGGCTGTCTTTATATTTCTCAACTTTTGCTATCAAAGGCGAAATCATGTCAATCCAATGTTGTCCCGCTTTTGTAAAAGTTGGGGATGCTCTGGGATTTACTTAGAACTTGGAGTATCCTGCAGCTTCAGGGCAGTTTGGACATCTGGATTAGGTGCAATTTTGGATGGATGTTCACACAAAGCATTGTTTAGAACAATATAACTTCCATTTCTATGTTTTTATGTAATAAGGCTGATTGTATCAGTTGTGTGAAATGTTAGCACTACTTAATCTAAACCCTGCTATCTGATCTCTACTCTAGCCACAGCTCTGCGATTTATTTAAAGAGTTGGAAATATATATAATGATTTTAAAAATACAAGTGAGTATTTTATTCAGCTGGTAATTATGCAAATCATCAGGCAGTTGTACAAAAGCAATGATACAATGTGGTCTTACTCATAGAAGATTATTTGCCTGAATCTCTCCCAAAGGAAATATAGAAAGAAATTCTATAATTAATTATGGCCTCAAAATGAGATTTACAGAATGAGTGTTTAAATGTAGGTTACTGGGTCTAGCATGTAATGACAAGACTCTAAACTTGAAGTTTGATCATACAGTTCAAATTTAAGTAACCCTAAATCAAACAAGGATTGCAAGCAAATTGTTTTATCTTTCCCTTTGTTTAGTAAAAGTAAAAAAAAAAAAAAGACTAGAAAATGTTTGGAGACAATATCTAGAAAGTCCTCCAACAAATGTATTTTAAAAAGTGTGTGATTGGTGGCATGGAAAGTAGCAAAGATTTCAGCTCTCCACTTCCATTGCATCTTCTTTATGCTATTCTGGGCAATTTGGGACCAATTTCATGTTGGTGCAAGCCAGTCATAAAGCCATCTTCCACCTGCTGTTATTTGTTTAAAAGGTATTTAAAGACTACAATTACCAATACCCACCAGGATATATCTATCATGAAAAACTGTATGGAAGAGTCAGCATATCTAGCCAGGGCTAACGCCTCTTATTGAGAAACATGAGTCCAGGAAACCGTCCCTAAACCCATAGAAACAAAAAGTGTAGACACCAACAAAATACTTCTTCCTAATGAAAGGTTTTTTTAAAAATTTATTTTAATATATACTGTTTATTTATTTTCATTCATTCAAATATACATACATTGCAGGTGTTTGTTGCATACAGTGCAATAAGGGGTCACAGGCTTCTATTTGTATAGTACATATAAAAATATTATACGTTCCAAATTTATATCAGTTTCCTCCTTGCCTTCAGTCTATTAGCTTCCTCTATGTACATTTTTAGATTAATTTTACATTGAAATGTTGGATCATTGGTTGCCATTCATTAACAAAGTTTTCTAAAGGTTCTCCTCTTAAGTGCATTGTTATTTTGTCCATCATCAGCAACTCTATAATATATTGTTCCAGTTCTGCTAAGGGAGGTACCTCTGAGGTTTTCCAATATCTAGCGTATACTATCCGAGCTGCCACTGTCACGTAAAACAAAATTCTTCCATATTTCCTTTCCAATTCTTCTTCGGGCATGTTCAAAAGGTACATTTGTGGTGTCATTTTAAAATTTGTATTTAATATCTTTTCTAGATGTACATGAATCTTTTTCCAATAGCTGTTTAGCCTAATGAAAGTTTTTAATCCAAACTCCAAACTCTCTGGATTAAACTGGTTTTCTGGCTCTATTTAAACTGGGGTTTAAGCCTTCCTTGGACATCCTGTACAGTCACTAAAGAAATAGGGGGGATGTGGCTTTGTAGGTTCTCCTATACCACTCATCACTTTCCAGCATAATCATTTATGTTCTTCTAAAGAGAAACTGTCTAGGGCAGTGGTTCTCAACCTGTGGGTCCCCTTGATGTTTTGGCCTACAACTCCCTGAAATCCCAGCTGTTAGGGTTTCTGAGAGTTGAAAGCCAAACCATCTGGGGAACCACAGGTTGAGAACCATTGGTCTAGGGCCTCATCTAGACTGCCATATAATGCAGTTATATGGCAGTGTAGATGGGGTCTAAATTAGGAATACAGACCCAGCTTAAAAGTGATTATGCTCCTACTTAGGTAGTTGGCAACAGAACCCAATGTTCAAGGTATGTCACTCTAAAGACATGAGAAAGTTAGTCAAAAATGTTATTAGATGAACATTGTGAAGGACAGCTAGGACCTCATCCCATGAGTGGGGGGAAAGCAGGGCAAAGTGGGGCAAAGAGGAGAGAATCGTTCCCTACTGCCAAGGTTTGTCTTCTGGAATGGCCGGCCATTCCATGTTCTTTCCCCATCACTGTCAGGTAGCAGAAGTTGGGTATCACCCCACTCCTGAAAACACATTCTGGACTCCACTTCCATGATCTGCGGAAGTGCCCTTATGTCATGTGATGGCCTCCATGGGACTCCATTTCCAATGTACATGGAAACTGACCCCAGACTGTGTTGTGATAAGATCGCTAGAGAGAAAACTGCCTACTAGCATATATATGGCCAGCTAGAAGCCTTCGGCATGTTGTCATAGATGGAAGGGGAGCTCAGGGGCCAACATGTGTGATGAGAGCTCTCAGTTTGTGTCTATGTGAGCAATCCAGTGGGATGATCTATCAAGACATCAACAAGCTAAAATATCTAATTCAATTCCATTTACATGGAAAGATGAGGTTTTGAACTATCAAGTTTAAATTTAACTAAGTTAAATTACTTTACTAAAATACCTTACCAAAATGAAACTGAAAAATGCCATTCCCTTCAACAGAGAAGGAAAGAACTGTATTGTTTTATTGAAAATGCTATTTTCCACCCATACCACTAAAAATTCTTCCCTTGCTTCCCTCTTTTCTCTTCCGAGCTCTATATATCAATTTCATCTACAGCAGGTGAATTTGTGGATGCACTGAATTGTGCTTGGCCATGAAAGGGATTGAGGAAAGGCCAATAAAATTGAGGCTCAATCCAGATAAAACTGAAATGCAGGTAATTCTGTGGATAGATAGTCTGTTACCAGTTCTATATGGGATTATACTATCATGAATCAAGTGCACAACTTGAAGATGATCTTGGATCCATCAGTGTCCCTTGAGATACAGGTGGCCTCAGAAGTGCAAATTGTCTTTTAACAGTTTCAACTGGTAGTCAACTAAATCTCTGGGATAATCTAGCTGCAGTGATGTGTGCTGTGCTAGCTTCCAGTAGCACAGTTACTTCCATCCCCCTCAATGGATTGTCACTTTGTTGTGGTGAGGAGGCTTGTGTTCCAATGACTAATAATAATAATAATAATAATAATAATAATAATAATAATGATGATGTCACCATCCCAGGTGACAGTCGCATTGACGAAAAACAACAGGAAAAACTCAGCCGCTATCAGGACCTCAAGACTGAACTTCAAAGACTCTGGCAGAAACCAGTGCAGGTGGTCCCGGTGGTGATTGGCACACTGGGTGCCGTGCCAAAAGATCTCAGCCGACATTTGGAAACAATAGACATTGACAAAATCACGATCTGCCAACTGCAAAAGGCCACCCTACTGGGATCTGTGCGCATCATCCAAAAATACATCACACAGTCCTAGACACTTGAGAAGTGTTCAACTTGTGATTTTGTGATACAAAATCCAGCATATCGATCATGTTTGCTGTGTCATAATAAAATAATAATAATAATACTTTATTTTTCTATCCCGCCACCATCTCCCCGAAGGGACCTGGGGCAGCTAACATGGGGTGATGCCCAAAACAAAACAGAATAAAGCAATTACAACTAATATCAAAACAAAACAGTAATAACGTAAATCAAATAAAATAAACAATTTAAACATTTTTAAAAATACAATAAAACACATAAAATCAGAACAAATGAGTAATAATACAGCATCAACCACTGGAGATAAAAGGGGTCAGGCATATAAAACACAATATCCAAAGCTTTAATAAAGTGCATAAACAAGTGTCAGAGAGTCAACTGGGACAATATGGGATAAGGTAAGGTAGGAAGGGATTAAAGTGCTAAGAAGTAATGTCTCGGTGAAAGGGTCTATCATGTTGGTGAATTAATCAAACGCACACTGAAATAGCCATGTCTT
This sequence comes from Anolis carolinensis, assembly GCF_035594765.1. Lineage (NCBI taxonomy): Eukaryota > Metazoa > Chordata > Lepidosauria > Squamata > Anolidae > Anolis > Anolis carolinensis. The sequence continues at coordinate 154,021,430 of NC_085843.1, forward strand.
CAGCTGTTTCACAATCCCAAGACCCAAAGACCTCAACGGCAGAGCAGATAGAAGATAACATGGTATGTTATAACGACTGTGAAGGCAGAAGAAGGCTGCAACAGATTGAGAAGTCACCGTCATCGTGTTAACCATGCCACTGGTTGGGACCCTCACTCTGTGAAGACTTTGTGTTGATCGGCTCTGCACTGACCTCCACACATTAAAAAACTCACACACAGGCATCCTCCAAGAAAAATAAAACCAAACTTAGAAGGCAATCATACTTGAACAACGAGGCATTGCCAAAGTAAGTAAGTAAGCACTTCTACACTACTGCTATAATCCAACTGGGAGCCACTTTGAGAGGAACCAGTCTCACACTGCATGGGTGATTAGATTGACAGGCCTGGAACTGGTTTGAGGCCAGGAACTTGATTACATTTACTATGGAACCTGGCCTCAAACCACTTTGAAGCCTTTCCCCCCATTTCTTGTAGAGATGTGCACTACCACACTGGAGGCATATGCAAGCGAGAGGAGGGGAAGTGACAATTAGCAGTGGAAATAATCCATTCCAACTCCCAGTGGCTCAGCCACTGCTGCCCAGAGTTGCCACTGAGGTGTTTTTCAGAAGGGTCAGGTGTCTACAATATACACAGCATTTTGCGGAGCTGATTATCCTTGGATCTGGGATATACTTGAATATATTGCTGTATATCATTTAGCTTACATCAGCCTTTCTTGTGACTTTTCAAATGTGCAGCTTCCTGTTTAATCTATGCTGCAGCGTGCATTGGCAGTGTGTGTTTTGTGGCCTTCGCAATCTCGAGTCAGATTAGAACTGAATTAAATGGACAATGTAGAAGTGACCCAGGTTAGTAAATGTAAAGGTAAAGGTTTTCCCCTGACATTAAGTCTAGTTATGTCCAACTTTGGGGGTTAATGCTCATCTCCATTTCTAAGCTAGGTCATGTGGTCTAACCAAGGTCATGTGACCAGCATGACTGCATGGACCACTGCCACCTTCTCGATGGAGTGATACCAATTGATCTACTCACATTTGCATGTTTTCAAACTGCTAGGTTGGCAGAAGCTGGGACTAACAACGGGAGCTCACCCCGCTCCCCAGATTCGAACCACCAGCCTTTCAATCAGCAAGTTCAGCAGTTCAGCAGTTTAACCAGCTGTGCCATTGGCAGCTCCGGGGTAGTTTACCAAAATACACTATATGTTAGACTTCCTTTGATGATTCAGTAATTGACCCTAGTGCAGAATGCAGCATCCAGATTAACTACAGGAACATAATTTTCTTTTCTTGATGGTGCTTGCAAGGTTGTGCAAAATACTTTTCTCATACATTATCATTTAAATATCCATAGATACAAAAACTCTTAGATGGCCAATGTACTTTTAGAAGTGTTCTCTGTGGATTCAGCACAGGTTACTTTCAAATAAGTACAAGCAGGATAGATTGCAGGCAACTGTATTATTCCTGAAAGGTTTCCATCACAATAGCTGATTCAATACACATTGAGTCTCCTTAATCTCAACTGCTCAAAAACAGACTTTGGTTAGATTCTGGAGTTATTTAGATTTTGAAATATCTATATTTGCATATGCATGGTGAATGATCAATGAGGGGATGGGGGCTAATGACAGGTCCAGCACTGCTGACTTTTTTCTCAACGGCTGCCAGCACACATTCTGCCTTTTTTTAGCAAAGTAGCTGGGAAAGGAGAAGAAAATTGGACTAATTTGTTCATCCTCCCCCTCGAAATAAAGACTAATCAAGTCTTCAGGGGGCTTTTTTACCCCACGGTAGAGTTTTAAAAACATTTGCCCTAGCATTAGTTGTATTATCTCCCTTCAATTATCTCCTTTCATTCTTCATCTCAGTCAAAATGCTCTTGATTGTAAGGTACTTAATCACTTTGTTTATTTAATGATTGTTTGTTCTGAGCATCATTAAAATTTGCTTTGACTTGAGGCAGCCATGAAACACTGATCCGTGTATTAAAGGCTAAAAATCTCTAATGAAACAAAAAAGGCCTGAAGACTGACCATCTTGTCCTTCAAATGATCTCCAAGTGTAGAAAGTGTGTAAATAATTTTTATTTCTCTAGATTCTTGGGATTCCAAGAAATGTTACCATCAGCTATGTGCCTTACTTAATGAGTACCCTGCTGTGTTCAAGACACTGCTGTTTAAGTGTGTGAATTGCTGTGAAGCACTTCAAGGAACAAAGCTGCTGAGACTGCCAGCTGGAGTCACAGCACCCCAGTAAGTGACAAATGTCATTGGAGAAGCACCACATGCCCTGCTTGGGGCAAGTGATTATAGTAGATACAGTTCACTCCATTCACTTGGCAGGTTCCTAGAATAGCTTGTGATCAAAGGGAAAGATTCTCGAGCCATTGATCTTTTTCCCTAGGATGGTGATTCACATCATCTATTTTCTTCTTCTGTCCCCCATCCCCTTTTCTAGTTTTTGTGTCACATCTATTACACTGCAAGCTACTATTTTATATTGAGCGCTGCTAAAAAGCACATATTAATTAAGATGGTGAATGAATAAATATAGCTTAGCTATCTGTGTATTTAGAAAATAATTGAGGAGGCTGAGCAGAAACCTATATTTAAACACTGTGAAGAGCTTACTCTAAGGTAAAGAGAATTGAAGAGTATCACCCAAACACAGACTAAAACAGGGGGAGGAAGGGATACTAGCCTTTTAGCATCTGATAGTTCTTAACGGCCATGCCTGCTTGAGTGCTAAATAAATCAGTGCCTCTCCTCATCTGATTTCATAGCAGGATTCATTTTTTACTTCCTTTCCCTTCCTCTTCAATTATTCATCTATCCCATTTCATCAATTGCTTCCTAGCATTTTATTTTGTTTTTTCTTTGTTTCCAGGACCTAGACTAGATCTCAGTATTCAACTGAGAAATATTACAGAGAGCAGAGTAGCCTGCCTAGCAACAGACCATAAATGCATTTCCCCCAATTTTAATCCTTATTCTCTTTTGACCTTCTTCTGTCTGTTGTCGAACCATGTCTTTCTCTCTCTCTCTCTCTCTCTCTCTCTCTCTCACACACACACACACACACACACACCAAGAGACTTAAAGCAAATACAGTAGAGTCTCACTTATCCAACATAAACAGGCCGGCAGACTGTTGGATAAGCGAATATGTTGTATAATAAGGAGGGATTAAGGAAAAGCCTATTAAACATCAAATTAGGTTATGATTTTAAAAATTAAGCACCCAAACATCATGTTATACAACAAATTTGACAGAAAAAGTAGATCAATATGAAATAATGCTATGTAGTAATTACTACATTTACGAATTTAGCACCCAAATATCATGATTTATTGAAAACATTGACTACAAAAATGCATTGGATAATCCAGAACATTGGATAAATGAGTGTAGGATAAGTGAGACTCTACTGTAACATGAATTTTTTTCTTTCTGCAAACCTAGAGTTGCATCATGCTGAAACACTAGAGGTTCTGGAACTGACCTACCCTGTTTCCCCTAAAATAAGACATCCCCTTATTTCAATAGAGTTACAAGTTGGGTCAATACAGGGAACGCTGTGGATGTAGTGTACCTGGATTTCAGTAAGGCCTTTGACAAAGTCCCCCACAACCTTCTGGCAAACAAACTAGTAAAATGTGGGCTAGACACAACTACGGTTGGGTGGATCTGTAATTGGCTAAGCGAACAAACCCAGAGGGTGCTCACCAATGCGTCGTCTTCATCTTGTAAAGAAGTCACAAGTGGAGTGCCACAGGGCTCTGTCCTGGGCCCGGTTCTGTTCAACATCTTTATTAACGACTTAGACGAAGAGTTAGAAGGCACCATCATCAAGTTTGTAGATGACACCAAACTGGGAGGGATAGCCAACACTCCAGAAGAAAGGAGCAGAATTCAAAACGATCATAACAGACTAGAGAAATGGGCCGAAACTAACAAAATGAAGTTCAACAGGGATACTTCATTTCGGCAGAAAAAATGGAATGCAAAGATACAGAATGGGGGACAATGCCTGGCTCGACAGCAGTACACGTGAAAAAGATCTTGGAGTCCTCGTGGACAACAAGTTAAACATGAGCCTACAATGTGATGTGGCTGCTAAAAAAGCCAATGGGATTCTGGCCTGCATCAATAGGGGTATAGCGTCTAGATCCAGGGAAGTCATGCTCCCCCTCTATTCTGCCTTGGTCCGACCACACCTGGAATACTGTGTCCAATTCTGGGCACCGCAATGGAAGGGAAATGTTGACAAGCTGGAAAGCGTCCAGAGGAGGGCGACTAAAATGATCAAGGGTCTGGAGAACAAGCTCTATGAGGAGCGGCTTAAAGAGCTGGGCATGTTTAGCCTGCAGAAGAGAAGGCTGAGAGGAGACATGATAGCCATGTACAAATACATGAAGGGAAGTCATAGGGAGGAGGGAGCAAGCTTGTTTTCTGCGGCCCTGCAGACTAGGACACGGAACAATGGCTTCAAACTACAGGAAAGGAGATTCCACCTGAACATCAGGAAGAACTTCCTCACTGTGAGGGCTGTTCGGCAGTGGAACTCTCTCCCCTGGGCCGTGGTGGAGGCTCCTTCTTTGGAGGCTTTTAAAGCAGAGGCTGGATGGCCATCTGCCGGGGGTGCTTTGAATGCGATTTTCTGCTTCTTGGCAGGGGGTTGGACTGGATGGCCCATGAGGTCTCTTCCAACTCTACTCTTCTATGATTCTATAAGACCTAGTAGATGTTTTGCTGACTTGCTAACTATAAGGTCTCCCCCAAAAGTAAGACCTAGCAAAGTTTTTGTTTGGAAGCATGCCTGCTGAACAGAACACCAGAGCATGCTGGATCAGTAAATGTACATACCATAGATTGATGTATATGGAAATAATGATAGTAACAAGAAATTCTTGATAGGATTTCACAGTTTGTCTGGTTATGCTGGTTTGTGATGACAACTACTGTACAGTATATAATAAATGATCATTTTTTGTTCAACAATAAATGCGTATTCTTCCTCATGGAAAAATAAGACATCCCCTGAAAATAAGACCTAGCACATCTTCGGGAGCAAAAATTAATATAAGATACTGTCTTATTTTCAGGGAAACAAGGTAGCAGCAGCTGTATCCTACAAACTATCATTTCTAACCCTTTAATTAAATGTATCAATTTGGTTGTTTCTGTATATTTTCTGTACTTTGTCAATCTCTAAAAGTATTTACTGTATAAACTGTATTGAATGCATGTATCAAAATGTCTTTTGAGGGCAGCCACCTCTCCATGTCCCTAATTACATAATCCCTCAGGAAAGCAAATGATGGCAAAGATCCCTCCAGCTATTTCTCAAGACAGAAAACTATCAGATTCTTTGTGTGCATGTAGATGGATGATCCTCTTGGTCAATAAAATATGTTTGTCCATTTAACTTGAGGCTGAGAGTCTGTCACTCCTGCAGAATTGGGGGCTGAGTAAATATGAATTCATTAACTCTCTATGCTGGCAGCCAAACCCTTGATTGTCTGAAATCACCACCTTTTTCTTTTGGGTCTTGCACCTTTATTTCACACAGAACTGATCACAAGTTAATCAGAGACTCGTCAGTATATCCATACCACCACTTCCTCGTGGACTGCACCCTCCCAGGGGAAAAGTCCCTACAAAATAATGATTCTTTGAACTGACCAACCACCAGCTGTCATTCTTCCTGCCATGGGAATCTCCTTCTGCAGGCTGTGATGTCAAGGGAACCCCCGGTCAATTCGGGCAAAGATCCTAGACTACCTCTTTTTCAGCCAATCATGGGAAGAAGCAGTCTGAATAGCTGTTGGAACTGTATAAGATGTCATGTATTTCTCTGTGAATTTATGCTTGTACCTTTTGAAGCAAATTGCTTGCACTTGTATCCTTTTTGGTCTAATAGTAATAAACCTCTGTGGCTTTGCCTTCAACCTGAAGAATTTGTTTCTCTGTCCTAACTGATCTGTTCCAGCAGAAGCTCACTGGACATAGATCTCTTAACTGCAGTCCTAGCTGAATTCATTACATGAGCACCAACCCCCAGAGTCGGACACGACTAGACTTCATGTCAGGGGAAAACCTTTACCTTTACCTAATCTACACAGTTAAATTACTTTCTTCAATACCAGTTTGAAACTGCATTAAACAGGCAATGTATATGGAGCTTTTGTCATTGGGAGCCTCCAGTGGCTCAGTGTGTTAAAGTGCTGAGCTGCTGAACTTGCAGACCGAAAGGTCCCAGGTTCAAATCCGGGGAGCGGAGTGAGCGCCCGCTGTTAGCTCCAGCTTCTGCCAACCTAGCAGTTCAAAAACATGCAAATGTGAGTAGACCAATAGGTACCACTCCAGCAGGAAGGTAACAGCGTTCCATGCAGTCATGCTGGCCACATGACCTTGGAGGTGTCTACGGACAACGCCGGCTCTTTGGCTTAGAAATGGAGATGAGCACCAACCCCCATTGTCGGACATGACTGGACTTAACGTCAGGGGAAACCTTTATCTTTACTAATCTGCATGGTTAAATTACTTTCTTCAATACCAGTTTGAAACTGCATTAAATGGGCAGTGTATATGGAGCTTTTGTCATTGGATTTGACAGAGTAAGAACCATACAACAGCCATGGCCCTATTTTATAGATTCTGATATCTGTAGCTTTTTGAGATATTTCTCTTTCACCGTCATAGTACTCTGGTGTCACAACGAACTATGAATCCCAACATTCTATAGCACTGAACAATGGCAGTTAAAGTGATGTCAAACTGCTATAATTATGCAGTATGCCTTGCCTACACTCGAATGTAGTTCTTCAGATGCAAGAGTCTAGAGCAACTCTTTATAAAGCAGGCTGTGTATGTGAATACTCATAAAAATGCAAATGTTTTTGGTATGGTGACAAGGTGACAAGCTAATTGTGATGAACCTAATAGCACATTCAGGGCCAGCCCAGTCGTTAGACCTCAAAAATGAGATTTTAAGAGTATATTGAAAAGGGCTGCTATGAAATGCCCATTTCACATATACACATCAAATATGATTTCAAAATATATCTGAACCATATTGTGATGTATTCATCTTCAAAACATTGCCACTGCTACTCAACAAGATCACGTTAAAAAGACGATGTTTTATCACTGAGGCTAAATTTGAAAGGAGATCATTAAAACATACAGAAGAGCCTTGCAATGTTCTCCTGCATGTTCTCTTCTTTGAAACTACAAGACCTTTTGTGCTGCCATATCCTACTATTCAGTTAATGAGTCTTCTCATTTCCTGGTTGACAGCAATATATGTAATGTCTATATTCTGAATTGCCATCTTATTATGTCTTTCATTACATATATATATATACACACTCTATTATATAATGAAAGACTATGTTGTCTCTATTGTGTAGTCAGCACCCTGAGGAGGCATCCATACTTTGCTCACCCCCAGATCAATAGCTGGCACTTATTTGATGAACTACAGACTGTCAGCTCTGCCTTCACTCTGCATCCAGTTCCTTAAAATGGCAATTAATGTTTGTGCCTCTTCCTGGAGCAGTTAACATGCCTAGATGAAGTCTTTGGGTGATTTGGTTCTTCTTTCCACTAATTAGACATAACATGAGTAATCCTTGTGGGAATCCAAGAAAAAAATTCCTTGCTTAAAAGAAGCAGCCTTCTGGAAAAGGTGGGGAAACACTGCCTTTTACAGGTGGAAATACTCAAAGCTGTCTTTTAAGCATGTGGTGACTTAATAAAACTGCTCTATGGGGACTTTGGATTCCACAAAGGATGGTGCTCATTATTCCTTGCACGCCCAAACCGCTCCCCAGTTTCTTAGGATGGTGAGAGTTGCCAAGAGCATTCCTGTGAGAGTCTTCACAATTATGAACCCCAGAGATTTGTTATGCAACTGATAATAAGATGACTATTTTCAAATATACAATTTGGGAGGCAAGGGCCAAGTTGCACATTCATTAGGTGGCTGGGTGGGATTTGCCATTTTGCGGAGTGTGAAAAACATTTCCAGAACTGATTTGGTGGTTTTGGAAAGGGCAGCACATTATTAGCTATTTGAAGAGCAAATCTGATGCATTGGCAAGGATGGCCCTGATAAAAGAACATGCACTTCTTACATTCTGCTGCCTGGCTTCAGCCTGGATTAAGGTTTCTAGGTCAGAACTATCCCAGGCCTTGAGACTTCAATGTCAAGAAGACCTAGGGATGATGTCCCAGGGGGCAGGCCTTCCTGATTGTGTTATAAGGGCATGCAATTTCATTAAGCAAGATAACCTGGGGTATTACAGTTAATTCATTTTTTAAAGGCCAAGTCCAACAAATGAAGAAAATATATACTTCAAGGCAACCCCCTTACTTCTCACCCTGAGGACTGTAGAAGAAGGTCCTGATCTCAAGACTCACAGCTGAGCCAGGAGATTTTGGAACCCAAACCAGGACAGGAGGTGAACACAATTTCTTTCACACCTCTGTTTCTGTGCTCTGTGGGGCTATTTTGTGATCTTATCTGTGAGATAAAAGGGAAGTCTTTTAGTCCAGTGGGTCCAAGGCTATCCACTCTTCATCTGGTTCTCTGTAGTAAAGGATCAGTGGTGGAGAAACTTTAAGATGCCTTCTCATGAAGACCTCCAGCAAAGGACCTCCTTTTCCACCTGTCCCTCACCATAATGGAAGAGATTTTCCATAACCATCAGTTCCTCAGCTGCCCTCTCCCTCCGTTTTTATTAGCCAGTATTTTACATCAACTACATTAGTATTTATTTAGTTATTTATTTTTATTTACTATACTTTTACCCCGTCTTTCTCACCCCGGAGACTCAGGGCGTCTTAACAATGTGGCAATAATTCAATGCCTTTAAAAACAGTAGAGTCTCACTTATCCAACATTCACTTATCCAATGTTCTGGATTATCCAACGCATTTCTGTAGTCAATGTTTTCAATACATCATGATATTTTGGTGCTAAATTCATAAATACAGTAATTACTACATAGCATTACTGCGTATTGAACTACTTTTTCTGTCAAATTTGTTGTATAACATGATGTTTTGTTGCTTCATTTGTAAAATCATAATCTAACTTGATGTTTAATAGGCTTTTCCTTAATCCCTCCTTATTATCCAACATATTCGCTTATCCAACATTCTGCCAGCCCGTTTATGTTGACTGAGACTCTACTGTATAACGGAAGTCATTTAAATGCACATTAAAATACAATTAAAACATAATTAAAACCATTAACACTTGACTCTGACAACAGAGTAAATCACGTGATCCAAGAGCAAGTCTGGGCCATTCCATTGGTCAATTCCATATCTTTCATATCTATCACTGTACCAGATTTCTGAAGGCTTGGTCAAAGAGCCATGTCTTCACTTTCTTGTGGAAGATCAGGAGGGAGGGGGCTGATCTAATCTCCCTGAGGAGGGAGTTCCATAGCCAGGGGGCCACCACCGAGAAGGCCCTGTCTCTCATCCCCGCCAATCGCGTCTGCGAAGAGGGTGAGACCGAGAGCAGGACCTCCTCAGACGATATTAAACTCCGAGATGGTTCATAGAAGGAGATATGTTCACACAGGCTTTATAGGCTAAAGCCAGCACTTTATTTATTTATTTATTATTTACAATATTTATGTTCCGCCCTTCTCACCCTGAAGAGGACTCAGGGCGGATCACATTACACATATAAGGCAAACATTCAATGCCTTAACATAGAACAAAGACAGAGACAAACGCAGGCTCCGAGCTGGCCCCGAACTCATGACCTCTTGGTCAGAGTGATTTGTTGCAGCAGGGGGGTTGTATGCTCCCTGTTCGCAGCTCTGGTGAGTAATCTGGCTGCAGCCCGTTGGACCAGTTGCAGCTGCCGAACAGTCTTCAAAGGCAACCCCATGTAGATTAGTAATCTCTTCTGATCAAACCTTTCTCCTGCCAAACCTAATAGAAGCATCATTCATTCTTGTTCCAAATGCCAGCACTTTCCCATTCAGACCAATAAATTTGGAAGGAGGAGTTACCACTGTAACAATAGGGTCAAAATCATGACAAATTAGCAATCATTAATATGATACATTTACACATGAGTAAAGCTATGTAACTATTCCATATTCACAATTGATACTTAGTCAGGATTGCAAGGCCTGCAAGAGGTACTTGCAGATTTGTCTGTCTCAGATACCAAAATACTGTGCCTTGAATGATTACAGTAGGTGCTATTTGCTGCTGTATTTCAGACAGAAAAATGTCTTGGGTCAGCTGTATTGTCCTGTACCGGCCCACTCCACTCAACAGGATACAGTTTCATTAAAATATATAATCAAATTCTACGCATACAAAATATGCCATCGATTAGCACTTCACATAGTTCTCTGAGGTTAGCAACAATACTGGAGATAATCAGAATGAATGCTTAATTGCACGTTGCCTGACACTTGTTACAGCTGGGATGATCAAAGAGAATTAATTTCCCATCTTTTACTCCAGCAGGGTCTCATTAAAAAAAAAAACAGATCTGACCACCCCCCGCATATACATGCTCACACATACCATACTTGTGCAAAATGTCTGCTTTTCCAATATTTAAGATAGAACGACTTCTTAGTGCAAACTTAACTGAACAAGAAGTAACTGCATTCTTTCTGTGGTGTCAGTGTAACTTTTTGTAGCAAGTGTAGCTAGAGAGGCGGGAGCTCACTGAATGAAGGAGGAAGAATATAATATTGTTCCAGTGTTTGCTTGTGCTTTGTTTGGTAACATGGCCTCATGTCCATTGCAGGCATTGAGGTGCAGACAGTGTGGAAAGGGGGAGTAGTGTGTTTTGAAGCAAAGGTCAGCCTTCTGTTTCATGTCTATGCTTTAAGCTAAATAATGTGAGTTATTGTTGAAAATGAATAAAGCAAAAAGTTATTTTTAAAAAATGCAGTTACTTTGGGGCCTTGGAACTGTAACTTTAACTATAACTATAAAAATAACTTTCCAAGGTATGGATGTACTAGTAGCATATATTCATCCTCAGACACCCCATCTACACAGCTATATAATGCAGTTTGAAACTGCATTATATGGTCAGGGTAGAGTTAATTAATATAGTTCAATATGGTTAAACTACATTTTATGAGTCTGCAGTGTCCACATAATAAAGTCAAAAATATAGCAATATAGATAGTGTCTCAGACAGACCCCCCCCCCCCCCCCACACACACACACCCTTTGATTCAGTTGGTGTGAGTTTGGGTATGTGCGTGTTGAGAGGAAACAGAAAGTCTTGATTCTTTTATCTAACATTTTGTGATTTTCATGAAATTGTGGATTTCAGAGGGTGTTTTTTGTAATACACACATATACATACACACGTATATCAAAGACAGGCAAGGGACTATCTACTCCACAATTATTATATCATCTATTGGAGACATGATATTTCTATCACATTAACAGAGTATTTTTCATATAGTTACAAAAATACATGCTAACTACATAGACCACTTGAATCAAAGCCAAAAGGGCATTGCAGAGCATTTATAATTACAATGTCCTTTGCTTCTGTAAATGAGATGAACTGTAACACTGCCTCTATTTCTCATGAGAAAAAAAGGGTGATGAGGAATTCTCCCATCTTGATTCTTGAGTGGAGTTCAGTAGTCTTATTGTTAACTCCACAATCAGCCATGTATTGTATGGCCTACCTTTCCTTTAAAAACTGAACATCTTGTCTTTATCAGCTCATAAATGGAACTACAGATAAGAAATCAGCACATTTTGACAAACTTTCCCCATGTCGTTCATAACGTCCAAGTCAATGGAACAGTAAACCAGGTCTAACTTTAGAAGAGGGATTCTCAAACTTTTTCAGTCATTGAGCCTTTTGAAGCAAAAGAAATGTTGTGTGTGTGTGTGTGTGTTATGGGCAGACTTTTTGACAAATTATGTTTTAAAATTTGACAGATGGGCTGGGCCAGTGGCAGATGAATGTAGAGTATTTGTGTGAGCTAATGGGAAAAAATGAACCAATTCCTATGTACACTGCCCATATCTCATTTGTAGTCCAATAAAAGAAAAGAAAGAATAATACAATATTCAAATTGAAGAACAATTTTAACCAACATAAACTTAACAGTATTTCAGTTTAATGCCCCAATATTTCAGTGGAAGACCCCATCCAGTCCAACCCCCTTCTGCCATGCAGGAAAAGAGGAGAGAAAGCTTGGAGGGGAGGAGGAAGGGAGAGGAGAGAAGTGTGGAGCCCCTCGGTGTGCTTCACAGACCTCCAAAGACTCCGCGGAGCACACTTTGAGAACCGCTGCTTTAGAGGAACTGTCCAAGCTTGGTGCTGAATCAGTTTGGGAATAGTATTCAGTGACTCTTACAACATCTCTTTTTAAATTCAGATAAATTCCAGAGAATGATAAAATAGAATAACTTTCCCTCAACCTGGTACCCCAAAGCTGTGTTGGACTACAATTTCCACTCCCCGGGCCATGCCAGGTGTGCTTTTTTGGGTGTTGAAAGTTCAACACAGCTAGAAGACTCTGGGTTAAGGAAGTTGATCTGAAAGAAACTTTGGTTTGATTCAGTGGATAGCTACACTTCTATTTCTGTTACCCTGGTAGCATTAAGGTTTTCCTTGCACAAGAGGTTCTTCAGACAGGATTGTCAAATAATCTGGTTTCACATGCAACTGCAAGCATGAAGTTCATCTGGACCAGTTGAGGCTATCATCAATTCTACAAAGACCTCACTGAGATATGCTGAAGATGTGACTTCTCTGTACATAAGCTCAAGGCATGCCACTCAAAGCTTAGCAACAATATAATAATTTGAATTCATATCCTTTGCCTATGTGGGCTTCCTTATGGAGGTGGAATTATTGATATGAGTAGATTCATAACTGATTCTACACTTCATAAAAGGGAAGTTATCCATACATGCCATTTCCCCCAATCCATTCTTTGGCCAGTATAAGGCTTGATGGTGGTACACTATAGATCTCCCACTGAGGCTAAGTAGTAACAAACTTTCCTAGATTTGGAAAGTAAACTGCAAAATGAATGTAAGGGGTGCGGGAGAAGGAGTTGTGTTTGGCATAATTATTTACGATAACAGCAGTCTGGAAAAGAGAAAACAGTTTTACGTGTCTCTTGCTTCTCTTGGGAAATTACATACAGGCAATACCTAATTAATCAGGGTGAATATTTAAATATAATTTTAATCAATTGGAGAGGTGAACTGATTGAAATATCAGCCCCAATTCATGGGTTTTTTTATTTGTTTTATTGGTTGGAAGGAGTAAGAATTTTACCCCTTTGCAGCATCTCAATTTTTTGTTCCATTCTATTCGGAGCAATCAGAAATTGGCACTGAATGGTTCTGGAACAAAAATAAAAAGTTCTGTTGTGCTGAAACTCTATCATCCACAAATATAATTACATAATCTAGTTTGCACATCAATGAGCTTTGGGATCTTTCTAAGTTTGTTAAGAAAAAGATACTTAAGCTATTTGTGAAATAAAAAATTTAAAGGAAATGCATAAGGAGCTAGATATATTTGCATTTTCAATTATCATTTAAGTGTGTAGATTATTTCCAAATATACAGAGCATACTGTTTCATCTTTATACATTTATTTATTTACTTTATTTATACCCCTCCCTTCTCACCCTGAAGGGGGCTCAGAGCGGGTTACAAGTAGGCAACAATTCAAGGCCGCATATACAAACATAGAATAAAAATATAAATATGTACATTAAAAACCATAAACATTAAAACATCTAAGCATTAAAACCAATTATTAAAAACCACATGGTCCAAAAATCAGAATCCAAGATTTTTTATCTTTTAAAAAATATATGTGTCCATTTTTAGGGTTTTTTATACATAAATTCTCCAGAAATCGAAAACAATAAGAAAAGAAGTATTCATGTAGACTTACATTTCTTACTCCATAACTTAATTAAGAACTTATTTTTTCCAGCTTACCTCTTAGGTAAGCTTCAGACAATAGTTTTTACATACAGGCACAACAGAGCCAATGCCAAGTGAGTTTGATTCCTGATTATTTCACTGAGTACATCCTTAGTGTTCCCAGTGACGTCAACCTACAAATGCTATCAACCAGGATCCAGGATGGAACATTTTTATCTTGCTCTATCAAAATGATGTTGCTATCTCAGAGATATTAGTAGATAAAGATTTCTGTGGAGAAAAATTTAATTCTTTGCACAGTATTGGAGTCCTAGTCAGGGCTGTGTTGTCCTTAAGTACTTTATCATAGATGCTGTGTAGTCTTTCAACCTGATCTGGAGAGCAGCCTTCATTTCGCATCAGCAGCTCAGGATGAAAATGAGTTTTCTTAAGTTGGGGATTATATCTATAATGCTGAGCTTCAGAATAGGTGATTATGCCTTCATGTTCATGATGGAATTGAAAAGGCATGCTTCTTGAAGGTGGGTGGCCGAGCAGTCCACAGCCATTGTTTGTATCTCTGAACAATGTTGCTTTGTTAAAGGCAGCAGCTCCTGAAGAAAAATAACAACAATGCACTGAAATTGTGTGTGTGCATACATACGCAAACACTTCAAACAGTCATTTCTTATTCAGACAACTGCTTCTTAAACTGTTGGTCCTGGCCCCAAATGAGCTCCCTTTAGCTTAATGTTGGGGTTGAGAACAATTTAGCAACAGTAAAAGGTTTCTGAATGCCACCTAGACATTTGCACCAACCTATTAGCAACAATTTGCAGTGTTTACAGAGGACTCTGCAGAACACGTACCAACTGTACTTGATAAAAGGAAAAATCAGCCAGTTGAATACAGCTTATTAGCAGTAAATGTTTGATTTTTATACTTATTTTATATATATCTGAGGCCACATAAAAATTTCCCAAGTAGAAAAAGGTCACGAGTGGAAAAGGTTTAAAAAGCCCTGATTTAAGGATCAGAACACCAAAGCATTATGATGAATCAAAGCACAAATGTGGAGAGGAACAGAATGTTTTGCATCTTCCTCTGCGGGACATTTCCCTTTCCCAAATCAGCACCATTTTTGCGCTTTTCAACATGCATGTGGAACCTCACAAGAGGAAAGCAACTTCAGAGAAGCAAACTGGAGCATTAAAATGGCTGCTGGAGAGAGATAAAAACACCAGCAACAGTTTCCAAATGGCACCACTCAAGGACAAGAGGAAGGTATCAACAGTCTTGGAAAAGCCCCAAGACCACAAGAAATAAAAAAATGAAAGGAAAACTGGAACAAATAGTCCACAAAATAGGGGAAAGTTGAGTACATTGATGTACACAATAGTAAATGCTCCATGGAATGAATTCACAGCAAACTCGATAACCAAATGTTGCATCATTAGAGGATGTGCCAAAGTTGGCCACCTAGTACCAATGATTTCATAACCAAAACAGAACCATCAATAAACAAAATGGAATATGCTGATCAAAATTCTATTGTTAGCCCCAACTACAGCAGATCCATTAAATCAACAGAATATACTTGTGTGTATTCATCAATTGAATCAATGGATCTAGTCTAGTTAGGACTAAATAATATAATGTAGGCCTCCAAATATCAACTGGACAACAACAAAATACACCAAAGTATTCAAAGAAGAGGAAGAAAACCTAGAAGAAGAAGGGGTATTCTAGAAGGGAAAACCCACAAGTCTCATATATAATAATCAGACCAACTTGAGATTGGCATATGGGTATAATGACTGTTCTACTTTCTGACTAGCACAATTTCCAGAGCATGGGACATGGCAGAGAAGGTGAACAGCTCCAATTTACGATTTTCAAACTGACATGATGTTTCATATTTTCTGAAAGTCTCTGAGCATGCTGCATCCTCATTTGGCTATCACCCGAGCTTGTTGCTAGTGCCTCTATATTATTAAACAAATTATGATCCCATGTATTTTACTTATGGGTTAAAGCAGCTCCTAGTTTATCGACTTACCAGCAGGCTGCTCAGACTTTTTTGCTGAGGGCCTCTTCAGTCCTTCCCGACTACAGTCCGAGTCACTGTCATTGCATTCACTGTCTCCTTTTCCACTATCTTTCCCACTCAATTGATCCAAAGCTGAATGGTCACTGAAAAGGATGGGAGGAATTGTCAATGTATTTGCCACAGGGATATGCTCAAGCAGTAATATAAAAAAACAATTTGTAAGAATTATATTCAACACCATTAGAAGATGAAAGAATGGAAAATTCCAACCCCTGCCCGTGGTCCACAGGGGCCAAAAGCCTTAAACTGCACAAATTGCAAGATTTGTGCAGTTTTTATTTCACACCACAAGTTTTGTAAACTACAATTAAGGGTGAAGGAAGAATAATTTTTTTATTAACTACTTCTCTGCTGGAGAAGAAGGAAAGTGTATTGGAAAAGGACAGAGCTGAAAGGGATTGATCCGTCAGCAAAATACACTGTCTCCACCAAATAATAATGGCCTTAAGCTCAAATTTAGAAATCTTTGGTACTTAGGCACCCCAGAAAAAAATAGTGGCAAAGTTATCAAGGGAAAACAAGAAATAGAGTTCGTATGTCAACTATTTACAGTGTCGCACTCTTTAAAATATCCCCGATTTGATGAATGAAAGGTCATTACATGGAAACAGAATTCTTATTTGGGAAGGCAGTGGCCTCATTTTGCTCATTTTATACACCTGTACATGTTGCTTCCAATCTACATATGACACACAAAATGTACACTGAAGTGTGTCACAAGTAGATTGGGAGCAACATGTGTATTACACTAAAACATGTAGACATTTCCCAATTCAATGCGAAGATGAAAAAAAGCAAGTTTAAAGAAAAGGTGGTAGTTACCTGAAGCTTGAAGCTATTTGGCCCACCTCCCATACTGATGAGAGTAGATGAGATGTCACACCTTGACCCTGTCAAACAGAAGCAAACAAAAACCATGTTTAGATATAAAACATTGCAATATATTATTAGATATAAGCCAATATTTCTGGGACTGGTTGCCCTCCTTGTTATATCTCTTATGCAACTACAGTTGTTTCTTAAATAATATTTGGAGGGAAAGCCTATTTTTTGGACTGCATATTTCAGAATGCTCTACAGTGCCCTTCTGGCTATGATTCAAGTGGTTTACTCTATTTGGCATGAACAGCTGGATTGAGGTAAATACTGGGAATGGTGCTGTTGTACTAGCAGCATGTATCAGAATTGTTGGCTTCCATTAATGCCATCTGACACGGCCAAATATGAGAGATGCTAGTAGCTATAACACAAAAAAGCAACATGTTTCTAGCTCTCATACCTCCAGAAAGAACATAATTTATGGCCATTGTGGGTTATTGCAGCTTCCAAATAACAGTGTATGTCTCTGTAGACCAGGATGGGCAACTGTGGAAGAGGAAGGCACACCTGTGCAGACCAACCGGCCACACTTGTATATTTTAGCATACTGGAAGTCACTCCCAATCACCATTTTGGTTGATGTTCAGCCATTTTTTGTTCAATTTTTAGGAGTTTCAGAAACTTAGAGGAGGCAAAACACTGGAATTATGAGTAGTTTGTGGTGCTTTTGGTTGGTTTTTAGAAAAAGAAAATACCCAAAATCAGCCTTAAAAGCATGGAGGTCTGGAGGCTGTGGAGCCACACTTGGAAGTTGTAGACCATGAGGCACACTTTGGCCACCATGTTGTAGACTGACACGTGTCCAGAGGTTGGGTTCAAGAAAAAGATCTCAGTCCTCCATTTCACTTGCACACATAAACTGAGTCGGTGGGATTCTGTGTTACAGGTTGAACATCCCTTATCCAAAATGCTGGGACCCAAAGTGTTTTAGATTTTATGTATTTTTTAAAAAAAATTGAAATACCATATTTGCAAATGCATGCATAATGGGAAACCTTGGAGCTAAAACCCAAGTTTGAACACAAAATTCATTCACGACTCATATACACATAGCCTGTTTTTAATAATTTTGTACATGAAACAAAAATGTGTGTGCATTAAACTAGTGGAAAACAAAGGTGTCAATATCTTAGCTGTTCACGTGAACAATTTTAGATTTTGGGATTCTAGATAAGGGATGCTCAAGATGTACTTATTTTTTATATAACATTTTCTGACAACAGTAGAACATTTTAAACCAGTAAACCAAATGTCACTTGCTCTTGAGTAAACCTTTGTAGTTCTGAATATGTTGTGCACAACATCTGGCAAACACTATAGAACAGAAATAAAACAGTAACACCAAATGGTAATATATCCTCAAAAGGCAAGAGTGAGGGGCTCAAGATGTTGGTGGACTGCAACTTCCATTATTCCTCACCACTAGCTGATGGCCATTGCAATGCAAAGTATCTGGAAGACTACATATTGCCTACCCTGCTATACAAAGTAGCATTTGAAAAACAAAGAAATAACAACATAAGCACAAACATTAGCTTCCTCTTTGAAAAATGAAATGAAATGTAGGTATTATATGCCTCAACTGATATCTTTGCCTGGTATATTTAATTCATGGTGAAATGTAACTGGAAACAAATTTATAGTTTCATGAAACTACTATTAAAAGAGTCCCAAGCAAGGAAAAGCAACAGCCACATATTTCTCTTTTTATTTGAATTGCAAAATAAGTCTAGTTCAATTGATGTCAGGGAAATCAGGGTCGCTAAAACCCATGAAATCACTATTCTCTGGTCTCCACAAGTAGGCAGATTTAGGGTTTTGGTGTCCAGCATCACAAGGTTGCTACACTGGTTTAAGTCAGAAGAAATCAGCTTAAACTCAACTTCCTGCCTTTAGATGGACAGTGAATGATGCTCTCAGCCTTGCCTCACTCCTCTCTGAACAGACTCAGTCAAAAAAGTGCAGTAAACCAGATCTGACAAAGACATCCCAAGGGAGCTGACATCAGGGTGAATTACATGGAGAGGAGCAGGCTGAAGACAGACCTCCGTAGTTGCTGGTAGATCTGAAAATTACCAATTCCCATTGGTCTAATGAAAGTCTTTCTTTCTTTCTCCTATATCAGACTGCTGAAATCAAAATAACTTGGGAGGGACAGAATCATGCTTGAGCACCTCTCCATAGAACAGTGGTTCTCAACCTTTGGGTTCCCAGATGATTTGGCCTTCAACTCCCAGAAATCCCAACAGCTGGTAAACTGGCTGGGATTTCTGGGAGTTGTAGGCCAAATCACCTGGGGACCCACAGGTTGAGAACCACTGCCACAGAAGCTTTAAGTCTGGTGCTGAAAACAAATTCTTGGGCAGAGCATATGCTCAAAAATGTGAGGGTTATCCAGAAAGTAGATTACGTTTGAAAAAGTATAGGAGAAAACATTTACCATATGCAGTTGAAAGCCACACCCAAATACCACTTCTCAACATAGTCACCATTCAAATCTAGGCACTTATCATAACAATGAATGAGCTTTGCAACTCCTTCCCCACAAAACTCTGCTGCTTGCATCCTCAACCACTTGTTTCCAACAATGGGGGCGTGGCTGGCAACGCAGCGTTTTGGAGACAATGCACAGCTGCGGGAAGGGGTGACCGGCTGGTTGCAACAGACAGGAGTTCTTTCTCTCACCCTGGACATCATTCCACAAATATATAAACTCCACTTGCCTAATTTCCAACAAACCTCACAATTTATTTTTTTAAAAATTTTCATGTCAGGAGCAACCGGAGTTGCTTCTGGAGTGAGAGAATTGGCCGTCTACAAGGATGTTGCCCAGGGGATGCCCGGATGTTTTGATGTTTTTACCATCCTTGTAGGTGGCTTCTCTCATGTGGGGACATGGAGGTGGAGCTGATAGAGGGAGCTCATCCGTGCTCTCCCCGGGTGGGATTTGAACCTGGCAGCCTTCAGGTCAGCAACCCAACCTTCAAGTCACAAGGCTTTTATCCCCTAGACCACCAGAGGCTCCAATTTATTTATTATTATTTATTAGCGACATTTATATCCTGCCCTTCTCACCCCGAAGGGGACTCAGGGCGGTTTACAAGAGTATATACATATAATATATTATATTATACGACTATATTGCAATATTATTAGTAATATTGCATGTAATATAAATATACAATTATTATAGTGAATTATAATTAACAACCCCTGAGAATGCCTGCCATAGATGTGGGTCAGGAGAGAAACATCAGGAGAGAATGCTTCTGAAACATGGCCATACAGACCAGAAAACTCACAAAAACTCACTACTTGGATTTTTTTCTGGAGTGAGAAGTGTGTACCTGGGAGGCAGAACTAGGGAGGCCTCTCTCTGCCCCATGCAAGGCATCTCTGCTGCTTTCTTCTCCCAAAGGGGCAGCAGTGTTAGCTTCTGAATCTGTGGCCACGCAGCCATGCTGTCCAAGCGAGAAGTCGCCTCTCTGGCCTCTTTGGGATGCCCTCAGCTTCGGGGGCATCCCTCCTTTGCGAAAGTTCCTCCTGCTTTTGCAAAGGGAGGCTCCCACCAGGAGGATGGCGACCAGCAGCACGCCACAGCCTCCAGCCAGCACCCAGATCAGCACCACGGAGAGCTCCCAAGGCTCTTTCCCAGGGAAGCGAGGTCGCAGGTCCATGATTCCGACGCCAGGGGGCAGCCCCTCCGTAGGAATCAGCCGCAGCGCCGCTGTAGAAGTCAGCCAGGGCCTCCTTCCGTCCTCGACGGCCACCGGGTTGTTCTCGGGCAGCGGGAGGCGGAGGGCGGGGGAGGCGAAGCGGGGCGCGTGGTCGTTCTCGTCGGCGAGGCGGACGGAGAAGCGGCGCGCGGTGCGGGCGGGGGGCGCGCCCAGGTCCTGGGCCAGGAGGGTGAGGTTGTAGTCGGGCACGCGCTCGCGGTCCAGCGGCCCCGTGGTGAGGAGCAGGAAGGAGCGCGCCTTCTCCTTGGCCTCCTGCTCCTCCGCCGCCTCTTCCTCCTCCTCGTCGTGGGCGGGGCGGAGGGCGAAGGGCGGCGGGGGGCCCTGCCTGCCTTCCCCGGGGGGCTCCAGGGAGAGGCGCACCTGCCCGTTGGCGCCGGAGTCGCGGTCCCAGACGCTGACCAGGGCCACCAGGCTGCCTGTGGGCGCGGCCTCGCTGACGTAGGCCACCACCACCTCCCCGTCGGGGCCCCCCTCGTCTCCGTCTCCCGCCCGGAGGGGCCTGAGGTCGATCTGGGGCGCGTTGTCGTTGACGTCGGTGAGGCGGACGAGGACCTTGCAGGCGGCGCGGAGCGGGCTGGCGCCGCGGTCGGAGGCCTGGACGTCGAGCTCGAAGGCGGTGTGGCGCTCGTAGTCGAGGGCGGCGCGGAGGCTGAGGCGGCCCGAGAGCGGGTCGAGGGCGAAGAGGGCGCGCGCCTCGGGCCCCACCTGGCTGCCCCACGAGTAGAGCAGCGCCCCGTTGGCGCCCTCGTCCGGGTCGGCGGCGCCCAGCTCCAGCAGCGCGGCGCCCGGCGGCGCGTCCTCGGGCAGCTCCAGCAGGCGCGGCGCGCCCCCGCGGGGGAAGGCCGGCGCGTTGTCGTTGGCGTCGAGTACGCGCAGGGCCAGCGTGGCCGTGCCCGACCGCGCCGGGCTCCCGCCGTCCTTGGCCACCAGCTCCAGGCGGAACGAGGCCTGCGCCTCGCGGTCCAGCGGCGCCAGCAGCACCAGCTCGGCGCCCTTCAGCCCGTCCGCGCGGCGCGGCGCCTCCAGTCCGAAGTGCCGGTTGGGCGAGAGCGCGAAGCTCTGTACGCCATTGGCGCCCGCGTCCGGGTCCAGCGCCAGCCCCAGCGGGAGCCGCGTCCCCGGCAGCGCCGCCTCCGACACCTCCAGGCCCACCTCCGCCTGCGGGAACCGGGGCGCGTGGTCGTTCACGTCCACCACCTCCACCTCCACCTGCAGCAGCTGGTACGACGAGGACGGGGACGAAGACGACGAGGGCGCCCCCAGGCACACCACGTCGAAGCTCAGCGCGCACCACGCCGACGACGGCCCGCACAACGCCTCCCGGTCCAGCCGCTCCGGACCCAGGCTCAGCTGCCCGTCCCGCTCGCGCACACGCACCAGGGACCCGTTGCCCGGCGGCTTCAGCAGGCGGAAGCTCCAGGCGACGGCAGAGCCCAGCCGCTTCTGCATCTCCTCCGCGAGGACGCCGAAGACCGTCCCGGGGGGCTCTTCCTCGTCCAGGCTGAAGCGGAAGGTCTCGCCCCAAGTCAGGGAGAAGGAGCAGAGCAGCAGCCAGAGCAGCGGGACCATGGCTCCTCCTCTGCCCAAAGCTGGGTTAACTCGAGAGGCCTTCTCACGCTCTGCACTTTGCCTCGCCTCTCTTCTGTCCTAATCGCTCCCTCCTCCTTTGTCCCGAACCAGAGGTTCTCCTCCTCAACGTCCCGCTTCACTCTTCTTGCCTGGGACTGTTATGGTTAGTTGCATGCAAATGAGGCGCTCTCTTCCACCAATCCGCCGATTCCTCGCGGGATGCAAGGGGAACCTGGCCGGCCAATGGGAGGCGTGCGCGCTCCCCTTTCACAGCCTCGCAAACCGAAGCTCTTTCACAAAGACAGCAGCCCAAAGGAAGGAGGAGGACAAGTTTCTTCTTCCCATCTTAAAACAGTTCAATTTCACTCAATCATATCTATAAGTCTTGCCTAGATTGGAACAAGGGGAAACCTGCAGGGAAAGTCAGGACTCTTGAATGCAGATGTGTTGCAGGATGTCCTACAAAAACAAGTTTTTGCAGTTTAATAAACTTTTCCCACGTTTTTATGATAGAACCAATTATTTATTTATTATTTATTTGCGACATTTATATACCGCCCTTCTCACCCCGAAGGGGACTCAGGGCGGTTTACAAGTATATATACATACAATATATTATATAATACAACTATATCACAATTAGGAAATGACATTTATAACTCAAGAACAAAAATAGTGTTACATAGGGCCCTCCGCACAGCCATATAACCCAGAATATCAATGCAGAAAATCCCACAATATCTGCTTTGAACTGGGTTATCTGAGTCCACACTGCCATATACTCCAGTTCAAAGCAGATAATGTGGGATTTTACTCAGATGTGTGGGGCCTGAGTTCTTTGTCACCTATTGGTCCAATTCTTCCCGTGAGGCTTATTTTTTATTTATTTATTTATTAGCAATATTTATATCCCACCCTTCTCACCCTGAAGGGGACTCAGAATGGCTTACAAGTCATATGTACATACAATATATTATATTACTTGTATAACACAATAATAACCAAAAGGTCCCAGGTTTAAATCCCGGAATGAGCGCCCGCTATTAGCCCCAGCTCCTGCCAACCTAGCAGTTCGAAAACATGCAAATGTGAGTAGATCAATAGGTACCACTTCAGCGGGAAGGTAACGGCGCTCCATGCAGTCATGCCGGCCACATGACCTTGGAGGTGTCTATGGACAACGCTGGCTCTTCAGCTTAGAAATGGAAATGAGCACCAATCCCCAGAGTCAGGCATGACTGGACTTAACGTCAGGGGAAACCTTTACCTTATAGCACAATATAAGCATTATATATTACTATAATGTACTATAACACTATATTGTAATATTATCAGTAATATTACATCTAATATAAATACACCATTATTCTCTTCCATTTGATTCAGTCTCTCAACATTGCTTTCTCAACAAGCAAGACTGATAACACGGAACATAAATGTCTGATTACAATATGGGCCCTTCCACACAGCTGAATGAAATCCCACATTTTCTGCTTTGAACTGGAATATATGGCAGTGTGGACTCAGATAACCCAGTTATCTGAGTCCACACTCAGATATTCTGGTATTTCTGCCTTGATATTCTGGGTTATATGGCCGTGCAGAGGGCCTTATGTAACACGATTTTTGTTCCTGGGTTATAAATGTCATTTCCTAATTGGTTCTGTCATAAAAACATGGGGGAAGTTTATTAAACTGCGAAAACTTGTTTTTGTGGGACATCCTGCAGCACCTCTGCATTCAATGGACATCTCAAAATTTCAAGCAATTCAACCAACCTGGATGCAGCATATTATTTGAGAACACAGAAATGCTGGACCACGCTAACCACCACCATAGCAGACTACACAGAGAAGCCATTGAAATTGACAAGCATGTGGACAATTTCAACAGAAAGGAGGTAGCCATGAAAATGAACAAAATCTGGCTACCAGTGTTTAAAAAACTCTAGAATCAGGACAGCAAATAAAGAATATTACTCAGAAGACAGGGGAATTCCAGACAGGAAACAATCGGGGCCAGCTAACACCTCCCAACAAAAGATTCAGCTGGGCAGGAATCAGCCAGGCCTTGAAGCTGCAAAGCTTTTCAATGCCAATCAAGGTGATTAATTGCAGCATTTACACTTGCCTCCAACAGACAAGAGTTCTCTCTCCCACACTGAAACTTCCACACACATATAAACCCCACTTGCCTAGTTTCCAACAGACTTTACAATCTCTGAGGATGCCTGCCATAGATGCGGGTGAAATATCAGGAGATAATGTTTCTGGAACATGCCAGACAGCCTGGAAAATTCACAGCAACCTATAAGTCTTTCCTAGACTGGAACAAGGGAAAACCTGCAGGGAAAGAGAGTTCTCTGTCACTTATTGGTCAAATTCTTCAGATAGGCTTACTCCCTTCCATTTGATTCAGCCTTTCAAGATTGTTTTCCCATATAGCAACACTGATAACACTATGTACTGTAACATGATTTTTGTTCCTGGGTTATAAATTCCATGACCTAATTGGTTCTTTCATAAAAACATGGGGAGATTTTATTTCAATGAATATCTTATAGTCTCAACTATTTCAACGTAGTTTGTGGCAGCCACAAAAACAAAGTTTCTGGAGTATAACAACTACTTTCAAAGTAAGTACCGCACAATTAAGCAGGAAATCACACTTTCAAACCTGGAATAGAAGATTTTTTATGTTTTGTTACATATTAATATTATTGCTCCCAGGAGTTCAGTGTACAGTACTCTGCTCAAGCTTTTTTTTTTGACACAGTAAGGTAAAGATCGCCCCCTCTGTCGATTCTACTACATTTGTTTGTGGGAGAGTAACCTATCCAAGAGAAATTGCTCAAATCTCTGCTAGGTCTCAGAAGCCAATTGGATGGCCTTGGACAAGGCACACATTCTCAGCCTCAGGTGAAAACAAAGACAAACCCATTTGAACAAATTATGCTAAGATAGCCCCATGATTGATCCTAGGTCCCATCTACATATAATGCAGTTTATATAATAATAATAATTTTATTCTTACATCCCGCCTCCATCTCCCCGTGGCTTACAAATGTAGAACAAAAGTACAATAACATCAGGAATCGAACAACAATGCAAATGAAAATTTAAAAAGACATAAATAAAATGACAATCATTAATAAAACGCAGGTTAAAATAGAATCATAAAAATGGACTGGGCAAAAGTGCACTAAGACTTGTAAACATGGTGGAAGTTAAAGTGCTATGAGATCATGGGGGAGAAACCTTTAAAAGGGGGGTGAACCCTAAGACTAGTACGGAAAGTTTATCACATATAACATATAAACTGCATTGTATGAGTCTGCTCTGCCTATAATGCAGTTTAACTGCATTATGAAACTGTTATATGGCAGTGAAGATGGGCCCCCTCATAGTATCACCTTATCTTCGAAATGGCTTGGACATACACAACAAAAACAACAACTTTAACATTTTTATTGTGTCATAAGCAGATTGAGAACATACTGCAAGTCACTTCTGCTGTGAGAGAATTGGCCGTCTACAGAGATATTGCCCAGGGGACACCCGGATGTGTTACCATCTTGCTGGGAGGTTTCTCCCATGTCCCCGCAAGCTAGAGCTGACGGAAGGGAGCTCACCCTGTCTCGCAGATTCGAACCAGCAACCTTCAGGTCAGCAACCCAACTTTCAGGTCATCAGTCCAGCCGATACAAGGGTTTAACCCATTGTGCCACCGTGGCTCCCAACTTAAACATACAATACAAGAAATGGTTGCCATCTTTTTGTTGAATGGTGAGTCAACCCACAAATAAATCCAATTGAATCACTGGGTCTCTTTTAAAAGTCTGGACTAAAGCAAAACCAATGAATGACAAAATTATACTAAAAGGTCAGAGAATAGTTATTAAAACACATTCTTTACCTTCAGATTTTGTACAAATAATTTTTATATCCAGATACTGAAATAACACTGATCATATTCAGTCCTTTATCAATAAATACCGTTAGTTGTGTTCAGCGCCTGAGCTGGGGAAAGAAGGGTCACTATTTGTGGTCCTCTTTTGTTCTTATAAGATTGTAGACCTCCAAAGTGTTGATTGAATGGGTCTAATTTAGTGAAGATTTAGGCCTATGTTCACATAAAATATTGCTATTGGGCCCAGTAATTTAGTACAGTGCTATTTTTAAAAACCACCTTAATAACACAACATTGTTGTTTCATGTGTGGATCACAACAGGGTATGTGTTTTGTCAAGAGCAGTCTGTGAAACAATTTGGCCAGCAAAATCTATGTTTTAACTTCCAGGAGGGCAAAACCCAGAAGTGACAACTGAAGTGTGAAATCCTTACAAATGGTGTCAAGCTCCCCCCCCCCCTTGCCAAAGTGTGGTTCCTTTCTGTAGGAATGTTCCTGAGAAAACACTGAACCCCAAACACTGGGATCCTATTTCCTGCCATACCCTAAAAGAGTTGAAAAACTATCCTGGATTATAAGAACAGAGGAATTTTGGTTTACTTGTTTGTTTGTTTCTAAACTGTAATTGAAAGGAAATGGCAAGATCTTGGAATGCTTTCCTAAAACTATGCTACCCTTTCAGTGCTTTAAGCTTTGCACCCTGCATCCCATTAAGAATTTTTAGTGCAATTCATCCAATCTTCAACTGCTTTACTTAAGCTGTATCACACTCATTATGTGTTTGAAAGGAAGGCTGCTTCTGCCATTTTTGATCCATATGAGAACTACAACATCTGTTGATAAATTGCATGTGTCACCTACAAAAATAACACCACTAAAAGACATTACAGTAGAGTCTCACTTATCCAAGCTAAACGGGCCGGCAGAAGCTTGGATAAACAAATATCTTGAATAATAAGGAGGGATTAAGGAAAAGCCTATTAAACATCAAATTAGATTATGATTTTGCAAATTAAGCACCAAAATGTCGTGTTATACAACAAATTTGACAGAAAAAGTAGTTCAATATGCAGTAATGTTATGTTGTAATTACTGTATTTACGAATTTAGCACCAAAATATCACGATATATTGAAAACATTGACTACAAAAATGCATTGGATAATCCAGAACCTTGGATAAGCGAGTCTTGGATAAGTGAGACTCCACTGTATTATAACCTGATACAATGGGAGAAATCTTTTTTGCCAGAGAGCAAATAAATGCTTAGATGAACAAATATGTCCATCCACACTCCTAGGTTCTAAACATTGTTTAGTAACAGTAGAGAACTGTAGCCCCATTCAGTCAATAATCTGTGAGTCAATGTAAAGTTAAATCCCATTGGATCTGCTTTACTAAGGACTGACAGCTGAGTTAAGCTATTAGGTGTGCAATAACCAAGGGAATAGAACACAACTAAACTCAACTTAGGTGTGAACCAGACTGTAAATATATTTGAGATCTGGGGTACTGTTATAAGGCAGCCATCGCTGTACAGAAACCATTGTCCACTCTAAAAACAACTCGTACATATTGTATGCAAAGAAGGTGGTAGAGTGTTAGGTCAAATATACCATTACATCTCTTTATCTTTTAAGGATTACTGCTGTTCTTCTTTAAAAAAAACTCAAGACATCTACACAGCCATTATAATGCAGATTGAATTACATTATATGGTCAGTGTAGACTCATAATACAGTTTAACTGCATTGAACTGGATTATATAAGACTACACTGACCATAAAATGCTGTTCACACTGCATCATAATGGCAGTGTAGATGGAGCCTCAGAGTACTATACATAGTTCCTCTGTATCCTACATTATCCTTGATCTATTGGTTGGAGGATCCCAAGCTTTGAATGCTTAAACCAAACTCCCCCAGGCAGTTACATGGCTAGGCAGGGATTTGAAGCCAGATCTATTTGATCTAAATCCAGTCTATCTACCATGCCAGTCTCTGTTGCCATTTTTATAACTATGTGGTATAGTAGAGAGAGAAAACAAATGTGAAAAGAATAAAGAAATAATATTTAAGAAGTAACATGAAAGAATACTAACCTTATCATGTAGGAGAATGTAGCCATTCAATATAATGCTTTGAGGTAGCATTGCCTATGTGATCTTTATTTATTTATTTACAGTATTTATATTCCGCCCTTCTCACCCTGAAGGCGACTCAGGGCAGATCACAATGTACACATACATGGCAAACATTCAATCCCATATAAACATAGAACAGAGACAGACGCAGAGGCAATTTAAAGCTTCTCCAGCTTCCAGCTTCCTAAGGGTATGCTTGATTCTGGCCACAGGGAGAGCAGCTGCTTCATCATCCACTCTGATGCCAACTTCCTCATTCCAAACGTTGCTGGATGATTTTTATGGTGTCGTAAATTAGTTAAATTAGCCTCCCCACATATAAGTGGTACCTAAATTTCCTACTTGATAGATGCAACAATCTTTTGGGTTGCTTAGGTCAACAACAAGCAGGGCTATTTTTTATTTTAATGGTCTGGTGCTCAATCTTTCACAGGCTGGCCTCAAACCCGTGACCTCTTGGTCATAGTGATTTATTGCAGCTGGCTACTAACCAACCTGTGCCACAGCCCGGCCCTGCGCCACAGCCCTGCTCATTATACTTGTAACATTCCGGGTTTTAACTAACAGGCAGTATGCCCATTACATGTCATTCCAAGACCATTCGAGAAACCATTTTGTTACGGAAGACACATGGAAAATGGTTTTCCTTTCCTATGATACAAGCTGGTCCTCCTTTTCCTATGATACAAGCTGGTCCTCCTTTCCTATGATACAAGCTGGAGCACATAGTTCGAAGACTTATAGAAAAAGAGATGGTGTAAAAATTGTCACCTCTTAAATCAGAAAGAGAAATGACATTTTTTTTATTTGTAAAGGGCATTTGGAGTTCAATGAAAGTATGGTGGATTGGCAGCTAAAGCTCCAGCATAATGACAGGAAGGAGAACAGAAAACCAGTCTGGTGTGTCCCCCTCGGCCCCTTGGTGGGTTCGGAAGCCCTGGGCTTCTGCTTACACACGTTCCAATCTGCTAGGCTGGTGTTACAATAATATTATTTCAGTGTTCTGTTTTTGTTTTGTTTTTAACAGCACTTGTTTTGTAGAAACTTTCTACCAGACAGGACTTGCTTGCTGTCAAAAGCACCAGCTTACAAGCCCAGAGGAGAGTCTGTCTGCCATGCCATTAAGGGATTGCTGTAGGCTTGTGGTGTAAATGGAGGCCAAATGTCAAAACAAGAACTCTCCCGAGAGGGAGAGCAATATGGGCAGCAAAGGAAAGCAGGAGGGGACGCAGTCGTTCCATTTGCTTGCTGGCAACAAATGAATTGTTTCTATACCCACCTGCCTCCAAAGAATTCAATGCTGGCTTTCCTTTTGGAGGTGAAGTTTAGCAAATGTGTGTCTTTTCAGCCAACAAGTTGTTTTATGCCAACCAAATCTGTTCGGCGGGAGTGAAAATTCCAAATTGACATTTGGCTACCTGAGTAGAAATTTTACAAACACAATCACAGTGGTGGTTTTTTCAAGTCTTAGTGATCTGGAAGGTCTTTGATTGCTTGATAACATCCCAGTCTAGTTTCAAGAGCAAAACAGCCTTGCTTTCCCTGCTGGGGAGTGATTATGAGTCAGTTTATTCCCATTGACGACATGAGGCGCACCTACACGGACTCTATAATGCAGCCAGTTTGGAAAGGACTGTATGAGTTATCAGATTGCCATGCCTTGAAACCCATTTGAGACCAGGACAGTGATTACATTGAACACAAAACCTAGCCTGAACCTCTGTGCCATTTTTCCTCCTTTCTGCAGAGGTGCACATCAACACACAAGAGGCATATGGGATTTTAAGAAAGGAGAACGTGAGCGTTAAGAGGGGAGGTAATCACTTATCTCGCCGAGGGGGTCAATTAAACTCCTGCTGCACAGCCATGCTCTTGGGGTACTTTTTTGTAGTGTTCATTCTGAATTTTTTTAGTTGTGCTTCAGCAGAGTTATGTGTCTCTACAGTGGAGTCTACATTTTGTGGAAATGATTTTGCCCTGGATCTGGGGTATGTTTGGATCTGCTGCAGCACATTTTATCACTTAACTCAGACTTCCCTGAATTTTTTTAATGTGCTATATGCCCTGCAGTGCGCATTGCAATGCACATTGGCTGTGTGCATTTTGTGGCCACTGTGGCCTCAAGTCATCCTGAAGCTATATTATATTGTCAGTGTATAATGGTGAATGTGAATGTGATGCTGGGAATTTTTTGTCCTGCCTCACGCGGTGCTGAAAGGTTCTGTCTGTGCCCTATATGTTTAAATACATTAGAGGAATTTATCTGAACATTTGGTGTTGGCAATATACCGGTGGCACTCAGCTCAACCAATATGTGTCACTGGTGTCTTGTTTTTAAAGTCATCTTCCTTAATCTAGATACAAAACTAAAATGTACAGAAAAAGACAAGAATGTAACGAGATTAGGACAAGGTTCTCACAATATAATTTTTTGCAAGGAATCATGGGGCTTGCATTTCAGATAAATTAACTGCCCTCCAGCAAAAAAAAAGGCAAACATCAAAGAGGAGAAAGAAGTAAACAAAGCCTCCTCATTCTTCATCAGAGTTTTCTGCCACTTGCCATTCTATTTCTTTTATCCCATCTTTCTTTGCTTAGGACATTGCCTCTAAATCAGTAGTTCCCAACCTGTGGACTGCGGCCCACTACGAGACCTAAAATAAGACAGGCAAGGAAAATCAGCTCTTGATGATTAAATATGGTTTTGTGTGGGTGAGCAGATGGCGACTACTGGATGGCATATGTTCTGTATCAGAAACTAGAACTGATGTGGTCTATCCAATTCAATTTTCTGAATCAGCACCCCATAGTCCCCTATTGACTGAACAGACAGTGAGAACCTCTCCTTTTGCTCATGCTTACAGAGAAAAACCAAAGTGCCCTTGTTACCATTCTTCCTTCAGAGTCAATTATTGCATTACATCATTTTTCTTAGGAAAAGCAATGATTGGGAGGTGCTGGGAGGAGAACACTTTCAGTGGTGAAGATTTGAGAATTTTTGGCAACATCTGGAATGAGGTACAGGTTAGCAGTGGATAAAGGATTCAATGAAGCAAAGTGAATCAAAGCATAGGGTGGTCTAAGGAGGACTGTTCAGTCCTTCATTGTTCTTGCAAAAACCTGAGCAGAGATGCTTGCACAGCTAAGCCACTCTGCTTTGAAAATTTGTTCAGTCACAGAGATCCAGTGCTGCACATTCCCAGCATTGTGAGGCTTGAAGCCTAGTAGGGACATCTTCGATTTGGCACTAATGGACAATGAGGACTTCCTGCCACCTTTCGAGCCACCAGATGGGGCTGCACTATTGGTCCATATAGAAAGGCCAATAGTCCAATGCTCAAGCACTATAACATGTTGGCTCATGTTTATCTTTTTAGCCATCTCAAAGTATCTCAGAGGCTGCAGTGGCACAGCGGGTTAAACTGCTAAGCTGCAGAACTTGCTGACCAAGATCAGCGGTTCGAATCCGCAGATGTTGTGAGCTCCCATTGTTAGCCTCAGCTTCTGCCAACCTTACAGTTCGAAAACATGCAAATGTGAGATCAATAGATACCACTTCAGCGAGAAGGTAACGGCACTCCATGCAGTCATGCCAGCCACATCTACAAGGCATCTATGGACAACGCCGGGTCTTCATCTTAGAAATGAAGATGAACACCAACCCCCTTGTCAGGCATGACTAGACTTAATGTCAAGGAGAAACCTTTACCATTAAATGCAATCAATGTTTGCCTATGCAAATGCTGTAATCTGCTCTGAGTCCCCTAGAAGAGAAGGGCAGAATATAAATAAAGTGTGTTGTTGTTGTTGTTGTTGTTATTATTATTATTATTATTATTGTATTACACAGCAAACAAGATAGATATACTGGATTTCATATCACAAAATCACAAGCCGAACACTTCCCAAGTGTCTAGGACTGTGTGATGTATTTTCGGATGATGCGCGCAGATCCCAGTAGGGTGGCCTTTTGCAGTTGGCAGATCGTAATTTTGTCAATGTCTGTTGTTTCCAAATGCCGGCTGAGATCTTTTGGCATGGCACCCAATGTGCCGATCTCCACCGGGACCACCTGTACTGCCAGAGTCTTTGAAGTTCAATCTTGAGGTCCTGATAGCGGCTGAGTTTTTCCTGTTGTTTTTCATCAATGTGACTGTCACCTGGGATGGCGAAATCAATGATCCAAACCTTTTTCTTTTCCAGAACTGTGATGTCTGGTGTGTTGTGTTCCAGAACCTTGTCAGTCTGGATTCAGAAGTCCCATAGTATCTTTGTGTGCTCATTTTCCAATACTTTTGCAGGTTTGTGATCCCACCAGTTCTTTTATTATTATTATTATCTATTGTACTAAAATAATGTAGTTGGACGTTTTAGATTCATGCATTAGATTAATCTTTTCTAAAGTAAATATTTTCTAAAGACTTTATATTTGAAATTCAACCCTTCATGAAACTCAGTTTGTTGAATTCCCATTACTAGTTTTGTTTCCTAGAGGCATATATATAAATTTTGAAATATACATACAGTTTCTATTGCTGTGCTTCATACAATACTCTTCTCAAGCAACCATCAGTAGTCGAACCAAGCACAATACATAACCACATTGCCATGAACATCAAGGAAATATTGAGGAATTCTGAGGAACAGAACCTCAAATGCAGACTAAAGGCTACAAATATCACAAAGCACAAAGCAAGCTATGTGCCCATAAATGATATCCTAACACCCTCTGCTGAGAGCTTTTTCTGAGAGGAGAATTCAAAAATTCTTTTTGATTTAGATGTTCTTCATTGCACAATAGATGATATATCTAAAGCCATTGTTGCTATTGTTCAGGGCCAAACGGAGTGCAAACCTCCTTTGACAGGCGGGCTTTGATCTCATTGTAGCAGTCTTTTGCAGCTAGTAACACATAAGTAGTACCAAAAGTCTATGAAAGGAATGAACATCTCCCTTTGAGCAAAAAGAGACGTATGCAGCCAGGGATGAAGACTGTGGCATAGATGCATATCCAGATAGATAGATAGATAGATAGATAGATAGATAGATAGATAGATAGATAGATAGATAGATAGATAGATAGATAGATAGATGATAGATTGATGATAGACAGACAGACAGACAGATATCGGAATCAGTTACAATGCAAAAGTATGCTTTAATGAAGTGTAGCGGTTTGAGTTCTGGGTTCTGATACCTTAAAGCAGTGGTTCCCAACATTTTTTTGACCAGGTACCACTCTAACCAGGGACCACACTTCAACACCTTTGAGTATTTCTTGACTAAGAAAATTCTATGAAATTCATGGTATCACCAGAAATTGACAGGTGACTTGAATATTTCTGGCTGCATAAAAAGTAGGAAGGAAGGGAGAGGCAGGGAGGAAGAAATGAATTCATGCCTTTACAATTGGTGGGTTTTTGTTTTTTGCATGAGATTTTTTGGATGCAGTACTAAGTGAAGGATTAATGGCACATATGCACACAGTGGTTTGAGTTTTGTCCAGAATTTCAGTTTCAAGCCCTAGATGGGATATACACTGATTTGCCCCAGTGCATTATCAAACTGTATTCATTCTACATTTGCACCCAAAGACTTCCTGAACTTGGAAATTTAATTAAAATTCTGGTTAAAGATGCTTACACTGAGTAAAATAATCATTTCTGGCCCCTTCCACATAGTTGAATAAAATCCCACATTTTCTGATTTGAACTGGAATATATGGCAATGTGGACTCAGATAACTCAGTTCAAAGCAGATATTCTGGGATTTTCTGCCTCGATATTCTGGGTTATATGGCTGTGTGGAAGGGCTCTCATTGAGATGTACTTACTTAGAAACATAATTCAAAGGATGACCTCTCATCTTAATAAGCCCAGATATGAGTGTGTAGTTTACCTATGCAAGCAGCCCTTTCTTGGGCCCTTTCACAATATCTGCTTTGAACTGGATTATCTAAGTCCACACTGCCATATCAGTTCAATGTGGATTTTATACAGCCTTGTGAAAGGGGCCTTGTGGAGATGGGGCGGGATACAAGAATAAAGTTGTTGTTGTTGTTGTTGCTGTTGTTGTTGTTGTTGTTGTTGTTGTTATTTTAAGATTACAAACAGGCAAACCAGGATGATTCAAATTTAATGTGGATTTTCACAGTTTAATTTCATCTGAACTGAAAAACTGGGATGACCAGCTGTAAAACAAAGCTTAAATTAAAGAGCTTAAAACAATGATTTCTCCAAATGCTTCAGTGCTAACAATCTGTGTTTTAGTCTCAGATTCTGGCTCTGCATGGTATATATACATTGATCATCTCCACTAGATTTTATGGCTTGATCCAAAATTTCTGGTGAGTTTTTCTAACACATTGTTCTGTTGTAGCGTGCATTGGGGTGTACATATTTTAGACACCCCAACATCAAGCTAGCTTCAAACTGGATTTTAATGCCTTTCTAAAAGGGTTGTTTGACCACTGGGATATCTAAGTACAGGGATGACTGTATTTCTGAGTTACCAGCATGCAGAAGACGGCACTATTCATGTTGAATACATTTAGGTGCATGTCCTCAAAAACTACTGTGAATCCCTTCCCCTTCCCCCCCCCCCCCAATATTTTAATTATTTTTAACAGAAAAATACCCAAATAAATATACAACTATAATACTTACATATACATAAACACAGACATACCTAACAACAATTACATTGAGCCCAAAAAGTCACTCCTGTTGAAGTTTGAATTTTCATGCTGGCGTATAGATATGAAGATGAAATATTATCAGTATATATTTCCTTATTCCCATCCTATAAAGCTCATAAAAAGTCAAAGTTTTTGGAATCAATGAGAGAGAACAAAAATATGACATAAGACAGATGTAATATAATGAAAACTAAAATTGTATTCCTCATACTAAGGTAAAGGTAAAGGTTTCCCCTGACGTTAAGTCCAGTTGTTTCCGACTCTGTGGGTTGGTGCTCATCTCCATTTCTAAACCGAAGAGCCACCGTTATTCCTAGACACCTCCAAGGTCATGTGGTTGGCATGACTGCATGGAGCGCTGTTACCTTCCGCTGAAGCAGTACCTATTGATCTACTCACATTTGCATGTTTTCGAACTGCTAGGTTGGCAGAAGCTGGAGCTAACAGCGGGCGCTCACTCTGCTCCCCGGATTCGAACCTGCAACCTTTTGGTCTGCAAGTTCAGCAGCTCAGTGCTTTAACACACTGTGTCACCAGGGGCTCATACTGGCTGCCTCCAATTTCCAAGATTTGATTGACAGACATAACAACCAATCAAATCCAAGTTCAGCATGCATATTTGCCTCCTTCCCAT
Organism: Anolis carolinensis; assembly: GCF_035594765.1. Classification (NCBI taxonomy): domain Eukaryota; kingdom Metazoa; phylum Chordata; class Lepidosauria; order Squamata; family Anolidae; genus Anolis; species Anolis carolinensis. Next base: position 154,057,041 of record NC_085843.1, read on the forward strand.
CTCTTCCATGAATGAAAACATATAATCTGTGATGATAAGAACCTTCTTCTACATCCCTGAAGTATTACTAATGCTCCTGGTTCACATTATTGATTTTTTTACTTTCTTCTAGTAATTGTTTCAATGTCCTTTTAGTGGCAGCAGATTACACGTTATAAATCATACAAACATATCTTGGCAAAGGGTATAATTTGAATCAGACCATACCTTCTTAATAGCAGCACTGAAATACTTCAGAGATAAGGTTTTTTGTTTAGCTGAAAGCATTTATGAATAAATAGACATTAAGGTATTTAATGAGACTATATAAAAGAGTCTCGCCTGCCTCCCTGCCAGTGCGAAATTACTTCTGCAGCCTGATTTTCTCGCTCAGCACTCTTCAAGCAGAGATTTTTGGAGCTGTTCTTGTTATTGTGTTGATGTGTCATTCAATCTCCAACCAACAGACCAAATTAAAGAATGAGACAAAATCTAAAAACAACAGGAGGCATGAATTGATTGGGGCCATGAAGCTGGGGTAGCAAAGTTAACCCATTCCCTTCACATTGTTTACGTATCTTATATTTCTGCCACTGAAGAAAGCATTTGGGAATTTTATTCTGTGAAGAAAATACGAGGGCTATATCCTAAAGCAGTGGTTCATAACCTTTCTTTGGCCAGGGACCACTTTGACCAGGGACTACTCTCCAACATTAGTACCAAAAGGGTTACGAATCAGTTTTCGGTCAACTTTAGATTTGGTTTGGTTATTTGGGGTGCTGATTCAGAAAACTGCATTGGATAGACCACATCAGCTCTAGTTTCTGATACAGAACATATGCCATCCAGTAGTCGCCATTTGCTCACCCAGATCAAATCATATTTAATAATCTAGAACTGATGTGGTCTATCCAATGCAATCTTCTGAATCAGATTACCCCAGGAACAGGCCTAAAAACGAAGATGCCAAGGCGCCCTCACTTCCGGGTGCCACATGGAATGACTCCGCTCAGGGGAAGGGAGGAGGAGGAGAAGCAGTCCGGAGGCTTATTGTCGTGCCTTTCATGGGTAATCAGTCTCTCCCTTCTCATTGCCTCGGCACTATAAGACGGTTTTGTGAAACCAGTTGCTCTCGCCACAACAGTGTAGTAAAGGTGAGGCCGTGGACCATATTTTAGTTCTTGGGGACCACTGGTGGTCTATGGACCACAGGTTGGGAACAGATCCCATCTGATTTTGGAAGCTAAGCAGGGGAACTTGGTAAGTACTTAGATGGATGTCTGGCAATGAATACCAGGTGATGTAGGCTATCTCTCAAAAGAAATAGCAGTATCATTTATGAATATTCCTTGTCTATGAAAACCCTATGAAAGTCATGGGGTTACTGTCAGGCACCTTAAAGAGCCACACACACACAATATTTAGTCTAACAAAAGGTTTATTGCAACTCAAAAACAGGCTCAGAGACACTTAACTGCAGTGTCTCTGACCAAAACTCAAAGTTTTAGCCCAAACTGGGCTCAAAAAGAAGAACGGAAAATAATCTGGATTAAATGGATGGATAATCCGGATTAAAATGCAGTGAATGGAATTGGCAGCAAACAGCGCTGTAGCAGGCTTCCTGGAAGACAGCGCTGTACACAGAGAGTAAACAAAACCAGTCAAAGTTCCAAAAACAGCAGTAAAAGAAGGTCCAAACTAACGTTGTCTCCAAAGTGTTTACACAAGCCGCAGTCGAGTCAATCCAGGAACCAGGAAAAGGGGAAAGCCGCACTCACAATAGCCAATCCAAAGGTAGTTTCCTAAGTGGGTAACCGGAGCCGAAGTCAAGTCAATCCAAAGCCAGGAAGGGAGAAAGCTGCATCTACGATAAGCCAATCCAAACATCGTTACCAAAGGTCGCCAAACAGAGCCGAAGTCACCAGTCCAAAGGTCCAGGAAGGGAGAAAGCACACTCACGATAGTCCAATCCAAATCGAAGAATCACAGGAACCAGGAACACCAAGCTGTAGAGCCCGGACCCAAAGCCCAACAGGAAAAACAGGCGGCGACAAACCTATGCCATAACAACACTTTGCCTTCTGCAAAGGATCCCCATTTCAGACCCTACTTTTAACTTACACATCATTATCCGAAGATGAGCTGGCCTCCACCCCATCATCATCCCCCACAGCTGTTCCTGTCGTCACACGTGAACCCCAGCTATCATCCCTCCAGTTCCTCCATCTCCTATCAAGACTTAGGTTTCCCCATGACCCGGGTGTATCACCTGTTTGCCAACCCTCCTGTCCCGAAAACCCCACAAACATATCACTAGAAGTTGGCTCTGCACACATATCCCTTATTTCTTGTACCTTAGTCCAGTCCAATGTGCCCTCCACATTTTCATCACTCTCAGACCCATCATCCCCAGAGAAACCCAAAAACGACTCCTCCTGTGTGGGAGCAGTAAATATATCCTGGAGCTTCTTCCTCTCCCGTTCCTCATCTCATTCCTGCTCCTGAGTAACCCTCTTAGTGCCTCTATTCACATCCATCCCGTCTCCTTCTTCACTCATTGACTCCTCGTCACTTGAAAACCCTTCAAACGTGTCTTCATCAGAAGGTGCCATAAGTATATCCTGGATCCGTTTTCTTTGCTGTTCTTCATCTGACACCTGCTCATGATTAACCCTTTTCCTCCTACTAGTACTCCTACTACCATTTGTAATATTGCCAGCAGACTCAACTACAACAGTTACTGTAAGTCCACAGACAACTTGAAGGCACATGCACATTGCACATTTGGCCTGTGGGGGGAACTATTTAGATTAAATGGATTAAACCTACCCAGTACTAAAGCTACAACTCACCTCATTTCCAACCTAAATTTTCATTTTTAATAATTAAAAACAAGGTCATTTGTTCTTCAAGTGGATCTCCTGTATCACATTTATTTTAATCCTATAACCTTTCCTTGATCCTAACAGTGGGAGTATGGAACTAATTCAATCCCCTAAGAACTTCTCTCTGGACCTTAAGATATATCACAATCCTAAGGACCTCCACATGAAAAAAACCTGAAATAAACATCCAACTTTCTACAATTAACAGCATTAGAAGCATGTTTATAAGGTCACAGCCTTCCTCTCAAATAGCCCTATATTAGGATGGGAATCATTTCGGCCTCCAGATAGTGTTGAACAGTAACTCTTATATCATTAGTGAGAATGGTATAAGAGGTGCAGTCCAACAATATTTGGATGATTGCATGCTTCCAACCTCTGTCTGTGGGTGGCATTGCTTAGAAATGTAGATATTAATGTAGAAGAACAAGCTTTGGTTGCAAGACAGCTTAAGATATCCATTCCAGAGACAAATTTAAGTCTTAGGTCCACAACTCTACTATCCAGCTACAAGATGGTGATGAAGCTGGAACTAACAATAGAATACCATATTGCTTATTAGGGATATCGCACTTACAGAATGTATAAAAATGAAATACGTCTCATCTATGTTAGAGAGTTAAGAGAACATGGAATGAGCAAGTGAGCTGAAACTGAGTAACTCTAGAGAGGTAATCCCAACAGACACCTATGTTATCCTATTTATACCAGGAGTGGAAATTACAGCCTTGTGCTTAATCCAAGTTCACACTGAAGCTGACATTAGATACTCTTCAGCCCATTTCAACATATGGATGCCTGCCACAAAACACATTTTCTTTCAGAGGTTGGATTTGCTTTGTAGCTATGTATACTCAATCTTGAATGGCACAAAGGAACGTTCTTTCTTTGTGCCACAAGAGCCATGTGACTAAATTTATTATTTATGGCTGTTGTCGTCATTATTTCTCCCAAGGAGTGCTCAGCTTGAATTTCAGTTGCAAAAAGTGAACAAAACAAGCAACCCAGTGCCTACACTCAATTATAAAATCCTGCTGGTACTCAGCTAAAATATAAATTCACCGAGTTGGGAGAATAGGGCATCAATCAAAACCAAATTGCTTTGGGGAGACTGAATGACTTGGAGAATTAGGAATGTGATAGATATTTTTTCACCATTGCCCAAGGTCACTAATTGGAATCTATCGCAGATTAGCAAAAGTGACCTGAATTTGGGAACAGAAGTAAAAGACATTGTGAAATCTTTAAGGAATTAATAAGCAGTGCTAGTCCATGGAGCCTCACAGTTAAATGCATGTTGGAGCTGGAGGTAGTTTCATCACAGATGTTAACATACTGTATGTAACATTGCCGCAAACCACGAGTCTAATACACCAACCCAACTATAACACACTCAGACCATATGCAGCAGCAAAAAGGAGAACAGATAAATTTGTTGGAAACAGAGGTGATCAACCTGCCTAAGGCAGCAAACAAAGAGGTTACAATACTGAAATGGCCTTAGTTGTTTTGACCCTTGGTGAAAGAGAAAGTAGTAGTACCCCCATTGCTTGTGATACTATTGATCATGATAGCTTACTGGGTTGGCTACATCAGATGGAAGTGGAGGCACTGTGTCACTATGGGGAGGTCATTTCCAAAACATAGCCTTAGACCAGGGGTCCCCAAACTTTTAAAACTGGGGGCCGTTCACGATCCCTCAGATAGTTGGAGGGCCGGACTATAGTTGGCCAGGTGGCCACCAAGTAATAATAATAATAATAATAATAATAATAATAATAATAATAATAATAATAATAGACATTGACAAAATTATGATCTGTCAACTGCAAAAGACCACCCTACTGGGATCTGCAAGCATCATCCAAAAATACATCGCACAGTCCTAAACGCTTGGGAAGTGTTCGACTTGTGATTTTGTGATATGAAATCCAGCATGTCTATCTTGTTTGCTGTGTCATGCAATAAAATAATAATAATAAGCCCAACTCCTTTCTGTGGATCAAAAGCACAAGCAAAGCACCCCTAACAGATGGCCTCCCAGCCTCAATGTTAATAATAATAATAATAATAATAATAATAATAATAATAATAATAATAATAATAATAATAATATTTTGTATTTGTGGAGCATCAGAGGTGGAGGATATCGCACATGTACTTTTCAGCTGTGAATTGTATAAGAAAGAGAGAGACCAATGCCTGGGGCCATACATTATTCACAAAACACACTGGGACCCACATATTAAAACTTAATTTTTGTTGGCCGGCCAGTATCGTAAAATAACACACAAAACAGCCCTTTTCCTATTCCAAGCAACAGAGCTGAGGATTGCATATTTGGAATCAATTGGGGTAAACTGTGGAGGTGATGCAGATATTTGACATGAACGAGATCTTGTTAACAGCTTGTTTATTTTAACTTCTTTTGTACCGCGGGTTGTATGTTGTATGTATGTCTATGTCCTAAATGTTTTGATATGGCCAATGGGCTAATCAATAAAACATGATTTATAATAAAATAATAATAATAATAATAATAATAATAATAATAATAAAGAGGGTTGGAAGAGACTCCTTGGGCCATTTAGCCCAAACCCCTTCAGCCTTTGTGCCTTGGGGGCCGGATAAACAGCCTCAATGGGCCACATGTGGCCCCCGGGCCGTAGTTTGGGGACCCCTGCCTTAGACTACAGTGATCATTAAACCAAGGGGTGCCTCAAGCTGTTCAGCATCTTCATAGCGAGAAGCTATAAGGGGTTTGAAGGAGAGGTGATATCAATATGCTGATGACACCTAGTTCAGCCACTCCTTGTAACTGTATTTGGCTGCGGCTGTGCAGGTGCTAAATCAATATCTGCATATCATAATGAGCTAGATGATGGCCAATAAACTGAAACTGAATCCTGATAAGGCTCTCTGTGCTTTGCTGTGTCTGGAAATTGGGTAGGCAGCCTTAGATGGCTTTATGCTTCCCATAATACAATAGAAACCTATCTTGGAATAACTCTTTCCACAGATATATCAGCCCCATTTGCCTAGTTTCCAACAGATCTCACAACCTCTTGGACAGGAATTACTTAACCACAATAAGTGGTGACTTCCCACTTAAAAGGGTAAAGGTTTCCCCTGACGTTAAGTCCACTTGTCACCACCTCTGGGAGTTGGTGCTCATCTCCATTTCTAGGCCGAAGAGCTGACGTTGTCCATAGACATCTCCAAGGTCATGTGGCCAGCATGACTGCATGGAGCGCCGTTACCTTCTCGCTGAAGCGGTACCTATTGATCTACTCACATTTGCATGTTTTCGAACTGCTAGGTTGGCAGGAGCTGGGATTAACAGCGGGCGCTCATTCCGCTCCCGGGATTTGAACCTGGGACCTTTTGGTCTGCAAGTTCAGCAGCTCAGCTCTTTAACACACTGTGCCACCAGGGGCCCCACTTCCCACTTAGATTACTTCCCATTGAGATTACTGGAATTCACTCTATGGCTTGGAAGGTGACTTGGAAGCTACAACTCATCACAAATTGCACAATACAATATCTGACCAGGGTGACAAGGCATAATACAGTAGACTCTCAGTTAACCAGAACTCAAGCAACTAGAATTTCCAAGAAACTGGCAAAAAATCATAGAAATACTTTTAATAAAAATTAAAATAAATGTAAGTTTAAGTTAAGTGTGTCTTTATTCGTCTTTATTTTCTTTTATTTACTGTATTTAAATATTAATATCTAGTCAATGCAGAATATATAGAATGATATAGTATACATTTATTTTATTAGTTGGAGCCCCTGGTGGTGCAGCAGGTTAAACCACTGAGCTGCTGAACTTGCTGACCGAAAGGTTGGCGGTTCAAATCCAGGGAGTGGGATGAGCTCCTGCTGTTAGCCCCAGCTTCTGCCAACCTGACTGTTCAAAAACATGCAAATGTGAGTTGATTAATAGGTCTGGTGGGAAGGTAAAGGCGCTGCATGCAGTCATGCTGGTCACATGACCTTGGTGACATCTACAGACAACGCCGGCTCTTCAGCCTAGAAATGGAGATGAGCACCATCCCCCAGAGTCAAACTCAATTTATGCAATTTATGCAAGTTAATAAGACCAAGATTTCTATATGGAATGAAGAGTGCATGGGATAAGGCTCAATTTATCCCAAAACACGCTTTTGTGTTTGAATAAAACATTTTATTTTGAATTACCTTTATTTTGCAGGCATTGCATCTGTAGTGTCTTTCTTTTAATTTGCATCTTAGTTTAATTTATCTTAGTTTACTATAATTTAAATACAGTGACATCTTGATAAAGGCAACAAGGAATTATCCACACACAGAAATACACTACAGAGATAAAAGCAACAAGTAATTATCCACATGCAGAAATACACTACAGGAACCTTAATGCAGAATAGCAACACTGCATGACAAATGTCAAAGGAACCATTGTGCATGTGTACCATGTGAAACTGCAATGCACAGTACACGATGCAAAATGACTATGCACATTATACTGTATGATGTGTAACCACAATGCAAACGAGATATTGTACAACTGCAGCATACAATATGTGATGCATCACTACAATGCACGATATATGCTGTGAAACCCATATGCAATATAGGATGTTAAACCTCATTACACAGTGTGCAAATAAAGGCACAGGTGAATATTATTTACTTTGTTTTATATTTATTTACTTTGTTTTATATCCTGCTCTCTCCCTCGTAGAGCTACCTGTGCAACTCCACATCTGCAAGTATCAGCTAAATACATCCATTCTGCAATGGTGACATTATGGCCCCATATGCATAACATGACTTTATGACAGCAGAACCCTATAACTATGGGACTTTATGTTGTTCTACACTGATGTAAGAAGCAGGCCCAATCCGACATCCTTGATCAAGCCCACTTTATGGACCAACAGGGATTCCTGCCACATCCTGGTGGCATCAGGGAATCCCCACTTCCCAGCCACACCAAACATGGTTAGGTGCCACTGGGCAAGAGTCCTAAGGGACATCCCTCCCCCACCCCTAAGTGTCGCAGCTAGTGACAGCCATGACACTACTACTTAACTTGCAGCTAGTGGACCCGCAGCCATCTGCTAGGTCATGGGCCCCACTAAGGTGAAATATCCCCCAATTCCCAGCCTCCTTAGCAAACTGTGAAGCCTAGCAGAAAGCTGTTGTGTTGTAGCAGTCTCCAGTCATGACACAAGGACAGAGGATGGGAGGCGATAACCATCCCATGTTCCTGGGCACCTGAGCTTGGGGAATATGGTGTGGCTATCAAGACAACTGCTTACGAACTGGCCCAGCTATATTGACAGCCCTTAACTGAGGGGACAACCCAAATGCTCCCTAAGGATTTGGGTTTCCCCTCAAATTGACTTAACCTGGAGGGAGGGCAAAATTTCTGTTCGCCTACACTTGAAAATTACCTTGGACCTCCTCTGTCCACCCCCTCACCGACCTAAGCGATCAATGTTAATGTGCCATTTGTCTGAAAGTGTTAGATATCACAGAAAACAAACTCACTTTTCATAACTTAGTGCTCTTAATCATGATACAGACCCTCCGTCCCTATCCCCTAAACCTGATGCACCATGACATCAACATGCTCAACCAAAATGAGCAGGGGAGCTCTTCTAATAAAGGTTGAGTATCCTTTTTCCAAAATGCTTGAGGTTAGGTGTGCTTTAGATTTCAGGGATTGGGATTTGGTTTCTTATTTGATTTTGGAATATCTGTATTTATATATTACCGTATATACTCGAGTATAAACTGACCCAAATATAAGCCAAGGCACCTAATTTTACCACAAAAAACTGGGAAAACATTGACTCCAGTATAAGCCGATGGTGGTAAATTTCAGAAATAAAAATAGATACCAATAAAATTACATTAATTGAGGCATCAGTAGGTTAAATGTTTTTGAATATTTACATAAAGCTCAAATTTAAGATAAGACTGTCCAACTCTGATCAAATCATTATTCTCATCTTCTTCAATGTAAATGTGTGTATGTATCCTTTTAATAACAATAGAGTATAATAATACATGTAATAATAATAATAAATGTAATAATACCAATAATAATAGAGAAAAATAATAAATGTACCATATATTCTCAAATATAAGCTGACCCAAATATAAGCCAACCAGGACCCTCACCCGAGTATAAGCCAAGGGGGGCTTTTTCAGTCTTAAAAAAGGGCTGAAAAGCTAGGCTTATACTCGAGTATACACAGTACATATTTTAATGAGATAACTTGGAGATGGGACCCCAGTTTAACACAAATTGGATTATGATTCATATACACCTTATACATATATCCTGAGGCTCTCTTTCTGCAATATTTTTTAATGTTCTGCATGAAACAAACATTGTGAACAATCAACCATCACAAGCAAAAGTGTCACTGTCTCAGCCACCCATGTTGACATTTTTGGATTTTGGAGTATTTTTAATCTCAGAATCCCAGGTAAAGGATGCTCAACCTATATTCCAAAGCTACCTAGGTTGTACCTTGTAACTGACAGTTAATTATTCAAGCCGCAAAAAACCCATCTGCAGCCATTATATTTGCAGATATATTTGCGGTTACCATGAGGTAAGCAAACCTGTAGCCACAGAAAGATGTTTTATGTGCATCAATTCTCAATTATGCTACCTTTGTATTAGCATGTGTATTCGTGTTTATTTACTACATTTTATACCTCATTTAAATAAATATTATCTCCTTATGGAGTTTACATAAAAATAATTGTAAAAGCAATTTTAAAGCACCATAAAATTTAAGTAGCCATAATCAGCTAAATGCAATGCCAGCCTAAGATACTGTATTTTGCCACCTGAAACAAAGCCAAAATGTCTCCAGCCACGACTTCACATTTTCACACCATGTCTGCCATTAAATAGTCAGCCCTCCATATCCACAAATTGTGCAGCCATGGGTGCAACAATTCACAGCTTGAAAATATTCCAAAAGGAAAAATGGCAAACCTTGATTTAGTCATTTTATATAAGGGGAGACCAAAGATGGCTGTCACTTCACACTGGCTATCCTGAAACCAAACTCTAGTAAATGCCAAGTATCACTATACAATCTTCATGTGAAGTGTGCTGCCTGAAACATGCTGCCTCTCTTGTCTGTATATGAGAACCAGTCCTGTTTAAATGCAACAGCAGCCAGAATTTAGAATACCGAGGATGACAATCATGGCGACAATGATGTTATTCTTTTACATCCCACATTTTCCCAAGAATGAGATTCAGGGCAATTGACAAGATATTTAAAGCAATACAAGTAAAAAACAATACAAATGTCACAATAAGTCCAAGATTTAAGAAACATTTCAACAATGTATAAGTTCAAATGTTAAATATTACAATATTACAATACATTTTTAAACTAGAGGTGTGCGCGAAAATTTTCGTTAGCAGGACACGAATACAAAAAGGAAATGACACGAATGAAACTACACAAAACGAACAATTCCACACAAATGCACAACTCTAATATACACATCTTTTAAAAAATAATTAAAACAACATTGCACATCATTAAAAGCCCATCTCCTTACAGAGGTGGCGTGGAGGCTGTCACTACATTTGGCAATTTCTAAAGTGCTTTTGAAAGGTGGTGTATCATTTCATTATTGCCTTTCCTCAAACAGATTTTTTTTCTTTCCAAGGGACACTATGAAACTATAATATAATTGTTATCTGGAATAGGTGACATGAGTCTCATCTTTGTTGTTGTTATTGTGTTTGCAAGTTGTTTCAATTGAGTCTTGGTTCCTGAGAGAAAAGCAGCATACAAATAGAATAGTTGTAGTGGTGGTGATGATCATTCTGATTTATGGCATTCTTTGGGTGATTCTATCATGGCATTTTCTTGGGGGTTGCTTTTGCTCTCCTCTGTAGATGAAAGAGTTTACCTTGTCCAAGGTCACCCAGAGGGCTTCCATGCAAACCCTTATCTTCAGTTACAGTCCAACTCTGAAACCACTTCACTACACTAGCACATCTTACAACCTGTTTAATTAAATGTTGCCTTAAGTCTTTATGCTTCCCACCCCCCAAAAAATCATGCAAACTGTTCATTTACTTTCCATTTATTTGTTGATTAATAAGAGCTTATTTTAGAAATTATTAAGAATTACGTTTTAATATAGCTTGAGTGAACACACACATGCTCACTTATGTCATTGCTGCATTGAAGACAAGAACAAGAACACCCAGTACAGAAAGATATGATGTATTTCCTTGAGGTCTAATCTTTCTCTTGGCACCATCCTTCCTTACTGAAGCTGTAGAAAGAGCTTATGAATTCTCACAACCTAGAACAATTAATATAGGGGCCCCTAGTGGCACAGTGTGTTAAAGCGCTGAGCTGATGAACTTGCAGACCAAAAGGTCCCAGGTTCAAATCCCGGGAGCGGATGCCCGCTGTTAGCCCCAGCTCCTGCCAACCTAGCAGTTCGAAAACATGCAAATGTGAGTAGATCAATAAGTACCGCTCCGGCGGGAAGGTAATGGCACTCCATGCAGTCATGCCTGCCACATGACCTTGGAGGTGTCTATGGACAACGCCGGCTCTTCAGCTTAGAAATGGAGATGAGCACCAACCCCCAGAGTCGGTCACGACTGGACTTAACATCAGGGGAAACCTTTACCTTTACCTTTAGAACAATTAATGCATTAAAATGTAAGACTGTCTACAGCATTTATCAGGAAATCAGTAGACTGCTGCTATGTTAGGTAAGGTCAGATGAAGTAACAATAATGGATTAACCATTTTTAGCAAGCTCTGATAACAACAAATATAAACCCATGATCTCGGATTCAAAGGGAGATTCTACACTGATCTCTTTATCTAGGGACAATCCAGTATGGTGAATACCGAGGAGGAAAGTTTTAGACCTGCTGCACAAAATTAAGAACAACCAATAGGCCAGTGAAGGATTTAGGACTTACAGGCTGGATCTACATGCCCTATATCCAGGATGTGATCCCAGATTATCTGCTTTTAACTGGATTATATGAGTCTACACTGCCAAATAATCTGGGGTAAGGAGGTAATCTGGGATCAGAGCCTGGAATATAGGGCAGTGTAGATCCAGCCACAGTCTACTAATGGACCCATGTGGGAAGAGAACATAAACTGTATGCCTAATCATGTATAACTCTGATTATATTCAACTTTTAAATCACATCTGAACTAATTATGTGGAGAAAATCAAAATGTAAAGTAAAGAGGGCACTTTTGCAGAAGTTCACATTACTGACCTGCAGCATTTAACCTGTACAACGACACACACCCAAGAAACATGCTCTTGAGAGTAAAATGAACAATCTAATTTGGGATGGAGGTTAAAATCAGGATGTGGGAAGCATAATAACTTCATGGTATCCCAGCAATGTGGACAACAGTCTTTAGTTTTAGCATGCATGAATGAGCATGGAGTGCCCCTTTAAAATCTTGTACACCAATTTTCATCATCATCATCATCATCATCATCATCATCATCATCATCATCATCATCAACATCATTTAACTACTTATTAATCGCCCTCCATCCAAGATGCTCTAGGCGATTTACAAGATAAAATTGTAAAGGATAAAAATACATACATACAAATATTGATAAAATTAACATAGATTAAAAGCTCTAGTAAAGAGCCAGGTCTTGAGTGCTAGGGTAAAAGGCCCTAACTCACGCATGGCTCTCATATAGGGCGGCAAGGCATTCCATAAGGCAGGGGCAGAAATAGAAAAAGCTCTGCGCCTGGTCCTTTCCAAGTGCACTTCTCTAGGACCCGGTATATAAAGTAAGTCGCGTTGAGATGGTCGTTGCGACCTCCGATGATGGGATTGTATAAGTGCAAGACTGAATTTACAGTAAGCAACTGTTATTTTTAAAGGAAAGATTACTTCCTTATCTACAGTTTGTCCTCTTGAAGCATTATGAACACATGATTCTGGAAGAGTTCCTTAAGGCTGCAAGATCCCCAAGGAATTTGGGGCTTTTGTATGGCATCTTCTCCAACGTCTTTGATTGTAATTGCCTTGTGATTAAATGCAAAACTCCAGCTCATTTCACATGTTTTTTTTGTGTGTGTGGTGTACCACTGAATGCAACAGAAGGATTTCAGGAGGAGGAGGGGGGACCATAACAGCAATGAAGGAAGAAAGTGATAATTGGTGTAGTGTGCTGTTTCTATAAGCGACATGCCCCTCCGAGAAGTGGCTCTCTGGGTAATCCGAATATAAGGAAGTGTGAAATAGTTAATGAATCAAACTGGAAAAAAGCACTGGTCAATTACTCATTCCCCCATGATCTCAGCTGGATATCTTTTTCCACTTCCCAAGTGGAGCATATGGAATGAAATTTAGATCAAGATAAAAGATTAGACCAGGGACAGCTCTTGAGCTGGATCCAGCCTCCAAAGCAATTTTATCTGGCCTCCAGCAGTCTAATCATGATGAGGGGAAACTGTTTCTCATAAGGATAGAAAGGGGTGGGGGTTTCAAATTGTGAGAAATAGGCATCGCTCTCGCTGAAATGTTACATCTCTCTACAATATTTTAAGCATGGGCTTTAGGAAAGTCTGCTGCTCCCTCCATTTGTAACGATGGGCAAGCCTTCCCCCTAAACTTGTTTGAAAGAAGAAACTGTCACAACCGATGTCGCATATAGCCCAAGTCTTTCAGTAAATTTCATCTGCCCTGAAAATTGTCTACATTCTCAACCTTTTTTTTTGCCTTCATCTTAGAAAGTGCTCTCCATTACATTCCAAACAAAAAATTAATATGATTCTATCATTGAAGTTACTGTCATTGGAAGGACACCAAACATTTCTGGAAGAACATCAAAACCAGTGGAACATGTAGATGGGGTCAAGTTATTCCAATGTTAAAATGTAAATAGAAAAATAAATCACAATAAATAATGAATAGCAATTATTGCTAATTAATTATAACCAATCCTTTATATAATCAATTATATTAAACTACTGATTGTTTTTAGCTCTTTTTAATTAGCCTCTGTCTGCAAGCCCAAATCCAAACATAGGGTATCTTCCTGTGGGATATTTATCTGGCCACTACTTTTGACTCTAAAGAATTATATGACCATCAGAAAATGGACATGCAATCATTCCAAACTAAATCAATAAATGCACTCTAGTATCTAATCTAACAGCACAAGCTGTCTTCCTGCAGTAATTGGCAACTTCTCCTTCACCCTAAATCAGTCGTATGTGTCCATTGCACCCTTCTCCAAGGAAATTAAAGTAGTGTCCTTTCTTTTACTTATTTTATTTCACAGTAACCTCAGCCTGTGCAGCTGATTAAATTGAGAGACAATGACTTTCCCTAGGTCAGTGATTCTCAACCTTTGGTACTCCAGGTGTTTTGTGCTTTAGCTCCCACAATTCCTAACAACTGTTAAGACGGCCATGATTTCTGGGAGTTGAAGTCCAAAACAACTGCAGAACCGAAGATTGAGAACCACTGCTTTAAGTCATCCATTCAGCAGTTTTCAGAATTAGTAAACTGTTGGCACAGTAAATATTCAAAGTAGCATACATTTTATGAGGTTGAATGAAAAGTAATGCCTCCACCTTCGTTACTTCGGTTTGGATGGGAATATTTTAATAAATCAAACTCAGAAATAATCTTTAGAATGTGCTCTTTAACTACCACTATTCACTTTTCCACGTAATCACCAGACAATTGGATACATTTCTGCCAACAATGAACAAGTTTTCTGAAGCCATCACGGAAGAAGTCGGCACTCTGTTTCCGCAACCAGCGTCTCACAGTACCCATCGTGCACAGATCTTCCAATAGCCAAGCAAAGCAATAATGTGACCCAGACGTTCTTGTGAAATGCTGATTATGCTTGAAATTTCTCTCTGAGTGATACGACGATCATCCCGAATCAATCTGTCAACCTTTTGCCAGCACTTTCAGCCACCGCCTATCTCACCCTCCTCCTGGCACAATGTCAAGAGGACAGCCAATGGTCAGGGGAGAAGGATTGGGGCAATCGCCGCGTGTCCCACCTTCCTCCCAGCATAATGATGGAGGAAGCAGCCCCATCCCTGTGCTGGGAGAACAACCTGAGGATGGCCCAGGCCGTGCCCTGCTCCCTCATGGCTCTGCCATCTCCCGGGCCCTACCCCTACTGAGTCCGCCTTGCCCAGCATCTGAATGCCCCTCCCACCCTACCCTCTGGCCAGATCTGGCCTAAAATGCGGCCCCAAGGCAAAAACATTTGCCCATTCCTGGTATAAGGGGATGCGGTTGGCCAAATAACCTGGGTCTGAACCTAGGACTTTAAAGGTCATAGCTAGCACTAATTTTGCCCAGAAACAGACTGGCAGCCAGTAGAGCTGCTGCAACAGAGAGGGTTGTCCGTTCCCTGCAGCAACACCCAGTGAGCAACCTGGTTGCAGCTCTTTGGACCAGTTGACGTTTCTGATCATTCTTCAGAGGCCAAACTATGTTTACTCTGATTGAACAATCTGGACTGCTCCCACTGTTACCACAGTTTGGGGGATGGGATGTGTAAACAACTCCTTAAAATCCAGGGCTGGTCCAGACAAAAAGGCTTGAATTTTGTGGTTCATGCAGATGAGATGCAAAAAAAAAAAATCATTTGCCCTGTTTGGTACTGATTTCTATCTACCCGTCAAAGTGGGGGCAGCTCTTCACCCGAAAATGTTGAGAGGAGTTTTTCTTGTTCCCTCTTTTGATTCATGCACCATTATTGGCATTTAAACACACTGCAAAGGGCCCTTTTTCTGGCAGGATTCGGGCTTCCGTTTTTAACATCTTACGAAATGTTTACACTGAGGAGAATGTTGCTCTTCTGTGGCAGTTTTCTGGAAACATTTATTTGAGTGGCTACTATTTGGGCAGTTTTCCTGCTTTTATTGGTTTTGAAGTGTTTTACTGATTGGGTGCTGCATAAGTCACCTTGGGGTGAGCTAGTTATTCTATAAATAAATGAAAACAAAAATAATAATCCTCCAGGCAATACATGCTCATGCATTGAGAATTTAATTGCCAGAGATACTTTATTTTTAATAATGGAGGAAGTCAACTTACCAATCTCTTATGGGTAAACACAAGATAACTACCGAGCTCTAGACAAACATGTCAAACTTGTCTCCAAACCCCTGACAGGAGGAAGCCAATTATTATGAAATGAATGTGTTTTGTTTCATGTCTGGCGTCTCACAACTGTATCCCCCTTGATCCCACATCAAGGACAATGCTTTGCATTTCCAATGTTATCACTCCCAATACATATCAGCTTTGCTTTATTCTGAAAGAGGTATCTTGTTGTATCGTTATTCTTTACACAAAGGTCACAGCAGCTGGAGAGAGCAGATGATGCTAATAAATAAGTCAGATGCTGTCCCATCATGATGACAATATGCAGATTCTCATCTGTGCTTAAGTTGGGAGAAAAGAAGGTGGTTTAAAAGCTGACAAGTTGTTCCCAGTAGAAACAGAACTGGCTGTGGCATCCATGAAGAACAATGGCTGATAACCGCAGGATGACAAGCTGACAGGCAAGAAAAATCGCTCTAAAGTTACCAATGAAAACAAGCCCTTCATCTTTTCCAGTAACAACCAAAGCCTCTGATTTCCAGCTGGAAAAAAATGAGATTGGACATATTTGGAGAGAACTGTGGCAAGCATTCGTTAAGATTATAGGATTCTTGGCCAAGTACATCTTGTCAGGCCTTAGGTGGAAGGAGTTAAAACAATATTCAGTTCTCTTCTGAGCATCTAGTTCAGATCTAATTCATTTCTGAACAAGCTACTCCTAGCCTTTAAATGCTGCCTCCCAGATGATGTTTCTTATCCATCCGATATTGATTTCTAATCCTCCCAAGACTAGAGGACGTACTTCTGTTGCCTGGCAATGGGGAAAGAGCAGCATCCCAGCTGGATTCCGATGAAATCCCTTACTACTTAATGGCCAAATGTCATATGCCATTGTGGTAGAACAGTGGTTCTCAACCTGTGGGTTCCCAGGTGTTTTAGCCTACAACTCCCAGAAATCCCAGCCAGTTTACCAGCTGTTAGGATTTCTGGGAGTTGAAAGCCAAAACATCTAGGGACCAACAGGTTGAGAACCACTGTAGTAGAAAGTAGGTGCCCTCTTTAAAACTAAAAGGGGATGCCAATGTCACAATTGAAGATACTGTGAACAAAGCTAGGTTGCATCAACTACCATTGCATAGAAGGGAAATATCACACGCATGTGTTTTCAGGCTCACAAAGTTTGCATGAAATCTATTGTCAAAAGCGTTCATGGCCAGAATCACTGGAGTGTTGTGTGGTTTCTGAGCTGTATGTTCTAGTAGCATTTTCTCCTGATGTTTCGCCTGCATCTGTGGCTGGCATCTTCAGAGGATCTGATGGTAGTAAAGCAAGTGGAGTATATATACCTGTGGAATATCTGTTAAACAACTGTAAAGGGTGCAATGAGCAAGTTAGACATTTACGTGTTGAGTGGAACCCACCGATTATCATGTGAGTAAGGCATTTGCATGGAAGTCACCTGGCCTTTGTTCCCTTCGTATTGTTCACCATTTGGAACCATAGAGAAGAAGAAGTAAGCAAGTTTAACAAACCATATTAACAATATCCACCCAAACATCCAATTTAGTATGGAAAATAAAAGAAGGAAAACTACAATTTCTAGATGCTTAGTCATTGAAGCCAAACCAACAACTGGGCCACACAGTATACAGAAATCCTACGCACGCTGATAAGTATCTACATAAAAATGCCAATTATCTTCCAGGACAAAAAAGAAGCACAATTAAAGCTCTAGTAGACTGTGCAAACAGAACCTGTGAACCCCACCTTCTCCAAGGTGAACTGAAGTATCTAAACTGAGCTTTACAGGCTAACGGTTACTCTATTAGAACAGCTGCAAGACTAAGAACAAGCCATGGGAATAAAGGCAAAGAACCATCTAGAGGGAAAGTGTTCTTACCATGCATCAAGGGAACCACTGACCATAAAGGGAAACTGATAGGTAAACGTAAAGGTTTCCCCTGACATTAAGTCCAGTTGTGATCAACTCTGGGGGTTGGTGCTCATCTCCATTTCTAAGCCGAAGAGCCAGCGTTGTCCATAGACACCTCCAAGGTCATGTGGCTGGCATGACTACACGGAGCGCCATTACCTTCCTGCTGGAGAAGTACCTATTGATCTACTCAAATTTACATGTTTTTGAACTGCTAGTTTGGCAGGAGCTGGGGCTAACAGCGGGCATTCCGCTCCCAGGATTTGAACCTGGGACCTTTTAACACACTGTGCCACCAGGGGCCCTAGGGAAACTGATAAAGAAGCATAATCTACAAACAATCTACAGACCCACTAAGAAAATTCTATGAATGTTCCATTTGTAACACTCCTAGGCAGCGCGAACACTGGGAACCAACACGGAGGCCAATAAACAATCTAATATCTTTATTAAAGCAATAAAAGTTTCAAACAAAAATAAGCAGAATAGATAGTCTAGCAGTTGACCTTTTAGGAAAGATCAGAAGTAGTCCAAAGAACGATAGCTTATTGTCCAATATTAGAGTCCAAAGTCCAAAAATCCAATAACCGAAACACACTCAAACTTATGGAAGTTTGAGTGGGGAAAGGAGCAAAGTTCCTCAGGAAAGTACTTGAAGTAATAGTCCAAAACAAGGTTTCAAGGCAAGGCTAAGGCTGTTTGTGATGGATCTGAAACGCAGTCCAAACTTGGCAAGGGATGAGACACAACACCCGGTCTACTCAAGACTAAGCGCGCCAGCAGGCCGCTTGGAAGCTCAGGATCAAGAGACAATGTATTCTTCAACCAGAAGTTCAGTTGACACCGCAACAGAGATTCTCTGCGCAGAACTTTTATTGAAGTCCAAGAGCTCCCCCAAAGCAGGTGCGTGACTCCCCAAATCTTCCCAAGAGAAACGAGCTGCTAACAACGAGGCGCCAGATGCCTGCCTCCCCAATTCTTCCCAAGAGAACTGGCTTAGCCACAATCTCCTCGCTCTACTAATCTCACACTTTTCCTTAAACTTTGTCTTCGAGAGCGATCTGTTTGGAAAGTAGCCCTTCTATCAAATTCTAAACTCTCCGGAGATCCGGGAAGAGCCGGCAACATTTCAAGGGCATTCCTAATTGGCTCTGGCTCGGCAATGTCAACAGGAGACATCTGGAAAGGGACTGAATCTTGCTGAGGTGGGAAAAAACCCAAATTCTCTTCAGTTTGATCAGCAATGGCTGCGGGATCAGGGGCCAAAGGTGCCTGAAACATCACACCATTCAGCAAAGGCTAAAAGCGATCTTCTAACAACTGCAGGAGTTTACTGCATACTGTAGGGGTCTACATAGGGACCACCAAATGCAGCATGCAGACACAAATCGAAGAACATGAAAGGCACTGCAGGCTAATTCAATATAGCAGAACACATGATAAACCAATCTGGACACAGAATATTATTTAAGAACACAGACATTCTGAACCACCCTGACAACCACTATGTCAGACTACAAAGACAAGCCACTGAAATCTACAAGCACATGGACAATTTCAACAGAAAGGAAGAAGCAATGAAAATGAACAAAATTTGGCTACCACTATTGAAAAACACTAGAATCAAGACATTGGTTAATTAACACCACCCAGACACAGGATGTCTCCAGGCAGTAAGGAATCAAGGGGTATGTGTTGTCAAAGGCTTTCATGGCTGGAATCATTGGGTTGCTGTGAGTTTTTTCAGGCTGAAGACAACGTCAGGAGAGAATACTTCTGGAACATGGCCATACAGCCTGGAAAACTCACAGCAACCCTATCAAGGGATAGTGAACATTACTAAGACAAGGGATAGCTCTAGGCAGCAAACAATTCAAAGGTAACAAAGGCCAGGCCACTTCCAAGAACATGCCCTACTCACATATGGGTGGATCTCACTCAACACATTAAAATCTAGCTTGCTACTTTCACTCTTTACACTTGATTAATAGACAATGTATGTGAGCACTGTCTGTCAAGTCTTTAAACCTATGATAGAAACTAAAGGAAACTGAGTGCTCAAATGGCATGGCTTCAAGTACCTATGTTCCTCTTGACTATTGCCCTGACTGGCAAAATGAAAACCAATTATTCAAGATAAAAACAATTGTAGACTATGTTGTAGAAAGAAATCAAGCCAATTTGCTTATTTTACATAATCTAACATCTCAGGGATCAGTTTTTCTTCTTACAGGATGTGTGTTACTTTGGCACAGAGATTCTTTTCTCCTTCCTACATTTTATTTTTTCCCAAAATATACATAATAAGATGAAGAACCTATGGCATTTCAGATATAGCTGAATTCTAATGATCCCTGATTTTTTTCCCATGCTTGCTCAGAACGATGAGACTTGCAGTTAAACAACATTTGAAGGACTTCAGATTCCCCATCCCAGATTTATAATGCTAGACAGAGGTAGGGGTGGTTGCATGTCTTGAGTCAGATGTAACTATCTGACTGAATTGGTACACAGAAGAGAGGTACATACCATCTCTCTTGATTATGTATACATTTCACATCTCAGCCAGTGTCTGCATCTTTCCATTCTGTCTGCATCTCTCATCCATGTCAAGGTTACAGGGACTGGGGAGGGATAATCATTATTTTTTATTAGAAATGAATTCATTTTAAAAGCTCTGTGTATAAAAACTGCAGATGACAAGCACCACCTTAGAAGAGCTATTTGCTGTTCTCACACATGACATCAGCAGGAGTATTTCTTTGAGGCCATGTCTCTGTGAAAATCACTGTGCAAACGGATAAATCTTTCAGACATCTGTGCACATATCCTACCTGCTAACCACAGACTTGGAACGAGAAAGAACTTCGACCACAACTTCCATACACCAATGAGTCATGGAAATTACCCCCCACCCCAGATTTGGAACTTTGAACAGCTACTTCATTAACAATACTGGACTAAAGACTTGTAAGGTAAGGTAAAGGTTTCCCCTGATGTTAAGTCCAGTCATGTCTGACTCTGGGGGTTGGTGCTCATCTCCATTTCTAAGCCGAAGAGCCGGCGTTGTCCGTAGACACCTCCAAGGTAATGTGGCCGCATGACTGCATGGAGCGCCGTTACCTTCCCGCCGGAGCGGTACCTGTTGATCTACTCACATTTGCATGTTTTCGAACTGGTAGGTTGGCAGGAGCTGGGGCTAACAGCGGGCGCTCATTCCACTCCCAGGATTTGAACCTGCGACCTTTCGGTCTGCAAGTTCAGCAGCTCAGCGCTTTAACACACTTCGCCACCAGCATATTTTAGATTCTGTTATATGTAGCGGAAAGCTGGTTCACAATATCTCAGGCACATGGAAAATATAAGCAGAAAGGAGTGTGAAAACAAGACTGGATTATGTGCCCTCCTCCATCACACTTATGTGTTTATAAGAGTTAGAGTTTGTTTTAAAATGATCACATGGTTAGCCCCAAGATGCATAATCCATGCTTGACAACAGGATTCAATGCGCATAATCATAAAAGTAGGCAAACTATTGCTGTGATTGGATGTTGGCAGCTGATCTGCAATCTTACTAAAGGTAATCTGTGATACAGGACAAGGGCATCCAATTCCGGACTTACTCTTGTTTTCTGCTATAAAAAGAGAACCAAAACTCTCAATTTCTGTGTCAAACAGTTCTTACACCAAACTGCAAAAAGCAAAGGCAACCAATCTTACTGAATGCATTAAAATCTGTAGTACTGGGCCCATGCATCAGGCAGGACACACGTTAGATTTGATCTTCAGCGCAGGAATTCAAGTGACCCAAGCCTCTATTATAGAGGTTCCATGGTCAGATCACTGTGCCCTGAGGGTCAGGCTGGAGCATGCCTACCCACCTGACAAGGGCACCAAGCCAATTTGGGCTCGCCCAAGAAGACTTATGGAACCTAGTAGGTTCCAGAATGCTCTGAAGGATCTGGAGCCTGTCAGCGACTCGATCGATGTGCAGGTGGACACATGGAACATCAGGCTATCCAATGCACTCGACGAGGTCGCCCCTAGACGCCCTCTCCAACCCCGCCGAAATCGGTCTCCTTGGTTCACCGAGGAACTTCGATCGATGAAGCGGGAAAAGAGACGGCTAGAGGGCGTGTGGCGAGAACTTCATGACAGAGCTTCGAGATCAGCTTATAGGGCATTTATGGAGTCCTATGAGCATGCTATCATCGAAGCAAAGCGAGTATATTATGCCTCTTTGATAGTATCCGCCAGCTCACAACCAGCAAAATTGTTCAAAATAATTAGATCTCTAACGACAGTTCCTACTGTCCCAAAAAGTAATGATCAGGCCCCTTCAGCCGAGGCCTTCCAAAGCTATTTTGTTGACAAGATCTCACTACTACACCGGGACCTCCCTGCCACAATTGATACAAGGAGAGAACTTGAGACTCCATGGCCACTTGCTGGGCCTACCCTCGACCGGTTCATCCCACTGGACGCAGAGGCTGTCGATAGGCTCATAGCTGCAGCTAGACTGACCACTTGCTCCCTCGATCCATGTCCCTCCTGGTTGGTAAAATCCTGCATGGAGGGATTACATGATCCTCTGTTGAAGATAATAAACAGCTCCCTGGAGCAAGGAGTCTTTCCAGAGGGTTTAAAAGAGGCGGTGGTCTCTTCCCTGCTGAAGAAACCAGATTTAGATCGTTCGGTTCCCTCCAGCTATTGCCCAGTTTTGAACCTCTCGTTCCTGGGCAAGGTGATTGAGAGGGCAGTAGCGGAGCAGTTGCAACAGTTCCTAGACAACACAGCCGGATTAGATCCTTTCCAGTCTGGCTTTCGTGCGGGACACGGGACAGAGACTGTGCTGGTCTCCATCACGGATCACCTTCGATGCCAGCTTGATCAGGGCGGGTCGGTGTTGCTCGTGTTATTAGACCTCACTGCAGCATTTGACACAGTCGATCATAATCTTTTGACCCACCGCCTTGCTGTTGTTGGAGTCAGGGGGACAGCTTTAAATTGGCTGGCCTCCTTTTTTCACAACCGTGGACAGCGAGTGGAGAGGGGAGGCCTGGTCTCTGAAAGGTCCCCCCTACTTTGTGGGGTGCCTCAAGGGGCCATTCTCTCCCCTCTGTTGTTTAACATCTATATGCGACCACTTGCTCAGTTGGTCCGAGATTTTGGGCTCGAGTGTTATCAATATGCTGACGACACTCAGCTTGTGTTAAAGATGGAAGGCCGACCGGATTCTGTACCCGACAATTTTCATCAGTGCCTCAAGGCCATTATTGGATGGTTACGTTCCAGTAGGTTAAGGGTGAATCCAGCAAAGACGGAGATCCTATGGCTGGGCCGACCGGGCAGTGGGGATATCCATTTGCCAATCCTGGATGGTGAAGCGCTACGCCCGTCTTCACTAGTAAAGAGTCTGGGAGTCCTCTTGGACCCTTCACTGACGATGGAGGCCCAGGTCTCTGCCGTTAGCAAAACCGCCTTTTTTCATCTTCGGCAGGCTAGACGGCTAGCCCCCTATCTGTCTAGGGACAACCTGGCTACGGTGATCCAGGCTACGGTCATCTCGAGACTGGACTACTGTCGGACCTTCCTGTGTCGGTGATCCGGAAGCTCAAATTGGTGCAAAATGCAGCTGCCCGGCTCCTTGCGGGAGTCCCGATGAGATGCCACATAACACCAATCTTACGGCAGCTGCACTGGTTACCAATTGAGCACCGGATCACTTTCAAAGTGATGGTACTTACCTTTAAGGCCTTACATGGTCTAGGGCCGATGTACCTGAGGGACCGCCTCACTCCCTACAAACCCCAGAGATCCCTCCGTTCTGAGGACCAAGACCTGTTGGAAGTCCCCAGTTTTAAGGCCTTGCGTCTAACAGCAACTAGACGCAGAGCCTTTTCAGCAGTGGCACCATCTCTCTGGAACACCTTGCCACCTGAAGTCCGTGCCTTGCGGGACTTGTCGGCTTTCCGCAGGGCATGTAAGACACACCTGTTTCGGCAGGCCTTTGAGTTCTGTTAGATGTTTTAAAAGGTGCTTTTAGGATGTTTTAAAGATATTTTTAAAGATGTTTTAAAGATTTTTAAAGATGTTTTTAAATTGTTGATTTTAGCCGGTTCTTGTAAGCCGCCCCGAGCCCTAGGGGAGTGGCGGCATATAAGTTTGAAAAATAAATAAATAAATAAATAAAAATTCCAATGAGACAGGGAAATGAGAGATTTTCTCCAGCTTCTGGTGTGGACCACCATATGTGTGTTCAGTTTAATGGGTCACAAGTACAACTGAGCAATGTATTGTATTGTTATGTAAGGAACACTTCGAGCAAAGACTTAAAATTCACCCAGATATAAAACTATAGATAGAACCACAGAGCAGCTGCTTCAAATCTCACATTTAGGGATGTGTCATGTCTTTAAGCTACTGCCATGGGCTTCAGGGCTATTCAACAGAACCAAATTTGGAAAAAAATATTTTGGACTAAAATTCTCATATCCTGCCCTCCATAAGGGACATAATGGAGATTCTGGTAGTTACAACCCAAAAGAGTTGTTTAACATGACTTAAATTACAGTTAACCTTTTTACTTTTGATGTGAACTCAGTAGGCCATATATCAAAGTGTTTGCCTTCACAACAACCAACAAACATACTCATTTGGAGTGAACTCTGACAGCTAGGTTTGAAGGGTGTCTCAGATTAGTGAACATTTGCCCTACTTTGTTGCATCTTCTCTTGTCATCACCATTTGGTCCCTTTGCTTGACAACAAATGGAAAGTTGCTGGACTGAGTGAAGAAAATTGGGGGAAGCTTTTTTGGGTGTTCATATACATTAGCACAACTCCGGTTGCTCCTGACACGAAAAAAAGCACATCTTTCACATGCAGGCTTTAATCAAACCTGCATCTGTTGGTTTGAGTGTTCCTTTATAATACAACATTTGGCAGTGGTTTTACAATCTCTTTATCTGATAGCCTCTTTCCTTCTCAGATTATAGTTATCTCCAAACTTTGTAAAAAACAAACAAAAAAACAAAAAAACAGGAATTCACAGTTCCAGAATTCAACACATTAGGCCTTCCTAGAAGAATATAAAACAGCTTGATTTCCATTGAGGGACAATGTGGTTTAGTGGTTACACTGCTAGACTATATGGTTGCCATATTCCACACCCTTAAATCCATGCTTTTAATCAACATATGATACTGATCTTTCTAAGTAGGTATACTATTCTAATTTGCATTCCCATTCTAAAAAATCAACATATTAATTGTTGCATTTTTATTATTATATTTTAATATTGTCACCATTTTAAAAATAAAAGTTGTGATACCAAAGTCATGGAATCTACTATGTGATACCTTTGGCCATCATTGCCTATCACCAAACCTATCTTGTGGGATTTGTTGGGAGGCTTAATAAGGAGAAAGAAACTTCATAGCATTGCAACGTACATTTCTGGTAAAGTACAAGTAAAGCAATAATGACAAGGACATGTTGTCATGTTCATGCACATGATGTGGAATCCCCATTAGATCACTGTAGTTGTTTTGCCATCAGTATTCTACTGATCAAAAAAGACAAGAGAGTAACCACCATCTGATTCAGAGAGGAACATATAAAAGAAAATAAGGACAATCAGTAGTAATTGCATAGGAAAACCATGTGTAATTTCCTTCAGCAATACAGATCAAACATTTTATTATGATAGGGAAACAATCTAGCTGTAATTTGGCTTTCTTTGTCTATTCATTATTTAACCAAGTATACATGTTAATCATCATATATGTGCTGGGACACCCAACTACTGTTTGTAAATGACTTGTTAAGTTAATGATACCTGTTTCTCCTTTTTATATTTACATTACTTCTTACCGCAATAGTTCCGTTCTCCCACCTCAAGCATGTGTATAGTAATCTGCCCACCGAAACAATATGCTATATCCGATGAAAAGGGCTGCAATCAATAAAGGTTCATCCTAAATAGATGCTGTTGTTTTTGATGTGATAGACTAAAATAACGAACACCCTAAAAATCTCAAAGGTATTACTTGGTTTAAGAAAAAATATATATTTCAAAGCAAGTGCCAATTGGGTTGTTGTATGTCTTTCAGGC
This sequence comes from Anolis carolinensis, assembly GCF_035594765.1. Taxonomy (NCBI): domain Eukaryota; kingdom Metazoa; phylum Chordata; class Lepidosauria; order Squamata; family Anolidae; genus Anolis; species Anolis carolinensis. The sequence continues at coordinate 154,083,089 of NC_085843.1, forward strand.
TGTGTGGCCATATTCCAGAAGTATTCTCTCCTGACGTTTCGCCCACATCTATGGCAGGCAACCTCTGAGGATGCCTGCCATAGATGTGGGCAAAACGTCAGGAGAGAATACTTCTGGAACATGGCCACATAGCCCGAAAGACATACAACAACCCTGTGATCCTGGCCATGAAAGCCTTCGACAACACAAGTGCCAATTCATTGTGCCAAACTTGTTTTTTCCCAAATATACCAATTCTCATTTAATGATTGCTTAAATGGGATTTAAACTCAGGAGGGCAATTGACTGCCACATTTAGATAGTATGGTATTGAAGGACAGTGTCTTGTGGAGTGCATGGAGCCACAATCTAAATATTGCTAATCCCTGGTTTAGATCAGAGCAGTACTCAGGGCTTCTTAAACCTTTTTCACTCACAAAATTTTCCCATCTCAGAATTTTTTATGTGACCCCAGGTATATAGAAATATAAAATAAGTATCAAAATTCACTTATAATAAACCCACATTTGCAAGATTTGCTAACAAAACTGATTTTTCTTTTCATGAAGTACAGCTGAAGCATTTTCTGCAAAGTCCTGTGTTGCTAACAGATCCATGTAACTATCTAAAACAGCCACTAGGTGGTATTTAGGAACCCATTAGGTAAAGGTAAAGGTTTCCCCTGATGTTAAATCCAGTCATGTCTGACTCTGGGGGTTGGTGCTCATCTCCATTTCCAAGCCGAAGGGCCGGCGCTGTCCGTAGACCCCTCCAAGGTCATATGGGCGGCATGACTGCATGGAGCGCTGTTACCTTCCCACCGGAGCGGTATCTATTGATCTACTCACATTGGCATGTTTTCAAACTGCTAGGTTGGCAGGAGCTGGAGCTAACAGTGGCCGCTCACGCCGCTCCCGGGGTTTGAACCTGGGACCTTTCGGTCTCCACCTCAGTGCTTTAATGCACTTCGCCACCAGGGCTCCTCATTACTGTTGCCAAATTTTTCAGAACCCCGAAATTGAACTAAGGGGACCCCATTTGGGGCTGGGACCCACAGTTTAAGAAGCAGTGGTTTAGTCTAATGATGTTATTATAGTTACTGCAGTTATCTGGTAGCTTTCAAAATGTCCTAAATGTATTTATATTTTAGCATAGTGACTTCTCATTTGCTCTGTCAAGAAACCGAAACCACAGAGAGAAAGAGAACTGTTGAGTCATCCGACTGCTTTGCTTATGGGGAAACTCCAACGTCAGTGCCAATTAACTTATGCAGTGGGACCTCCATCTTATTTCTTTTTCCTAAATAAAACCCTTCATTTCCCTACTCATGATCACCAGCACTTTCAAATCTGCTTTGATGATCCATCTAATGCTCTGCTGTGAGATCTATTTGGACAGACAGAATTACCCATTTAGGGCACATTCAGTGTCTAAAATGCATGAGTGTCCATGTTTTTAAGTTGGGTGTCCAAATGATGCCCCACGTAAAAATGAATTCCTTCGGGACAAAGCAGGAAAACCCTGTTTTGTTTCAAAATAATTTGATAGTGCATAAGTTCCAGGTCTTTCTGAAAGACCCAATTCTAACCCACTATGACCGCTGTCTGGACTGCCTCCTCAGAAATCCTGGGACTTCTGAAGAAGCAGTCCACACAGCCCTTTCACGTTTTTTTAGCCTGAATCAGGCCAGAATACCTAAGAGGGCAGGAGCCTCCAGTGGCCTAGGGGATAAAAGCCTCGTGAATTGAAGGTGGGGTTGCTGACCTGAAGGCTGCCAGGTTCGAATCCCACCTGGGGAGAGCGCGGATGAGCTCCCTCTATCAGCTCCAGCTCCATGCGGGGACATGAGAGAAGCCTCCCACAAGGATGGTAAAACATCAAAAACATCCAGGCGTCCCCTGGGCAACGTCCTTGCAGACTGCCAATTCTCTCACTCCAGAAGCAACTCGGGTTGCTTCTGACACGAAAAAAAAAAAAAAAACAAGAGGGCTCTAACACCCTCCCCCAAAAAAACCCAAAGAGGCTTTAAAAATAAAATTACTTACCTGGCTACAATTAAACTGCTGCCGGTGCTCTTCTGGTGCATAGAAATGATGTGCCAGGAGAAGGGGGAAGGAGGAAAATCACTCCTTCCCCCCCTTCTCCTGGCACATCATTTCTATACGCCAGGAGGGCTCCAGCAGCAGTTTAAGAGTAGCTGGGTAAGTAATTTCATTTTTTAAAAGTCTTTGAGGTGGTGATTTGGGTGTGTCAATGTTCTTCCAGAAGTTACCAGGAGAACATCTGGACACACACACACACAGGAAAGCGCAGATGTTGGGCTTGTGTACGGCCTCTAATGCAAGCCCAATCACGGTTTTTAAACCAAATTGGGCCCGCATTAAATTCTGATCCACCCTTAGTTTGTGAAAGCCATTCCACTGGTAGGAGTAGTAAATCAAATATTGTCTTCTGATTCTGATGTTATACCTGATCATTTGAAAATTCTCCCACTTTCTAACCTAAATGTATTAATGGACAGTCTACAACTACTGTTTGTCTCTGCTACATTATTTAACATGGAGCCTCCGGTGGCTCAGTATGTTAAAACAGCATTCCATGCAGTCATGCCGGCCACATGACCTTGGAGGTGTCTACGAACAACGCCGGCTCTTGGGCTTAGAAATGGAGATGAGCACCAACCCCCAGAGTCAGATACGATTGGACTTAACGTCAGGGGAAACCTTTCCCTTTACCTTACCTACATTATTTAGCATTGATTCCAAATCTCTTCTGTCTTGTCCGTTTCTGCTCTCCCTTTCACTATGTCTGTCCAGTTTTTTCTTTGTATAAAAACTTGGTGGATAGACTGACTGGTTGACTGACAAGCTGGTATATTTGGTTTGATCTCCTTCCTATTTTATCCCTTGGGCCCTTAGTTGCTCACAGCATTTTTTTTTAAGAAAAATGTTAATAGTTCCCTCCTCCCAACCAGCTCATTGTATATTCACCAATACAAAAACACATTCTTTATTATCACTTTCATTTCCTACAAATCTGGCTCAGCTTTCACTCTTAGCATTGCCAGTGAAAAAAAAATGAAGAAGCAACACAAGAAAGGATAAAAGAGATGAACAGCAGAAGCCGGAGCAGTTCTGCTGAAAAGAACAAACAGCTTATGGCATGTTTATGAATTTAAACCTCGGGAAAGGTATTACATTGATTTTTTCCCCTTTTACAGGAAAAAAAAAAGAGATTCGGTCTCCCCCTCCCTTGACACCTTTCCTCACTGCTTTTTCTACCACCCTTTCCAGTCTTCCATATATAAATGGTGAGAGGGATTATTTAGAAGACAGCATCACGATAAAGAAAGCAGCCTCATTCGGCAGTAAAAATGTTGTCTCCCTCTGATCCTCAGATTATGGAGATGAGGGGATGAATGTACATCAGTAAGATTCCCTGCCGAGATAGCTTTTCACTGTTTTCAGTGAAAGGAAGATCAAAGGGAAAGTGGCTAATTAGCATACCAAAGGAGACAAAAACCCCAAGAGCTTTATCGTTGTTGCAATCCAATAATAAACAGCCAAGTACAAAAAAAGATTATTTGATAATGACACACAGAACTGGAAGCCTTTGAAATATCAGCTTCTGGAAAAAAAATATTTTTGGAAGGGAGGGTGGAATATCCTTAATTATACAGAATAATGCCAAAGCATAGGAGAGCCGATCTGGGTTCCTGGGAGAGCTTGCTTGTAAAACAGCTGTACTCCTGAACAGCAATGTGAATTGCCTTTATCTCCGTTTTTAAAAAGGAAGCAACAAAAGACTTCAAATCTCTTCCTGAATAAACATTCAGCTCTTTTATATACAAAAATATTAAACACAAGGCTGTTTTCTTTATCCTTCTTTTCGATTTGAAAAACAAAAAAACCAAACCTTCTTTCCTACATCAGATTTTATTTGTGGGCTCTCAACAAAAGCCTATAGATGCAGACATTTTGAAGCTGCAAAGGAGCTTCAAGGAGCTCAGCAAACTTTGGAGACATTTCAAAAAGTTTTTTCGGGCCACTGAACCGTCCAACATCAAATGGAAGTCTGAAATCAACAAACAACAGCTATTTCTTCTAAAATTCTAGAAATACATTGATGATGTGACACAAAAACATTCATTTACTCTTAGGTCACCATAGGCAAGTTTCTAAAGGGCCTTTTCATATTACATAATTATAACAATGTTATTCCACTTCAAATACCAAAGCTGTATTCTCTAGCATCTTGATGTTTGTGATCTAAATCCCAGATTTCCATAGGACAGAACCATGGTAGTTAAAGTGGAATGACAGAGCTATTATTATATAGTGTGGGAATTGTGCATATTCTATAATTCTGTGCAAACAAAGAATAGGCCTAGAATGTTGTGATGCAGAATTCAGCTTCTGAATACCTCTTGCTGTTTACTACCAGCAGGTTGACTTCATGTTACCCTATCATCAATAGCCTTACTCATGTCTTGCAGATTAGCTCTCACCCTCCAAGCTTTCCGGACACAATTGAAAACATGGCTTTTTGTACAAGCCATGATTAGTACCTTAACCATGAAACTTGAGGGCCTAGTGGCTGATTTGTGTTAGCACTTTATGGGCTGAGATGGTGCACAGCTTGTTTTTATCTGCATCTTTGCTGCGCCTGTTGGATTTTTAGTAGTAGGATTTATACTAGTATGCTGTTTTATGTAAATGTATGTTGTTTTATGCAAATGTATGTGGTTTATGTAAATGTATGCTGTTTTGTCATGGCACTATTGTGTGCTTTTGTGAGTCGCCCCGAGTCCACTTTGGGGAGATGGTGGCATTTCTATATTGTCCATTAGATGATGCTCAATTGCCCCGTTGGTTTTCTGAAGAATATATTGGAATGGACAAACAGATGGTCTCACAAAATTCAATTAACTTGTGTCCTGCTTCATTTCTTGACCTTAGGCCAATCAGAATGGATATTATTCAATCAGACTTTACATTACTGTTTTTACTACATCTCTTATCACTATTAATGCCACCCTATTTTTTCTTAAATTTTCATTTCTTGTTCAAAATGTCCCGTTCCTGTCCATTTTAACTCATTCACCTCAAATATTGTAATATTTCTATGTTCCATTTTTTGTTTTACTTTGTCTAGATTCCCTTTATTCATATTTTTTAAATTCTATATTCTTATAATATATGTTGTTTGGTTTTGGACTTTCCTTTCACCTTTGAACACATTCATAGCTAAATGTCCTTTTACCTTGAGCCCAGTTAAGTCACAGAGGACTACACTAACTTGTAGTCCTCTGCTGTACCACAGTAGCAAACTGATCACCATCAGACCTGGGAATCTCATGTTCGGGCACCATCGCTTGTTTCATTTTTGGATGTCTCATCATAGGGTTTTCAAGGTTTAAAAAAAACACAAGAAGAAGGAGGTTTATCATACACATTTCTATGCAATACCAACAAGTGTTAGCTATGGTTCTACTGCCATTGTTTCAGAGAACCTCCACGAATGTTTCTGTCCACTACTATTCTGCCCAGTAGCTGTTTGGCATATCCAGTCTAGCTACCCAGCAAAAACCTGAGATCGGAGACCCTACCAGAAGCACTGCTACTGGCAGAATAGCCTCTTGCCTACATGAGCATGCAATCCCACTATCACAGAATGTTAGCACCATGGTGGGTGAAAATCTCTATTTTCACTTTAAAAGAGAAAAGAGAAAAAAAAGAAGTAAGGGCTTAGTTAAACCTAGAGTAAATATAAGTCTCATTGATTAAAAAATAGACAAGCACCATATATCGGTGTTCATTTGTCCATCCTGTTCATCACCATGTTAAAAACTAGTCATATTTTTTCCTTTATTCCATTCCTTTATTTTATTTTTATTTGACAGCACTGCCAACCACCTGCAGGGTCTGTTTGACCACCTGCTGGCAGTGCTTGCCTATAATAGCCACATTTCTGCAGCTTCCCAACTTTATTCAGAACCAACACAGCCATTTGTAGAAGAGACTCAACCAATGACTATCTTTATTTTTCTGTTACTTCTAAAGCTAATCTTTTTTTTCCTTACAGTTTCTCTGAACTCCATCTGTTTATAACTATCCTCTGAAAACTAGCTGAAACTGCCAGGACCTACTTTAGATCTTTGTACAGAAAAAAAGACTCAGTGGTTTGAACCATGCAGTTAAAAAGAAATCTGTGCTTCCACAAATGCAAGATGTAAAAAAAAGAAAGAAAAACCTCTATGCAGTCTTTCATCCTTAAGTATGTTGCCCCTCAACCAACCGCCAAGGTCTAGTTCACCCAACAGGTGATGGAGTGATAACAGTGTTCCCAGACTGTACTGGTATATTACTTCAAACAGGAGATATGGATTTAATGTTTGTTGTCTCAGTGCTATCTTGTAAGTACATTTTTATCAGTTATATATGTTGCCTTTGCCAACATTTACCCTAAGTTTAAGTTCAACATTCAGAATCATGAATGAGATAATGCAGAAAAGGGTTTTAGTTCCTGTTCCTAGCAAGAGAACATAATGAAGAAGAGGGTTAAATATGGAACCAAATCTTTTGAGACTGCATTGCTAAGATGTGAAAACTGAAGGTCACAAAAGTTACTGTGTGTGCGTGCAAACATGTGCCTACAATTCTAGCACTTTTGGGATTACAATTCACTAGTAACTATGCAATCAGGAGAAGTTATACTTCCAAAATGGCTGAGATCCTGCATTGGAAGATGGACATGTAGGATGTAAATATGCCTCTAAAGCAATGGACCTCATCAGATGGAGGGAATTTAGTGTCCTGGAGTTTTTTCATCCTGTCTAATGAATGGAGCCCCACACCAGACATCACACAACAGCGCAAAACTTCCAGTGGAAGCCCCACCCTCAACCGGGGTGAAAGCATCGCTGGACACTTTCCTCACAACATGGGAGGCTTCCCATGTTGTGCTGGCTCCAATGAAGCTAGCATGAGGCCTCATAGGGAATTAACTGCAATGAATCCAATTAATTGCAATGAATCACTCTGACCAGGAGGTCATGAGTTCGAGGCCGCTCGGAACCTATGTTTGTTTGTTCTATGTTAAAAGACATTGAATGTTTGCCTATATGTGTAATGTGATCCGCCCTGAGTCCCCTTTGGGGTGAGAAGGGCGGAATATAAATGCTGTAAATAAATAGGGAAGACAACGCTTTCCCTATGTGATGGGGAAACCATCTCTGAGAGGGTGCTGCATGGAAGGTGATGGATTTGCTTCACTGCCCATCGCCTTTCTCAGAGAAGCCAAGTGAAGTGGGACACTTGCCTGGCCTTTGTAATAGGCCCTAAATCTACTGATGCAACAAAACACACACATATGTACACATCCTGTGAGTAGTGCAGCCACCCTACCATAATGTGGTCAGAGAATAGGAGATACCGAATGTACTCGAGTATAAGCCAACCCGAATATAAGCCGAGGCACCTAATTTTACCACAAAAAAACTGGGAAAACATTGACTCCAGTATAAGCCGAGGGTGGTAAATTTCAGAAATAAAAATAGATACCAATAAAATTACATTAATTGAGGCATCAGTGGGTTAAATGTTTTTGAATATTTACATAAAGCTCAAATTTAAGATAAGACTGTCCAACTCTGATCAAATCATTATTCTCATCTTCTTCAATGTAAATGTGCTTGTGCATCCTTTTCATAATAATAATAATAATAATAATAATAATAATAATAATTATTATTATTATTATTATTATTATTATTATTATTATTTTATTCTTATACCCCGCCCCATCTCCCCGAAGGGACTCGAGGCGGCTTACATGGGGCCAAGCCCGAACAGAACAATAATAACAAAACAATAAAGCCAATCAATCAGACAATAAAAGCAAGTCATAAAAAGAAACCCCATACAAGATAAAATGTTAAAATCATGGATTGGGTTCAAAGAATCTAGGCCAAAGTGCTAAAAGTGCAAATATATCATGTCATCAGGGGAGGATGGTTACTCAGCTATGATGGCTATAAAGTGCCATTAAAATACTGGGGAAGGCATTCACTGTAATGGACAACAGGTCGATCATACAGAGATCAGTCACCAAAAGCCTCTCGGAAGAGCCAAGTCTTCAGGCTCGTCCGAAAGGAGAGGAGGGTAGGGGCCTGCCTAATCTCCCCAGGGAGCGAGTTCCAGAGCCGGGGGGGGGGGGCACAATGGAGAAAGCCCTCTCTCTCGTCCCCACCAGCCATGATTGTGAAGGTGCAAGAGGAGGGCCTCCCCCGACGAACGAAGAGGTCGTGCAGGTTCATAGGGGGAAATGCGATCTCAAAGGTAGGTGGGTCCCAAACCGTAATAATAATAGAGTAAAATAATACATGTAATAATAATAATAATAAATACAGGAAAATAATACATGTAATAATAATAATAATAATAAGATCAGAGTGAAATAATAAATGTATTAATAATAAAAATTAAAATAGAGTAAAATAAATGTAATAGTAGCAACAATAATAGAGAAAAATAATACATGTAATAATACCAATAATAATAGAGAAAAATAAGAAATGTACCATATATTCTCGAGTATAAGATGACCCAAATATAAGCCAACCAGGACTCTCACCCGAGTATAAGCCAAGGGGGGCTTTTTCAGTCTTAAAAAAAGGGCTGAAAAACTAGGCTTATACTCGAGTATATACAGTAAATAGGAAATAATCCAGCTTGTTTCTTTTCGCTGTGTGTGCTACAATAGCCAACATACATTGGACCTTTTAGGTCTTCTGCAGATGATAACCTACTGCATATCCAGCTACAAGAAAATAGGTTAACTCATCTCCTTACTCCTCAACAATATAGAGATGGCTGTATTGGGAAGGGCATACTGCTTACAGGGTGAAGTGGGAGAAAAAGTTGTCATTGTGTAGTCAGAACAGAACTCTGATCTGAGCAACAAGCATAAAAATAAATTCCAAAAATAAGTCTGGCTTTTGTCATCATCATTCATATAACAGGTTGCCAGCAAATCTTTCCACAGTCTGTCTTCTAGTGTTTCCATTTGACTCAGTGACATCATGCATCTTAAACAGTGAAGAGGTGATCCCATAAAAATATCTGCTAGAGACAGCAAATCACTGAGGTATTCTCATACAACACATCTAGAGCAAACAGGATAGCTCCTCAAACTAGCCAAATCAAACTAGCCAACAACAAAAGAACTCCGATTAGAATCTTCCATTCCTGCAAAGGGCAACAGAAAACCACTATATATGGGTTGTGCTGCAATGTGTACGGACTTTATCTCATGAGCTTCAGGCTCTGTTTCCATGCTCTTAGGAAATGCATCCCCATGGGAGTTCCACTTCTGGTGGGAATTCATAGGGCTCTGTTTCCTAAGCTCATGGAAATGGAGCCCAAAGCCCATCTTCAGGAGTCAGGTGTTACCAGACTCTAAACAAGGAGAAAATGGGGTAAAAGAGTGGGCTAATTTACGGAAGGCTAGGATACTGACATTAGAAGGTCAGGACTTATACAAAGGATGGCATGCATACTTGTGGAAAAGGAAAGGCCACAAAGAAAGAAATTTTAACAATCACTACTTGAGAAAAGCATTATTAGCAACATGGGAGAAAGACAAAAACAGATTTTACAGGAAAACACCATTATGGCTCTCTCCCTTAGAGTCAGAACATATGAGAGAGATCCCTAGGGAAAGATGGTTAACATACAAACAAATGGTAAAAATAGATAATCAGGGAATAAGGTTAAAATCATACGAGGAGGTCAAACAAATAGAATCATCTATAATCTGGCTAAACTACTGGCAGATCAGGGAAGGTTTTAAAACAGATAGCCAAATAGGATTCAAAAGGAACGAAACAGTATGGGATAAGATTTTAAATCTCGAAAGGAAAGTAATCAAAATGTTATATCAACAGTTGCTGATATGGGAAACAGAAGAGGTATATGTTAAAGAAAACATGACCACATGGGCAAGAGAGTTCGGACATACAATAAGGTTTGAGGAATGGGAAAGATGCTGGCAAAAGAGATTAAAATATACATATTCAACATCGTTAAAAGAAAGTTGGTATAAAATTTACTTCAGGTGGTATATTACACTGGTAAAATTGGCAAAAATTAACAAGGGCAAGAATGGGGAAGAATGTTGGAAATGTAAAAAAGAGAAGGGAGATTTTTTTTCATATCTGGTGGGGGTGCAAGATGATAAAAAGGTTCTGGAGAATAATACAGAAAGAAATGGAGACTATACTACAAATAAAACTTGCACTAAAACCGGAATACTTTCTACTAGGGTTAACAGATTTTTTCATGGATGCAAATAATGAAAAACTGTTTATATTCATGATAAGCGCCGCAAGAATCACGATCGCAAAACTTTGGAAAACAATGGAGATACCCTCACTAGAACAATGGACGCTGAAATTGATGGGTATACGAAATATGGATATATTAACGCAGATAATCTCAAAAAAACGGACACAAAAACAGATTGGGACAAATTAAGTAAATACATCAAGGAAAAAAGAGACTTGGAAATATAGAGAAAGATATTGCTTAAGAGTAGTCACTCTCGGGTTCTAAGAGTATTGTTCGGGAAAGAAGGGGGAAAGTAAGAAGCAACTGCAGAACAGGGGAACTGGAAGGCTATATATAGTGGAGAGAGGGTTGCGGGGCAGTGAGTTTTGTTGTTGTGGTTGTTCTTTTTTTATGTTTTCACATGCGGCTCTCTTCTTTTTATTGTATCACTATAACTATAAATAAAAGGTTTAAAAAAAACAAGGAGAAAATGGGAGAAAGACAGGGGAAAGATGGGTAAAGACATGGAATGGCTGGCCATCCCTCAAGACAGGGAAAGATGGGAGGGAATGAGTTAAGATGGTTCCCTCTGCTTTCCCCAACTTTCCCCTCGCTCCATCTGATAAAGTCCTAAGCAGTCCACTATTATGGCAGCCCTTCATAAGTTCACTAGAATTGAGCATAATTCAGATGTTATAGCCGCGTCATACATCAAATTACACATAAGTCCCCATATAGCATGTCATTTCTCTGTACAGCAGAACCTCTGTGCATGTTTCACACCCCAGTGCTTTCACTGATTTGATTTATTAAATTTATATGGCTGCCCATCAACAATTATTCTCTGGGCATCTTACAGTTCAAGACTTGGAAAATGAGAAATTTAAATACACAATGATTAAAGTCAACAAAAAACTAAAATGAATCATTAAAATGCAACAAGACATCATTCCTGAGGGGCCAAAGGTGAAAACATCCACTATGGACAACATATCACACAAATTACAATGACAAGTTATGCCACATCCTTCCCAGGAAACTACTCAACAATCTCACCAGCATCCTATCCAGCAAACAAGAGAAGATCAAAAGGGAATACAGATACAGATACAGATACTACACATACAGAATCACCAGCATAAAAGAACGCTAGACAAAATTTCTAGAGAAAATTAAAATACAGCCTTGAGAGGCAATTTCCTTCTCTAAAGAAAAAGAAAGAAATCTATTTTACTACAAACCCATGACAGAAAAAAAACACTAATTTGAATAGTAGTATTTTTAATCTTTTCATCCGAATACCAAGCTAACCAAATAAGTCTGTTCTCTCACAAGGCCCCTCAAAACCTACACACAATTCAGTTATGTAGAGATATGGATGGTTTCTTCCACCTTTTACAATTCAAGGTATATTTCAGGGAGTCTGACCTGAGCTAGAACAATAGCTTCCAAACATCACCTTGGACTACATGACATGACAATAGTCACTGTATTAACACATAAGAATATGTTTCCAAGGAAGATGAAAAGAAGATGTCTGCATATTCCTTTCCAGAATGCTAGAACATGGAATTGCAGCTCTACACAAAATACTTTTGTCATTGTGCCCAAACTGAAATAATCAGTAAAAGACAGAATTTACCACACAACCTAAGCCTTATAGAATTAGATCTCACTTACAGTCTCATAAACAATCCTAGCATTATTATATGACAGGCTGACAAAGAGGAAGCTGTGTGAATCATGAACAAGCCAATCTACATACAGGAAGCTGGGAGACAACTATCCACCACCACATTTTACAGATTCCTATCCAAAGATTCTACTGATGAATATCAGGAGGAACAAAACAAATTACTCAAAGAATTCTCCACTGATTTATAGAAACAAATTCGAATAGATGCACCCAAAATATCTACTTTCTTCTACCCAAAATACACAGACAAAGCAATCCAAGGAGATTTGCTAAAGCATCCATGTTTGGATATGGACTCAATTCTCAAGTCATTGGTCAACACTCCAGGCTACCTAAAGCAGGGGTCCCCAAACTAAGGCCCGGGGGCCGGATGCGGCCCTCCAAGGTCATTTACCTGGCCCCCGCCCTCAGTTTTATAATGTAATACATTGTATATACATATAATATTGATAATAATATTGTAATACAATATAACACTAATAATAATACCATATAATAATATTAATTATATATTCTATATTACATATAATATTACTAATAATATTACAGTATAGTGGTGTTCCGTCCCCCAGGACGATGGTTTGCCTTACTTATTGGTCGTTTGTTTGTTTTCCCTCCTTTGCATTTTGTTTCAGCCTCTGGCTGCAAAAGCCCAGGAAAGGTGGCTTGAAGTCTGCAAGAGTTGGCTGCAGTTTTCTTTGCAATGATTGGTCAAAGAGTACAACATCTTAGGACCGCCCTTTTTACCAGGGTCTAGTCTCCATTTTAGAGTTTCATTCTGGCTATAGTCTTCCAACGTGCTGGAGCTGTGCAAGGCTAACTGGGACAAATCATCCTCAAAACCAGGCCAATCTAAGCCTATCCAAATTAGATAAGTATTGAATTATACTGATCTGGAATAGGAAATCTAGTTAGAGGAGCAGGGTTATTCCATCGCTTCTAGAACTAATCTTTGCTGTAAAGATAGGGAAGGAAAGAGTTTCTCCTTCTAATATAGACAGCGTGATTAGGGTATAGTGGTTTTATAATCACCTTTGCCTTCTGGAACCAGGGATAATTCTGCAACTAAAACCTATGGAAATTTGTTTCATTTTCTGCAACTTTAAGATCTGTGCCAGGTTTACCACCTTGTATGAATAAACATCCTTTTTTGAAGATCTCCAGACTCAGTCGTTCAATATTTTAGGACAGCTTATAGGGATTTGCAGTTCGCCCGGATAAAGGACGGCACGTTTCAGCTTTATAGTTTTTTTTTTTTATTGTCTGGCGGACGGCACAGTTTTGAGGACGATCAGCGGTTTTCCGCTTGAGCTAGCCTGCACGGCCATAGAGACTTTGATTTTGTTGGTCTGTTGCAGTGAAGCTTGCTGCCATTCCTTCAGCCTCTGCAGTATCCTGCTCTTCAGCTGCGGCTGTTTCTGCAATTGCACGGCTGTGCAAAACCCAGCAATCTACCCCGAGCTCCTTCGGTGGCAGGTATCGAGCCGCGGAGCTCCAGCAGCAGTCTTTGGGCTCACACAGAGGTGGTGAGTCCAGAAGCACCAGGCCGGGACCCAGATAAGCCTGGCAACTCCAAAAGAAAGTTCTGGCTGAGTCTTCACAGTGGCTAGGATCTCGGCCGGGACAGTCGCCCGGCGGTGGTGACCTGCCTCATGGTCCAGCGGTGGTGACCTGCCTCATCATCCTGCGGTGGTGACCTGCCTCATTGACCTGCGGCGGTGACCTGTCTCATCATCCTGCGGTGGTGACCTGCCTCATTGACCTGCGGTGGTGACCTGTCTCATCGTCCTGCGGTGGTGACCTCCCTTCACAGCGGGGAGGAGGCGTCTCTTCTCTCCTCCTTTCCAAAGCCAGCCTCGGTGCTCCTTCGGCGGCAGGCCTCGAGCCGCGGAGCACAAGGTGCTTGAAAATTTGGCGAAGTCGCCATTTTGGCAGTTTACGTCACTCGGGCAAGGGAGGTATCAAGTGGCAAGTTGCTGTCAGTTGGCATTTTGCAGCTTGCCTACCAAAGTTTGGCGCCAAAGGTCACAATCTTTGTAAAGTATAGTTACTTAGTGATATATATTGCTATGGTTAAGTGCTGTGAATTGTATTATATATTGAATTTGCTTTTATTGTAAATTTACTTGCAGGTATATTGCATTTGCCTTTGTTGTAAATTTACTTGCTATTAAGAATACATAATGTCTATGCAATTTCAAGATGATGCAGATGGTATACCTCCTTCTGAGGCTGAAAGTAGGAATGAAAGGCCCCAAAGGATAAAGCACCCTTCAGCCAAGATGCTAGCCCATCTAATAGATGAAAAGGAGCTCCTCCATGTGAGGTTAGGTTCGGCATGGGAGCGAATTGTAACATTAATGGACAGAATTGAGAGCTTGGGTATTACAAGGGTGCCATCCATATTACAGACAGACCTTGAAGAGACCTTCGGTATTTGGAGGGGTTTGGTGTCTAAGATAGTCCAGGTCCTCGAGCGCATTAACGCCAAGGATTCAGAGTTAGAAATAGTGAGTGTCTTAGCTGACACTAATGAGAAAGAAAATAAGGTGAGGGCAATTCTAGATGCCTTGGAATTTAGTTCTCCATCTGTTAATCTAAGGTCTGAGCCAAAAGGAAATCAGTCTTCCTTATGCAGCCATGAGACCAATCTTTTAAAATCACCTGCTGTGGCACTTAGTCTTAAGTCCAACCGCTCTAGCCAGGTATCTAAGCTAAGGGAGTGTGCATCATCTAAACATAGCCACTCTAGCAAGTCTTCTGCTGCTGGGAGTGCCATCTCTTCCCTAGCTGCCTTGCACATTAAGGAGGCTGCACGTCTAGAGCTAAAGAGCAAGGTAGCGGGGGCGGAGGCTGATGCTAAGGCAGCTGATCTCACCCTTCCCTTTAAAGAAGAAGAGTAACGACTGCAAATAGAACAGGCCCGTAGACAAAGCGAAATGCAAATAGAACAGGCCCGTAGACAAAGCGAAATGCAAATGGAACAGGCCCAAAGGCAAGGTGAAATAGAAATGCTTAGAATAAGGATGGATGCTACTGCCAAAAAGGTAAGGGCTGAGACTTTGGCCAAGGCCCTAATTGAGCCACTCACAGAAGAAAATGTAAGTCAGTTGCCGAAGCAGGACCCTTCTTCCAAGGTGCTTGTGCATCTTAATAGCTTAAACAGCCAGTTTTCGGATGAGGAACAGGAAGACTTCTCTCCTTACCCAGAGCAGGGCCCCAAAGTCACTTTTGAGTTTCCTGCAGAGCAGAGCGTCATAGCGGGGAGCTCACCCTTGCCCGAGCTACCTGTGCCTCCTGCTAAATCCCTAGGTCAGTCAATCAGGGCCTCAAGGCCAAGTGCTAGTTGGCCCTTACAGACAGCTGCACAGGGAGCCACCGATTCGTCAGTGGTCGATGTCATCCCTCCAAGAGGCCAAAGGTTGACGCAAGGTGCACGGTGGGAGTCCACTCCACAACAGCAAACTCCTCAATTGTTCCCTTCGACGCCAGAGTCCCAGCTTGTCTCCATCATCAGAAGCCCCAGAAGAGATCTTAAGGACAAGGGTGTCGAAAAGTTTTCGGACAAGCCTGAGGAATTTCTTCTCTGGAAGGCCACCTTCCAGAGAGCAATCAGAGACTTAAAGTTATTGCCTGAGGAAGAGCTGACTCTTCTGGCTGCATGGTTGGGCCCAGCCTCATCCTCACAAGTTAAGAAGATCTACGCAGCCCACGTAGCCGATCCCGACAAAGCCCTGGAAAAGGCCTGGGCCAGGTTGCAGCAGAGGTATGGGGCCAGCACAGAGATTGAAGCATCTCTTATGGACAAGCTCCAAAGGTTCCCAGCTTTGAAACTCAAAGACTTCAAACTCTTGTGGGACCTCAGCGATCTCCTTACGGAATTAGAGTCGGCCAAGGAGAATCCAGAACTGCCCGGTTTGAAGTGCCTCGATCAGCACCTGTCCCAGAGGCAGATCTTGACCAAGCTGCCCTTCACTTTGCAAGAACGCTGGGGACAGGAGGTCTTCAACTACAAGGAGGCCCACTCCCAGGCATACCCTCCATTTTCTCATTTGGTCCAGTTCATCACCAGGGCGGCCAGAGAAAGGAATGATCCGCAGACGGGCCTCCCCACCTTATACCAAGGGACCCAGCCAGAGAAGGCACCTAAAGTGGAGAAAAAACCATCCAGAGAGGCCAAAAGACCGGTTAGTGTTAAGGCTGTTGAAACTCAGCACAGGGCCAACGAATCCAAGTCAGAGGTGAAGGAGGTGCTCTGCCCCATTCACCAAAAGCCTCACAGTTTGGCCAACTGCCGGGAATTTGGCAAGAAGCCTTATAAAGAAAGACAACAGATTGTACAGAAGCTGGGCATATGTTTTAGGTGCTGTGGAGCAACTCCTCACTTTGCATCCAACTGCAAAGAGGACGTCAAATGCGCAAGGTGTAACAGCCTTAAGCATTGCACCGCGATGCACAACTCTGACGCTGTCTCCCGCGCCAAAGGGGACACGTCTTCCAAAGAAGGGTCATCTACTGAAGCCACCAACATGCAGACCGCGTCACGGATGCAGGAGGATGCTCCATCGGTCGCCTGTACTGAACTATGCTCTGACGTGCACCAGTTCAGAGTCTGCCATCCCATCTGCCTAGCAGATGTATATCCAGCCAGAAGACCTTGGCTTAAAAAGAGACTTTACGTGGCTTTGGATTCACAAAGCGACGCCTCCCTGGCGACTCCAGAGTTTTTCCAACTGTTTGACATAAAAACCCAGACGGTCGACTACACCATGTCCACCTGTGTAGGGAAGAAGAAGTTGCAGGGTCGCATAGCATCCGGCTTTGTTGTCTCCTCTTGTGACCAGAAGAGACTGTTCGAGTTACCAGACCTCATTGAGTGTTCCTCTATTCCCCGGAACAAAAGGCAGATTGTCACCAGAGAAGTCGTGGAAGCCCATCCTCACTTGCGAAAGCTGAAGAACGCCTTACCTGCTTTCCGTCCAGATGTGGACATTGCCCTTCTGCTTGGTGCGGACTGTCCGAACTTGTTCTATGTGAACGACCAAGTTAAGGGACCTCCAGGGGCGCCCATTGCTCAGCTGCTACCACTAGGCTGGACAGTTACAGGCCCAGTGTGCATAAATAGGATGCACCCTCCATCGTCGGTGGGCACTCGTCAAGCGCACGTGCTTCAAGGCAGTCGCCCCACACTAATGCATAGCTGTTTGAGTCATATCTCGGTCTATTGTCAGGGGATAACACCAGAGTATTCTTCCATCTTTGAAGTCTCCGAAAGGGATGAAACTACAGCGCTTTCCAAAGATGAACAGAGGTTTTTAGAGATCATGAACTCTCAAGTTTCCCGGAGTCCCGAGGGAAATTGGATAGCCCCTCTGCCTTTTAAAGCAGAAAAACCCACTTTGCCAAACAACAGGCATGTGGCAGAAAATAGACTCTGGTCACTGAAGAAGAAGATGCAGAAAGACCCCAAGGTAAAGGAGCAAATCGTTGGCTTTATGGAAGACATGTTCCAAAGTAACTACGCCGAGGTCTCTGATCAAAGTGAGGTCAATGAAGAAAACTGGTTCCTGCCTTTCCATAAAGTCACGCATCCCCAAAAGCCTAACAAGGTCCGAATTGTATTCGATGCCAGTGCCGCATGCCAAGGCATTTCTCTTAATAATGTTTTGCTAAAGGGACCAGATCTTTTAAACAGTTTGCTCGGAGTCATCTTGAGATTTAGAGAGAAAGAGTTTGCTGTTATTGCAGACATCCACAAGATGTTTTACGCCTTTTTAGTTCGTCCTGATCATCGCAGGTACCTCAAGTTTTTGTGGTACGCGGACACTCAAAATTTGTGTGACGTTCGGGTTTTTCAGATGCGCGTACATGTCTTTGGAAATACCCCGTCCCCAGCCGTTGCAAACTACTGCCTCAAAAGAACCGCAGATGAGTTTGGGCACCAGTTCAGTCCAGAAGTCGCCAGCATAGTTAACCACAACTTCTACGTGGATGATCTTCTGGTTTCGTTTGACTCCGTTCATCAAGCCATCCAAATAGTGCATGAGCTGCAGGCTTTGTTAAAAGGTGCCAACATTCGCCTGCACAAACTATTATCCAACAGCAGACAAATCTTGCAAGCCTTTCCCTCCGAAGACTTAGCGGAAAGCAATGTTCATGAGTTATTCAAAGGGTTAAGCTCCCAGTCTAGTTTAGGACTTCTCTGGGATGTAAAATCGGACCATCTTTCGTTAAGAGCATCTAAATTTCAGTTTGTGAACACTAAGAGACAGATGCTTTCCGCCATCAATGGGATATTTGATCCCTTAGGCATAGCTGCTCCTGTCCTGATCACTGCTAAACTTCTGTTCAGACAGGTGATCCAAGAAAAAATAGGATGGGATCAAGAGCTGTCTCAATCAATAAAAACGGCTTGGTCAAACTGGACTGCCCAAGCTGAAGGCCTGGAAACCATCGCAGTTCCCAGACAATTTGCGCCCTGTAAGGTAATGATAGAACCCACCACAGAACTTCACATCTTCTGTGACGCATCTGAGCGAGCTATAGCAGCTGTGGCATACATGCGACAAAAGGACAGAGATTTTTGTCACGCAGGATTCATCATGGCAAAGGCTAAAATAGCTCCTATGGGAACTTCAATACCCCGGCTGGAATTGTGTGCAGCAGTTCTTGCTGTCCAGCTCTGGCGCATCATCCAGCAAGAGATAGGAGACTTGTTTCAAGATGTCCATTTCCACACGGACAGTACAGTTGTGCTTGGTTACATCAACAACACAACCAAAAGATTCAAGGTGTATGTGGCTAATAGAATCAACAACATTCTATCCAGTTCTACGCCTAGCCAGTGGCACCACGTCGCCACCAGCAACAACCCAGCTGACATCGCTTCCAGAGGAGCTTCAACTCAACGAGTGTTAAGTTCAAGTTGGCTGACAGGCCCCAGATGCTTGACCGAAGTCAATTTTCCATCAGCCTTTTCTCCCACCGATAATACAGAATTGCCCGAGTCCGTTCCAGAGGTGAAAGTTTGCAAGATGACCACAGAAATCAAGATGGGCCAAAGATCTTGCCTGGAACCACACCATTTTGAACGTTTTTCGGAGTGGCACAGTTTTCTTAGAGCAGTAGCTAGGCTTATACATCGTTTAGCTTGCAAAGATAGTGAGCCTTTACAGGTCCAGGATATGATAAAGGCTAAGAGCGTCATATTCAAGTCAGTACAGAGATCTGCTTTCAAGCAGGAAATAGCTAGGCTAGAGCAAGGGCTCAACATCCCTAATCAAAGTCTTCTAAATGAGTTAAACCCATTTCTAGACAAGGAGGGTATTTTGAGAGTTGGAGGAAGGTTAGCCAAAGCTAAACTCAAGGCGTGCATAAAAAACCCCATCATCATACCCCCTAATAGTCACACTGCATTGCTGCTCGTTCGGCATCACCATGAAAGGATCCATCATCAGGGTAGAACTCTAACTGAGGCAGCCCTTAGAAATGAAGGTCTGTGGGTAGTTAATGCCAAAAGGTTGGTCAACAGTTGTATTTTCAAATGTGTTAAATGCAGGCGCCTTAGGCGAAACTGTCAAAGTCAGTTGATGGCAGAACTACCTCAGGATAGGACTTTGACAGACCCACCCTTTTCCCATGTGGGAATCGATGTGTTTGGTCCTTGGGAGGTTGTCACTAGGAAAACCAGGGGTGGTGTTGTAAATAACAAGAGGTGGGCAGTTTTGTTTACTTGTTTAGTAATACGAGCTGTCCATATAGAAGTCATAGAAGGGATGGACACTTCATCATTTTTAAATGCATTAAAAAGGTTCATAGCCCTCAGAGGGCCAATTAAGTCAATTCGGTCGGACTGTGGCACCAATTTTGTAGGTGCGACCAAAGAACTCAATTGTGTGTCTAGGTTTGGGAGAGACCCAAAGGTTCAGAACTTTACGAATACTGAACAAATTATGTGGACTTTCAATGTTCCTCACGCCTCCCACATGGGTGGTGTTTGGGAGAGGATGATTGGTATTAGTCGCAAAATCCTTAATGCCATGCTTTTGAGTCATAGGTCATTGACGCATGATGTTTTGGTGACACTTATGGCGGAAGTTACCGCAATTATCAACAACCGGCCGCTGGTTCCCCTTACCAGTGACCCTGAGAACTTACAACCACTGACTCCTGCACTTATTTTGACACAAAAGGTGCCAGGATGGAAGGACATCATGTTGCCAGTTCCGGACGGAACTCACCGTGCCCTGTGGAAACAGGTGCAGTCCTTGGCCAACCACTTTTGGAAAAGGTGGAAAGCTGAGTACTTAAGCCAGCTTCAAGCTAGAAGAATCTGGCAAAGCCCACAGGACAACATTGAGGTTAACAACGTTGTGTTGTTAAAGGACAAAGACTTGCCCCGCCATGCATGGCCCATGGGCATTGTATTAAAGACCTTTCCTTGCCCGGATGGTAAGGTCAGGAAAGTTCAATTAAAGACTTGCAACAGAGACAAAGTGTCCATTTTGGACAGACCAATTAGTGACCTCGTGTTGCTTATTGGAGATGTTTAAAGTTCTAGTGTTTGTATTGTCATATGTGCAAAGGTGTTTGTATGTTTTTGAGTGGTAAATTCCGACATCCTGGGAATTTAAGCGGGGAGTGTTCCGTCCCCCAGGACGATGGTTTGCCTTACTTATTGGTCGTTTGTTTGTTTTCCCTCCTTTGCATTTTGTTTCAGCCTCTGGCTGCAAAAGCCCAGGAAAGGTGGCTTGAAGTCTGCAAGAGCTGGCTGCAGTTTTCTTTGCAATGATTGGTCAAAGAGTACAACATCTTAGGACCGCCCTTTTTACCAGGGTCTAGTCTCCATTTTAGAGTTTCATTCTGGCTATAGTCTTCCAACGTGCTGGAGCTGTGCAAGGCTAACTGGGACAAATCATCCTCAAAACCAGGCCAATCTAAGCCTATCCAAATTAGATAAGTATTGAATTATACTGATCTGGAATAGGAAATCTAGTTAGAGGAGCAGGGTTATTCCATCGCTTCTAGAACTAATCTTTGCTGTAAAGATAGGGAAGGAAAGAGTTTCTCCTTCTAATATAGACAGCGTGATTAGGGTATAGTGGTTTTATAATCACCTTTGCCTTCTGGAACCAGGGATAATTCTGCAACTAAAACCTATGGAAATTTGTTTCATTTTCTGCAACTTTAAGATCTGTGCCAGGTTTACCACCTTGTATGAATAAACATCCTTTTTTGAAGTTCTCCAGACTCAGTCGTTCAATATTTTAGGACAGCTTATAGGGATTTGCAGTTCGCCCGGATAAAGGACGGCACGTTTCAGCTTTATAGTTTTTTTTTTATTGTCTGGCGGACGGCACAAGTGGTATAGTTCAATAAAGTAATATATAATGCTAATATTGTGCTATGCTAATAATATAATATATTGTATGTGCATATAATTTGTAAGCCACTCTGAGTCCCCTTTGGGGTGAGAAGGGTGTGATACAAATGTAGTAAATAAATGCAGTAAATAAATAAATAATAAATAAATACATTTTAGACTTAGGCTCGCCCAAAGTCTGAAATGACTTGAAGGCACACAACAACAACAACAACAACCCTAATTAACTTGACTATCTCATTGGCCAGAAGCAGGCGCAAACTTCCCATTGAAATCCTGATAAATGTATGTTGGTTAAAATTATTTTTATTTTTAAATATTGTATTGTTCTTTCATTGTTCTTCTTGTTGTTGTTGTTTTTGCACTACAAATAAGACATGTGTAGTGTGAATCAGAATTTGTTAGTATTTTTTTTTCAAATGATAATCCAGCCCCTCAACAGTCTGAAGGATTGTGGACCGGCCCTTGGCTTAAAAAGTTTGAGGACCCCTGACCTAAAGGATGCAGCTGGTTTTCTGAGGAAAACACAATCCATCCATAACCTCCCACAGAACACCATCCAAGCCACTATGGATCTGGAATCTCTGTATGCCAACATCCTACATCAAAATGGACTATTAGCCAGCAGACCTAGCCAACAGACTCTACCACTTTGTACTTCCTCATAACTATTTCACTTTTGGGAATAATGCATACTTCCAAGTTAGTGGCACTCCCATGAGCACCCACATAATATTACAGCATGTAGATATCTTTATGACTGATTTGGAACAACACTTCCTCGACACATTAACCAAAAATCTCTCCTCTATGATTTCTTGATGGTATCGTTGTAATTTGGCCACATGGAAAGTAATCACTTGAGAAGTTCCTCCAGGATTTCAACAATTTCCACCCTATCATCAACTTGAGCTTGGAACAGTCTACACAACCCCTTCCTTGACACCACTGTGTAATTGCACATTGGACATCTAAGCACCACACTCTATTGAAAACTCACTAATTGCTACACGTACTCATATGCCTCCAGTTTCTACCCAAAACACATTACAAAGTCTATTGTTTACAGCCAAGCACTCCAGCACAACTGCACTAACTCAGACTAGCAAGGCAGAGATTCTGAACTTTTGGATTTATGACAGGCATTTCCCAAACTACAATAGCCACCTAAAAAGGTGAAGAAACAAATTGACATGGCAACCATGAAAATGAACAAAATCTGGCTACCATTATTTAAAAACTCTAAAATCAAAACAGTAGATGGGAACCAACTCTCTGAGGGCAGAGGACAGCTAATGACTGAACAAAGGATGCCCCTAGGCAAGAAACAAAACCTTTCCAATGCTAATTAGGGTGATTAACTGAAACATTAATGCTGGCTTCCCAGTGACAAAGGACTCTTGCCACACCCTGGACTCTACACAGATATATATTCTTTCCTTTCCTTACTTAGTTTATCCATACCTCACAACCTCTGAGGATGCCTGCCATAGATGTGGGCGAAACATCAGGAGAGAATACTTCTGGAACATGGCCACACAGCCCGAAAGACATACAACAACCCCATCCATCTTGTATTTTAAAGAAATATGTTTTAATATGCATCTTTTATAGAACTACATTATAATATGTGTGTTTATAGAATTTTGCAATGTTTGTGGTTTTGACTGTGCTATGACCCACCTCGAGCAATGAGGAGAGGCGGATAAGAAATAAAATTATTATTATTATTATTATTATTATTATTATTATTATTATTATTATTATTGCCATGGCAACATCCTGCGGAATCCTGATATGTGTAGCATAGGCAGATATATTTAGAATTCTCAACTGGAGAATCCTTCCAGTTCGTCATCAACTAACACATCCCCAAACTGCATAATATGCAGCCACGGGAGTTAGTAGAATCATAGGATTCTAATTTTGTAGTGTGATAAGGCCTTCAATCTAAGTAAAATGCCCCCGTCACTAGATATAATTGCTGAACATCATGTGCATTTTTGTGTCAAATGGATGTTGCATTGTGGTAGATACAACCCATCATCAAATGTGCAGAATCATCCAGTCTGGACATGGGTGAATGAATTCATGCACAGAGGTTATTTCTGTAAGCAGTCCTACAATGCTGGATCAACCATTACAACATATCATTTTGTCATTTGACAACCTTTACTATAAACTTGACCAAAACTTCTACTCATCATTTCAGGATTTCTGATCACTGCCACTTTGTGATAGGTTTTTTTTTTTACTTTATTCCTCCCTGCTTTCTTCCTTGTCTCCCTTCCTGCCATAATTCATCTTTCAAGGGCTCATCTCACCAACCTTGAAGTTGGGAGGTGTTTAAAATGCACATCATTCCACATTAGGCAGGCTATGGTTGAGTGCAGTTGCCAGTAATTCTGACTTTCTTTCACAAGAGTTGAGAGGCTCTGATGTCAGCATTCATAATCATGGGAGGTTACCTCTACACTTTTTAATTTGCGTCTTCAAATAAAAATGAATTATTTATTGTACAAGAACTGAATGCTATGTTTCCTCTCTAAGAATTTTTTTTTAGTCTTGTTTGCTCATTTTCTTTTAATTAGGTGTTTGAAGACTTTCATAAAAATACTAGAGCAGATTTATCAGAAAAAATGAAAGGGTTACACAGCAATCCAGGCACTCTTCTCCATCACAGAATATCTGGGGAAGGCGATGGAATGGAAACGCCCTTCTGCTGGAAGAGAGGAATAGCACTGATGGAAAAGGCCCACACAGGGTATTCTAAAATATGCGCCAAGGGGGCAGGTTAGACTGGTTTTGGATTCTCGCATACATATAAAAAGGTAAAGGTTTCCCCTAATGTTAAGTCCAGTTGTGACTGACTCTGGGGGTTGGTGCTCATCTCCATTTCTAAGCCGAAGAGCCGGTGTTGTCCATAGATACCTCCAAGGTCATGTGGCCGGCATGACTGCATGGAGCGCCGTTACCTTCCCGCTGGAGCGGTACCTATTGATCTACTCACATTGGCATGTTTTCGAACTGCTAGGTTGACAGGAGCTGGGGCTAACAGCGGGCGCTCATGCCGCGCCCGGGATTAGAACCTGGGACCTTTTGGTCCGCAAGTTCAGCAGCTCAGCGCTTTAACACACTGAGCCACCAGTGGCCCCAAGACACATACCAAATCTCCCTTGTTATATTGAAACAGTTTTGGAGTGGCCCATGAATTTTGGCAGCCTACGAATAGAGTAACATTTTAGTGTTACTGGAAAATAGAACTGATGAAAGAAGAAGAGGCAGAGAACAAATGCCCCTGCTTACCAAATTGGCTGGTGTAAGTCATATGAATGTAGTCATTTTAATAAGTGTTTTCCTCACAAAATATGTGCTTCATGGGGGTTAGTCTACACAGGCAAAAAAATTGGCTTCAACGTGCATTTTCCTGGTCTGTAGTAACCACATTAGTATCACACACACCCTTAATAAATCGAAGTGAGCATTGCATTATCAGCCACACATTTCTGCTATACAGGCTCAGTTAGGTGTTAAAGGGCAGTCCATTATTCCTGGCCTAACAACCCATAGCTCCTCCAGGTTCACCATACCCCAAGCATGCAAATATCTATATTTATAGAAGTGATATGCCCAGGTACATAAAAGATATCCAGCAAAAACATATTAATAGTTAATTCACTTGTCTTTTACCAAAAATGTGCCATTAATGTACAACAGCAAGCAAGCAGACTTTGGGAAAGCATTAGGATAGCAAAGGGGTAGGGATAAAGGTAAAGTAAAGTAAAGTAAAGGGATAGTATAACCTAAAGCAGACACAACACCTCCACCAGACCTGGTAGAAAGCCAAGGTGGCTACAAAAAGGCTGGTGCGAAGTTGCACCCTTCATTCAGGTCTGACCGCCAGTTTTGCACCAGACCAGAAAGAGATGTACAGTTTCTTACCAGCCTTTTCGCAACCACCTCTGCCTCACATTACATTCAACGGCAAATCCTTTTTTTGTAATGTGCACCTTCAAAATTGAGGTGCACAATATATTCAATGGTGCATTATATTTGAGTAAAAATGGCAAGACATTTTATTTTTTTTCTGCCCCAATGGAAACTGTACCCTTGGCACTTTTCAAGGATAAGACTGTGAAATAAAAAAGTGTAATTTATTTTACCTTTTCAAGTGCAATAGAGAGAAAAGAACTACATTTCCTCCAAGTCATTATCAAATGTTTCCATCCATATCTATCTATCTATAGCTATCTATCTATATATCTATATCTATATATCTATATATCTATATCCATAATAAAAGTGTAAACCTATATGTGTGTATGTGGCACAGGTGCCTGCTCACACAGACAGCCTCTAGCATCCACAAACAGGCTATAGTTCCCAGTGCTGTGGAGCCACCAAGTCACTCCCATCCACTGACATTGCGGTTACAGAGAGCTCCATGAACATGTAGCCCAAACCCTTCCAATGTCCTTCCCAAACACTACGGACTACCACCCAAGGAATGCTTTCATTTGGGGACTATTTCATCCTAGATTGTGCATTTTCCTCCACCACAGGCAAGCATCCCAGAGTTCTCCATTGCTGTGAAATTTGCATGAACCCGCCTACTGCCATTCCCTTTCAAATCTGTCTGCATCACAAACAGAGCTGAACTGAGCAGCAACTAAATTTCCTGGAGGAGTTTGGGGATTGACTCCACATGGTGGAAGTTGTAGTTCATCCTGCATCAAGTCAGAGCACTGTGACTCCTACTGGGGAATTAGAAGAGTTGTAGTTCACCTACACCCAGAACGCTATGAACCCAAACAATGATGGGTCTGGACCAAACTTGCCATGCATACCCAATATGCCCAGATTTGAATACTGGTGGGTTTTGAGGGGAATTGGCCTGGACATTTGGGAGTAGTAGGTACTGGGATTTATAGTTCACCTGCAATGAATAAGCACTCTGAACCCCTCCGATGATGGACCAGGACCAAACATGGCACACAGAGCCCCCATAACCAATAGAATATATGAGATAAGTTTGGGGGGAAAGGAATTATAGTTCACCTGCATCCAGAGAAACAGTGACTCCCACCGACAATGGACCAGGACCAAACTTCACACAGAGAAGCCTCATGACCAACTGAACATATTGCAGGGGTTTGTGGGAATGGGCCTTGTTTTTGGGAGTTGTAGTTTCCAAAGACCACTGAACCCAGTCAACAACAGATCTGGACCACACTTGGCACACAGACTCAACATAGCCTACTGTGGATACTGACAGATGTTTCGGGACAATTGCCCTGGGAATCTGGGAGTTGTAGTAGTTCACCCTATCCAAAGAGAACTGCAGCCAGGCGATAACCAACCAACGACAGATCTGGACCATACTTGGTACACAGACCCAAAATGGCCAACTTTGAATACTGGGAAGGTTTGGGGAGGATTGACCCACAATTCTGGGAATGGTAGTTCACCCACTCCAAACTGAGAATACATAACATTCAAAGACAAATAATGCCTTTTTCAAATAATCCAGGCACCACCGGGTCCCCAAGTTAGTTTGCTATAAAAAAAAACCAATACCAAAGCAGCATTGTTGTGTGTTTTCCGGGCTGTATGGCCATGTTCCAGAAGCATTATCTCCTGACGTTTTGCCCACAGAAAACATACAGCAAGCCTGTGATTCTAGCCATGAAAGCCTTTGACAACACAATACCAAAGCATTTTTAAGACTCAGGATTTTGCAGTAATGCAAGGATGTCCTTATGATTTCTGCTATGCTTTCTGTCAAATCATTGATCCAGCTACTTTTAAATCCTACTTATTTATTTTAAACCATGAAATACCACTAATTAGCCAAATTTCTTACAAGACTGCTTCTGGTCTAGAGCCTAGAAAAGTTACTTTGAAGACTACAAGTTCCAGAATTTTTCAATTGGCATGATTGCTGTTCATGCTGGCTGTTGCAAAAAGGATTTTCCCCCACCCCAAGCTTTCTTCCATTTATTCCAGTGCTACTCAAAGTGGTGGTCCATGAACTGGTGCCCAATGCCCATTCACAAGCTATTGGCTACTGGTCCCTGGTGAGCTTCCATGAAAGAAACAGCCATGGTCAATGGGCATAAATGTGGTGCCAGTTCCTGGCACATAGGGAAGAAACCTTGCCAGTTCCCAACATCAGATAGCTTAAAAAGCTATCTGATGCTGGGAATTGGCAAGGTTCTTGAAATTTGATGCCATGATATAAACAATTTTTCCCAATTTGTCTCAAACCCACCTGCAGAATAATAGTGTAAGGAATAAGAACAATGGTGTTTTCACCCCATCATAGAATTAGGTACTTGCCAGCTATTCAAGGCTGATTGCTGTTAGCAATTTATAGTAAATCACCAAGTGCCTGCTTATTATATTCTCACAAAATAAAGTTGAATTAAGTTGAGTCTGAATGTTAAGAGACTTCTTAGGTAAGAAGGTTGGTTAGCTGATTGAACAATAAATATTATGTTAGAGGACTATGTTGCTAAGCAAAACTTTTCACCTAAGATCTCTTACATTAAATTCCTTAATGCTTAAGAATTCGTAAAAAAAAATTCTTTGTTAGTTTAACATGTGTTGGTGAAATGTGGCAATTCTCATAAAAGTCAAAGAAGTACGCTATGCAAGATTGAAGATGGTTATACAGCTATGACTCATAGGATTTACAGTTCAAGATGTAAATACTTGTAAGTCCCCACCTCCAACATTATGGGTTTAATGTGTTGTCGAAGGCTTTCATGGCCGGGATCACAGGGTTGTTGTATGTCTTTCGGGCTGTGAGGCCATGTTCCAGAAGTATTCTCTCCTGACGTTTCGCCCACATCTATGGCAGGCATCCTCAGAGGTTGTGAGGTATAGATAAACTATGTATGAACAAAATCTGGCTACCAGTATTACAAAACTCTAAAATCAAAACAGTAGATGGGAACCAACACTCTGAGGGCTAATGACTGAACAAAGGATGCCCCCAGGCAAGAGACAAAAACATTTCCAATGCTAATTAGGGTGATTAACTGAAACATTAATGCTGGCTTCCCAGTGACAAAGGACTCTTGCCACACCCTGGACTCTACACAGATATATATTCTTTCCTTTCCTTACTTAGTTTATCCATACCTCACAACCTTTGAGGATGCCTGCCATAGATGTGGGTGAAACATCAGGAGAGAATACTTCTGGAACATGGCCTCACAGCCCAAAAGACATACAACAACCCCATTATGGGTTTAAGTCAGTGATTCCCAAAGTGGGCACTACCGTCCCCTGGTGGGCACTGCAGCGATCCAGGGGAGTGGTGAAGGCACCTATTAGGACATGGGGCAGGGCCTCTTCCCAAGTGCCGGAGACAGGGCTGAGCACCTGAGGTGCCTGCTAGGACACAGGGGGTGGAGCTAGAGGAGTGGGCGTGGCTTCTTCCCAAGAGCCTGAGACAGGGCTGAGCCTCTATACCTCTCCTGAGAGGCCTTTTAGGACTAAAGGGCGTGGCTAGGGGCAGGGCCTCTTCCCAAGAGCGCGAGACAAGGCTGAGCCTCTATACCTCCCCTGAGGCGCTTGTTAGAACACGGAGAAGGGGTATAGAAGTTCAGCCCCATCAGGCACTTGGGAAGAGGCCCCGCCCCCTCCTCTAGCCCCGTCCCCTGTGTCCTGGCAGGCACCGCAGGACAGAGATAGAAGCTCAGCCCTGCCTCAGAGCTCGTAACTCCGTCCATCCCAGTCCTGGCCGCCCATTTGTGGCCCCGCCCTCCTCCCCCTCCCCCTTCCAGTCCTGAATCTTGGACTAGGGGAGAGGCAGAGCCCCGCCCTCTTGAGCAGGAGCCATGCCCACCCGTCTAAGCCACCCCCCCCTTTCCAGGTGGCGCTGAGTAATATTTTTTCTGAAAAGGAGGCAGTAGGCAAAATAAGTTTGGGAACCACTGGTTTAGGTGTTTGCTCACAGCAATAATTGCATGGATTTGGGCATGGAGAAAGCTTTTAACTCTTTCTTTAGTCAAAATTGTGAGACACTGACAGTTTCTACAGTAGAATTACGATAGCATAGACAAATGAAAGTGCAGTTTTTGGGATTTGCCTTACACAAAACCCACCAATGCATGCCACTGCTACCATGCAAACAAGCTGGTAATAGTTACTAATGACTTCAGACAAGAGCCAGATTTGAACATGCATCCTTTAAATGCCATACTAATGCTTTCTCCTTCTTTACTAATCCCATCAGCCATCAAGCCTGCTCCAGTTCAGTTCTGATTTAGATCCCTTTTAATTAATTGTTTCCTGTATAGGCTTAGTCTTGATTTAAGGGAACTGTCATGGAATGTTAATTAAGAAGCAGTGGAGCCTGAAAACATGTATTGCATATTTAAATTGGAGGGCCTTGTCAGTTGGATTTACACAACCAGTCCACCTGCTTGGTGCTATTAAGTCTTAAGCTTTTTGAATGAGTGTGTCACTACTCTCTCCATGGTCAAGAGGGAAAAAAGGCACTCCTAGCCATCATTGATCAGTGATTAATGCTTCAAAGCACTGAGCTATCATGTGGTATTCTTACAAGTATCCTTGTGATGAAACGATGTGTTTGAAAATTGCAGAACACAGTGCCATTTCAGGACTTGACTTTACATTTAATCTCTAAATCTGCTTAAATGTTAGATGTGTCAGTTATTACCCTCCTGATTATATAATAAATTAACTAAAATAGTTCAAGCCTTGAGTTACCAAGTTTTCTCAGGATGTGTTTCAGGGAAAAAAGAAAATGTAATTAAAGTGTGCTGGGGAGAGGCATTTCTCACTGCTGTGTTCTGCTAGAGAACAGGCTGCTTTCTGTCTGGTAAAGCTGGTATAGAAAAAAGAACTTTAACCAAACCACAAGCATTGGAGACAAAACGGAACCTTTTCAGAAAACAATTATGTACTGAAAAAGTATAAGGAATAAACTATTAAATAGCAAATTAGTGGTGTTGTGGGAGTAATACAATTTGATACCACTTTAACTACCATGGCTTATGGAATCATGAGGCTTATAGTTTGTTTCTCCTGCCAACCTAGCAGTTTGAAAACATGCAAATGTGAGTAGATCAATAGGTACCGCTGTGGCGGGAAGGTAACGGCGCTCCATGCAGTCATGCCGGCCACATGACCTTGGAGGTGTCTACGGACAACGCCGGCTCTTCGGCTTAGAAATGGAGATGAGCACCAACCCCCCAGAGTCGGTCGCAAATGGACTTAATGTCAGCGGAAAACCTTTACCTTTATCTATAGTTTGTTGAGGCACCAGAAGCTTGGCAGAGAAAACTAAAGACCCTGTAAGGCAGTGGTTTTCAACCTGTGGGTCCCCAGGTGTTTTGGCCTACAACTCCCAGAAATCCCAGCCAGTTTATCAACTATTAGGATTTCTGGGAGTAGAAGGCCAAAATATTTGGGGACCCACATGTTGAGAACCACCGCTGTAAGGCTACAACCCCATGATTCCATAGCATTGAGTCATGGCAGTAACTGTGGTGTCAAACTGCATCCATTCTACTCTAAGTAAGGCTGTTCCTGAGAAAAGAGAAATTATGTTGGCAGCATGGAACTGTCCAGCCTTTCCATTGTAATTTGCAAGCAGATGGGAAGGAGGGGTGGGAACGAATGGGAAGAATGACTCTCTCCCTAATAACTGGGGCGAGTTACAGGGAGAGATCTACTCCCCTGTTTAAGGAGCTCCACTGGCTGCCGTTTATTTTCCGGTCCCAATTCAAGGTGCAGACCATCACCTATAAAGCCCTAAACGGTTTGGGACCCACCTACCTTCGTGACCGTATCTCCTATCATAAACCTGCCCGATCTTCAATCATCAGGAGAGGCTCTCCTGTCACCACTGCCTATATCTCAGGCCCGCCTTGTGGGAACAAGGGAGAGGGCCTTCTCTGCTGTGGCCCCCCGATTGTGGAACTCACTGCCCGGTGAGATTAGGCAAGCCCCCACACTAGCAGCCTTTAAGAAAGACCTGAAAACATGGCTCTTCCGTTGTGCCTTTGGAGAGTAATCACTACATACATCCCTTTTGCTGCTCTCCTTCAATATTTGTCCTCCAGATCACACCGCCACTTTATGACTCTGTCCTCTGTGGTTTTTACTCCTACTTCCTTTCTCACCTTGAGTTTTAATCTAGTGTTCATGTGGCCCGCCCTTGGTTTTATTGTTCTTTTGATCTTGTTTAATGTAGTGTATATTTTCTTTTATTGTGTTGTTTAATGTGCTATGATTTGTTGTTCTATTATATTTTGTTATATTGTATTGTTCTGGGCATGGCCCCATGTAAGCCGCCCCAAGTCCCCGTTGGGGAGATGGTGGCGGGGTATAAATAAAGTTTATTATTATTATTATTCCCCAAAATAACAGTACTCAGAGATGGGAAATACCTTTTATTAGGAGGGCAATTCTCTTGTAAAAATGGCGCATAAGTGGGTGCCAAACATTCATGTTCTCTGCCCACCCTGCCCCCCATTTCACCCCAAAATTTCACACCATTTCACTGTAAAAGCCTCTCTGGAGCTCCTGGCACATCAAAACAATGCTTTGAAGCTTTGGAGAGGGAAGGGAGAAATCCCGCTCCAAAGCTTCTGGCATCATTTGGACACACCAGGAGCAATCAAGCCTTTTTTTGTACAATGTGTTTTCGAAGGCATTTATGGCCGGGATCACAGGGGTGTTGTGTGTGTTCTGGGCAGTATGGCCATGTTCCAGAAGTATTCTCTCCTGATGTTTTGCCCACATCTATGGCAGGCATCCTCAGAGGCTGTGAGGTACATGGAGAAACTAAGCAAGGAAGGTTCATATATCTGTGGAAGATCCTGGGTGGGGAAAAGAACTCTTGTCTGTTGAAGGCCAGTGTGAATGTTGTAATTAATCACCTTGATTAGCATTGAATGGCCTTCCCAGTTTCACCTCCTGGCCTGGGAAAATCTTTTGTTCAGAGTCGTCAGCTGTCCCTGATTGATTCATGTCTGGAATTCTTCTGTTTTCAGAGTGTTGCTCCTTATTTACTGTACTGATTTTAGAGTTTTTTTTAATACTGGTAGCCAGAATTTTTTCATTTTCATGATTTCCTCCTTTCTGTTTAAATTGCCCACATGCTTGTGGATTTCAATGGCTTTTCTGTGTAGTCTGACATGATAGTTGTTGGAGTAGCCAAGCATTTCTGTGTTCTCAAATAATATACTGTGTCCAGGTCGGTTCATCAGGTGCTCTGCTATGGCTGATTTCTCTGGTTGAGTTAGTCTGCAGTGTCTTTCATGTTCTTTGACTCGTGTTTGGGCAATGCTGCGTTTGGTGGTCCCTATGTAGACTTGTCCACAGCTGCATGGTATACAGTAGACTCCTGCAGAGGTAAGAGGATCCCTCGTGACCTTCACTGACAATGGCGGACCGACAAGTGTCAATACTCCTCTATGCCAATCACAAATCTGCATGGGTGGATATCTGACCAGAAATGTCAATTTCAGCTTCTCACGTGGCTGCAAAATGCATGTGGAATCTTCATTCTAAATGCCAATTTCACTTGCATTTCGGCCACTGTAGAAAGCCCCATTGTCATCTCATGCCTATGCTTACTTTCCCCCTGCATCAATGCGTACAATACTTGTTTATTTTCTAATTTTAAAACAATTATAACATATTGTTAAGACACCATAAAAACTTAGGAGTTACCATTTTTATAAAAAAAGTTATCAATTCAGTAGTATAATTCAGGGCAGTATAATTCACCTCACTGTTAGTGAGGAGACTGCATTTCCAATCTTTCTCATCGCTGTTTGTTTGCATCACACACGAGAGCAAACATATTTTCTGTTAAATGGAAGTGAGGTAATATTTATATATGGATATATGTATATCCACACACAAACCTTTTCTTTATTTGTTTTTTTAAATTACCTGTTGGGAATGCCCACCTTCCACCCACAAGTTTTGCCCAGACTCTGGGAGCTATTAATTCAAAAATAGTTCTGCCATTGCTTATTTGGTAGAAGTATACTTTTGTGCAGTTATTTTATCCATGGCATCAACCAGCCAGCAGATGGTAGCAGCTCTTGATCACTACCAGTTAATAGTAAGTTCATAGTGATAACTTGGCCTGGATACATGAAGTTCACATTTAATGATCACATACCTGTGACCCTTGCAAGATGCATATAGAACATTCACAATACATTCTGAGTTAACAATAATTCACCAATTACTTGCTGGAAGGGAGCACTCATGTCAGTGATGAAATGAAGAAATGATGAACTTATAGCTGATCAAGTGCAATGTGTTGGAGATAAGTGGAACTCAGAACCACAATGGATAGCTGTAAGAGAAATGGCCTTTCCTGGAAATATACACCACCCAGAGTCAGGTCTAGTTATATTACTCTAGAAAAGTAGATGCAACAATCTTGTATTATTTTAAATACAATCCTGAGAGGTCATGGTCATTTCAAATGTAACAGAGAAGCTGGATATTAAAGTTAGAGCTAGGAACATAGAACCAGGCACCAATCTGGCTTCCAGATCAGCCCTGGATTTTCCATCAGTGTAGAAGAGCTCCATGCATGATCTCCTTGGCAATGTTCTGTCTTCTGAAATGATTTGGTACATTCCATTACCCAACATATGTTTGAAAAGTGCTCTTTTGATATGAGTTGTAGACCAGCTTGAGGGGAGTGCAGGATCACATTGTGTGATGGTAAGCAATTCTATATGTGGTTTGGGAGCTTCAAACCCATGCTTTGATAATGTTCTTGTCACTGTATAGCCCTCCTCCATAGTAAGGGTGACATTGAAACCACTCGCTTACACATTCTGTCAGAGTAATTGCAGCGCAGCAGTAGATGGATGGAGTCAGTGGAACGCAGAACGAAGAGACATCAGAGACAATGGTAAAACTATATACAAGTTTTACTAAAAGCAGTAATAAAGACAAACAGACCTGGACACAAATGGACACAGGACTTGACTTTCAGCAGACAGCACTCGACTCAAAACTGAGAACTGAACAGAACAGATCTGATGCAATCAGCAATGCACACACACTTGTGTCTGGACACTCCCCAGTTCCAGCCACACATCAAGGGCATCACAGCTTCTTAGTAATTAACTCTTTCCAGACTATAGTACACTCTGGATGATGCAATCAGTATGCAATACAGGCAAGACACAAATTTCATTTAAACACTATCAATACACAAATCCCACATTAACACATTCAGTAAGGCACAGAATCCACGTGAACAGGTAACAGTTGAATGTGTTGTCGAAGGCTTTCATGGCCGGTGTGATGACTCATGGGTCTTGTAGTCCTGTTCCTAGTACTATTGTGGCAGACGAAGAGGAAAACATGGGATTTTCGCCGGTTCAGCCAGAGCCGGAGCCTCTTCACCTGCAGGTTGTTGATATTTGCCCACAAGAATACAGCCAAACAAGCCTTGGACAGAACTCCCCCCCGTTTTCCCGGAGGGACAATTATACCAAAGATAGGGGAGTCAGGGAGGCTAATCGCAGAAGCCTGAGAATCGCTGCCAAACAAATGGCTGATTAGGCCTGCTTCCCTTGGGAAATTCTAAGGAGTCATGCATCTGGACAGAGTTGGGTTTCGCTTCTCGTTCTCTAGGGAAAGAATTCTGTTGGCGGGAAAACGAGACCCAATATAGGTGTTGCGCGCAAGGGAGACTTTGCAGATTCAATTGATCAGCTTGAGGAGAGAGATCGTGTGTGGACTTCGTAATCCCAGTTCCTTGCTTCCCGGATCAAGTTTCAAGCCTTGCCTTGTCTCATGTTTTTACCACGGACTATGTTTCATGCTTCATGTTCATCTTGCCTCCAGTCAAGAATCTAGTCGAGAATCAAGTTTATTCCAGCCTTGTTGTCAAGCTTCATTGGACTTTAAGGATTCTGTTATTTCCCCACACTATTGCTTGGCAAAGTGTGTGTTTCGGTCAAGTGGATTTAAACTTTGAACTCTAATATCTTATATTGGACAATACATTTCTGGACTATATTTGACCTTATCTGAAAGGTCTGCTTCTGAACTATATTCTTCACTTGTTTTTATTGATTTTATATATTTCCTTAATAAAGATATTAGATAGATTCTGGCCTCTGTGTAAGGTTATTGGTGCCCTGCTGCCTGGGTCCTGACAGTTTGACTCCGCCACCCTAAGCACCAATTAACCTAAGGCCAGAATGTCTACAGGAACCGGGGCGGAAGCCCAACCACCCAGTTACACCATTTCCCAGGAAGAATTCAATAGGATCCGAGACACACTCCGTACGCAGGAGGGAGAAATACGGGGCTTGAAGGAACGCGGTGTCCGTCTCCCTGCCCTAGCGCTACCAACCAAGTTTTCTGGAGAAGCCTCCAAGGTTCATGTTTTCCGTCGCCAGTGCCAGGCGTACTTAGAAGCCCGCCAAGCCGAGTTCCCCCAAGAAGATGTCAAAGTGGCGTGGATCTACAGTCTCCTAGATGGACCAGCGGCCACTTGGGCGACGGCGCTATTTGATGCAGGTTCCACGCACCTAAGCTCTGCGCACAATTTCTTGAACCACCTTAGAAAGGCCTGGGGGATCGAGGACGAGGAGGCGGCCGGCCATAAACTCCGGCGTCTCTTCCAAGGGGACAGGCCGTTGCCCCGGTACATAGCCGAGTTCCGGGTGCTGGCTCAGAACACCGGCTGGAACGATATAGCCCTCAGAGGACAATTTCGCGAGGGCCTCAACTTCGAGATGCAGGAAGAAATCTCTAAGGTGGATCCCCCAGAGACTCTTGAGAGACTCATCAACCAGTGTTTACGAGCCGAAGTCCTGCTTGCCAACAAAAAACAGTGGCTCCGAGGCCAGAGTGGACGAGCCGGAGTAAAAACCCCCGCTTCTGCCAGTGTTCAACCACGTCCAGTATGGAGATCCCCATCGCCAGCCCCAAACCCCATGGGAAGCGAGGAGGAGCCGATGCAGTTGGGCAATGTGCGCCCCAGACTAGATGTTGCCGAAAAGGCCCGCCGCCAATGTTTGAATCTATGTTGGTACTGCGGGAATGGGGGCCACTTCGCCAGAGAATGTCCAGCCAAAAAGAAGCCTGCCGCCCGCCTGGCGGCGGCGTCCTCCGCGGAGGCGGAGACGGCCGAGGCGGCTGGAGCAAAGCCGGCGGGGGAAGCCAGCGACCGGGCGTAGAGAGGCTCGCCAACCCAGTCAAAAACCCCACTCAAGAGCCGCAAACCGGGGTCCTATTTCTCCTGGTGGTCACGCTGTGGTCAGCGAAAAAGGGACCCGTCATGATCCATGCCATGATAGACTCAGGGGCAACGAACAATTTCATCGATAGAGAGTATGCCGACTCTCTAGGATTACAATATCATGATTTCAAGAATGCCCGGGTGGTGCAGGCCATAGATGGCCGTCCCCTAAAGACAGGTCCAGTAAGCCAATGGACTGAACCCCACCAGAATGTGGATAAGGGAACACATGGAAGAAATTTCTTTCTCCGTTACCGAGGTTCCCCACTTCCCTGTGATTTTGGGGATTCCATGGCTGACACTCCACGACCCAAACATCTCCTGGTCCAACAGAGAACTACAGTTCGCCTCAAGATATTGCCAAAACCATTGTCTAGTAGCCAAGGTCTGCCCTGCCACAGACGCTGAGCCCATCATCACCTTGCCCAAGAAATATTCGGACTTTTGGGATGTTTTCAATGAAAAAGAAGCCGAGAAACTACCCCCACATAGACCCTACAACTGTGCCATTGATTTGGTGGAGGGGGCCCCAATTCCGCGAGGACACCTCTACTCCCTGACTGAACCAGAGCAAGAAGCTCTCAGGGAGTTCATAGAGTCAAACCTCCGCAAGGGGTTCATCAGACCCTCTCAATCCCCAGCAGCTTCCCCAGTGATGTTTGTAAAAAAGAAGTCAGGGGACCTACGCTTGGTTGTGGACTATAGAGCATTGAACAATATCATGAAGCGGAATCGCTACCCCCTGCCTTTGATCTCAGACCTATTAGACCGGCTCCGAGGGGCCAAAGTTTACACCAAGCTGGATCTCCGGGGGGCTTACAATCTAGTTCACATCAGAGAAGGGGACGAATGGAAAACCGCCTTCCAGACCAAATTCGGATTATTTGAGTCCCTAGTCATGAATTACGGATTATCCGGAGCTCCCGCAACATTCCAGCATTTTGTCAATGATATCTTCCAGGATTATCTAGATCGGTTCTTGATCATATATTTGAACGATTTTTTGGTGTTTTCTAGATCACAATCGGAACACGAGCAACATGTCAGAATGGTGCTACAACCATTGCGAGATCATGGACTATATGCCAAGTTAGAGAAATGCGCCTTTGATCTACAAGAGGTAGACTTCCTGGGATACCGCGTCTCGCCACTAGGGCTCTCCATGGACCCGGCAAAGGTTTCAGCAGTATTGGAATGGCGGGCGCCAACCAACAAGAAGGAAGTACAGCGCTTCTTGGGGTTTGCAAACTACTACCGCAAATTCATCCCAGACTTCGCTCGCTGGTCTGACCCAATCACCAGCTGCATCCGTGGGAAACAGCCTTTCCGCTGGACGGAGCAAGCAGAGAAGGGGTTCCACCAGCTAAAGCAGTTATTCACGACCCAGCCAATTCTACAGCACCCTGATCCCAAAACCCCTTTTGTTGTGCAGGCTGACGCCTCTGATGTGGCAATTGGGGCTGTACTCATGCAACCAGTGGGAGAGCATCTTCATCCTTGTACCTATTACTCCCGTCAACTAACAGCCCCAGAGAGAAATTACACTATTTGGGAGAAAGAACTTTTGGCCATAAAGGCAGCTTTTGAAAATTGGAGACATTGGTTGGAAGGGGCCAAATTTCCCATTGAAGTTCATACTGATCATCGAAATTTAGAGCACCTAAGGACCGCACGGAAGTTAAATCAAAGGCAGCAGCGCTGGGCTTTGTTCTTTGAACGTTTTGACTTCCAGATCCATTATGTGACCCCGGCTCAGACCAAGCAAGCAGATGCTCTATCACAGAAGCCAGAGTATGCTGCAGGACGCAGAGAGACCTCAGAATCTCGATTGCTGCAACCCGAAAACTTCGCCACGCTCACAGTGGGAAACACCAAAACCACTCCAATTGAACCAACTCCCTCTAACCCAGAATCCCTTTGCACTCAAGAAATTAGAGCCAGTCAACAGACAGATGCCTGGGCTCAAGAACAGATTCGCCAAGGACTACGTTTCCCATTCTCACTTAAGGATGGGCTACTATTCTACAGGAATCATGTTTACATCCCTCCAGGTCCCGGCAGAGAAAAAGCACTTCATCTATGTCATGACAGCAAGCGAGCAGGACACTTTGGGCTATTTAAAACCATGCACTTGATCCTACGAGATTTCTGGTGGCCCAAGATCCGCAAGGATGTCGAGAAATATGTCAATACCTGTCCGGTATGTCAGCGTTCCAAGATACGAAGGGAGAAGCCGTCAGGGCTACTGCATCCCCTTCCCACTCCTTCTCGCCCATGGGAGATAATTTCCGCGGACTTTATCACTGACTTATCACCCTCCCTTGGATTCACCACGATTCTAGTAGTGGTAGACCTTTTTACCAAGTTAGCCCATTTCATTCCCTGCGATGGTCTCCCCACGGCCAAAGAGACCGCAGATTTATTCCTTCAACATGTTTTCCGACTACATGGATTGCCCAAGAGTTTAGTCACTGACCGTGGATCTCAATTCACCTCTCGTTTCTGGAAAGCACTACAAAAACTATTGGGCACAGACTCTCGTTTATCTTCGGCTCACCATCCCCAAACAGATGGGCAAACTGAGCGCACCAATGCCACCTTGGAACAATACCTTCGCTGTTATTTCAACTACCAACAGGACAATTGGGCTTCCCTATTACCTCTATCGGAATTTGCTTACAACAACGGTGTTCAGGCTTCAACTAAAGAAACCCCGTTCTTTGCAAACTATGGTTTCCATCCACGTTTCTTTCCTTCTGTCATTGAAACCTCAGAAGTCCCTGCAGCGGAGGACTGGCTGCAAGAACTCACAGCGGTGCAACAACTCTTGCACCAACAACTGGATCAAGCCAAGGAGGACTATAAACGGTCGTCGCCAGCCGGGCCCCGAGATCAAGGTAGGAGATCGGGTTCTGTTGTCCACTCGCTTTTTGCCCTCCCACCGTCCCTGCCGGAGGTTAGATGCCCGTTTCATTGGTCCCTACCCAGTGGTGGCGCAACTTAACCCCGTGACTTTCAAACTCCAACTTCCGTGCTCCATGCGCATTCATCCGGTGTTTCATCGTTCCCTGCTCCTTCCGGCGGATGGTGTACGCCCCGATGCGAGCCGGCCGGCCCCCGCCCCTGTTTTGGTGGACGGGGAGGAGGAATTCGAGGTCCAGGACATTTTGGATTCTCGTTTTCATCACCGCCGCCTTCAGTATCTCATTGACTGGGTGGGTTTTGGCCCCGAAGAACGCTCTTGGGAAGACGCTTCCACAGTCCATGCCCCCGATTTAGTCCGCCGCTTCCATCAGGCCTACCCTGCCAAGCCGCGGCCCCGAGACTCGAGGAGAGGGGCACTGTTTGAGGGGGGCCTTGAGGGCGGGGATAGTGTGATGACTCATGGGCCTTGTAGTCCTGTTCCTAGTACTATTGTGGCAGACGAAGAGGAAAACATGGGATTTTCGCCGGTTCAGCCAGAGTCGGAGCCTCTTCACCTGCAGGATGTTGATATTTGCCCACAAGAATACAGCCAAACAAGCCTTGGACAGAACTCCCCCCGTTTTCCCGGAGGGACAATTATACCAAAGATAGGGGAGTCAGGGAGGCTAATCGCAGAAGCCTGAATCGCTGCCAAACAAATGGCTGATTAGGCCTGCTTCCCTTGGGAAATTCTAAGGGGTCATGCATCTGGACAGAGTTGGGTTTCGCTTCTCGTTCTCTAGGGAAAGAATTCTGTTGGCGGGAAAACGAGACCCAATATAGGTGTTTCTCGCAAGGGAGACTTTGCGGAGTCAATTGATCAGCTTGAGGAGAGAGATCGTGTGTGGACTTCGTAATCCCAGTTCCTTGCTTCCCGGATCAAGTTTCAAGCCTTGCCTTGTCTCATGTTTTTACCACGGACTATGTTTCATGCTTCATGTTCATCTTGCCTCCAGTCAAGAATCTAGTCGAGAATCAAGTTTATTCCAGCCTTGTTGTCACTTTAAGGATTCTGTTATTTCCCCACACTATTGCTTGGCAAAGTGTGTGTTTCGGTCAAGTGGATTAAAACTTTGAACTCTAATATCTTATATTGGACAATACATTTCTGGACTATATTTGACCTTATCTGAAAGGTCTGCTTCTGAACTATATTCTTCACTTGTTTTTATTGATTTTATATATTTCCTTAATAAAGATATTAGATAGATTCTGGCCTCTGTGTAAGGTTATTGGTGCCCTGCAGCCTGGGTCCTGACAGTCGGGATCACTGGGTTGTTGTATGTTTTCCAGGCTGTATGGCCATGTTCCAGAAGTATTCCCTCCTGACGTTTCGCCCACATCTATGACAGGCATCCTCAGAGGTTGTGTGTCATACCTCACAACCTCTGAGGATGCCTGCTATAGATGTGGGCGAAACATCAGGAGAGAATACTTCTGGAACATGGCTATACAGCCTGGAAAACATACAACAACCCAGGGAACAGTTGTTTTATTTTTGTGCTATTCACAAAACTTAAATTATAATATACGGAACTACTAGCTGGAGCCAATGTTCTGTCAATTCCCTGTGTGCTCCTTATAGACAGCCTTCTGATTTATGCCATTCATTAGTCATTACTCATGTTTCCCCTGTTATTTATCTTTGCCCAAGATAAGTCCAAGGGCTGCAGTGTTGAAGAATCTTCCCCACTTCACCAACAGTGTCTTTGTCAACAGTTCCTCCTATTCATCCTCACAGCCTTTCATCTCTCCTCTCACACCTCTCTCTCAGCTCTTCTTGGTGTCTTCCCTTATCAAGACCTGCTCCATGGCCTCACCACACCTTCCAAGCTTCCACACTGTTCTCTATTAACTCCTTCTGTTCCACTGTATTCACCCATGATTCACCATCTCTCCTTCAACCCGGCATACTCCGTCTTTGACCTTGGATGGTTCATTCTGTAAGTGCAACCTGTAACAGCGCTATATGATTAAATATGTTCAAAGTTTTGGATAGAACAATGAATTGGGACAATGTGGAGAAATGTGGAGCATTAGCTTTAAAGGCATAAGGTAAAAGGTAAAGGTCTCCCCTGATGTTAAGTCCAGTCATGACCGACTCTGGGGGTTGGTGCTCATCTCCATTTCTAAGCCGAAGAGCCGGCATTGTCCATAGACATCTCCAGGTCATGTGGCCAGCATGACTGCATGGAGTGCCGTTACTTTCCCGCTGGAGCGGTGCCTATTGATCTACTCACATTTGCATGTTTTCGAACTGCTAGGTTGGCAGGAGCTGGGGCTAACAGCGGGCACTCATTCCACTCCCAGGATTTGAACCTGGGACCTTTTGATCCACAAGTTCAGCAGCTCAGCGCTTTAACACACTGTGCCACCAAATGCCACAAAATGATGCTCCACTGATATATGAACCAATCAAAATTATCCAAATCCAGAAAATTAAACAAATAGAAACCATACATATAGAAATCATGTGTGTATATCTAATCTAATCTAAATCGAATCTAAATCCATTAAAAAAGTGAAAACCCATATGTTGGCACGGGTGTCTACTCACACCTCCAGCGTCCACAAACAGGCTATACTTCCCAGGCTTGAAAATCCAGCAAGTCACCTCTTTGTGGTTACAGCGAGCTCCATGAACATATATCCCAGCCCCTGACAATGCCCTTCCCAAACACTACGGCCCACCATCCAAGAAATGCTTTCATTTGGGGACCATTTCATTCTAGATTTTGCTTTTTCTTCCAACACAGGCAGGCATCCCAGGGTTCTCCATTGCTGTGGCATTTGCATGGCCCCGCCCACTGTCCTTCCCTTTCAAATCTCTCTGCATAACAAACAGAGAAAAATTGAGCTTCAATGAAACTTACTGGAGGACTTTGAGGATTAACTGCACATGGTGGAAGTTGTAGCTCACCCTGCATCAAGTCAGAGCACTGTCACTCCTACTGGGGAATTTAGAGGAGTTGTAGTTCACCTACACCCAGAACGCCCTATGAACCCAAACAAGGATGGGTCTGGGCCAGGCCCGGCCCAACACGGCACACTGACCATGCAAATTTTTTTGCATACCCCTTTAAAATTCCTCGGGCCGGTCCTGGTCTGGGCCAAACTTGCCATGCAGACCCGATATGCCCAGATTTCCTTACTGGTGGGTTTGGAGGGGAATTGGCCTGGAAGTTTCGGAGTAGTGGTACTGGAATTTATAGTTCACCTCCAATGAATTAGCACTTCAATAATGACTATCTTTATAATCTTTCCTTTTAAGGATGGTTTTGTGTCTCTTTATGAAAACTTTTAGTCCCCCGCACCTTACCCACCCCCCTGAGTTTTTTCCCTACGTTGGTGGTACTTTTTTCCCTCACTGAGGCAAAAAACTACCACCAACAGGCTTCAGCCTACTCACTCTAACAGGCATGACACATATAGTCCCCATGACCTACTATACATTCTGCCACTGTTTGGAGTGGGATGGACCATGGATGATAGACTTTCATATGGGAGTTGTAGTTCACCCACACCCACTGACCCCAGCTGATATTAGATCGAAACTACACTTGAAACACAGGCAAACATTGTCTTTCTCAAATGACCCAGGCACCGCCGGGTCCCCAAGCTAGTAATTCATATAATTAATATTTAATAGTTTTAAGTTAAGGGTTCATGTGTCTGAGTAAAGAGTTCAAAAGGCCTTACAAAATATAATAAAATGTGGAATGAGTCCTTTCAAAATAATTTCATTTATTATTTGAAATTACTTACAAGAACTCAAAGACCCAAAGTCAATATCTACATTTTGTCAATGAGCTTCTATGGGTCAGCTAATGGTCCCAACAGGTATCAAGAAGAATGCTAGGAATCTGGACTTAATCTGACCAAGACAGTCTTAGTGGAAATCTACAGAAGCCTTGAGTAACACCTCCCACTAGTCTCCACTAGTCTAACCATTCTGTAATAAAGAAAAGAACTGAAGAAAAAACACATTTCACATTTGAAGACAATAAAAAGGAAAGCAGCAGAGAAGAAAAGGAATCTTCAACCAGACTTGTATGATCATGAGCTTTTGTAGATATCAATCAGTTTCCTCAGTCATTACATTGGAGGAAGTGGATTGATATCCAGAAATGCTCATGATAAAATATAAATCAGTTAATCATAAAGGAGCTGCTTGATTCCCTTATTTTCTTCCCTGCATCTCCTTTTCCTTATCTTGCAATACACTAGCAGGGATGAACAGTTTCATTTGCAAAAGAAAGTGGCATCTACCATCCCCACCCCATCATTGCCTCCCCTCTTACCTATATTACTCAAGAAAATTTGAAAGGAAAAGGGAGGAAGCAAGGGAAGAGGGAGGTATGGCAACTGGTTTAACTTCATGCAGATAGTGTCTCCTCTTCGGCTTGTGTGCCTTGAAGCCAATCCCTTCTTCCTTGTTTTGATACATCAGTGAGAAGGTGAAGGCAGAGCCATCACCTGGGTTGGCACACTCCTCGCCCTCCCGTTACAATTCCACTGTGTGCAAGGGGCCGGGCTGTGGCACAGGCTGGTT
Source organism: Anolis carolinensis (assembly GCF_035594765.1). Taxonomy (NCBI): domain Eukaryota; kingdom Metazoa; phylum Chordata; class Lepidosauria; order Squamata; family Anolidae; genus Anolis; species Anolis carolinensis. The sequence continues at coordinate 154,127,264 of NC_085843.1, forward strand.
AGCAGCCAGCTGCAATAAATCACTCTGACCAAGAGGTCATGAGTTCGAGGCCAGCCCGTGTTGGGGCTAAAATATAGCCCCTGCTTGTTGTTGACCTAAGTAACCTGAAAGATAGTTGCATCTATCAAGTAGGAAATTTAGGTACCACTTATATGTGGGGAGGCTAATTTACGACACCATAAAAATCACCCAGCTGCCATTGGAATGAGGAAGTGCCATCGCAGTGGATGATGAAGCAGCTGCTCCCCCTGTGGCCGGAATCAAGCATACCCTCAGGAAGCTGGAAGCTGGAGAATGTTTAAATTGGCTCTGCGTCTGTCTCTGTCTCTGTTCTATATTATATGGCATTGAATGTTTGCCTTATACGTGTCAATGTGATCCGCCCTGAGAAGAGCGGAATATAAATACTGTAAATAAATAAATAAGGTTCTGGTAACTAGACATACTTGGACCTACTACACTATGTAACAAGATTTTTGTCTCTGGGTTATAAATGTCATTTCCTAATTGGCTCTATCAGAAAAACATTGAAAAAGTCTATTAAACTGCTAAAGTTTTGGTTTTGCAGGACATCCTGCAACACATCTTGCTATAGTCTTTCAATGTATATTTCCTCGAGTCTCAACTAATTCAACATAGTTTGTGGCAGCCAGAAAAATGAAGTTTCTGAAGTATAACAAATACCTTCAAAGTCAGTACCACACAATTAAACAGGAAATAACACTTTCAAACTAGGAACAGAACATTTTTCAATTTTTATTGCACAGTGCTATTGACCTGCCTAACCTGGGAGTGTAACCTAGAACAAGACTTCTTAAACCTTTTTCACTTGCAACCTCTTTCTACACAATAATTGTATGTAAGTATGGAGGTATATAAAATAGGTAAGAAATCAAACATTTAGTGATAATAAATCAGAATTTGCAAGGCTTGCTAAACAGGCTGATTATTTAAATGAAGTATAGCTGAAGCATTTTCTGCAGAGTCCACTGTAATCATGCTACAGTGTTGCTAAGAGATTCATATAATGTCTAAAACAGCCACTAGGTGGCATACAAAAACCTTCTACTATTGCCAAATTTTTCATGACCCCTATTTTTAGTTACAGAGATCCACCGGGGGTCAGGACACACAGTTTAAGAAACGGTGATCTAAAACAATCTAAATGCAGAATGTCAAGGAAGATCAGAATCCCTGAGCAATCTCTCTTTCAGAGGAACTGCTAAAATGTTAGCTGGCCTTGTCAATGAACCCCCCCCCCCCAAAAAAAAACATACACACACATGCACTCACCAACAATCTGTGGTACCACATGGTGTCTCAAAAGAATTTCTAGACACCAATTTAACTTAGATTAATGTTTTCTACAAAAATTTTGCCTTCAAATGTATGTAAGGTCAGCTCCTCTGAGTTATCCTACATTTTAGTCATTGTTAAATTCTCCAGCCTATACCCAAAGACAAATACAGTAGAGTCTCCCTTATCCGACTTCCGCTTAACCGACACTCCATATTATCCGACGCCATCTTGTGGCGGATTGGAAACATTGCACCCTTTGCCTTCTTTCTATGCATGGCGAGAATCCCGTGCAGAAAAAACGGGGAGGAGGAGGAAAGCACATCTCCGGAGGGAAGGGAGGTGAATCACACCATTGGGGGCCATTTGTATGCAAGGGAGGGAGGAGGGAAAAAAGGGAACGCAATGGCTCTCCTCTCTCTGCTCTTGGTGCATGAAGAGCCTTGGAGATGTTTCCCCAGCTCAGCCTAGTTCCCAAATCAGTGCGAGAAAAGAGCTCATGATTCGAAGGAAGGAATGGAGGGGAGAGAAGCCAAGGCAACAGGCTGAGATTCCTGCACACACACACTTTGCTCCAGATCCTCTCTCCCTCTCCCTTCTCCCTTCCTTTTTCACCCCCACACACTCCCTCTTCCTCCTCCTCCTCCTCCTCCTCCTCCCGCTTTTGCCTCTGACAGCCTTACAGCAACTTGCACTTCTGGCCTTTTTTTTCTTAAAAGGTTATCCAGTCCAGCCCCATTCTGCTAGGCTGGAAGACACAAGCCAAGCCTTCCCAACACAGACCACCAGCTCCAGGTGAGATTTCTGGAGACAGTGTTTAGCAAACTTTGGTTTTCCAGTGTTGCCATTCCTCTACGCTCAATGTGGGATTCTACAGTATATCAGTAGAATCTACAGTATATCAGTGTGTTCCCAACTCTGATCTTCCAGGTGTTTTCAATTTCAAAAATGATGTTTTGGTGCTTAATTTGTAAAACCATAATGTAATTTGATGTTCAGTAGGTTTTTCCTTAATCCCTCCTTATTATCCAACATTTTCGCTTATCCAACGTTCTGCCGGCCCGTTTATGTTGAATAAGTGAGACTCTACTGTAAATAATTTGTGTGATTGCTGCTGATCTGGCACAGTTTTGCAAATTCTGTAATGTGATTAATCAATAAACATAAATAGGATGCATCACACTCACACAGACAAGCCTTGCTCACAAATGCATTTTTATAATGGGCTGTTCACCATGTCATCACATTTGTGGAAGTGACTTTTTAGGATGCAATTCAAAACTTTGAGTGACGCAGAAGTTACAAATTTGGCTTCCATCAAAAGATAAGGAATGAGTGGAAAGGAACTCCATGCTGTGGGAAATAATAATTTAGACTATTCTGTTTACCCCTCCATAAAACACAACTGACTGAAAATTATTAGCATAAAAACCACAGGACATGTCTTATGAAAGTACTTTGCACATTTAACATCATCATCTCTGCATACATTACAATATTTTAACAGAAAATGCCTGCTAAATAGTTACAGGGGAAAATGCAAATGGGAGAAAACATCTGTTTCAATGATAGGCAATTCCCTCTGTCAAAATGCTTGTTTGCTCCATGATGTCAGATTGTATGAAGGAAATCACAAGCTGGCCCTCAAATAATGGCCAGATTCCAAAAGAGAGCTTTATGTATGTGGTGCATGAAGTTGCATGCCTATCACACCTCTTTGATTTACATATGACATTTGCTTCGTTTACAAGCGACAAAGTGTTTTTCCTGCAGTAACAGCCAGTGCTGAAAAGCTGGGACTCATCTGCATGAGGCAGACTACCCCAGGTTATTTCCCCATGACAGTAATTTCACCCAGGGGAATGCCTCTGTTCTGCATGAACAAATAGTGCCTGCATTTCAAGATTAGCTGCACCTTTTTGCCCAGGATGTGGATTGGCTCTTTTTAATATTCTTTCTGAGTACACACCGAGCACAGAAAATACACAATGCTTGTGTAAACAAAAGGGCGACAAATGAGAGAGAAGAGAACACAAACCAGACAATGAAGCAATCTGTGTTCTTGGTTTGCAAATGCAACCTAATCGTTAAACTCTGAACAGTCATTATACCATTCAAGAAATGTGTTTCCATTTTCCAAAACAGCTCTCATTATTACAAGAGCATGCACATCTGAGTCTGGACTGCATCAATTCAGACTAAATGTACATGCCCATCATCATCATTGTCATCGTCATCATCCTCACCATGCCTGCATGAAGCAAATGAAACATTAAAGAGAAGCTGTCTAGTTTTGTTTTCTTCTGTACATTGTAGCTTTCATTTACAATATGACTTCTGTATCTGGGAACCAGGAGCCTCCGGTGGCCAAGGGGATAAAAGCCTTGTGACTTGAAGGTTGGGTTGCTAACCTGAAAGCTGCCAGGTTCGAATCCCACCCAGGGAGAGTGCGGATGAGCTCCCTCTATCAGCTCCAGCTCCATGCAGGGACATGAGAGAAGCCTCCCACAAGGATGGTAAAACATCAACAACATCCAGGCGTCCCCTGGGCAATATCCTTGCAGACGGCCAATTCTCTCACTCCAGAAGCAACTCCGGTTGCTCCTGACACACACACACACACACACACACACAAAATCTGGGAACCAGTATGCATTATTTCATTTATCCATGACTGAGAAAATATGTCCTCTCTAGGCATTTTCTAGGTCTTCCAGTGAAACTCAAGTAGTATTTTGGGCTAGAAATCTTTCATTTCAATAGAGTTCACTATTTCCCAAAATTTCTGGGAATCTATCCCCTGCAGATATGTGAGTTGTATTGTGTTTAATAAACACTCCTGATCACCACATCTATCTGGGCTAAAATTTGGAGAATCAGAATCAGGAGCACACCCAAGCTGCAAACACAGTCAGGGTGAGAGTAACCTCATTCACAACTGGTAAATTCACTACAGGGTCGATACAGGGAACACTGTGGATGCAGCGTACCTGGATTTCAGTAAGGCCTTCGACAAAGTCCCCCACGACCTTCTGGCAAACAAACTAGTCAAATGTGGGCTACACAAAACTATGGTTAGGTGGATCTGTAATTGGCTAAGCGAACGAACACTTCTTCATCTTGGAAAGAAGTCACAAGTGGAGTGCTGCAAGGTTCCGTCCTGGGCCTGGTTCTGTTCAACATCTTTATTAACGACTTAGATGAAGGGTTGGAAGGCACGATTATCAAGTTTGCAGATGACACCAATCTGGGAGGGATAGCTAACACTCCAGAAGACAGGAGCAGAATTAAAAATGATCTTAACAGACTAGAGAGATGGGCCGAAACTAACAAAATGAAGTTCAACAGGGACAAATGCAAGATACTCCACTTTGGCAGAAAAAAATAGAATGCAAAGATACAGAATAGGGGACGCCTGGCTCGACAGCAGTACGTGTGAAAAAGATCTTGGAGTCCTCGTGGACAACAAGTTAAACATGAGCCTACAATGTGATGCGACTGCTAAAGAAACCAATGGGATTCTGGCCTGCATAAATAGGGGTATAGCATCTAGATCCAGGGAAGTCATGCTACCCCTCTATTCCGCCTTGGTCAGACCACGCCTGGAATACTGTGTCCAATTCTGGGCACCGCAATTGAAGGGAGATGTTGACAAGCTGGAAAGTGTCCAGAGGAGGGCAACTAAAATGATCAAGGGTCTGGAGAACAAGCCCTATGAGGAGAGGCTTAAAGAACTGGGCATGTTTAGCCTACAGAAGAGAAGGCTGAGAGGAGACATGACAGCCATGTACAAATATGTGAAGGGAAGTCATAGGGAGGAGGGAGCAAGCTTGTTTTCTGTTGCCCTGCAGACTAGGACGCAGAACAATGGCTTCAAACTACAGGAAAGAAGATTCCACCTGAACATCAGAAAGAACTTCCTCACTGTGAGGGCTGTTCGACAGTGGAACTCTCTCCCCCGGACTGTGGCAGAGGCTCCTTCTTTGGAGGCTTTTAAGCAGAGGCTGGATGACCATCTGTCGGGGGTGCTTTGAATGCAGTTTCCTGCTTCTTGGCATGGGGTTGGACTGGATGGCCCATGAGATTTCTTCCAACTCTACTATTCTATGATTCTATGATTCTACCTAACTCCAGGTTAGGAATCTGAACAGTAAATACCTATCTTATCTAGATTATCTGGATCCAGTTTCACTTTGCTTTTTTTTTTTAATCCAGTTCATTACCTCCTTCAGGCATTCTTTCAGAGGAGACATGCTATCCTTAGCAAAAGCTACTTTTAAAGGCATGGAGAAATATATGGTATTAGGTGTCATCAGCATACTGATAGCACCTTATGTCTATGGATGATCTCTCCCAACAATGTCATGTAAATGTTAAAAAGCGTTGGGGATAGAATGGCTCCTTGTAGAATGCCACATAATGGCCCCTTTTTTGAGGAGCAGCTATCCCCTCCCAAGCACCACTATCTGGAACTTACCTGAGAGGTACAACTGGAACCACTGTAACATAGTGCCTCTGATTCCCAAAGTGCATGCGCGCGCACACACACACACACACACAAATATGGTGTGCCAGAAGGATACCATGATGAATGATATCAAATGCCACTGAGAGATCTAAAATCACCAGCAGCGACACAACTCACCCGTCAGTGTTGAGACAGAGCTCATCCAATAAGGTGAATATTGCAGTCTCAACTCCATATCCTGCTCCGAGGCCAGTTTGAAATGAGCCATGGAAGTGTGTGTCATCCAAGACTACCTGGAGGACACTGATAGGGATTTTCCTTCTTAATTAGCGATTACCTTACTGTTTACAAGACCTCCTTTGTTCTTTTGCAAAAGTTCCAGCAGTTTGCAAGTCAGCTTCACCAAACCTCTTTTCCCAACTCTGGCCTAGAGAACATCTTGAGGCATAATGGTGCACTGTTCATGTTTACTTTGCTGAAGAAATCAACCCCTGTCTTGTTGTACCTGTGTTGTGTGATCCTAGAGATATATTCCATGATTCACTTAATGCTGCTATTATTGGGATTTGCAATGAATTTACTGGCATTTAATTGGACAGAAACTATAGTATAATTTAAGAATAAGTGAGAGCACATCATCCCACAATATAAAAAGACTGTAGATGTTAGGTTGATATGGGTTTTCAGATAGTCTGGACCCAAGTCATGTGGGGTTTTAAGCGCCATAACCATCACTTTGAATTCTACTTAGAAATTGATCTGCAACCAGTGGAGTTGTTTTAGCAAGGTGCTTAAACTATCCTTATAATCTGTGCCGGCAGCAACCTGGATGAAGCACTGAAGTTTCTGAATGGTTTCTAAAGGCAGCCATATAGAGTGCATTACAGTAATCCAAATGCATTATTACAGCTCTCTGACAACGGCGGGACATCTCTATATAGAATTTTAAATAACAAAAATCATGTTACCTCTTAAAATTTTTCTTAAAATGAAAAAGGAAAGAACAAAGTAAACAAATGTCAATACATGTATATAAACTAGTTCAAGTGTTATTAAATGAAGGTTGGTTCTTCTGTTAATGCATTACAGTACATATAATTCCAGCACTAACACTGTGTAACAAATTTGAAAAAATTTCGGTTTTGGATTTGAAAGTTTTATTCCTGTTTTTGTTGTAGCCCAGCCTCCATCTGAGCTGTCAGGTGAGCCTGAGGTTGGGCCTGTTCAGCCTGTGATTGTCCCTGCACCTGCGATTCATATTCCTATGCAGCCAGAGTTTGCAGAGCCTGAGATTCCTGTTCCTATGCAGCCAGAGTTTGTTCCAGTGGATTCTGGGACCAGTGACATAATGGTTGCAAATAGGCAGTTTGAACCACATTCCTCAAAGCAGTCAAGGTCAAATCTCCTGATGCCAGATGGACATTCTAGTTTGGATTCTGGAAGTGATAAGGCGGATAGGGCTAATGAGCTTGACAGAAGGAAGGCGATAACTCAACAGAGAAAAGATAGGGAGTATGTCAGAAGGAGTAAACTATTGCTTTTGAAATGAAATAATGAGCAGACTTCTCACGGGAAGGGATCTTGAATTTCCCTTAAGAAGAGCTGCTTTCTCTGACAGAGTCGAGATGGTAACTTTGCTAATCCAAGAGAGGAAGATCTCTGCTTTGTATTCCTGTGAATTCCTACAGCTTTGTATCTTGATTTGAGTTCCAGCCTTGTTCTTGTTTCTGTGTATCCAGTTGAATGTTCCAGTAATTTTGCAGTTTGGATTTCTGTTCCAGTCAAGACCCTTGCCTTGTGTTCCAGCATTGACTCTGTACCTTGGACTAAACTTGGAATTTTGTTCCTGTATTCCAGTTTTGCTTCCTGTGTTTCCAGCTTGACTCATGCCTTGGATTATTCCTTGATATCTTGTTCAGATTATTTGTGATACCTGTCTTGGGACTTACTTTGGTATCTGGTTTGGACTATATTCTTTGAGTGACTTTTATAGACTCTTGCTTCAAGATTTTCAAGTACTTTATTCTTGTGGATTTAAACCCATTTTATTGACTTTGAAATTTGATTTGCAATTGCTTTCATATAATCTTCAATAAACAGGTTGCTTGCTTATATTCTGGGGCTCCAGTGTGGTTTTGAGGTGCCTACGCAGCCTAGGGGTGCAACAGTTTTATTGTGAGCCCCCAGTGGAGTAGTGGGTTAAAGCCTTGTGACTTGAAGGTTGGGCTGCTGATCTGCAAGCTGCCAGGTTCAAATCCCACCCAGGGAGAGTGCAGATGAGCTCCCTCTATCAGCTCCAGCTCCATGCGGGGACATGAGAGAAGCCTCCCACAAGGATGGTAAAACATCAAAAATATCCGGGCGTCCCCTGGGCAATGTCCTTGCAGACGATCAATTCTCTCACTCCAGAAGTGACTTGCAGTTTCTCAAGTCACTCCTGACATGAAAAAAAAAGTTTTATTGTGTAGTACTAACTTTGAAAGTACTATTCCAGAAACATCATTTTTGTGGCTGCCATAAACTATGTTGAATTGACTGAGACTCGAAGAGATATTCATTGAAAAACTATAGCAAAATGTGCTGCAGGATGTCCCAAAAAAACAAAGTTTTTGAGGTTTAATAAACTTTTTTTGTGTTTTTATGATAGAACCAATTAGGAAATGGCATTGATAATCTAGGAACAAAAATCATGTTACCTAATGTAATCAGACACTTTTGTTCTCAGTGATCCACATCTATTAAATGAATTATTTTCATAACTTCCAGCTGAGAATAATTATTTCAGTTGGAGCTTTGATAAGCTGCTTATTATTTTTTTCCTGCTTTCTGCATCAAAGCTAGATCCTTAAACAAAGGAAATGTATGTTTAGGTTTCACTTGTGTCTTTCCACATAACAACGCATCCTTCTTTTTGTATTTTTGCCATGACTTATCTGGACTTCATTGCATACTCATATAGTGTACAATAATGGCCAAATTCTACAAATGAGTAACTTCTAATATATCTGTGTCTTAATATTAACACTATCAGCAAGCAGTTCTATACTGACCACTTATCCTAGGGCTGATCCAGAGTGATGAGAGCTGGGTTGGTCCTGCGATGGTTAGACCACCACCCCAGCCACTGCAAAGGTAGGGGGAGACCTGATTATCAACTGTGCCAAACCTTGTTCAGCACCACTCCCATTTACTGTCCACTCCCATTCTACTCAGCGGGCATTTCTTGGAGTGACGTTGGCCAAGGTGCCAGAGCATCAGGGGAGGGAGGAAGGGTAAATGAAGAATTGTCCTCTTCTCTCCCCTTCCCTTTTCCGATCACCTCATCCCTCCAACCAGTGTCACTCCAATACAAGTCCAGGAAACAAGTGACCAACACAGGTCAGAGGACAGGTGACCAACATAAGTCAATGATATGAGCGACCAACACCTGCTGGCTACTGCAACAAAGAAAATCAGGAGCAGGGAGACAGTGAATGCCATCCCATGTAGGACTTCTTGAGTCTGGGGAGTACAGGATGACAATATACAGTTGCCCAACTGTTTACATGGGCTCAAATTCATGATTTGCTCCAGAATCTGAGGAACAATTCAGAGCAATCCTCAACTTTAGTTAGCACAGTTCAAGGCTGTTTTAAACATCTTTAGCTAAACTGAATCAGCTCCATGCATTGTTTAGTCACCACAAAACCAATTCCCATTGCACTAAGTGGCCAGTGTAAATGCCAAGCAAACTCTTAAAATAAATCAGTCTTAAAGTTTCCTTCTACAGTAGAGTCTCACTTATCCAACATAAACGGGCCGGCTGAACATTGGATAAGCAAATATGTTGGATAATAAGGAGGCATTAAGGAAAAGCCTATGAAACATCAAATTAGGTTATGATTTTACAAATTAAGCACCAAAACATCATGTTATACAACAAATTTGACAGAAAAAGTAGTTCAATATGCAGTAATGTTATGTTGTAATTACTGTATTTACGAATTTAGCACCAAAATATCACGATGTATTGAAAACATTGACTACAAAAATGTGTTGGATAATCCAGAATGTTGGATAAGCGAGTGTTGGATAAGTGAGACTCTACTGTATATTCTTTCTCTGCCACCACCACCCCGACATACATCTTTTATGTGAGGAAAATTAATACAACTATCATTTTGAAAACTGTTGAAACCTATGTAGTGTTTACTTTCCCAAAATACTTTTGTTTATGGATCAAAATATTGTGTGCAGAAATAAATCACCTAACTATTTGTTTATTTATATCTCTTACTTTTCCAGATATGTACATCTAAGGTGATGCCAAGATATTTAGGGTGGGAACAGTGTTCAAGCTCTTGGCCTCCCAAGACCCAGAATTAATAAGAACATCAGCCCTGGCCTTGTCTTACTCAACTGCTGAGTATGCCTGCCCCATCTGGCATAAATCTGCCCATGCGAAGCAGATGAATGTAGCACTGAATGAGACATGTGGAATAATTACAGGATGTCTTAAACCTACACCTGTTGATAGATTCTATAAGCTAGCTGGCATTGCCCCTCCTTGATTTGCAATGGACAGTTGCTGCCAATTGTAAGAGAAATAAGATTGAAAACTGTGAAAGCCAACCACTGCATGGCTATTAGCCTCCTCCCAGTAGACTTAAATCAAGGAAAAGTTTCATGAGAACCACCACTCCTCTAAATGTTCCTCCAGCAACAGCAAGAATATCCCTGTGGGCAGCAAAATGGGGCAATTCCTACTGAATGTCCCCCCACAAGGGTCTTCCTCCAGGGGCAAACCAAGAATGGACAACTTAAAAGTCTGAACAGACTCAGAAGTGATATTGGCAGATGAAAAGTTAACCTGGCAAAATGGCACAACTTAGAAGAATCCTCCAACTTGTGCGACTGCAGAGCAGAACAAACAATTCAGCATCTATATGCTTGCCCACAATGCCCTGCCTTGTGTACAGAGGAAAAACTGTTTAAAGTTACAGACAATGCAGTTGCTGTTGCCTGTTTTTAGTCTTAAATTATTTAGCAGCTTGTGATCCCTTTATTTTATCAGTTTTAAACTTATTTATTTATGCAATGCTTTTGACACAAAATAAATAAAAAAATGTACATTAAAAGAGATACGACATGCATTAAATATCTCTTTAACAAATTAAAATGCATCAGAGTTTCTAAATATCTAAAGGCTGAAACAATCCCCAAGAACTATGCCATGGGCTCAATCAAAACATTTTCTTATCCGCAAGAACCCTAATTCAACATGACAGTCATTTGAATTATTTTTCTTCCTTTCTGAAGAGGAATATTGCTGTTCATTATCTAGTTTGACATCAAGGTTGATTCTATACATCTAGCCTACAAAAAGCAAAATAAAAATTGCCCAAGCACATGATCAAAACAGCAAATGCATTCCAGGGGTATGCTACAGGCTGTCTGCTTTTCTCACATGGTGAGGAAATATGAACAACTATATACTTGTCCTAATTTTTTCCAGCTGTGGTCTAGAAAACGGCTGGTGGCTAATATGTCACTTCAAATATGATTTCCTGTTTCTCTGCCTAACATTTTATTTCAAAAGAATTAGACCTAGATTTATTTTTAAAATGGTGTCAGCATTTTGTTATTAACCCTGTTTTACAGCTGTAATATGGGTGGTGGGAAGCACCCAACTGTTAGCAGAAAACAGAAAATGGTAGAATGAAATCTTGAGGGGGGGGGGACTGACAAATATTTCATTTTCTCAAACAAGCTGGATACATTTTCAGATCTGCACAGTGTAAACTACAAAATTACAGTGCAGCTTCAGTCTCTTGAATCTATAAGTCAACCTTATTCATAAATAACAATACAGGTGAAATGCCAAGTAATACCAACATTTGAAAGCATGAATATATCTATGGTGGGTGAATAGTATACTCCCATCCCATTTCTATAACATTTTCAATGATTGTTCAAATATTGTTCCCATATTAAGGGAAAATCTGCTACCTGGTAGAGAACATTTTTTCTAGCTTCCAAGCTTTGCATATAGAGATGAGTTACCAATATCCCACCACATTCTAAATCATATTCTGGTATTACCATGCCCTAGGACAACATGAATGTAAAATATTTTGGGGTAGCACAGGTAGTATCTCCCTACCCAATTTCCTCCAAAGACAGTCATAAAACGCCTTCCACTTTCTCAACTGTTTACTGATAAAACCACAGACATGAGACTTTTCTATTGGGAAATAATTTGAAACACTGGAAAATTGCACTGGGAGCCTCCATAAGCAAAAAACATCTCCTCACTGTGGAGGTTAACTTCCTCCTTCCAAGAGGAAGAAAATTATGTGATGCCATGGGTGGACTTAAATGCATAGCCTTGTTGCAGCTTCTTCTTTGTAAAATCTATCCTTCACATTTGGCACAAGACTATGAAAGTAAAGAGCCATGAATTTGTTAATTTTATTTTATTAACATGAGAGTATAACTCTATAAGAAACCATATGATCTCTACTGTCAATTTTTATGGCAAATTGGCCATAGAATCACATTGAATGATGTAAACATTTGTAGAGAGATACTTTCTCTAGGATTCTTTAAGTCCTCTGGCATGACTCTATGATCAACTTCTGGTGGATGTTGACCAATGAGTCACACTGGAGGACTTAGAGATTCCTGGAGAGAATGTTTTAATCAAATCTGTGAATAATCAAATCTGTAAAACTCAAATCCACAAATGTGGAGGGTTATCTGTACTCTTGTCATTTTTCAAGTCTACTGCATGCATTGAACTGTAGCATTCCCATGAACTGTAGCATAACAAGGATGGAGTTGTGGGGAAAAAAAGCAAGATTAAATAAATAAGGGTCTTTGTCCTCAATGGACATGATCACCATATAAAGTAGCTTCCATTCCTGTGATGATACCATTCTGTTACATTCTTCTTCATAAGTGAATAAACTGCCAGTCAGTTCTAAAGGAAAGGAAATTTTGCAAGAGGATACCATTTGTCTGCCTTTCATTTCTGACAGAATGATCAAGTCTTTATTGGCAGGAATCATGTACTTCTCGCTACGCTGGCTAAATAATTCTTCGGGTAGTGGTCCCAAAAAGTAATGGTTTCAATCTACCCAGTCTGTTCATAGAGGTTTGGCATTGTGCATTTTCCAGATGACAACTGGGGCACATGCAGCCAAACAACATCGGAATCTGATCAAGTTGACAGAAGGTATTCGCAAAGAAGAGCACACGGGTTGGAAGAGGCTGCTACAGCTTTTTCTGAGTCTCATGGGAAGGGGAAGATTTCACACTCTTCTTTCCTCACCTCTCCTTCCAGCTGTGTTACCTAAGGGCAAACTACTGTTTTGCAGCAAGTGAATTCAGCTATAGACAAATAGGGAAAGTGGGAGAACAAGAGAGAATCTGGAATAATTTTAAAGCCACTGAGAAAGAGTGACAATTGAGGATTAATCATCAGGGCTGTCCCTGCCAAATCAGGGTTGTATGCATTTGTTTCTCTATACACTATACATGACAGTCTTTCTGCTACTTATCCTTAAAAGGATCTCAAGGACTTCAAAAAGTACATAGGTTTTCTTCTATCTGTACACATTCAAGGACGGTTGCAATTTCAGTGATTGCCCTCAATTGGAAAAGCAGATTCTTGGAGCTAAGATGTGTGAATAAATTGCCCAGTACTTTTACTAATTTGCAGTCCAATGAAAGTTAGCTGAGTTTTTAAGTCCCATTAATTTCAATTAAATCTTGTGGAATGAAGTGCACGTAAATGGCCAAGAAGAGAAAGGAAGAAGAGAAGGTAAGAAAAAAAGAGGGGAGAGGAGGAAAGTGGCAGATAAAAGGAGAGAATGAGGGGGAAATATGGGAGCACTCACTTCATGTTTTTCCATGGTGAGCTTATGAATGGGAGACCTCCAAGATCCCTGATCAATAGGTGAGCTGTTCATGTCTTGCAAACTCAGGACTGTGGCTTCCTCAGGGTTGTAGCCAATGGGGGGGGGGGGGGGGGGGTTAGGGGTTCAACCCCCCTCCCCTGAAAATTTTCAGGTCTTTTTAAAAAATGAATTTTAACTGATTCACCAAATCCCCATGAATGTCCACTGAAGTTTATCTGTCTTGAATGTCCATTTAGGTTTATCACTGGAGCCTGATTTCTAAATTAGTTTGCATTATAGAACTACTTTTCATGATTTGCTAAAAAAAAATAGTTTCAACACCCCCCCCCCCCCGCCTGATTTTTTTTTTTCTGGCTATGGCTCTGGGCTTCCTTGATTGAATCAGTCCACCTGTAACATGGTCTCTCTCTTTTCCTACCGCCTTTCACTTTGTCCAGCATTTCTGTCCTTTCTAATGCATCACATAGTCTCCAAAATACAAAAGCTTCGGTTTACTCATTTTGCTTCTTCTGAGTGCCCAAATTTGATTGTGTTAGATGGGGTGGAGGCAGAAAGAGTCATATTGGAAATAATAATAATAATAATAATAATAATAATAATAATAATAATAATAATAATTTTATTCTTGCACCCCACCTCTATCTCCACGCAGGGACTCAGGGCGGCTTACAAATACAAAACAAGTATACATGCATAAAACATCATAAAAGTCTTTTAGAGGCCCTTTCTCCAGCAACAAGGGAAGTGCCCATCTAGAAGGATGAATTTACAGAAAACATGTGGGGGAGAAAATAGGTTTTTAGGATCCTCAAAGAGAAATATTTATTAATGAAATCTGTTCTTAAATAGAATAAACTGATCATAGAATCATAGAGTTGGAAGAGACCACATGGATCATCTAGTCCAACCACCTGATCCTCCCTGAACTATTCTGGAAGAGTAAAAATAGTAGGCAGACATGCTCCAACATCTCTTCCCTTAGGAAAACAAAAGATAACACATAACAGAGAACAGAATAAAAATGTAGTCAATCCCAGAGTAATCTCTTGATACATCAAAGATTATGATTTGAGTCAGAAGATGCAATCTGTCCAAAGGTCAGAGACAGAGAAAGCAAGTAGGCAAGGAATGGAAGGACATATTCTTAAACTCCTTTTGTCTAAGGGTTTCTCTGCATGGCCACAAAACCCAATCCTGACAATCTCCATGATGTCCAGGAACTTCTGGACTTTATGCAAGATAAACAAGATTGAACCAGTGCTAAGGAAAATTGGGAAATTCTTCAGAATTTCAGGAAAATTTCGGAACAGCCCCATGTTTTGGATAGCAGACTGGCTCTGATGTGAACCAAACCACTGTGCTTGTGCTGCCACTCACCTTTTCACTGCATTTGTCCACCTCCTTCTCCCTGCATGCACAAGACACCCATGATGGCCAGGAGTTCTGCTGAAACTTTACACTCTTCTGTCAACAGTGATAATGACAAAGAAGATAAGGTGATGGTCCAACCAATCCTATTTGATTTTAGCCTGGCTGGACCAAGTAGATTTACTCTGCCATTATGGATTGGGAACAATGCATGTAAATGTCTCTGGATAAGTGTAGAAGTTTCTGCATCTTCCAACAGATTTGCTCTAAGAAGACCCATTCTTCTGTCATTTTAGTAATTCATAGTGTGTGCAAAACTCTCCTCCAGAACCATATTTCAAATGAGTGATTTTCTCCCTGTCAGTTTTCTTCCAGCTTTTGCAACCATACTTAGCAATCAGTAGGCATGTATAGCATTGCTCTATGTCTGGTTTTGGCTGGACAAGTACATAGTTCTTCACTATGGCATTTATAATAATCCCAACACTGAAATAATAATTTTCTGGTGAGAAATAGGCTCTCATCCAATTCCATTATGAATCAATGTTGTTCTTTCAGCCTTGTCTCACTTTGAACAGTTAGCAAATTATTGTTTGTAAGCTGCTGAAAGTTATTCACCGTTTCTTTTTTTTTAGCTGCTTTATGATCTGACATTTTGAGGAATACCCAGTGAAAAAAGAAACAGCTTTGCTTGATTAAATTATAGATAAATATTTTATCATTTGAGAAATGAGAATGTGCTCCTAGAATGGGGGTAGGGGTTTAGTTATACTTGTTTAAAACGTTAAGTACCCTTTTTACAGGTGTTCACTTCCAAGTAAAATCCAATTAAATATTTTATTATGTTTTCTGAAAGATTTGAAGATGATATCATATCAAAGCAATAATTATATTCTACTGAAAAAAAAACAGAAACAAAAATCATAAATCAAATGTAATTTTCCAGATGGATATCTAAGTGTACCAGACGATGCCTCCTTCTGTGGAGTTTCCTCTGTGGATTAGGATGTTTCTCACTTCTAAAGCACTTCTATAAATGAGAAGAGTGGAGTTGGGAACATTTTGGTAGAGCTGTTTGTTTCCTAGTTGAGAGAACTAGTAGTGGAACAAATGGAATACCTATTACCTAACTTGGCTCTAGGACAGGATCCCTAAATCTTAATGTTGCACTTGCTGGTAGGAAATTATTCAGCTGAGGAAATATTCAGGGCAGGGTTAAACAAAACCTTACCGCTCAGAATTGATTTCAAATGTTGAGAAGGTGTCTTTAGCCTTTAAAAAATCAGAGAGAGAGAGAGAGAGAGAGAGAGGAAGAAGAAGGAGGAGGAGGAGGAGGAGGAGGAGGAAGAGGAGGAGGAGGAGGAGGAGGGGGAGGGGGAGGGGGAGGAGGGGGAGGGGGAGGGGGAGGGGGGAGGAGGTGGTCGTGATGATAAAGATAGGCAGATTGGATGGGGTACTAGCTGTTATTTTAAGTGATAGTACATAGAGAGTCTGCAAGCCATCTTCTGATGGCCCACAATGAATTTCTGGGAAAGAAAGAAATAGTTCATGCAAATTACTCCAATATGTGAAAGTTCCTGTCACACTGGGATGAAAAACTATGGATTCACTATATCAGAAGCACTAGTGTGCAGGATTACTGAATGAAAAAAGAATTTGTCTCATACAGCACTAGACTGAGGACCATATTGGATACAGCTGGCCCTCAATTTTCATAGATGTTGGGAGTGCAGGATCACCATTAAAATTATCACAAATATCATAATTCCCCAATCCCACATAACCATTCATGCTATAGACTCCTTTTCCACTAATAGCCCCAGACATAGATCCTTTTCCCATGTTGGCACCCCACTGTTTCTACC
The DNA here is from genome assembly GCF_035594765.1 of Anolis carolinensis. Classification (NCBI taxonomy): domain Eukaryota; kingdom Metazoa; phylum Chordata; class Lepidosauria; order Squamata; family Anolidae; genus Anolis; species Anolis carolinensis. The sequence continues at coordinate 154,144,162 of NC_085843.1, forward strand.
TTGCTTTGAGGCTGCTTCTCCTGGACCTCCAACATCTCTGCCAGTTTCCAAGTTCGTCTGCCTTCTGAAGTCATTTTTTACAGCAGCATCTGGCCAGTGGCAGCAGCAATGGCCATGTCTTACCACCCTCCCCTCCTATTCCTCTCTGCCTCTTTTCCTGCCAATACCTGCAACTCCCTTTCCTGACTTGACACCAGGACACCACCATCTCAATTCAACATCCTCCTCTCTTTCCTACTTCCCATCAAAGCATTATGGGTTATGACAGATTTATAGAAGCACAGAATTTTAGAGTCGAGAGGGATTGAGTGGTTTGAGCTCTTCTGAAACTACAGGCAGAGGCAGTTCAACCACCAGGCCAACTAGGCAGTTGCCTATGGCACCATCTTGTTGGGGGCGCCATCGAGGCAACTCCTGTCTCCTGCGGCCTGCCTCCACAATGTATTGAACTGCTTTTTCTGTCTATTTGTTGTAAAACATGATGTTTTAGTGCTTAATTTGTAAAATCTTAATGTAATTTGATGTTTAATAGGCTTTTCCTTAATCCCTCCTTATTATCAAACATTTTCGCTTATCCAACACTTTTATTTTTCAGTGATTGGTTTTGGGGGGGGGGCTCCAAAATTCTGTTCGCCTACACTTGAAAAATACCTAGGGCTGGCTCTGACTACAGGTTCAGGGGCCCTGTGTGTCTAGCTTCCTAGAAGGCTGAATTAGACACAGATTGGTAGAAGGCAACATTGGAGGTTTATTCTCAATGGCTGAAGAGGATGTCAGCAGAGAAAGGGCTCCAAAGTACTGACAGACCACAGTTGCAAATACAGAGCATTTTTATTTCATTTGACAGCTATTCAAGAAACCCATGCTTGTTAATGATTGGCTCAGAAACTGTCCAGCTAGAATCCACGTCCTGACTAGCCCAGAACTCCATCCAACATCATCGCTGATTGGCACCTCATGGTGGTGGGAAATTTGATGAACTGTCATTTGGAGTATTTGAAGTGTCAGCTCATTTATCAATCTGCCTCTGAGAGGAGCATGATCAGAATATAGTGTGGCATTGGGCAATGCACTCATGATGAGCATAATGTTTTGACTCTAGTGGAAACAATACAGTTAGTCCAAAGAACACAATAGGTGCTTGAAGATGATGACCAATTCAGTGGGTGCTGGGCCATGGGAGATGGACCATTCCCACAGATAGGCCCAATCATATCAGGAAAGAACAGGAAACAGACCCAGGAGCTCTGAAGCAAATTTATTGTGTGCTTTCCTCACATCTCCCATTCATTGTGAGAGGATTATGGAAATTGGAGGGATCATTGCCTGGGGTCCAGTTTTGTCAGGCAACATTCCAAAGACACTATAGGACCAGGGTGCAAATACTCGCTGTATACTCCAATGGAACTACATCTTATTATTTATGCACTTTATATAATTCATAATATGGGATCTGATTTCTCGATATCAGAGAGACTGAACTGAGAGCAGAGTTCCCGCATGCACATGCCCCTTTTTGGTGCCAAGGAGGCAAAGAGAGGTATGGGCCCACCACATCCGCTGGCCTGGCCCTGTGAGATTTACCAGATCTAGGCCTTTTCTAGCTCCAGCAGTGGCTAATTAAGTAGCAGCTGCGAATTCAAACATCGTAAAATATGGGGAAATTAATCCCACAAAGTCTGAGGACTGTTTTAACATGCCCCCAATTGTAATAATATATCTAGAATTTATTTAATCAGTTGCAATACCAACTCATCTGAATAGATGAGTTGGCATCCCATTGAAAATGAATCTGAAGCTTGAAACCACATATTTTGCCAAGTTTTGTTCTTTTTCAGTATTTGTTCAACTGATGTTAAATCATCTTCCTGATGTCTTGCATATGTTTTATTCATCACTGGATCCAGTCTGATGAGTTTGCAAGAGACGTGCAGCCAGATTCCCAAATACCCAGATAGCAGATACAAATGTAAAAATCAACATCACTTGGGAGCCTGTAGTATCTATCACCTGAGGAACTGGACAGGAAAAAAAAATTCCTCAGAAATCAGATTAAAATTACTTGTTTAAGATTGAGGCCTCGTGAGACTTCATTTTCAGAAGATAAGAAAACTCTTAATTTTCTCTTGAATGCAGATGTTGAACTGGAATATTGGTTAATTGGTAATTAACAAAATAGCCAATTTCTCTGCTGATGAAACATCTAAGTTTGCCTTTCAAGTGGATTAAAAGTAATTCAAATATAAATGTTTCATCAGCACATGAAATTGTACTTCGAAAGTAATCCTATTTTAATTACTTGCAAATGAGTTGAGTTTTTTCCTATGTCTCAAGCCTCAACAAATAGCATTAATGAATTAACTTATAATGAATGTCTTTCAAAAAGCAAATCAGATCCCAATTTAACATTTTTCACTTGTTTGCTCCTGTCACTCTTTCCACTGCCTGTTGAAAGTAAAATGGCAGTCTTTCACTTACTTTTTTCCCTTGCTGTTTGTTATCCAAGTGCACTTGATTTGTGTTAGGTTTATATCATTCTCAGATGATGAGCTTACTTATCCTTTTCAACTGGGGGGGTACAACATTTATTTATTTATTTACTTCATTTCTATCCCACTTTTCTCAACCCCGGAGGGGACTCAAGGCAACTTATAAATCCAGCAAAAATTCAATGCCACACAGGTAAACAATAAAAATATCTCATCAAAATATAAACTATCTAAACATATAAGCAATTAAAACACATATCAATCAATCAAGCAGATTAAAGGTAAAGGTAAAGGTTTCCCCTGACTTTAAGTCCAGTCATGTCTGACTCTGGGGGTTGATGCTCATCTCCATTTCTAAGCCGAAGAGCCAGCGTTGTCCGTAGACACCTCCAAGGTCATGTGGCCGGCATGACTGGATGGAGTGCCGTTACCTTCCTGCTGGAGCGGTACCTATTGATCTACTCCCATTGGCATGTTTTTGAACTGCTAGGTTGGCAGAAGTTGGAGCAACAGCGGGCGTTCACTCCACTCCCAGGATTTGAACCTGGGACCTTTCGGTCTGCAAGTTCAGCAGCTCAGTGCTTTAACACACTTCGCCATCAGCATATGTTTTATAAAATGCCAAGTCATGGTCTCATGTCCAAATCGTTTTCCAAAACCCATAGTCCATTATTCAAGCTGTTGAAGTCTCATTCCGTAGTTTCCTATTCACCAAATGCCTGCGTAAAAAGCCAGGCCTTAAGTTTTTTTTCCCTAAAATTGAAACCATCAGACTGTTTTTCTTCTACCTTTTCTTCAAGCAACTCTCTTTATCTTCATAATAATCCTGCAAATTAGGTTTGTCTAAGTGTGTTAGTTGGCACAGTGTGTTTATTTATTTATTTATTTGCAGTATTTATATTCCGCCCTTCTCACCCCGAAGGGGACTCAGGGCGGATTACAATGAACACATATATGGCAAACATTCAATGCCAACAGACAAACAACATATATAGACAGACACAGAGGCATTTAACATTTTTTTCCAGCTTCATGATTCCAGCCACAGGGGGAGCTGTTGCTTCACTGTCCAGTTGTGGCTGTACTTCCTCATTCCATTCCTTGTGTTTTGCTGGCAGTTTTATGATGTTGTAAATTAGTTAAATTAGCCTCCCGCATAAAGCGTACCTAAATTTCCCTAATTCACAGATGCAACTGTCTTTCGGGGCTGCATAGGTCAACAGCAAGCCAGGCTATTTAATGGTCGGGGGCTTAACCCGACCCGGGCTTCGAACTCATGACCTCTCGGTCAGTAGTGATTTATTGCAGCTGGTTACTAACCAGCTGCGCCACAGCCCGGCCCAAGTGCTGAGCTGCTGAACTTGCAGACTGAAAAGTCGTAGGTTCGAATCTTGGGAGCGGAGTGAGCACATGCTGTTAGCTCCAGCTTCTGCCAACCTAGCAGTTCGAAAACATGCAAATGTGAGTAGATCAATAGGTACCGCTCTGGCGGGAAGGTAACGGCACTCCATGCAGTCATGCCGGCCACATGACCTTGGAGGTGTCTACAGACAATGCCAGTTCTTCGGCTTAGAAATGGAGATGAGCACCATCCCCCAGAGTCAAGCACGACTGGACTTAATGTCAGGGGAAACCTTTACCTTTACCTATATATCAGACATGGGCAGATGGGTGCTTACTTCAGGCCCTCTTCTTTTTCCCTGCCCTCTCAGCATAAGGACATGGTGGCCCACCTCATCCTTATGCACATAAGGATGGGGTGAGCAGCCTGTCTCACCCAGAGCATGCCCATCCTCCCTGCCAGACCGGCCCTCTTGGTTGGGCCCACAATACAGCCCTAAGGGAAAAAAAAGTTTCCCCATGCCTGGTATTTATAGTATTTGTTTCACACTGTGATTGTATTCTAGGGTGTTTTTAATCCATTGGCACTCTGAATAAATATTAGACTAATTGCTTAAATATATAATGTCTTCAAACAACATTATGCAATTTTTTAATTGTGTACCCTGAAAACAGCTGTGGAAAAAAATCACCTAACTTCAGCGTACATCTCTCTAAACCAGAAACTGGATAGTTGATGCCCTTCCAAAGAAGACCCTTTCCTGCTTGTTCTGATGAGGATCAACTCCTCTATTGGTTCTATCAACAAAACCTTGGGTTAAGGCAGGTGGTTTTTATTTTTAGTTCAGGTATTTTTTTTACCCATAGCAAGTAACCTTGGAATGCATGGAAGGTTTGTCACCTGGATAATTCTCCCAGCTTCTGCGAAATGGTTTTTGGTTTTAATTTTGCAGTGAAAGGCTTTCCATGTAGCTCAATTATTTTTAATGCCTTTGTGGTAATGAAAAGATGGTGCTAAATATGTGTATCTTGAGCATTTTCACACAGTAATAAGTGACATAGCTTTTATTTGGGACCCAGAAACATTTCTCAGTTGTTTCCTCTTCCTTTGTTGCTGTTTCAAATCAGAATGTTTAAAGATTGAGTTTTGTTTCTTTGCTATGCATGAATGAAAACGTTGTCAAAAAAAAGCTGCTACAACAGCCCTATCTTCAATGACCATTTAATGAAGTTTGAAGCTAGCTTCATACTGTGGCAATCAGACAACAAACTCTCACAAAAGCATGCAAAAAAAAAAAACCCTTAATGTGCATCAGTGCTCTGTAATTTGTGTAATTATCATCTAGGCTTCAACTGGATACAGGATTTCCTATGTAATCACCTGCACAACAAAACCACTTTCTTCAATACCAGTTTGAAACTGCATTAAATGGTCAGTGTAGATTGGTCCTAAAGTTCCCATGGAATGTCTTTCTGCTCTTGTGGACACCTGCTGATCTAAGTGATTAATTTATAGAGCCTGGCATCTGCATGGAAAGTACACAAAGATGTGTGATTTCCCCACAGGTGACAATTTGTCTAGACAGCCGGTGTTAAAACAACCCAGAGAAGGCAGAGTCAGGCCATTCCAGGTAATATGTTGCTATGTAATCCCCATTTCCAGAGCAGTGCGAGGCTTAGGGTACAGAATAACACGATACAGATTTGGTACTTTTTGGAACAAATAACTAAAGATTGCTTTTTTTCAAAGTATTTTTATTTACAAATATACAAGAAAAGCATTGCTGAAGCTGAGCAGGGCTTCCCTTCAATAAAGCAGGCAAAACATTGTCTCAAATCTGATCTCCAGAAAGATTCATATATAAAGTCACGTGCCAAATTTCTCTCACCAGAATCCTGTGTTGGAGTCATATATGCATAGACATCCTAGTTATCTACACAGTGGATCCTGGGCCAATTCCCCAATATCCAATTATTGGGAAGCAGCTGCTGCTGCTGACAGGAATCTGTTCCCCTGCCACTTGGGAAACACCTGATTACTGTATCCACCCTCTCCCATGAGGGATTGTCACGACCCAGGCTACAGAGCACCAATAACCATACGCAGAGGCCAGATTCTATCTAATATCTTTATTAAGGAAATATATAAGATTAATAAAAATAAATGTAAAAGTTAGTTCAGAAGCAGACCTTTCAGGGAAGGTCAAAATTAGTCCAAAAAAGCAATGTCCAATATGAAATATTATGATCCAAAGTTGTAATCCAATAACCGAAACACTCACTTTGCCAGGCAAAGTGAGGGGAGATGACAAGGTCCTTTAGTCCATAAACTTGAGCAAGGCTAGGAAATAACTTGATACTTGAAGCAAGGCTTAAAACGTGGAACAAGGTAACAAGGAACAAGAACAAGGTCCGTGGAATAACTTGGTAAAATCCGTGATACAAGGCAAGGTATAGTCCCGGGAAACAAGCAAGGTCCGTAGGTAAACAAAGGCTGGAAACTGGAGCGAAGGCTGGAAAGCAGGGCAAGGCTTGAGCAGGAACGAGGCTTGAAACGGAGCGCGCTGTCCAGACACAACTCGCTCCGGAGGCTGACGAATTGACTCCGCGAAGTTACTACGCGGGTAAAACACCTATATAGAGTCTAACTTTCCCGCCGAAGCAGTTCTCTGGGAACCAGAAACGAAAGCTAAACTCTGGGACCAGATGTTTGACTCCCTAAAGATTCTCACGGAAAGCAGTCTTAATTGGCGACATTCTTAGCTGCAATTCTAGCACTCCTGCGCGAAGCTGCTTCCAAACCCCTCTGTTGTTTACAAAACTCACGGCGCAAGAACACGGGAGATGTGGGCTCTGGGTTTGTTTGACATACTTCTGGAACACAACTTTCTTGCAGGTGCAAGGTTCCCAGATCTGCCTGGGAAAGATCTGGCTGAGAAGATTCCAGTTCTGACTGGGAAGGTAAAAAACCCAAGTTTTCTTCTTCATCAGGGATTACAATGTCCTGAGCAGGACTACAAGGCCCATGGGTCATCACACTATCCCCCTCCTCAAGGCCCCTCCCAAACTGGGGCCCTCTCCCCGAGGCGCGAGGTCGCGGCTTGGCGGGATATGTCTGATGAAAGCGACGGGTTAGATCAGGAGCATGGACTGTGGAGGCGTCTTCCCAAGAGCGTTCCTCAGGGCCAAAACCCACCCAGTCAATGAGATATTGTAGGCGGCGGCGGTGAAAGCGAGAATCCAAAATGTCCTCAACCTCGAACTCCTCCTCCCCATTCATCAAAACAGGAGGGGGGGCCGGTTGGTCTGTATCAGGACGCACACCATCCGCCGGAAGGAGCAGGGAACGGTGAAACACTGGGTGGATGCGCATTGAACGCGGAAGTTGGAGTTTGAAAGTCACGGGGTTTAATTGCGCCACCACTGGATAGGGGCCAATGAAACGGGCATCTAACTTCCGGCAAGGGCGGTGGGAGGGCAGAAAGCGAGTGGACAGAAAAACCCGATCTCCTACCTTGATTTCGGGGCCCGGCTGGCGATGTTTGTCAGCGTGGCGTTTATAGTCCTCCTTGGCTTGGTCTAGTTGCTGGAGCAAAAGTTGTTGTACCGCTGTGAGTTCCTGCAGCCAATCCTCTGCTGCGGGAACTTCTGAAGTTTCAATGACAGGGGGAAAGAAACGTGGATGGAAGCCGTAGTTTGCAAAGAACGGCGTTTCTTTTGTAGAAGCTTGAACTCCATTGTTATAGGCAAACTCTGACAGTGGTAACAGAGAAGCCCAATTGTCCTGTTGGTAGTTTACATAACAGCGAAGATACTGCTCCAAAGTGGCATTGGTGCGCTCCGTTTGCCCATCTGTTTGGGGATGATGGGCTGAAGATAAGCGAGAGTCTATGCCCAATAGTTTTTGTAGTGCCTTCCAAAAACGAGAGGTGAATTGAGATCCACGGTCTGTGACTAAACTCTTGGGCAATCCATGTAGTCTGAAAACATGTTGAAGGAATAGATCTGCAGTCTCTTTGGCCGTGGGAAGACCTTCACAGGGAATGAAATGGGCTAACTTGGTGAAAAGGTCCACCACCACTAGGATCGTGGTGAATCCACAGGAAGGTGGTAGGTCAGTGATGAAATCCGCAGAAATTATTTCCCATGGCCGTGATGGGGTAGGAAGGGGATGCAGAAGCCCTGAGGGCTTCTCCCTTCTTATCTTGGAGCGCTGGCATACTGGGCAGGTGTTGACATATTTTTCCACATCTTTGCGGATCTTGGGCCACCAAAAATCCCTTAGGATCAGATGCATGGTTTTAAATAGTCCGAAATGCCCTGCTGGTTTGCAGTCATGACACAGACGAAGCGCTTTTTCCCTGCCCGGTCCGGGTGGGATATAAACATGATTTCTATAGCATAGCAGTCCATCTTTAAGCGAAAAGGGAAAATGCAGACCTTGACGAAGTTGGTCCTGCGCCCAGGCATCTGCTTGCTGACTAGCCCTGATTTCTTGAGCACAGATGGGTCCTGGAGTAGAGGAAGTTGAACCAATGGGAGTGGATTTGGTGTTCCCCACTGTGAGCGTGGCAAAGTTCTCGGGTTGTAGTAATTGGGATTCAAAGGTCTCCTTGCGTCCTGCAGCGTATTCCGGTTTACGTGACAGGGCGTCTGCTTGCTTGGTTTGGGCTGGGGTCACATAATGAATCTGGAAGTTGAAACGTTCAAAGAATAAAGCCCAACGTTGCTGCCTCTGATTTAGTTTGCGGGCAGTTCTTAGATGTTCTAGATTTCGATGATCAGTGTGGACTTCAATGGGAAATTTGGCCCCTTCTAGCCAATGTCTCCAAGTTTCAAAGGCTGCCTTTATGGCCAGTAGTTCCTTTTCCCAAATGGTGTAATTTCTCTCTGGTGTGGTTAGTTGACGGGAGTAAAAGGCACAGGGATGAAGGTGGTCTCCCACCGGTTGTAAGAGTACAGCCCCAATTGCCACATCAGAGGCGTCCGCTTGCACAACAAAAGGGGTTCCAGGATCTGGGTGCTGTAGAATTGGCTGGGACGTGAATAATTTCTTTAGTTGCTGGAACCCTTTCTCTGCTTGATCAGTCCAGCGGAAGGGCTGTTTTCCACGGATGCAGCTAGTGATTGGGTCAGACCAGCGGGCAAAATCTGGAATGAACTTGCGGTAATAGTTCGCGAACCCCAAGAAACGCTGCACCTCTTTCTTGTTAGTTGGCGCCCGCCATTCCAATACTGCTGAAACCTTGGCTGGATCCATGGAGAGCCCTAGAGGCGAGATACGGTAACCAAGGAAATCTACCTCTTGTAGATCAAAAGCGCATTTTTCCAACTTGGCATAAAGTCCATGATCCCGCAATCGTTGTAACACCATTTTGACGTGGTTCTCATGTTCTGATTGTGATCTAGAAAACACCAAAAAATCGTCCAGGTAGATTATCAAGAACCTATCTAGATAGTCCTGAAAAATGTCATTGACAAAATGCTGGAACGTTGCGGGAGCTCCGCATAATCCATAATTCATAACTCGGGACTCGAATAATCCGAATTTGGTCTGGAAGGCGGTCTTCCACTCGTCCCCTTCTCTGATGCGAACTAAGTTGTAAGCCCCCCGAAGATCCAGCTTGGTGTAAACCTTGGCTCCTCGAAGCCGATCCAGTAGATCCGAGATTAAGGGCAGGGGATAGCTGTTCCGCTTGGTGATATTGTTCAGTGCTCTGTAGTCCACCACCAAGCGTAGTTCCCCTGACTTCTTCTTCACAAACATCACTGGGGAGGCGGCTGGGGATTGAGAGGGTCTAATGAATCCCTTACGAAGGTTTGTCTCTATGAATTCCCTGAGAGCTTCTTGCTCTGGTTCAGTCAGGGAGTATAGGTGCCCTCGCGGGATCGGGGCCCCCTCCACCAGGTCAATGGCACAGTCGTAAGGTCTATGTGGGGGTAATTTCTCGGCTTCTTTTTCATTGAATACATCCCAATACTCGGAGTACTTCTTGGGCAGGGTGATGATGGGCTCGGTGTCTGTGGCATGGCAGACCTTGGCTACAAGGCAATGGTTTTGGCAGTACTGTGAAGCAAACTGCAGTTCTCTGTTGGACCAGGAGATGCTTGGGTCGTGGAGAGTCAGCCATGGAATTCCCAAAATCACAGGGAAATGGGGAACCTCGGTAACAAAGAAGGAAATCTCTTCCATATGTTCCCTTATCCACATCCTGGTGGGTTCCGACCACTGACTTACGGGGCCCGTCTTGAGGGGGCGGCCGTCTATGGCTTGCACCACACGGGCATTCTTGAAATCATGATATTGTAATCCCAGAGAGTCGGCATACTCTCTATCAATGAAATTGTTGGTGGCTCCGGAGTCTATCATGGCGTGGATCATGACGGGTCCCCTTTTTGCTGACCATAAGGTGACCACGAGAAGGAACAGGACCCCGGTTGGCGGCTCTTGAACGGGTTTTTTGACCGGGTTGGCGAGCCTCTCTACGCCCGGTCGTTGGCTTCCCCCGCCGGCTGTGTGCCAGCCGGCTCAGACGCCTTCGTCTCCGTGGAGGACGCCGCCGCAAGACGGGCGGCGGGCTTCCCTTTGGCTGGGCACTCTCTGGCGAAGTGGCCCCCGTTCCCGCAGTACCAACAGAGGTTTAAGCGTTGACGACGGGCCTTCTCGGCGGCATCTAATCTGGGACGCACGTTGCCCAACTGCATCGGCACCTCCTCGCTTCCTCTGGGGTATGGGGTTGGTGGTGGGGGTCTCCACACTGGACGTGGCTGAACGCTGGCGGGAGCGGGGGGTTTTGCCCCAGCTCTACCGCTCTGGCCTCGAACCCACTGTTTCCTGTTGGCAATCATGACTTCAGCCCGTAAACATTGATCAATGAGTGCTTCGAGGGTCTGGGGAGGATCCACCTTGGAGATTTCCTCCAGCATTTCGATGTTGAGACCCTCCCGGAATTGTCCTCTGAGGGCTACATCATTCCAGCCGGTGTTGTGGGCCAGCACTCGGAACTCGGCTATGTACTGAGACATAGGTCTGTCTCCTTGGAAGAGGCGACGGAGTTTGTGACCGGCTGCCTCCAAATTGTCCTCGATTCCCCAAGTCTCTTTAAGGTGGTCCAAGAAGCGTTGCGCGGATCTTAGGTGTGGAGAGGCTTGGTCGAACAGTGCCGTCGCCCAGTTGGCCGCTGGCCCGTCTAGAAGACTGTAAACCCATGCCACCTTGATGTCTTCTTGGGGAAATTCGGCAGCACGGGCCTCTAGATAAGCTTGGCATTGGCGACGGAAAACATGAACCTTAGAAGCTTCTCTAGTAAACTTGGTTGGCAACGCCATGGCCGGTAGACGGATTCCGCGTTCCTTCAAACCTTTTATTTCTCCATCCTGGGCATTGAGCTTATCACGGATTCGATCCACCTCATCCTTGTCGATGGTGTAGGTAATCGGCTGGCCGCTCGGCCCAGGTACGGTTCCGGTAGACATTCTGGCCGAGGTTAATTGGTGCTTAGGGTGGCGGAGTCAAACTGTCACGACCCAGGCTACAGAGCACCAATAACCATACGCAGAGGCCAGATTCTATCTAATATCTTTATTAAGGAAATATATAAGATTAATAAAAATAAATGTAAAAGTTAGTTCAGAAGCAGACCTTTCAGGGAAGGTCAAAATTAGTCCAAAAAAGCAATGTCCAATATGAAATATTATGATCCAAAGTTGTAATCCAATAACCGAAACACTCACTTTGCCAGGCAAAGTGAGGGGAGATGACAAGGTCCTTTAGTCCATAAACTTGAGCAAGGCTAGGAAATAACTTGATACTTGAAGCAAGGCTTAAAACGTGGAACAAGGTAACAAGGAACAAGAACAAGGTCCGTGGAATAACTTGGTAAAATCCGTGATACAAGGCAAGGTATAGTCCCGGGAAACAAGCAAGGTCCGTAGGTAAACAAAGGCTGGAAACTGGAGCGAAGGCTGGAAAGCAGGGCAAGGCTTGAGCAGGAACGAGGCTTGAAACGGAGCGCGCTGTCCAGACACAACTCGCTCCGGAGGCTGACGAATTGACTCCGCGAAGTTACTACGCGGGTAAAACACCTATATAGAGTCTAACTTTCCCGCCGAAGCAGTTCTCTGGGAACCAGAAACGAAAGCTAAACTCTGGGACCAGATGTTTGACTCCCTAAAGATTCTCACGGAAAGCAGTCTTAATTGGCTACATTCTTAGCTGCAATTCTAGCACTCCTGCGCGAAGCTGCTTCCAAACCCCTCTGTTGTTTACAAAACTCACGGCGCAAGAACACGGGAGATGTGGGCTCTGGGTTTGTTTGACATACTTCTGGAACACAACTTTCTTGCAGGTGCAAGGTTCCCAGATCTGCCTGGGAAAGATCTGGCTGAGAAGATTCCAGTTCTGACTGGGAAGGTAAAAAACCCAAGTTTTCTTCTTCATCAGGGATTACAATGTCCTGAGCAGGACTACAAGGCCCATGGGTCATCACAGGGATTACCAGTGCAACAGGCAGGAACAGAATGCTGTTGGTATTCCTCTATACACTAAAGATTGCTGGTGAATGGTTGGGGAGATCAGCTACAAGAGAATGATACCCCATTGATCGCAGTGCCTATCAATAGAGATTTGATAGTGCTACACAGCGATGATAAATAACAGTAACAATAGCAAGTACAGTAGAGTCTCATTTATCCAAGCTAAATGGGCCGGCAGAACCTTGGATAAGCAAATATCTTGGATAATAAGGAGGGATTAAGGAAAAGCCTATTAAACATCAAAATAGGTTATGATTTTACAAATTAAGCACCAAAACATCATGTTATACAACAAATTTGACAGAAAAAGTAGTTCACTACGCAGTAATATTATGTTGTAATTACTGTATTTACAAATTTAGCACCAAAACATCATGATATATTGAAAACATTGACTACAAAAATGCATTGGATAATCCAGAACCTTGGATATGTGAATCTTGGATAAGTGAGACTCTACTGTAAATATTTCTAGGTTATGCATTTGTAGAGGATTCCAGTTCACACCTCTGATTAAACACTAGTTTACACATGCAGACAGGCAATCCCCGAGTTACAAGCACCAGAATTACAAATGACTCATAGTTAAGAATTGGGGTGAGAAAATAGGAAGTGAGAGAAATCTACCCCTAGGAAGAGAAATGCACTCCTGAAAGAGTTATTATGGGGGGAAAGTGTCTCCACTGAAGATTATCACCAATCCTTATTTCCACAACAAGGCAAATTTTTCAAACTCCAATTATCACAGGGACAGAAAGTGAAGAGAAATCTTCTGAACAGGGGCACAGACAGCAAAACAAACACCATAGGAGCGTTAATCCTTCCCTCTTCTATCCAAGGCATATGTGTATGTGTGTGTATTTGGCAGGAGTTACAATTTTAAAAGTACCTGTTCCAATTTACATACAAATTCAGCTTAAGAACAAACCTACAGAACCTATCTTGTTCATAACTTGGGGGCTGCCTATATACTCAAGTCATTACCCTCCTTTTGGGAAGGAAGGGAAACCTGTTGCTTTTACATGAATCTTAAGTTTGAAAGCAGGAGATACCTCTAATGATATCCTATGTATTAGTTTGTATTCGATTAAGAAGCAATTTGCTTGGGAAAACATACCTGTGCCTAATTCCAATTGCTAGTCTCTTGAAACCGATTTTTATATAGTAAATCAATGCCTGTGTAAACTTTATTGTTTCAGTGGACCTATTCTAGCTAGAACTAGCCATTAGATTTTTCCTACGTCCACCCAGCAACGTAATAAAAGGCAGCATGCAAAGATGACGTCTCCCATGATATTCTTGCAGACAAGCTGGTAAATGTGGGCTAAACAGTGTTCTAGTTGGGTGGATTTAAAATTTGATGACAGACCAAACATAGACAGTACTAACCAAGGATTTTTGTCATCCTTCAGAGTAATATGACTTAGGACCCAGTTGTCAGGACCCAGGCTGCAGAACACCAATAACCATGCGCAGAGACCAGAATCTATCTAATATCTTTATTATAGAAATATATAAAGTCAATAAAAACAAGTGAAGAATATAGTTCAGAAGCAGACCTTTCAGATGAGGTCAAATATAGTCCAGAAATGTATTGTCCAATATAAGATATTAGAGTTCAAAGTTTTAATCCACTTGACCGAAACACACACTTGCCAAGCAAAGTGTGGGGAAATGACAGGGTCTTTAAAGTCCAAAGTAGCTTGACAACAAGGCTGGAAAATAGGCTTGATTCTTGGCTAGATCAAAACTTGAAACGAGGCAAACATGAAACATGAACTGAGTCCAGAGAAGTCCGTGAAACAAGGCAAGGCTGGAAACTTGATCCGTGAAACAAGGCAAGGCTGGAAACTTAATCCGGGAAACAAGGAACTGGGGTACGAAGTCCACACACGATCTCTCTCCTCAAGCTGAACAATTGACTCCGCAAGGTTCCCCTTGCGGCAAAACCCCTATATAGGGTCTTGTTTTCCCGCCAACAGAACACTTTCCCTGGACAACAAGAAGCGAAACCCAACTCTGTCCAGATGCATGACTCCTTAGAATTTCCCAAGGGAAGCAGACCTAATCAGCTAATTGTTTGGCTGCGATTCTGAGACTCCGGCGATTTGCCTCCCTGACTCCTCTATCTCTATTATAATTGTCCTTTCGGGAGAACGGGGGAGAATTCTGCCCAAGGCTTGTTTGGTTAACTTCCTGAGGACAAACATCCTCCAGGTGGAGAGGCTCCGATTCAAGCAGAACTGGTGGAAATCCCATGTTTTCCTCCTCGTCTGCCACAATAGTACTAGGAACGGGACTACAAGGCCCATGAGACATCACACCAGTGTTGTTTAACATTTTATAAATGACTTAAAAGCTGGAACATGTTTATCAGATTTTCAGATGATACCAACTTAGAGCGAGTAGCTAATACCTTAGAGCAGCATTTGTCAACTTGGGGGTCAGGACCCCTGGGGGGGGTCACAAGGGTGTTTCAGGGGGGTCACCAAAGACCAGTATATTCTGTTGGTCATGGGGTTCTGTGTGGGAAGTTTGGCCCAATTTGATTGTCGGTGAGGTTCAAGGGGCTCTTTGATTGTAGGTGAACTATAAATCCCAGCAAATACAAATCCCAAATGTCAAGATATATTTTCCCCAAACTCCACCAGTGTTCACATTTGGGCTCGGGCTGTGGTGCAGGCTGGAGAGCAGCTGCAATAAATCACTGCAATGAATCACTCTGACCAGGAGGTCATGAGTTCGAGGCCCGCTCGGAGCCATGTTTGTCTTGTCTTTGTTCTATGTTAAAAGGCATTGAATGTTTGCCTATATGTGTAATGTGATCTGCCCTGAGTCCCCTTCGGGGTGAGATGGGCAGAATATAAATGCTGTAAATAAATAAATAAATAAATAAATATTATTTGTGCCAATTTTGGCCCAGATTCATCATTGTTTTGAGTCAACAGTGCTCTCTGGATGTAAGTGAACTACAACTCCCAAACTCAAGGTCAATGCCCACCAAACCCTTCCAGTATTCCAGTTGGTCATGGGAGTTCTGTGTGCCAAGGTTGGTACAATTCAATTGTTAGTGAAGCTCTGATTGCTCTTTGATTGTAGATGAACTATAAATCCCAGCAACTACAACTCCCAAATGACAAAATCACGCCCCCCCCCCAACCCCAGCAGTATTTGGTTGTATCAGGTATTTGTACCAAATTTGTTCCAGTGAATGAAAATACATCCTGCATACCAGATATTTACATGACAGTTAGTAGCAAAATGACAGTTATGAAATAGCAACAAAGATAATTTTATAGTTTGGGGCCACCACATCATGAGGAACTGTATTAAGGGGTCGCAGCATTAGGAAGGTTAAGAACCACTGCCTTAGAGGACAGGATTAGAATTCAACATTCCTGGACTAAAACATAAAAAATGAGTTTCAAAAGAGATAAATGTAAAGGCATTTCATCTAGAGTATAGGAAGAAAAATGCACTCGTCTAGGTTTGGTGATGCCTGGCATGAAAACAGTTCATGTTAAAAAGATCAAGAAGTGTTAGTGGAATGTAAGCAGAACAGTGGAATGCCAATGCACTTTTGGGTTGCATCAACAAGAATATAGTGTCTAGGCTGAGGGAAGAAGTAGTCCCACTCTATTCAACTTTGGTCAGATTTAAACTACAGTTCTGTGTCTAGTTCTGGGCACTGTAGTTCAAGAAAGATGTTGACAAGCTAGAAGGTGTTCAGAGAAGGGTGATCGAGATGACCAAAGAACAGCTTATTGAATTATATATTTTTCGCTTGGAGAAGAGAGAAGTGAAAGATGCATGGTAGCCATTTTAAAATATCTGAAGAGATATCGTGCTTTCTAGTGCTTCAGAGACTAGAACACAAATAAAATATTCAAATTATAAGAAAAGAGATTCCATTTAATCTGTATTCCTCAATAACAAGGGGTTGAACTAGGTGGCCCTTGTGGTCTCTTTAAGTTCTAAGATTCTGTTATTCTAAATCCTATATATAAAGCCACAGCTAAAGCAATTCTAGCCTTTCTTACAAATTGCTGTGCTCTCTGTGTTCTCTTTTTGTATTTCCAATAATAATAATAATAATAATAATAATAATAATAATAATAATAATAACAACAACAACAACAACAACAGACAAAAAATCGGTACAAGAAAACCACACTACAAACTAGAGCTGACAGCTGGCACAACAAAACATTGCATGGAAAGTTCCTTGACAAAATTGAAGGAAAAGCTGATAAGGAGAAGACCTGGCTCTGGCTCACAAATGGGACTCTGAAGAAGGAGACAGAAGGCCTGATCCTTGCAGCCCAGGAGCAAGCCATCAGAACAAATGCAATTAAGGCCAAGATCAAAAAATCAGCTGATGACCCAAAATGCAGACTGTGCAAGGAAACCGACGAAACCATTGATCACATCCTCAGCTGCTGTAAGAAAATCGCACAGACAGACTACAAACAGAGGCACAACCATGTGGCCCAAATGATTCATTGGAACTTATGCCTCAAGTACCACCTGCCAGCAGCAAAGAACTGGTGGGATCACAAACCTGTAAAAGTATTGGAGAATGAGCATGCAAAGATACTGTAGGACTTCCGAATCTAGACTGACAAAGTTCTGGAACACAACACTCCAGACATCACAGTTGTGGAAAAGAAAAAGGTTTGGATCATTAATGTTGCCATCCCAGGTGACAGTCGCATTGATGAAAAACAACAGGAAAAACTCAGCCGCTATCAGGACCTCAAGATTGAACTTCAAAGACTCTGGCAGAAACCAGTGCAGGTGGTCCCGGTGGTGATCAGCACATTGGGTGCCGTGCCAAAAGATCTCAACCGGCATTTGGAAACAATAGACATTGACAAAATCACAATCTGCCAACTAAAAAAGGCCACCCTACTGGGATCTGCACGCATCATCCGAAAATACATCACACAGTCCTAGACACTTGGGAAGTGTTCGACTTGTGATTTTGTGATACGAAATCCAGCATATCTATTTTATTTACTGTGTCATAATAAAATAATAATAATAATAACAATAATATTAATAATAGCAACAACAACAACAACTTTATTTTTATACCCCAAAGGGGACTCAGGGCAGCTTACATGGGGCCAAGCCCGAATAAAAATAATAGCAATATAAAATACAACAATAGACAAAAGACATGCACAATTATAAAAATTTAAACATTACCCAATAAAAACAAATGACAAGAACTAATAAAAACATGGATTAAAATGGAGAGGTTGTAAAAGTAGACTGGGTAAAGTGCACCATATAAATATTGTAAACACGAGGTGACTGATAAAGTGCTGCAAATTCTTGGAAGTGCAAATTGAGATGGGAGTAGACCCTGTGTCTATAATCAAGTTAACAAAGGTAAATAGTGCAAACTGGTACAAGAATGGTCACAGATACAGGATTGTTATGGGGATGAGCAATCTTTATCCAAAGGCCTGAGTGAAGAGCCAGGTTTTCAAGCTCTTTCTGAAGCCAAGCATGGGTATATTTCTCTTCCAATTGAAAATAATGTTTTGTGCACATGATGGTGAACAGCATCCAAAGAAACTATTCCAAATTAAACGTATTAGTCTTTGAGGAGTCACAAGGTGACTCTTCGTTGTTTTCACTGCAAGGGACTAATACAGCTACACCTCTTCAAATCCTATTAAAAATAAATCCCACTGACTTAGATGGGACTTACTGTGAACTAAGTGTGCATAGAAACAAACACTTCATTTGGGATGCATGTTGTTGTTCAAAGTCTTTACACAACTATGCCTACTCCTCTGGATTCTATTGGGCTTGAGTCTGCTGCTTCAGGCATCTCCATCCAGCTCTTCTGTTGTTGGCTTCGGACTTTTTGCAAGTAGACTGCAATCCTAGGCCCATTCCAGCTGGGAGTGATTCGGCAATCTCCAAGGTGGGAACAACTATAAAGCTTAGTTTGCAAGGCCTGGGATGATTTCTTCTGTTTTAATGTGTTATGTGTTATATTTGTAGAAAATCAGCTCACTGGGTGGATACTGGTCATTCTGGGACTGTTATGCCAGCTGAAGGACTGAATACTATGGGTAGTAGTGAGAGAGCTAGCCAGAACCATCTAGTTGGCTACTAGGAAGTCCCCTAGTGAGAGTAGGGTGCTGCTGGACTCACCAGTTAATCGACCTGATTGACTAGGAATCTACCCATTGACTGTGTGTTAATGTTGTTGTATTAATGTTTTATAATTTGTCTTTTAGGGTTTATTCCCTTTTTCCTTTTAGTTGTTTGTTTTTCCCTGTATTATTGAGCCACGAGGAGAGTTGGGTAAAAATTATTATTATTATTTTATTGTATGACACAGCAAACAAGATAGACATGCTGGATTTCTTTTCACAAAATCACAAGTCAAACACTTCCCAAGTGTCTAAGACTGTGTGATGTATTTTCGGATGATGCGTGCAGATCCCAGTAGGGTGGCCTTTTGCAGTTGGCAGATCATGATTTTGTCAATGTCTATTGTTTCAAAATGCCGGCTGAGATCTTTTGGCATGGCACCCAATGTGCCCATCACCACCGGGACCACCTGTACTGGTTTCTGCCAGAGTCTTTGAAGTTCAATCTTGAGGTCCTGATAGCGGCTGAGTTTTTCCTGTTGTTTTTCATCAATGCGACTGTCACCTGAGATGGCAACATTATTTATTTATTACATGCATTTATACCCCGCCCTTCTCCCCGAGGGGACTCAGAGCGGCTTACATTCTGCCACGAGGGCCAGCAACAAATCTATATATATAAAAGAGTGTTGGCATCACGGCAATTCACAAAACAACAAAAGTACAGGCCCCCCAACCTCAAAATTTGACAACACAACCCATCATCCACGCCTCAAGGTTGATACAACAAAAAGAAAAGAAAAAGAAAGTCCTAATTAGAGGGAGAGCAATAATTGTTTTTATCCAATTGCTGCCAGTTTAGAGGGCTAATCTCTGCCCACTTCGTTGCCTAGCAACCAAGGGGCAGCCAGGTTTCAGTTAGGGGACAGGCAGATTTAGGCCTCACTTAGACTTCTTCTA
Organism: Anolis carolinensis; assembly: GCF_035594765.1. Classification (NCBI taxonomy): domain Eukaryota; kingdom Metazoa; phylum Chordata; class Lepidosauria; order Squamata; family Anolidae; genus Anolis; species Anolis carolinensis. Next base: position 154,163,603 of record NC_085843.1, read on the forward strand.
CAGATTATCTAATTTGCACTGGATTATATGGCAGTGTAGACTCAAGGCCCTTCAACACAGCTATATAACCCATTTATAATCTTATATTATCTGCTTTGCACTGGATTATCTTGACTCCACACTACCATATAATCCACTTCAGTGTGCATTTTATACAGCTGTGAAGAAGGGGCCTCAGATAATCCAGTTCTGAGCAGATAATATAAGATTATCAATATACAGTAGAGTCTCACTTATCCAACGTAAACAGGCCGGCAGGATAAGTGAATATGTTGGATAATAAGAAGGGATTCAAGAAAAGCCAATTAAACATCAAATTAGGTAATCGTTATACAAATTAAGCACCAAAACATTATATTATACAACAAATTTGACAGAAAAAGTAGTTCCATGCACAGTAATGCTATGTAGTATTTACAGTAGAGTCTCACTCGCTTATCCAACGTTCTGGATTATCCAATGCATTTTTGTAGTCAATGCTTTCAATATATCGTGATATTTTGGTGCTAAATTCATAAATACAGTAATTACTATATAGCATTACTGTGTACTGAACTACTTTTTTCTGACAAATTTGTTGTCTAACATGATGTTTTGGTGCTTAATTTGTAAAATCATAACTTAATTTGATGTTTAATAGGGTTATCCTTAATTCCTCATTATCCAACATATTCGCTTATCCAATGTTCTGCCGGCCCCTTTTATGTTGGATAAGTGAGACTCTACTGTACTGTATTTACAAATTTACCATTAAAATATCACAATGAATTTAAAACACTGACTACAAAAACATTGATTATGAAAAGGCAGACTGCGTTGGATAATCCAGAACATTGTATAAGCGAATGTTGGATAAGTGAGATTCTTCTTTAATATGAAATAATTACTGGGATAAAATAATGCAGAACAATATAATCTCTAAAACCAGGACAGTAAATAAACAGGGGAATTCCACACAGGAAACAATCAGGGCCAGCTAACACCTCCCAACAAAGTATTCCCATCATCAAAGTCTGGAAAATCCTCTGTTTTCTCAGGGCCACAGACAGTAGAAGCACATAAAATATCGCAAACAACACCACTCTGAAAACAAGGGAATTCCAGACAGGAAACCATCAGGGCCAGCTAACACCTCCCAACAAAAAATTCACTCAGGGAGGAAACAGCCAGGCTTTAAAGCTGCAAGGCCATTACATCCTAATCATTTTTCCTAATTGCAGCATTCATACTTGCCTCCAACAAACAAAAAAACCCAATCAGAAATATTGTATATTCACAACCTTTAGGAAATAATATCCCCTGATGGCGCAGCGTGTTAAAGCTCTGGAGGTTGGTGCTCATCTCCATTTCTAAGCCGAAGAGCTGCTGAACTTCTGGACTGAAAGGCCACAGGTTTGAATTGGGGGAGTGGAGAGAGCCCCCACTGTTAGCCCCAGCTTCTGCCAACCCAGAAGTTCAAAAACATGCAAATGTGAGTGCATCAATAGGTACTGCTCCGGCGGGAAGGTAACGCCGCTCCATGCAGTCATCCCATATGACTTTGGAGGAGTCTACGGAGAACGCCGGCTCTTCGGCTTAGAAATGGAGATGAGCACCAACCTCCAGAGTCAGACACGACTGGACTTAATGTCTGGGGAAAACCTTTACCCTTGACCTTAACTACCACCAATTCCTCAATACTTTATTTCCCATACCACCAGACTTCGCCACAGCAACGCGTGGCCGGGCACAGCTAGTATACTATAAAACAAACAATTAAAACATGATAAAAAATATACAAAAATTAAATGATCCAAAACCTTTTTCTTTTCCACAACTGTGATGTCTGGTGTGTTGTGTTCCAGAACTTTGTCAGTCTGGATTCGGAAGTCCCACAGTATCTATGCGTGCTCATTCTCCAATACTTTTACAGGTTTGTGATCCCACCAGTTTTTTTCTGCTGGGAGGTGGTACTTGAGGCATAAGTTCAATGGATCATTTGGGCCACATAGTTGTGCCTCTGTTTGTAGTCTGTCTGTGTGATTTTCTTACAGCAGTTCATCGGTTTCCTTACACAGCCTGCATTTTGGGTCATCAGCTGATTTTTCGATCTTGGCCTTAATTGCATTTGTTCTGATGGCTAGCTCCTGGGCTGCAAGGATCAGGCCTTCTGTCTCCTTCTTCAGAGTCCCATTCGTGAGCCAGAACCAGGTCTTCTTATCAGCTTTTCCTTCAATTTTGTCAAGGAACTTTCCATGCAATGTTTTGTTGTGCCAGCTGTCAGCTTTAGTTTGTAGTGCAGTTTTCTTGTACTGATTTTTTGTCTGCTTTACATATTCTGCCAGGGCATGTTCTTCTTCTTCGACTGCTTGTTTTACTTGTAAGAGTCCTCTGCCCCCTGATCTTCTAGGCAGATATTATTATTATTATTATTATTATTATTATTATTATTATTATTATTATTATTATTGATATTGATATTTCTAAACAGCAGTAGCAGATCCAAACGACTGAAATGTATACGGTCTTGCACTTTATATATGGACATGAAGGGCACCTGGACAAAACATTCTACCGCCACACAATGATCCCCATCCACTAGCCGCTATCTTCATAATTTCTTTCTATATTTCACTTTCTAATATAACCTGATATGCCACTGACTCTCACAAGTCGTTCTCGAGGTCTATTACTATGCACTCTTTTATGCTCTGTGGGGAACGCTGCCATCACTGGTGTTGCTGAGAGAAAATTTTATAGACTCTCAACATCCCTTTACTGCCTTAAATAATAAAATGTGTGTGCCTGTGTCTCTGTGTGTATGTGTGTGATTTTTTTTTAAAGAAGAAGAAATATGCATCCACTATTTGCCTCAAAAGGACCCAAGGTACTATGTGAAAAAAAATGAAAAACCTTATATGAGAAGCATTGAATTGCCAATAATGAACATTGAGTGCAAAAGCAAATTAAAAACCCTATGCTAGAAGAGACCATTAGGAGCAATTTGGCATTTATTGAACAGCAGATGGTGATTAAAAGCATAAAACCTAGAGTGTCATGCTAAGAAGAAAAATAACAAGGCTCATTCCATTTTCAAAAGTCTAGCATTTCAATTATCAAAGCTCTCGACACAAAAGGCAGCTCTGGACACAGCAAAGTTGTGGGGAGAACAGGAAGCTCTAGTGCCTCATATTTCCTATTCTGCAGCATTTCTGAGTGAATAAAGGCAATTATTTACCATGTTTTAACTTACAAAATGGAGTTCCAAGGTTACAAAGTTAATAAATATGGTAGTAATGTATGTAAGGAGGTGCTTGGGGAAATATTCTCCCATGCCACTCTCAGAACAGCAGAATTCAAGACCAAATGGGAGCAACTAACTAGTAGTAGATACAGGAGAAACAACAATATTTCTTCACACAAAGGACAATTAGCTAGCCACGGTTGGTTGCAAGTGAGGTGGTAAATCCACTTCAGCTTTTAAACTGAACTGTAAAAGAGCCATTCAAGTGCTTTGGGATGGATAGGCATTTGGGATGGGTAGGTGTTTCACCTTGGATCCATTTTAAAGTTCAAATGAAATGTTCTATTGAAGGATACCCTGTTTTCCCGAAAATAAGACATCCCCTGAAAATAAAACCTAGTAGAGGTTTTGCTGAATTGCTAAATATAAGGTCTCCCCTGAAAGTAAGACCTAGCAAAGTACAGTAGAGTCTCACTTATCCAAGCTAAACGGGCCGGCAGAAGCTTGGATATGTGAATATCTTGGATAATAAGGAGGGATTAAGGAAAAGCCTATTAAACATCAAATTAGGTTATTATTTTACAAATTAAGCACCAAAACTTCGTTATTCAACAAATTTGACAGAAAAGTAGTTCAATAGACATTAATGTTATGTTTTAATTACTGTATTTACGAATTTAGCACCAAAATATCATGATATATTGAAAACATTGACTACAAAAATGGCTTGGATTATCCAGAGGCTTGGATAAGCGAGGCTTGGATAAGTGAGACTCTACTGTACATGCCATACATTGTTGTACATGGAAATAATGGAAGTAACAAGAAGTCTTTATGGGATTCACATTTTGTCTGGTTATGCGGATTTGTGATGACTATTGTTCAGTATATCATAAATGTTCATTTTTTGTTCAACAATAAATGTTAATTCTTCTTCATGGAAAAATAAGTCATCCCCTGAAAATAAGATCTAGTGCATCTTTGGGAGCAAAAATTTATATAAGACACTGTCTTATTTTCAGGGAAACAAGGTAGCAAGGGCTCAGGTGAGTGCACCTATAGCCTATGGCAATCGACAGTGGAGAAGTCAAGCCAGTCCAGGGTCATACACAGAGTGGCAGTGGAAGCCAAAGAAGAGCAAACCACGGACCACTTATTACAATGCAGTCTGAGCCCTGCCACATGCACAATGGAGGACCTTCTTATAGTAACACCAGAGGCACTCCGAGTGGCCAGCTACTGGTAAAAGGACATTTAGTATAATGCCAAGGTTTTTTAACTTTGTGTTTTCAAATTCATTACAACTTCTACCCTCGGTTCACTTCTGACATCTATATATATAATAAAAGTGAAATCGGAGTATGTATCAGTGTTTTGATTGGCCTGGCGGAATATGTGCTCGCGTTTTGATTGGCCGCCACTATCCCAGGCCACTGAGACCAACAGGAATGACGGATCTGCACCAAACTTGGCACACTTCATCCCCACGATGCACTTTATGACCTGCTGCCATTTGGGGGAGGATGGACCACAGATGATGGGATTTGCAGTACTTTCAAACACTTTAACTCCCACAGACTACTGCAATGCCCACCAATGATAGAAATGGACCAAACTTGGCACATAGAACTCCTGTCGACCCCTTTACGTCCTGATGTATATTGGGGCAGGATGGACCAAGGATGATGGGATTTGCAGTACCTTCCCTCACTTCTTGAGACCACAGCAACTGCCACAAATCACACAACTGAACCAAACCAGGCACACATATCCCAAATGACACACTTCACATGCTGCAGCAGTTTGACGGAGGGTGGACCAAGGATTATGGGATTTGCAGTACATTCATCCAATTCACCTCCCACAAACCACTGTGATGCCCATGAATGACAAAACTGTATCAAACTTGACACGCAGGTGCAGGGTAGCCCACTTTACATCCTGGTGCAGTTTGGGGGAAGAGGGACCGTGGATGAGGGGACTTACAATATCTTCAGTCACTTCCTGGGACTACTGTGACCCCCACCAATGACTGATCAAGACCAAACTTGGCACATAGAACCACCATGGCCCACTCTACATCTTGGTGAGATTTGAAAGAGCTTGGACCTTGGATGATGGGACTTGCAGTATATTCATTCACTTCCTGAGACCACTGTCACCCCCATCAATGTCTCATCAAGACCAAACTTCAAACAGAGAACACCCATGACTCACTCTACACCCAGGTGCAGTTTGGAGGATGATGGACCATGCACGATGGGACTTCCAATACCTTCACTCACTTCCTGAGAGCACCGCGACCCACACAAATGACTGATCAAGACCAAACATGGTACATGGAGCCCCCATGACCTACTCTACATACTGGCTCTGTTTGGAGGGGGATGGACACTGTACGATGGGACTTGCATATGGGAGTTGGACCTCACCCGCGCCCACTGAACCCACCTGACATTGGATATAGGCTACACTTGGAACACAGGCAAACAAGGCCTTTCTCAAATGACCCAGGCATCGCCGGGTCTCCAAGCTAGTGATAAATAAATAGTGGAAGCCATTCTGTTGTCACCTGTCAGCCAGGGAGTCACAGAGAAAATGACCTAAGGATAATACCACTATAGTCCACACAGTGAGAAAAGACAGAAAAGGGAGCAGTAGAACTGCTGCTTGTTGCAAAGAAATACCTGGCCTAATTAGCACAGCATTTTAATCCTCGAGAAGACCAGAGTAGTTCCCATTATATTGGCAAAGACATTTTAGTCTCCAACACTTGAAAGGAAGAAGTTTTTGAGAGTCTGGTTTCCCTTCCTGCCCATTTCAGATTAGGAAAATCAGTGTCTTTGGCACTGATTGGAGCCTTTTATCTTAGCTCTTGCCCTTCTATATCTGAGGAGGCCTCCTTCAGAAAAGGCATAACATTAAAGCTCAAAGTGGATTGATTATCCCATTGAAATAGAGGTCACAAGCCACAGTGGCAATTAACTAGTGCAATGCACCACCAAGAGATGTAGTGATAGCACTCCTCTCAAAGTCTCTAAAGAAGGATTAGAGAAATTCATGGAAAACAAGTAACTGAGAACAGCACAAGCAATTTTAAAAAGTGTAATTGTTCTTTGTCTGAAAAGGTATGCATACATTGAAATCTTGGAGAGAGTAATTTGTGCCTTTTTAAAATATTAGCCTTATAAACGTCCACAACATGGATTTCAGAATGTGTCTTCACTTCCAACTGCATTTGTATAACGTGATGAATACTACACTTAGCCACGCATCAGTGAGATCCCACAATGGAGGAAGAAGTGTTTTTGATAGCATGTGCAGGTAATTTTGTGTTTTTTTATTAGACTAATCAGGGTATTATTAGGAAATAATGTTCAAAACCACAGCAAGATCTCCAAAATTGGTGTTATTTTTTATCACGACATAAAATAAAAGTTGTTCCAGTACAAACAGGTGATACTGTTGTTGTAGGTCTCCCAAAAGATCGGGGCCTCATCACACTCAAGCATTTATCCAGGGCTTCACTGGATGAGCATTTTAAAGGGCCCTCCCCAAACTACAAACCTCAGAATTCTGCATTTAAAGTGGATTAAAGTGGTTAAATGCTCACGTGTGATGTGGCCCATGATGCCAAAAAGAAAGAAAATCTTTTATCAGCTCCAGCAAATCTGGTTTTGTTTTCTTTACTTCATCTTCCCCAACCTCAAAACTTTCAAAGGTTTTAGTCAGTAGGTTCAGCCATCATGGCTAGTGGGGAACATTCAAATATAAAGGGGTTCTGAGCTAAAGCAATTGGAAATTTAGACTGGATCTACAGTGCCATATAAACCAGTTTCTGTATCCAGATTATCTGCTTTGAACTGGAGTACAGGCAGTCCCTGAGTTACAAACATCTGACTTAGAAATGACTCATAGTTAAGAACAGGGTAAGACAACAGGAAATGAGAAAAATTTACCCCTAGAAAGGGAAATTCACTCCCGAAAAAGTTATCATGGGGAAAGGGTGTCTTTACTGAAGCTTTCCCACCAATCTTTGTTTCCACAACAAGCCAATTTTTCAAAATTCAATTCTCACAGGGACAGAAAGTGAGGTGAAATCTTCTGAACAGGGGCACAGACAACCAAACAAACACCACAGGGGTGTTGACCCTTTCTATGCTATCCAAATCATCCATACACACACACACACACACACACAGAGAGAGAGAGAGAGAGAGAGAGATGTAGTTTTTAAAGTGTAACTCCACCTATGAATATGAATATACATATAGATGGAGTTACACTTTAAAATACCTGTTCTGACTTACATACAAATTCAGTTTAAAAACAAACCTACAGAACATATCTTGGTCATAACTTGGAGACTGCCTATATATGAGTCTACACTGGCATTTAATCAAGTTCAAAGTATATAATCTGGATTCAGAAACTGGATTATATGGCAGTGTAGATGGGACCTTAGATGCTTAGTGTGTTAAATGCATGGATTCATACAATGTTGAGGCTGGTTGTTTGCACAACAGAATAACCTTGTCTCAACTATTTCATAGTCAACTGTAAATCAGCACAACTGGTCTAATTACTGTTTCCATTTTAAAACAGATGAAGGTGTTTCTTGCTCCTTTGCAACTGACATTTTAATCTACTATTCTCAACAGGATAAAGTGTTGAGATAAACCTCCCTTGCTATGTAAAATAGCTCCATGAGATAGTCTGGGCTCTGGTTATGCCAGTACCATGACAAGACTTCCATCTTCCTTTGGGTTCTGAAGCTTCTTATCTTGACTCTCGAGGAGAGCTTCTCCAAATAAGAGATAACACTTATGATTATCAGATTTAAATGATAATCCATATTCCCAGTCATTGCTATTGGAAACAACAATTATATTGTGTTTGGGCACTCTAGTTTTTCCCATTCCACTATATATAGCCGTAACAGCCATGAAGGTGTACTTAGTATACAAAGATAAAAATACAAAATAAAGTACTTCAAACATTCAACAATATGCCCAACAATCAAAATCAGGGGTCCCCAAACTACGGCCCGTGGGCCAGATGTGGCCCTCTATGGTCATTTACCTGGCCCCCGCCCTCAGTTTTAGACCTAGGCTTGCCCAAATTCTGAAATGACTTGAAGGCACACAACGACAACAATCCTAATTAACTTGATTATCTCATTGGCCAGAAGCAGGCCCACACTTTCCAATGAAATCCTGATAGGTTTATGTTGGTTAAAATTGTTTTTATTTTTAAATATGGCATTGTTCTTTCATTGTTGTTGTGTGTGTTTTTTGCACTACAAATAAGACATGTGCAGTGCGCATAGGAATTATTATTTTTTTCAAATGATAATTCGGCCCCTCAACAGTCTGAAGGATTGTGGACTGGCCCTCTGCTTAATTGTTTGAGGACCCTTTGTCTAAATAACGGAACCGTAAAATGCTGAACAGTATGAAAACCATGTCAATGTACAAGAACATCAAGTTTGCAAAAACTACTATGCTAGTGTTATGTTAGCTAGAACCTCTACATCACATGTGTCAAACGCAAGCCAATGGGCTGAATTCAACTCACAGCGTCATTTTATGTGGTCCTCTAGATGCTGGACTACAATTCCTATATTTCTCATCATTAGATATCATGACTAGAGCTGATGGGAGTTGTGATACAACAACAACAACAACAACAACAATAATCATCATCATCATCATCATTATTAAACCATTGATCATATCCTCAGCTGCTGTAAGAAAATTGCACAGACAGACTACAAACAGAGGCACAACTATGTGGCCCAAATGATTCATTGGAACTTATGCCTCAAGTACCACCTTCCAGCAGCAAAGAACTGGTGGGATCACAAACCTGCAAAAGTATTGGAAAATGAGCACACAAAGATACTGTGGGACTTCCGAATCCAGACTGACAAAGTTCTGGAACACAACACACCAGACATCACAGTTGTGGAAAAGAAAAAGGTTTGGATCATTGATGTTGCCATCCCAGGTGACAGTCGCATTGACGAAAAACAACAGGAAAAACTCAGCTGCTATCAGGACCTCAAGATTGAATTTCAAAGACTCTGGCAGAAACCAGTGCAGGTGGTCCCGGTGGTGATGGGCACACTGGGTGCCGTGCCAAAAGATCTCAGCCAGCATTTGGAAACAATAGACATTGACAAAATTATGATCTGCCAACTGCAAAAGGCCACACTACTGGGATCTGCGCACATCATCCAAAAATACATCACACAGTCCTAGACACTTGGGAAGTGTTCGACTTGTGATTTGTGAAACGAAATCCAGCATATCTATCTTGTTTGCTGTGTCATAATAAAATAATAATAATAATAATAACAACAACAACAACATTTATTTCTTACCCGTCACTCCTCACGGTTTGAGGCATGTTGCAACATTGTAAACACACACATTCACCTAAAATCATTCTTTGAAATAAACATATTAAAACATATTTCCACAAGATACATATTAAAATACACAAAACAGCTCAGGGTCACATAACATCTGTAAGGCTGCAGTTTGCTCTGTTGTGTCAGGAGAGCTGGGTTTGAATTTGGATACAAGGCTTGTGGATATAATATCTGACTTTAAAATGTCCCTAACCTCAAAGCCACAAGTGCTGTTGGGTTGCAATGCCCATTATCCGCAGTCTGCATGGCGGATAATCAAAAGTGGCGGGAGTTTCGTTCAAAAATATTTGGTGACCTAAATTGAAAAAAACGGAAAAGTACTGACTATGATGTAAAAAAAATTATAGACGACCCTCTTTATCCATAGATTCAACAGTCCTTGGAAGGCAACTGTAAGGATGATGTTGGCCTCAATGAAAATGAGTTTGACACCTTTGCCCTAGATCTAGCAACTAAACCCTGATACAAAAAACTTACATTAATTAAATAACAGAATTAAATTACAGAATTAAATAACAATACAACCACAGTTCTTTTACATTAAAAAGCATTCCTGGTAATTCCGGGTCCTTTTCATCTCAGTAGGAGGCCACAATGACAAATAGCACATTTAGGACCACATCACATGTACCAGCTCTGTGTTGAAAGCATCCTACAACAGGGCAAAAACCCCATGTGATGAGGTCCATAGAGGGAGAGACTAGGACATATGAAGCCGCTGCTTCTCTGTCTTTTTTTGTTGTGTCCCTGTGATACAACCTCTATAATGTAACAATGCCTCGGAAAGATCTTACTGATCTTGAACAAATGTTCCTGCAATTGCTATGACTACCCCCATGAGACATTTGGTCCAATAGGCCTCTTTTATCAAGGCTACTCTGATTTGAGTATGTCACACCATCGCTGAAGTATTCTCAAGTTGGGCAAGATGTAAAACCTTAGCAGCAATTTACCATCCTTAATCACTTCTTATATCTGCGCAGAGTGGTTCTTCGGAAGTGCTGAGAGACACACTTTCCAGTCACTTGTGCATGACAATGGGAACTTTCACTGTTAGCATTCTGCTTTCAATTTTCTTAGCAATTCCGTTTGTAAGCAGGAGGTGCTCTTCCATGAGAGCCAGCCCATTTAAAAGGCCAAAAGGAACAAGACTTCATGACAAAACTGAGAGTACAAGAAGATGTGAACTGATTGTGCAGTGAACTGAAATAACTGCTAAATTATATGTAATTAAATTAAAAGGAAATAGGTAGACTTGTGTCAGAAGTTTTCTCTGAACATTTTTATAAAACATCAGGAAAGCTTTATAACATCAAAGTACATTTTTACATAATAATGTTGCCTTTCAAAATGACCCTTGGATTTCACAAGCTTGAGGTATATTGATAACCATAGTATATGTAAGAGGCCACAGTTTGCACTAGTGTCCAGCTGGTAGGATTTTCATTGACATCTAGTTTTCAACTGTGGGAACAGTATGGCAGAACAGACTTTAGTATTTGGTTCTTCTCAGGTTTATATGTTCTTAAGAGTATCTTTATAAAAGTTAAAATATATACCTACTTAGTTATTATTATGGCTTGATGGATCTGAACCAACCAGAGGCGGTCCAACAATGAGGTGAATTAGACAGTCGCCTGTGGCGCAAAACATACGTGGGCGCAGTCGAGACTGCTTTTTCTATGGATTTGTTGTAAAACATGATGTTTTTTTGTTTAGTTTGTAAAATCTTAATGTAATTTGATGTTTAATAGGCTTTCCAATGCTTTTATTTTTCAGTTATTGGTTTGGGGGGGCACCAAAATTCTGTTCACCTACACTTGAAAAATACCTAGGGCCAGCTCTGGAACCAACCTTGGCATACTTACTTATATCTTCATCAGCCAACTTTTAAAAAATTGAGGGGTTTGAACTATTTAAAAAAACTATCTCTTTTGGGCCTATTGCTGATGGAAAGAAGAAGAGCAAAGCAATTTGGCTGATGCTTGGTATAATGGGCCCTGAATGTGACTAAGAAAATAAGAGGGTGAAGTGGATTGGTAAATGTCTGCTAGCTAAATGTCTGTGGGGAGAAGGGGGGAAGGAAAAAAGGAGGGAAGAAAGGAAGAAGGAAGGAAGAAGGAAGGGAAGGATGGGAAAGAAAGAAAAAGGAGGGAAGGAAGGGACAGAAAAGAAAGAATAAACTTTGTAAACTATATAAAGTAGCCTAACATATTAAGATTTGTGCAGATTCAAATACTTGGTGTAATAGGGAAGAGAGAAAAATAAAAATGGAACCAGAGGCAGGGAGAGAGAAGGCATAGAAGAGATGTTGCTGACAAATCAGCAAACATGCAGGTTTGCATTTCATAAGGTAAGTAAGGTTTTCCCCTGACATTAAGTCCAGTCATTTCTGACTTTGGGGCTTGGTGCTCATCTCCATTTCTAAGCCAAAGAGCTGGCGTTGTCCCTAGACACCTCCAAGGTCATGTGGCCAGCATGACTGCATGGAGCGCCGTTACCTTCCCGCCGGAGCGGTACCTATTGATCTACTCACACCGGCATGTTTTCGAACTGCTAGGTTGGCAGGAGCTGGAGCTAACAGCTCCCGCCGCTCCCGGAGTTTGAACCTGGGACCTTTCGGTCTCCAGTTCAGTGCTTTAACGCACTTCGCCACAGGCATGCAAAAGTTCCTAACTCTTACAGCTCCAACTCCGATTATAATTAGCCTAACTGTCCTTGGGTGAGATGAAGAATATAAGAAGGAACTGAATAATCTCTGGGTTATGCTCTGAATGTATTGTGGGTTGGCCCGTATATTTGTACCACCAAAGTCACTTTCTTGGTGTTGAACTCTTGTGAAACAGCAGGCATATAAGCAACAGTAACAAAAGTGCAAGAGGAATGTATGTCATCTATTGGTGGCTTGAAATGTAATTCTCCTTTTTAAAAAGTCATTTGACACTCTCCCTCTCCTCACCCAATATGTTTATGTTTTAAAAAGACATTTGGGGAAGGAGTCTGTTACCTATTTTGCTTCTGAAATTTAGCACTGCAGGAGGAATCAGGAGGTAGAAAGGAAGCTGCTTGCCCCCTTAGGAACAGATGGTGCCCTCCAAAGCAGAGATAAGCACTAGAAAGAAGAAGTACAGTTTCCCACACCTACATATACAACTTATGTCCCTCTGAGGCCAAAATCCTGAGAGTAAGCCTCAGAGTACATGGGAAAGGTTTCCTTCTGATTCAACATGCTCAGAACTGAGCAATGCACAGATTTACACACTTAGATTCATATGCAAGGACTTGAGCTAATGTTGTTTGATCCTGATGAAAATGATGACAAAATGTCCTTTTAGTAAGAAAGGCTAGCTAGGTATGTCTCACCTGCCAAGATAGAAACTGCAAAACATATGTCTCAGTATTACATTGGTTTATTGGTCAAATAAATTCCCTTGGAGAGTTAGTACATAGAAATAACAAAAAAGAAGACACTTTAGAGGCTGGAAGAAGGCTGCAGTTTATTTATAAGTGATGTTATGAGCTGTCTGGAGCTGTCTGGAAAGCAAAATATTAATCAAGGTAGGGTGCTCCATGCAATCATGCCGGCCACATGACCTTGGAGGTGTCTATAGACAATGCTGGCTCTTCGGCTTAGAAATGGAGATGAGCACCAACCCCCAGAGTCGGTCACGACTGGACTTAACATCAGACTTAACTATTGGACTTTACCTTAGGGCTACTACCAGGGGCTGAGGGGCCACACTGGGACTGGAGGGAACTTTTGGAGCTTTCCAAAAAACTAGAGGTGCTGAGGTGTCAATTGGATGATCAACACAGCGTTGTTCCATCAGATCTTGTATAAATATTATCATATCTGGCCTTTGAGAATGTCAGTTGCTCCATGGACCTCTTCAGCCAGAAGTGGCAGCCAGAATTGCCACACATTGTGACAAATCCGGTGACCGCCGTTGGGGGTCACCCCATGATCTGCATCGTCCAGCTTACCAAAGGGGGAAGCACCAACCATCTGGCTTCCCCCATTGATCTAAGGCAACACTGGGATCCTCCTGTGTTGCCGCCATCTCGGCATGCCACCCCTTACAGCACAGAGCCTTATCAGAAGTAGAAGTGTGTCATGTAATGGTAGCCAGCATGCTACTTGCTCAAAGGCATGGAAAGTTGAGCATGCCGCCAATTCTTCCCCCATCTGATGAGGTCGTAAAACCATCATTGTTTCTCTTGATTAACATCTTTTTTTTCATGTCAGGAGCAACTTGAGTTGCTTCTGGAGTGAGAGAATTGGCTGTCTGCAAGGACGTTGCCCAGGGGACACCCTGATGTTTTTTACCATCCTTGTGGGAGGCTTCTCTCATGTCCCTGCATGGAGCTGGAGCTGATAGAGGGAGCTCATCCGCGCTCTCCCCAAATGGGATTCGAACTTGGCAGCTTTCAGGTCAGCATAATCTTTAAGTCATGAGGCTTTAGTCCACTACGCCACCAGGGGCTCCATTAATATTTATAAAGAAGGGATATCTGATTGACACTAATAAAAGCAGCATGTGACTATCATTAACCAATCTTGGTCGGAGTAATTGCTTTCCGAATTGGTGTTTTGTTTCTACCAGCTCTCCTCTATCCCAACCCAAATTACGAGGTTGAAGCAGGCAATGTAGGAAAAGGAAAATGCAGATTTCACACTTATCCTTTTTATGTTCTTTTGTTGTGGTTTTTTATTCATTCGGTTGCTCCCAACTCTTTGTGACCTCATGGACCAGCCCACGCCAAAGCTTCCTGTCAGCCATAGCCACCCCCAGCTCCTTCAAGGTCAAGCCAGTCACTTCAAGGATACCATCCATCCATCTTGCTCTTGATCGGCCCCTCTTCCTTTTTCCTTCCTTTTTCCCCCAGCATCATTCTAAGCTTTCTTGTCTTCTCATTATGTGGCCAAAGTAATTCATCTTTGCCTCTAATATCCTTCCCTCAAGTGAGCAGCCAGGCATTATTTCCTAGTGTGACGGCGCGAGTGGCGCCATCTATATGTCGAACTGTAAGTTGTAAGATTTAATTGTTGTATCATGCCTGATTTTGCCTTTACCCTGTAAATGTAGTTGGATTGATTGCTTATTTATAGCTGTCAATCAATGTTGTTTGCACCAGTTATATTGCTTCCTCAGCTCAATTGTTTGGCTCCACCTCTTCCTGGAGTAGGACAGTGTTTCCTTTTTTTCATTCCACCATCAAGCTTTCTACCAGATGGACGTGAGAGACAGACTTGGCTCTAAAAGCCCTTAAGTTACCTCTCAGCACTAATTCTGAGGTTCTTACCCTTGAGACTTATGCTTCATGTTCAGGGCCAACCTGGACGACGTTGAGGAGTCTCAAGCGCCTTCAAATCAGTTCTTTGGCATCAAAGGAAGACTGTGTCTTCAAACATAGGCCATTTGGACTGAGGCTGAGGATTGCTCTGGCATTCACATCCATTGAGAAAGAGGAACCTGGAAAAGCTTCTCAGCTGCAGAGCTCCTTGGACTTAAGATAACCAAAGACTGTAATGTACATTTTTCCTTTACCCCTTTGAAACCTCCAGCTTATTGCCTTAAAGGGATAACCTTTTGTGAACAATAAAACCAGTTTTGAGTTATCTACAGTGTTTTGGTCCTTGGGAGTTCCAGTTTCCCTAAAGGAGGGCAAGAAGCAATCCCCCGGGAAAAGATGTCACGTCCATGCCTCTTTCGCTAAGAGTTATAGCCCCAGGCACAACGGCCCACCTAGAGTATGGACTGGTTGGATCTTCTTGCGATTCAAAGCACTCTCAAAATTTTCCTCCAACATGTTCTTTTAGGATTAAAAATTTAAAAAATGTATGCATGTGAGCCAGTATTGAATAGACATATATGACTTGGCCCAGAAAGGCCATTGAATGAAATGAATTAGAAGACTTAGGAAGAAAATGTTCCAGCTGCAGTGTCATACATATTTACCTGGGAGTTAGCTCCAATGAGATTCGAAGCTGCTTTCAACTGGACATATATAGAATTGTACTGATATTATAGAATCATGAGAATAGGATAATAATATTGGGCCAAAAATAATACTGAAAGAGTTACGCACTATTTCTTCCTGTCTCCAAACAGAGGTGATCTTGAAATTGAGTAGGAAATTGGAAAGGCAATCTAAAAAAGGCAATGTTATAAAATCTGTCTTCGACTAAGCTCACATTGGTTGGGTAAATGTTCACTCAGATCATGATAAGAGGGAACATTTATAGATACAATTAATGATTCTGTCTCAGAACAGTTAGTCATGGAGCTAGCAAGACTGGAAGCGCTTCTTGATTTAATAGCAAACAGTGTCTGGAATCTGGTTAGTGATATAAACTGTGACAAACAATTTTTTAAAAGGTGATTTTGTCCTGGTCAGGTTAAATGTAAACAGAAAATTACCTAGAATATCATCAATGTCACATGTAATGTCTAAATGGGGGGTGTCTCAAAATCAGATTAATTACATGGAGGTTTAAAGAGAGAGAGTAAAGGGCACCAAAACTTCAGGAAAGGGCACCAAAACTACTACAACAAAGACTTGCAGAAACTGTATATCACAAATTAGAAATGGTACAAACACGTACAACATTGTGCCAGTTGGTCGAGCTATAATGTAAGGAAGGTATAAAAGAGACCATTTCCTTTTTTTTAAAAAGTAGAAGTCTTTCTCAAATGAAAGAGCACAAAACTCCAGAAAAAACAAATGTAAGCTGATGATAAGGCAAGCAATTTGAGAGGGAAATTGCTACAGGCATAAAACAAACAACAAACAGCCAGGGAGGTGGCAAGACCTTTAGATGACAAATGAGAGAAAGGAGTACCTAAGGAAGACAGGGAGCTGGCAGAAAAGCATAATGTATTCCACGCATCAGTGCAAGATTGTTTCAGAGAGGGCATTTGAGGAGATATGTCAAGTAGAGGTGACAGATGATTAAGTTTTAGAGCTAACTGACAAACTACAAATTAGCAAGTAACTGGCACCCGAGAGTTTTGAAAGAACCCAGACGTGATACTGCTGAACTTTCAAGGAAAAAAAAATTGTATTTAAAATCTGCATCCTCCAATTCCAGGAGACCCAACACGGCAGCCCTCTTCTGCCCTGGAGTTGACAGGCCCATAGCCAGAAAAAAAATGGGGGGCAAAGGGTTGAAACATATATATTTTAGTGAATCATGAAGAGTAGGTCCATAACACAAAATAATTTAACTTCTATGACTCATTCTATATTTAATTGAAGTAGTGTTTGTAATTCTGGAGGAACTCTAATGTTTGTTTCTAATAGACTTAGCATAGGGATTTGGTTAACCACTTAAAATTCATGAGTAAACCAGGGTGTTTTTTTTAACCTGAAAAATGGGTGGGGGGTTTGAACCCATAACCCCCACCCCGGCTACAGACCTGCTAAAGGGGGCATGATTTTGGGGTCCAAGATTATTGGGGCTTTCAGATTTATTGACAGCTCCTTACGACCTTTTCTCTTAATAATTCCAATGCTGTAGTCACCTAAAGCTCAGAATGATCTGAGGCTCAGTCGAGAGGTTAACAATAATACAAATAAAAAAGTAGATTATTTAGCTGCATTGAAAGTGAGAAGAAAATAGTAAGACCAGTGCATTGAGAAGGTGGTGAAATGTTAGCAGGGACAGAAAAAAGACCAAACTATTTAATACCTTCTTTGTTTTAGACTTTTCCAAAAGAAAAATAGTGTTTCACCTGGTGAATATCAAATAAATCACACAGTGAAGGGATGACAGTACAGAATAGGCAAAGAGGTAGCAAAATAATAACTAGATGAATTCAAATCTCCAGGGCTAGGTGAGCTGCATCCAAGAGTACTCAAGGAATTTGCAAAGACACTGTCAATAAGCTTTGAGAATTCTTCAGAAAGGAAAGGTTCAAATAGATTAGAGAAGGCAAATGTGGTCCCCATTTTCAAAAAGGGGAAAAATCATGATCGCCAAGCAACTATCAACCTGTCATTTTGCTGTCTAGACCAGGGAAAATTCTAGAAAAGATAATTAAATAGTCTTCACCCAATTAGACAAAAATACAGTGGTCATTATGAAAAATGTTGTGGTTACTAACCCAGTGGTACAGCAGGTTAAACCGCTGAGCTGCTGAAGTTGCTGACTGAAAGCTTGGCATTTCAAATCTGGGGATGGGGGAGCTCCCACTGTTAGCCCCAGTTTCTGTCAACCTAGCAGTTCGGAAACATGCAAATGTAAGTAAATCAATAGGTACCTCTCCGGTGGGAAGGTAACGGTTCTCCATGCAGTCATGCCAGCCACATGACCTTGGAAGCATCTACAGACAAAGCCGATTCTTCAGCTTAGAAATGGAGATGAGCACCAATACCCAGAGTCGAACATGACTAGATTTAATGTCAAGGGAAATCTTTACCTTTTACTTCACCCAATTAGACAAAAATGCTGTGGTTACTAAGAACCAGCATGTGTTTCTCAAAAGCAGGTCATGCAAACAAATCATGTATCGTTTTTTGATAGTGTTAACAATGTTTATAGATCAGGGGAGTGTTGTGGATGTAGTGCATCTTGATTTCAGTAAGGCTCTTGACAAAGTCCCCCATGATGTTCTTGCTTGCAAGTTAGTGAACTGTGTGACAAATAATGTTATGCTTAGGTGAATCAGTAATTGGTTGACAATACTCATTATAATGGTTTCTCTGGATCTTGGAGATAATTGACTAGTGAGATACCTCAGGCTTCTATACTGTGCTTGGTGCTGTTTAATAGCTTTATAAATTATTTAGATGGTGGAATGGAGAGCATGGAGATGACACCAAATAAGAAAAGGGGGAACCAGTACTCCAAAGGGATGGATCTTTATCAAACATTATTTTGACAGATTTGAAAGCTGGGTCATAATGAACAAAATACATTTTAACTGGCATTAATATAGTGTATTACATCTAGGCACGAAAAATGAAATGAACAAGTATATGTTTGTAGGCTCTTAGCTTGAACAAAGTTCACGTGAAAAGCAATTAGGAGTCTTAGTAGGTTCCAACCTGAACATCAATCAGTTGCATGAGGCAGCAGCCAAAAAAAGACAACACAATTATGGACTGTGTCAACAGGTATAGAGTGTCCAGATCAAGGAAAATGCTTTGGACAGACCTCGCCTAGGATACTGTGTCCAGCTCTGGGCACCACAGTTTATGAAGGATATTGACAAATTGGAATGAGTCTAGAGAAAAGCAACTAATACGACCAAAGACCCAAAAACCAAATCTTATGAGGAATGACTTAAAGGGTCATTTACTTACTCAGGCAAAGAGAAGATGACTGAGATGTGACATGATGTGTGCAGCTTGAGACCAGGTTCTAAGATAAATGTAATCACCTTCCTGACCTCAACACAGTTCCAGACCTGACAATCTAGTGAAACCAGTTCTGAAACGATTAAAGTGATCCGTGTAGATGTGCCCTACTGTTACCTCCTTCCCACTCCAAATTTAACACTGATTCAACCAGTACATTCTGCAAGGAACTCAGCAGCCAAGGAGTTAATTCTCCGAAGACCAGAAAATGGACTCAAACAGATCCCAAGGGGAAGGGAAAAACTGCCATTTTGTACCTGATGCTTTCACAATCCAGCATTCATTTGTGGCCGCATTGTGCTATCAATCCGTGTGCATTCCATGGGGTTTCAGCTGCACGGCTCCTATTAATTTTAATAGAAGTCAGGAGAATAAAATGCTGAGCAAAGCACTTTGAAAATGTGCTGCATTCTTCAGAATGTATTGCTTTGCGTTGTGCAGTGGGACATCTTTAGAAAACAGAGCTGAATGCTGCATCATTTCAATAGCTTGTGCTTTTGTGCCGACTGTTAACAGTGTGGGTCCCTGGCTGGTCTACACTATTGTGGACAATAGACTTCATTACTGAATAAATGACTTCAGAATTTATCAACCTGGAGCAGACAAAAATCAGCAGATAATCATGTTATAGCATTTGCATGTATATAGGTTTCACGGGGCGGGGGGGGGGGGGGGGCGTTCAGAAGCTCAGACAATGTATTCCTGAGTAATCCCATCCATATTGCTATAATTTCCATGGTTTAATAGTCTTGTAGACACTGGCCAGTGGGATAATTCAACAAACAGTATTTCCATCGATTTGTAGGACTATTCAGCCTATTACACAGAATTAAATTAGGTCAGTCCGTGTTTTGCCTGCAGGAGGCATCAAGACATCAGCTGTTGATCGCAGCCCCTCACCTCTCACATTCGGAGCTAGTTCACACCTGTTTGTACATGTTGAATTTTCAGCAGGCTGGAATTTCAACATACAATGGCCATTTCAGGAGGTAAAAATCTAATCTCCATTCTTTTGTGTATTGTCCATATTATTTTACAGCCATTTTGCCTCATTCTGCATATACTTACATGATATTTGGTAAGGTATGGGGTGACTTCACCAGGGTCTGTTTCCTGCTGATCAAGGATCATGTAGTGAACATGCTGACAGAATATCTCCAAGCAGCTAATCAAATCCAACGATGTAACAATATCCTGGAAGGAGAAATTCTTCCATTATTAGCCGTGTGGTATTAATTTGAAAGAGACTCAGCAGTCAAAAAGTTAATGTGCCAAAGACCAGAAGAGGGACTTGCAGGGATCATATCAACGTGCACCCCCCACCCTCTCGCCCCGACAAAGAAACCCTAGAATTTTGTTAGAAGCTAATATTCTCATGATGTGAGTCACTTTATTAGCCCTCAGAACATGCAGCCTAACTTTTGTTCTAACCCAGCTTTATTTCATTGCATTTCTGTACCCTGCCTTTCTTTCATGCACAGTTACACTTAAGTACTTGGGACAAAATGTGGCTGGGGAGAAGGCACATTCCATTGTATTTCTCAATGTGCATTCTGCTTAAACCAGATCTGCACTCAATGTAAATGAGAATGTTGTCAGTCTTCACTGCAGTACAGTTACACATCCCATCCTTACATGTGCAACTGGTTCCCCTGACAGGCAAACCCCTTAAAGACTTCCACTCATTAGAGATCATGGGAAGTGTGTTAAAGTGCTGAGCTGCTGAACTTGCAGACCGAAAGGTCCCAGGTTCAAACCCCAGGAGCGGCGTGAGCTCCAGCTTCTGCCAAGCTAGCAGTTCGACAACATGCCAATGTGAGTAGATCAATAGGTACTGCTCTGGCTGGAAGGTAACAGCACTCCATGAAGTCATGCTGGCCACATGACCTTGGAGGTGTCTACGGACAACGCCGGCTCTTCGACTTAGAAATGGAGATGAGCACCAACCCCAAGAGTCAGACATGACTGGACTTAACATCAGGGGAAACCTTTACCTTTACTTTATGAAGCAATTATTGTGGTGCTTTTAACATCACATCCAAAATGTACTTTTCTTTTAGTTAAACATTCTAGCAGATCAGCCTCAAGCCTTTTCGGTCTTACAGTATGGTGTTATGGTGTTTTAAAGGCTTCTTGCTTAGTTCCGACCAGTGCCTTCCTGGATTGAGGAACACTCTCCAGTTTACTGAGAATGTGCAAACTAGAGTCCAAGCAATGGCAGGCATTAACTGTGTATTATTCAAGCTGGACCTGAAAAAGCATAACTCACTATAGATCCACTATCACTGCCCCCTTCATAAACAAAGTAGCAGCCAATTACACACAATGTTGCCTTGGTACTCTGCGATTGGTGTTATCGTTAATGTTTCTAGTAGCTGGTCAAAACACTGTTCTGGTAGATTAACTTCACCATATCACATTACAATTCCATCAATGACAGAAACTTCAGGATTTTTGATGCTGTCTTTTGCCACTGGGGCTTTGTGAAGATCAATGTTTATGTGCCTTTACACAACAACCAACCTTTTGCAGCAGAGTGAACATGTCAGGGGGGTTCTGTTATTGTTGTGTACCTTCATGTTGTCAGCACCCCTAAGGCATGCATATACCTATCATGGGGTTTTCTTGGTAAGATTTGTTCAGAGGAGATTTAGCAATGCCTTTGAGACTCAGTGAGTGCAGATTTTTTTCATAGAATATAACAGTGTGGCTTAAATGTACATTTAATTCATCTAATTGATTGGTTTTTAATTGTATCTCTTTTGTACTCAATGTTAAACATATTTTATTAAGCGGTGTTTACAATGTCCTGTCATGCTTTTAATTATATTTGTTTGGACCATCCCAACATGCTGCTCAATCGCATAGTCGTTTCCGACTCTTCGTGACCTCATGGACCAGTCCACGCCAGAGCTCCCTCTCGGCTGTCACTGCTCCCAGTTCCTTCAAGGTCAAGCCAGTCACTTCAAGGATACCGTCCATCCATCTCACCCTTGGTCGGCCTCTCTTTCTTTTTCCTTCCATTTTCCCCAGCATGTGATCTTTTCCAAGCTTTCCCAATATGGCCTGTGTGTTTTGTAATATAGTGTGTGCACATCTCAGCTAGATTTATTGGCCCACAGTGGAAGGTCCTTTCCACCTCCACATCTGTACCTTTCCACCCAAAATATAATGGCATGGGCAGTCAGCCTGGAGTAGACCTGTCCTCAGGCATGCTGTTGAGTCTTGAATTCTTTGGAAAGTC
This sequence comes from Anolis carolinensis, assembly GCF_035594765.1. Classification (NCBI taxonomy): domain Eukaryota; kingdom Metazoa; phylum Chordata; class Lepidosauria; order Squamata; family Anolidae; genus Anolis; species Anolis carolinensis. The sequence goes on from NC_085843.1 coordinate 154,185,869, forward strand.
TGTGGCCCATCACTCCCATGCTTCCCTTTTTCCTGCCTTCACTACTCAGTTCTGTGCTGACAGTTTCCTGTTCTCTACAGCTACAACAAAATCCTTCAAACTTGCAGGCTCTATCAGGCTTTTTTTCCAACTTTGTTTGCTCTCACTGAAAGCTCATTTATACTCCTCCACCCAACTACAAAGAGGTTCCTAAAAGGGCTGATGAATTTTCCCCCACTGATAAACCCTCACATCTTTCAGTCATCCTTGCAGGCCTCATAGGTAAGCTGTTCAACCTTCTTGTCACCTTTGATCTTAAGCTTCAGATGCTGAAAGTAGTGCTTCTATTTGTAATTGCTTCTGCTTGCTAACTGGTGAACTTTGACCTCTCATGTCAGATCCCACTTACAAAGTGTTTCATGAGGATAAAGTCATGCTTCATCCCAGTGTGACATTTTTGCCAAAATTGATGGCAAAAATGGCACACTTTGCACCTGGGCCAGGATGCTGTCCAGACCACCTTCTTTTCTTTTCTGGTATTTTTGTTACAAATATCTCTTTATTTGCTGCATGTGCCACAGACAAAGGCTTTTATTGTGTTATACTTTGGTACCTTGTAAGAGCCTTTCAAATTCTTCTTGGTGCTTGGTTCAATACACACACACACACACACACACATACATACATACATACATACACTAGCTGTGCCCGGCTGTGGCGAAGTATGGTGGTATGGGAAATAGTTAAGATAATCCAGTTCAAAGCAGATAAAATAAGATTATAAATGGGTTATATAGCTGTGTGGAAGGGCCTTGACTCTACACTGCCATATAATCCAGTTAAAATCAGATAATCTGTATCTTATAGGCAGTGTGGAAGAGGCCTGAGTGAGGCCTAACTCTGTCTGTCCCCTGGGCTGAGTGGGTTGCTAGGAGACCAAGTGGGCGGAGCTTAGCCTTCTAACTGGCAGCAATTGGATAAAAACAATTATTCCTCTCCCTCTAATTAGGACTTTATTTTTCTTTTCTTTTTGTTGTATGAACGTAGAGGCATGGATGAGAGGTTGTGCTGCCAAGTTTAGTGTTTCTGGGATGTGTTTTGTCCTAGGCCGAAATTTCATTACCTATATATATATATATACATATATATATATATATATATATAGCCATAGAACTGTTTTACCATGGGTGCATTCTGCATGAGTTTTGCCCACATCCAAAGCACCTCTTCTTACATAACTATGCATTTCCCATTTTCTCAAATTGTGTGGCATTAAGGTCTTGAGATGTGAGCCAGACAAGACACTTCCTTTGGGAGGGCAGTTTTTTCATCAATGTACTATTGATATCACTTGCCCTACCAGAGAAAAAACAAAGAAAAACACATCTCTCACCTGCAACTATGGCCCTTCAAGTGGTTGGTTATCTGTGCATACACACAACCTGCTTCCCATCTCCCTACAAGTGAGCTGTATCTATCATTCAATTCCTTATATGTCATCTTGCTCTGAGTTGCAGTACAGAAACCTTACCATTGGATATCCCTATGAAAGGCAAGGTGAGGCTCTAAAACATTCTGAACAATATTCTGTACTGGCACAAAACCCATATTTGTCCATATAGAGAACTAGGAGAGAGTCTTGTATCATCTTTAAGACTAATTCATTAAAGAACCAACAAAACTCATCTTCCACCTTTCTTCTTTCATCACCTGCCTTATTGAAACAAACTAACATGGCTATCACTTTGAAGGTTGCTATCTGACTTACGGGTAAGCAACTATTTATGCCTAACTAGGACACGGAGACTAGGACGCAGAACAATGGTTTCAAACTTCAGGAAAGGAGAATCCTGAACATGAAGAAGAACTTCTTAACTGTGAGAATCACAGAATCATAGAATCGTAGAGTTGGAAGAGACCTCATGGGCCATCCAGTCCAACCCCCTGCTAAGAAGCAGGAAATCGCATTCAAAGCACCCCCGACAGATGGCCATCCAGCCTCTGCTTAAAAGCCTCCAAAGAAGGAGCCTCCACCACGGCCCGAGGGAGAGAGTTCCACTGTCGAACAGCTCTCACAGTGAGGAAGTTCTTCCTGATGTTCAGGTGGAATCTCCTTTCCTGTAGTTTGAAGCCATTGTTCCGTGTCCTAGTCTGCAGGGCAGCAGAAAACAAGCTTGCTCCCTCCTCCCTGTGACTTCCTCTCACGTATTTGTACATGGCTCTCATGTCTCCTCTCAGCCTTCTCTTCTGCAGGCTAAACATGCCCAGCTCTTTAAGCCACTCCTCATAGGGCTTGTTCTCCAGACCCTTAATGATTTTAGTTGCCCTCCTCTGGACGCTTTCCAGCTTGTCAACATCTCCCTTCAACTGCGGTGCCCAAAATTGGACACAGTATTCCAGGTGTGGTCTGACCAAGGCAGAATAGAGGGAGAGCATGACTTCCCTGGATCTAGCCGCTATACCCCTATTGATGCAGGCCAGAGCTGTTCGGCAGTGGAACTCTCTGCCACAGAGTGTGGTGGAGGCTCCTTCTTTGGAGGCTTTTAAGCAGAAGCTGGATGGCCATCTGTCAGGGGTAATTTGAATGTGATTTTCCTGCTTCTTAGCAGGGGGTTGGACTGGATGGCCCATGAGGTCTCTTCCAACTCTATGATTCTATAACTCAACTACCCACCCTACAATGTTATGACGCTTCCAAACCTACCCTGCATGCCTGCACCTGTACTCCTGCAGATAACCCAGGACAGCAGACTGCCATAATAGTCCTGCTCTTCAACCATTAAATTAGATATGGTACCTGCCTCAGGTAGCAGCCTCCATCAGCAGCAAATAGTTCCCATTGCTTCTGCTGCTGAAGTCTGTCTCATCTTTGAGCTCTCCCGTATGCTTTGTCATGGTGCCATAGTTCTTCACCTCCCCTAAGCACAGTTCTTCTTTCCTTTCACACAGCAGCAATGGGGATGTTCTTCTCTGTTATATTTTTTTTGCCCCAGACAGCAACTCCATTTTTGTAAAGTCAACAATAAGGAAAGGGAGGCAGCAGCATACTGGCCAGGAATTCTATTATTGTTTTAAAACAGCACTAAAAGATCACCTTCCAAGCATAAGTGGGGCGCTGATCATGTCAAGCTCTATCAAGTTACATCCTTAGTTTCTTTAGGAGTGACAGTTACCCATCATCACCAGTTATAGCCAGAGGCGGTCCACCAGCCAGGCCATTTAGGTGGTCGCCTGTGGCACAATAATTCTGGGGATGCTGCCACTGCCGCGGGGTTGATGTGCAAGGTTGATGGGTTGAAGGCCCACCAGCCACCTGTCCACGTGGGCTATTGTAAGCCCTGCACACGCACACAGGCCCATCGCCCAAAATGGGCAATGGGCCTGTGCGTGTGCACAAGGCTTACAATCGCCCATGCAGATGGGTGGCTGGCAGGCCTTCAACCCATTAACCTTGCACATCAACCCCTCCAGTTGAAGCGGCTGTAGAGCGCGCACGCCGCCCGGAAGGCAGGCCCATGCCGACATGCGCCCACCCATCCTGCGTGCAGGCGTGCACTGAGGCCTCACCCAAAGCCGCGGCTTCAACCACAGCCGCAGCTGAGCGCAGCCTCGCCCACAACCACTGCCTCGCCTGCAACTGCCGCCTCACCCACAACCACCACCTCGCCCGCAATCGCCGCCGCCACTGCCAAAGTCTATAGCAAAGCAAGTGGGGTTTATTTTTCTGTTATTGGTTTGTGGGGGGGCACCAAAATTTGTTTCGCCTACTCCTCAAAATTACCTAGGGCTGGTTCTGGTTATAGCCTCCAAAGAAGAAGAACTCCCTTGTATTTCAGTTAAATTTTGTACGTACCTTTTTCGGCATGCTTTACAACATAGGAAATGTGAGTGGTTTTTTTTTGGTCTGGGAGCTAGATGTATTTTAAAAATCTCTGTATGAACCCAATCCAACCATAGAGCTTGGATTTTGATGAGCTAATAATTGTCTCACTTCTATTGATATTTTCAGCAACAAAGTGCTGATAATTTCACAGTGAATGCAAGCATGAAGAACTAACCCCCTGTAAGCAAAATGAGATCCAGGAGCAAAACTCTCCTTTCTTTTATTGACTCTAGATTGCAGTGTTGTTTAGCCAACTGTCTAAGCCTTCAGAGAGGGCTTTGAAGACTAGAAGCGTCAGTTTTGATCTTTGAGCAAACTCACTCAATCCTCCCTTTGTCTCCTCATATTAGAAAAAGGCTGGAAGCAGCTTTCTTTGGAAGAGTCAGACACTCTCCTGGGTGGTACGGCTCTTGACTCCTTCCAGTCCTGTCTTGGCTTCACAGTACAAAATGATCCATTTTAAAGGATTTAGTAGGACCATGGGATGAATGCTGCAGAATCAGAATTAGATCAACACATACTTAGTCCCTAAATTATTTTGGATTTAAGAAGCCACATAAGCATTAGTATGCAACTGTAATAATGTGACCCTCATAATGTAAGGTCTAAAAACCAAGATCTGACTTAATGTGATCTTTTGTCCAGTTTTATACATCTTTTAAAATAACAGATGACATCTAAATGATATAGAAACAAGCAAAGAATTGGGATATATGGAGGCTACTTGTAATCCTTTCGCAGTGGTGTTATGCACTAAGTAAAGTGCAGACACATCATTGCAATTTATCAGATTATAAATTAACAAAGTAACGCT